>NC_141911.1:32715500-33319750 GCF_057802395.1 Ceratotherium simum simum | reverse complement strand
CACAACATCTTTAAGATACTGAAGGTGCTGGCACAAGGGGTTTAGGTTTACGCAACAGAAAATGCTGTGAGGGTTGCTAAAGCATCCAACAAGATTTTCTATGGAGGTCATAAACTCTTCTCAATGATCAGTCAAAATAGAACCATTTTTCATTGAATAGGGATGGTTTATACAATGTCCTGCCTAAGGACAGGGAATAGCAAGTATACCTGCCAGGTATACAGTATGCTATTTGAATAACTTTCACTTTCCTAAATGCATTCAGTCTATGACACAATCACTTGAAGTTGCAGGGAAATATTCTTTTCCCATTTTCCAGATGCGAAGATGGAGGTTTAAAAAAGCAAAATGACTTGCTCAAGGTCCCACAGTAATTGTGGAGCTAGAGTACATTCTAGATCTGATGATTCTTGGTTTCCAGGACTCTTGCCACACTGGTTGTTCTCTAGCACACATCAGAATCACCTACAAGGCTTGTTAAAACACAGTTTGCTGGGGCTGGCCCAGTGGCATGGTGCTTAAGCTCGTGCGCTTGTTTTCAGTGGTCCGGGATTTGCAGGTTTGAATCCCGGGTGTGGACCTACACACCACTCATCAAGCCATGCTGTGGCAGTGTCCCATATACAAAAAATAGAGGAGGATGGGCATGGATGTTAGCCCAGGGCCAATCTTCCTCAGCAAAAAGAGGATGCCAACCTGCGAGAACTTAACTGCTATGCCACCAGGCCGGCCCCATACTCATCCTAATTTTTGTTAGGTCTTTGGCACAGTAGTCAATGTTTCTTTCACCCACTCTTCATGGTTATTTTCCTCCCAGCCCACGGCGTTATACTTAATTTCTTTCTAATTTGTAAAGCTCTTTTTTGGACTTTGGTGCCAAAATCATTTAGCACTGTTAGTTGGCTGATTTGTTTGATGCAAAAGACCTACCTGGGGGGCCGGCCTGGCGGCGCAAGGGGTTAAGTGCGCGCACTCTGCTGCGGCAGCCTGGGGTTCTCCGGTTCAGATCCCGGGCGTGCACCGATGTACTGCTTGTCAGGCCATGCTGTGGTGGCATCCCATATAAAGTGGAGGAAGATGGGCACGGATGTTAGACCAGGGCCAGTCTTCCATAGCAAAAAAAGAGGAGGATTGGCAGATGTTAGCACAGGGCTGATCTTCCTCACAAAAAAAAAAAAAAAAAAAGACCTACCTGGGAGGGATTTAGTTGGTAAATTGTGGGACATCCATATGCTGATGTTTTAGTACACATTGACATGAAAAGATTGTCATGATATATTTGATTTTTTAAAAACCAAGTTATAAAACATGCATAGTATATCTTTTTTTAATAAAAAAATGTAAACACACATATATATGCATATGCAAATATACACACTACGTTCCAACATACACACTCAAGAAGTGCATGCATCAAAATAACAGCGACTAACTCAGAATGGAGAGATTATGGGTGACTTTTTTATTTTCTCCAATTTGCTTTTCTAACTTTTATGATTTCTCTTCCATGGGTATATATCATTTTGTGTAAGAAGGCCTTCTTCACCCACCCTTAAAATTTTCCCCCTTTTCTCTTCACACTAAGTTCTTTACATGTTCCTGGTGTTCGTTCTCCTAAGTAAATATTTAGCTCTATGCTCTTCTCTATACAGAACATAAAAGTTCTTTGGGAGCAGAAACTAAAAAAGCCTCCCACCCATGTCTACTTCAAGGACAAAACAGGGCAGCTACCAAACCTCCTCAGGGCCCATATTTTCTTTGCACAGTGAGAGCACATTCAAGGGCATCTAAGAACTGAACTGAATATAACGATTATTTCTTCAGGATTCCTGTGCTCCGCAGGGTATGCATAAGAATGGAATACACCAACTTGTAGATCAAAATGATTTATAACAGCAAATACACCGTAATAAATACTTATAGAAATCAATGAACAAAACTTACATGTTACAGCAGTGCCTGAACAACATTCAAAAATCAATAGTTGGTGTTTGCAGCCCTCGGTAGAGTAGTAAATTCTCTAGCAATTCTGTGCCCAAGTGAGTCTGCTTGAGACTTCAGTATGCTGGGGACTCAAAGCTGTGCAGGTTTGAAGATGGAAGATTCTGCAGTGTAAAGCCAGGGCCCCTTGAGAGACAAGCCTCAGGTCCAGGCCTCTTCCAGTAAAGATGTTTTTGCAGTGAAACAGGAATCACTGGGTGATGCCCTGGTTTGGGGTGATCTGGCTCAGTCACTCCCAATGCCCTGGGTCAAACCACCCACCTAGTTAAAGAGAGGGGGTGGCTATTGGGTATCCACAAGAACAGAACCACCTTTGGCCTCTAATGCCACTGGAGCCAGAAAGGGAAGGAATATGTCTTCTTTCATGTGAGTTTATGGAAAGGATGAGGGGAAATCATTCACTGAGCAAAGAGAAATATTTGAAACTAGAACATCACTAAGCCTGCAAATAAAAATCTATAAATCTTCAGAGTAAGATCATGAGGGTGAAAGCAATGTCTGGCCCAGGTCCCAACCCTTAAGCCGTTCATCCAGGCAACCCTCCTGAGGAAAACAAAGGAGCCACCCTCCTTGAGGCCAGCCGGGTCTGGCCTGGAGGCTGGTTGCTTAAATGGATGATTGTTTTCTAAAGAGCTTTCAGGGAGAGCAAAAGTCATAAAACCATTTCATGGTCTCTATCTGGGAAGGTCATCCTCTGGCATTCTCGGCTCTTCTCCTGAGCCTTATCCATCACTGTCACTGTTAGGCAAGTCATGTGGGAGCTAGGTATACAAAAAATGACTTCACAGCCCCTGCTCTGCAGGTTAGGGAGCATGGTAACTGTTTTCACCTGGGCACCCAACGGCCAAGAGGGAGGCGCCAACAAGCACTGGGTGCTTGCTGAAGATATTTCTTCTGAATTGTACCTTGGCCCTATTGCTGAACTGATTGTATCCCAGACTCACTTCCTCTCTGAGGTGATCTTTTGGAATGTATGTGTGTGGGAGGCTTCTGTCCCCCGCCCCAGCCTGCCTTCCTACTATGAATTCAATCCAATTTCCGTCTAAGCCTTCAGCAGTGAGCTGTTGTCCATGGGTTGTTCCTTCTCCTCCTCTCAGCACTCAGAGGGTCTGTGCAGACTGAAGCCCTAGAAAGACGGGCAGGGCAGGGCAGGACAGCAGTGAAATGGCCAACCAGACTGCACCTCACATACCGAGCCCTTGGCACAAGGAGCACTGAGAAGTTTCTTGACCAATCTAAGTCAGAGGCAAATGCACAGCGATCTAACACCTCTGCCTCAGCAGAGAAGCAAAACCATCACCTGACAACTACAAAGGAGAAGGGAACTCTTAGAAAGAGTCTTGAAGAACCTTGACAAGTAGCTAAACACAATGAGACACAAAGTTGCTTTCTAGCCAATGTCTTATATTTTGCAGTTCTACCTTTCGTGTTTATAACTCCTAACCACTCCATATTATCACTTGCCTCCTACTTCTCCAGAAAGGCCCACGGAAACAGTACCTCACTGAGTTGTCTTCTAGAATCGCAGACTGTTTCTCGTCTCCTGCATTCTAAGTGTAGCATACCTTTGCTCCTCTTGGAATAGAACCAGGGCTGCCTTCTCTCTTCCTGTCCTCTTCCGTCTTGTGGATCCATCTGAGGAAACATTCACTCTGCCTTCCTACGTTGTCATTAGACACCCCTTCTTTTGGTAGCATTACACATGCCTTTGTTATCTGCTCTCTCCCTCTCTACCAATTTCTCAGGGTACACTGTTTTACTTTCTAAACAGCCTGTGCAGGCAGGTACAAGAGAAAGAGCCCTATCACGTGCAGAACCTCAACCTCAGCTACTAAAAATGAAGCTGGAGCAAAACATCTGAACAGGTCACCTAAAAAGCTAGATGGATGGTAAGCAAGCACATGAAAAGATGCTCAATGTCATCTGTCATTAAAGAAATGCAAATTAAACCACAGTGAGATACCACCATAGCCCTATTATATTGGCTTTCAAAAAACAAAACAAACAATACCAAACTGCTGATGAGGCTATGAAGCAACGACAAGTCTCACACACTGCTGGTGGGAACGTAACAAGGTACAACTACTTTGGAAAACAGTTCGGCAGTTTCTTTTCAAGTTAAATATATACTTACCATATGATCCAATAACCCCACTCCTAACTGAAATAAATATCTATGCTTACATAACAATCTTTATGCAAATGTTCATGGTGGCTTTACTCAAAATTGCCCAAAGCTGGAAACAACCCAAATGTCCTTCTACTGGAATGGGTAAGCACACTGTACCACAACCATACAGTGAAATATTACTCAGCAACGAAAAGTAATGAGCTATTGATACATGCTACAACATGGATGAACCTCAAAAACACTATGCTAAATGAAAGAAGCCAGACTCAAAAGTCTACATATGGTATGTTTCCATTTATGTGATATTCTTGCAAAGACAAAACTTTAAGGACAGAAATTGGATCAGTGGTTGTCAGGGACTAGGGGTGGGGAGAGGGGTTGACTACAAACGGGCAGAGAGGAATTCTGGGAGTGATGGAGCTGTTCCATATCTTAATTATGGTGGTGATTACACTGCTGTACATGTTTATCAAAACTCATGGAACTATACACTTAGGGTGAATCTTACCATATGTAAATTATACCTTAATTTTAAAAATACGAAGTCAGAGTTGGACTCTGTCTTCAGGCAGGGTGTGTAAATGCCCATGATGCCACATCTCTAGTCAGCTGTCCTGAAGGGACAGGCCACTGCTTCTCTCTTTCCCCTCTCTAGGAGAAAGGTCACCTCAGAGCCACTGAAAATAATTGCAACTTTTCTACGGAGCTTATAGCTCTGGAGGTAATTGCTATTGCTGCTTAGTTGACAGAGGTGACACTAGCAAAGATAGTCAGCTTGTGTGGCTGGTTAAATGTAACTGGAAGGGGCTCTGTCAGAGCTGCCCTTTATAAATAATGTCATATAATCAGTGGTCACGTAGTAAGTGGCAGTCATGGATGTTGAACATGGTCACCATAAGCCATTTAACACCTAGGATAACGGCCAGGGAGGCAGCCCTGCCTACCATGTGGTCAGCACACGACAAGCTCAAGAAAGTCCCGAAACCCAGTTTCCCCTCCACGCCTCCCCTTTCTCTCACACACAGCACCCAGTGCCATGGAGCCACTGTCCTGGTGAGCAACACCTCACTCTTCAACCAGAAAGCCATCTGCCTTTGGCTTTGGCTTAGAAAATAGAAAGTCTCAGAATGGACAGACCCCCATTGTCCCTTGTTTCTCTGATAAGCGAGGTCTGTTTCAGAGTCAGTTTGGGAGTGTGGGTTCCTTCTATCACAGAAAGCACGTGTTCCTGGGATCCAGTCTGCCGCTGGCTCTGGAGAGAATCCTCTGGGCCGGAGATGAACTGGAGCCTGGATCGCTCTCTTAGGTGAGTTCCTCTCCAGTCGGCCAAGCCCAGGGCGGGGCCCTGACAAGGCAGGCCACCTTCCCGCAGTGTGGAGGCCAAAGAGTGCCAGGACTCACCTTACCTCTGGTTTCTACCTCGCCCTGGCTCCAGGCTTCTCTCCTGTATCTTTTCTCCTCATTGTTCTTTCCTGGCTCTTAGTTATTCTGACCAGCGTCTTCCCCCTTTCTCCCTAACAGCTTTGTTGAGGTATAATTGACATACAATAAGCTGCACATTTTGAAGTATACAATTTGATAAATTTTCACATGTGCAAACATCCAGGAAATCATCACCAGAATCAAGACGGAGAACATATCTATCACTCCCAGAAGTTTCCTGGTGCCATCTTGGTAATCCCTCCCTCCTGCCCTTGCTCACCCCTCATTCCCAAGAACCATGATCTGCAGTCTGTCACTATAGATTAGTTTGCATTTTCTAGAGTTTTATATAAATCAGTCACACAGTATTATTCTTTTTTGTGCGCATGGTCTTGTTGCTTTCAGAAAAATTATTATGAGATTTATGCGTGTTACATCATGTATCGACAATTCACTGTTTTTTATTGCTGAGTAGTATTCCATCATATGGCTACAACACAGCCTGTTTATCCATTCCTCTCTTGGTGAACATTTCAATTGTTTCCAGGTTTGGGCAGCCTTTCTTTTTTTTTTCATGAGGAAGATCAGCCCTGAGCTAACATCCGTGCTAATCCTCCTCTTTTTGCTGAGGAAGACCGGCTCTGAGCTAACGTCTATTGCCAATCCGCCTCCTTTGTTTTCTTCCCCAAAGCCCCAGTAGATGGTTGTATGTCATAGTTGCACATCCTTCTAGTTGCTGTATGTGGGACGCCGCCTCAGCACGGCAGCCTTTCTCTTAAACCAGTCAGGCTGGCAGGTTCTCAGGAAACACCCAGAGCTCCTCACTGCCAAGGCTTCTTGCTCTGACCCCTCCTGAGCTGCTGCGGTGGGAGCCGCAGCAGTCACTCCACAGAGCATGGGAGGAGTTGTGGGGAAAGCTGGCATCTCCACACAGCCCCGCTGCTTCCCCACCTGTCCACTGCCTCCTGTCCAGTGGCCTCTCAAACCACAACTGCCCCTTGCTTTGAGCCAGAAAGGGAGGCGACCCTATGAGGACTGGGAGGAACGGGGCAGTTCAGTTGTGACACCTCCCACTGTTTGCCCTTTGAGAAGAATCATGTCTCTGCAGGGTGGTAGATTTGACAGCTCTTATAACACTGGCTCCTGGAACATGTTCTTAAGAGAACAATATAGAAGCTCTATGGCAGTGCTCCGTAAACTTTGACATGGACACAAATCATTATATGATCATGCGAAAATGCAGATTCTGATGCAGTGGGCCTGGATGGGGGTCTCAGATTCTGGATTTCTAGCAAAATCCTAGATGATTTGATGGTGCTGCTCTTCAGACCACACTCTTGGAAGGGGTCCTGCATTAAATATTAAACAAGGTGTTTAATCATTTAATAGTTGCTTTTGAACAAGTGTTTAATCACTACCTATAAAACTCCACTAAATACAGGCTAATCCAGGCTTCCTGTCTCCTGGAGATCCTGCGGCTATCTGAATTGGCCAGGGCCTCCCGCTGAGAACCTGTGTGCTGCCTGGAAGCTAGGCCTGGCGATAGTGCTGGATGGTGTCAGATTTTAGAGTGTCGAGATTAGTACCTCCTGCTGGCAAAATATCTACAGCTTCTCTTGTTTGCTGCCTCGCCCCTTAGTTCCTGGGAAATATTAAGTTCTGGAACTAAGACTCTGCACAAATGGGTTGTGGGATTGGCTGAGAAAATGTGAAAAAGAGAAAGGAAACAAGGGTATTGATAGGAAAGGGAGGAGAAACTCTTAATTACGTTCCCCAGCCTGACCCAGTGAGTGGCCCAAAGGCTGAATGTTGTATCTGAGATGTGCTGAAAGTTTGAAACCTAGATCTCCAGGAAAACTTTCCATATAGCCTCATCTGGTCCACTGTTCCCATTAAAGGTCCCTACTCTTCTTTTCGTTGGCTCTCAATAACTCCCGTGTTTGAGGAATGGCTGCGTTAATTCAGCTCATTCTTCAGGCTGTATACACTTCGCCCAGAGCCTAACTCTAATTGAATCTTTGTTCCGTAGGGGCCAACTATCACAGGCTTATCTAGAGGGGAGATGAGCTGGTTAATGGTATCTGGAGATCTCAGATCTCTGGGTGTGAAGTCCTGATAAAGCGATTTACTCAATCATGCAAGTGAATATTTATCTCCTATAATGTGCAAGGCACTGTGGGTACAGTCCCTTCCCTCAAGGGAGGACAAGACATAAACTGATATGTCTATACTCATTCAAGTTGGGAGGTATAAACTAAAAGTTTTAGGAGATCAGAGAAGAGAAGGGTCACTTCTAGCTATGGTATACGGGAGAAGGCAGCCTGGAGCAGGTGGCAATTACCTGAATGATCGCCAGGAGCTGGTTGGGGGGAAGTTAGGCAGAGGATACTCCAAGCGAAAAGCACAAAGGTGGTAATGTGAACTGTCTTTAGGGAAAGGAAGCCACCCAGTCTTTGTGCCTGGAGGAACAGGAAGATGTGAAGGGAGGCTGGAGGACTACCTTGACTCTATTTCTACCTGGACTGTGTTTGGTGGCTAACTGAGGATACAGAGTGACAGAACCAGAATGGAGCTTTCAGGTTGATTGGCCCCAAGGCACTTCGATGGATCAGAGTGGAGTGAGCGGGGAGCTAAGGAGAACAGTTAGGAGTCCACTGTGTCAGTCCAGGTGGAGAACCTCAGTCAGCATGGGGTTCCGGGAATCAAAAGGTAGGCTGAATGAGGGAGTGGGGAAGAAAGACGCCTCAGGATTGGGTGGCTATATGTCAGGGGTGATGGAGAGAAGGCAGTGATCATGCTGTGATTTGGAGTCTTTCCGGGAGAATGACAGTTCCAAACCATGAGTTTGGATTTAGTTAAACTGAGACGTGTATGTGAAAACGTCCAGCAGGCGGTTAGAAACACAAATCTGTAGCTTTGAGAGCAAGGGCGTCCTGGAGACACATATTTAGGTTACTCACATTGGGGTCCTTCTACAAACAAGCCAACAAAACCCTGAGAATCTCTAGTACTCCTCACAGCGCTACTCACCGGGGCTGCGAAAGTGAGAGAGACAGGGTCTTCCCCTTGTGTGGTTCTCAGGCTCCTGGAGGACACAGTCCCCTCCTGCAATAACAGATTCCAGCGCCTGTGGGAAGTGCTGCAGGAGAGGTGTATGCGGGATGCTGCGGGAACACAGCTGCCAGTGCGGAAACCCTGGGGGTGGATGAGAGGGCTGACGAGGCAGGGGCAGGGAGGGAGCAGGCTCTTTTCTCATCCACCTGCATTTTCCGAGAGCTCACAATGTGCCAGGTGCTGTACTGTGCACTGCAAAATGCAGACTGGTTACCACTGTGCTATACTGTCCCACCGCCTTCTGTCTGCATTCTGCAAGCAGGGGAGAGAAATTAGAGAAGGAAATGGAGGGAAAAGGTCCCAGGCGTAGGAAATCAAGATACTGAGATGCCCCTGAAGTCAAAAAGAAAAAAATTTCAAGTGATAGCAGTGGTTATCAGTGTCAAATTCTACCAAAAAGTCAAGGAGGATCAAAACTGAGCAGAGATGACTGATTTGGGGACTTGGAAGTCATGGTGACCTTTGGTAGCAATTTCAGTTAAGAAGCATCAGAGAAAGTCATATTCTAAGGGATTAAGGAATGAGCGAGTTTTGAGGAAGAGGAGGATCATTGAGTGTAGATGCCTTTTTTGAGAATTTTGGTAATAAAAGGAAAAATGAGTGCTGGTAGTTCAAGGTGAGAGCAATTTGGGATTTTTTTTTTTTAAGATAAAAGAGGCTGGGACTTGTTGGCATTCAGAGGAAGAAGAAACCAACAGAGTGGAAATATTCAAAGATTGAGGAGATAATCAACTACGTAGATTCCGGGGAAAGAGTGTAGAAGTCTTCCTGGCTGCTCGCCTCTAGGGACCCTGCTCTCCACATGGCCATCATTTAGCCTCACCTGTGCTCGCAGCCCTTGGTGCCGAAAATGGGGCCCTGGGTCAGTAGCACTCTGGTGGGACCATGAGCCCTCCTGGAGCCCCTCGGCCCTGACCAGTGGCTTCTCCCTTGTGCTCCATTTCCCTGAAAGCGAATCTGTGGCCTGAAGTCCAGTTTCCTAGTGGCATTATTTCTGCATTCTCATCCTGTAAATAAACGCTTGACCAGACCCAAAGATCTCCAGAAACTGGTTTTCCTAGTTCTGAACACTAGAATCTTCTGATCACCAGTGACAGCTCCTTTAAGTGCTACCATTTATCCTTCTAGATTTCTGTGAACGTTGACACCCAGGATTTGGGACTTGTTTTGGAAATTTTGCTAGTTCTTCTCCCAAGAGACTTTACATGGAAAACACCTTTTTAACACACAGCTATCAAGTAACCTGCCTTATTTGCACCAAATAACCAGCATTTGGCTGTCTCCAGTTTAGCTTAGCCTGCTGTTGCCTCAGCTTTGGTGTTGAGAGCAGGAGAAATTGTGACAGAGTGTAGGTGGGAGTGCCCCTCTTCCTCCTGGGAAGTTTAAAGGAGGGGAAAGATTAGTGAGTTCGAGCAGGTCAGCTTCAAGCTCCCCATTCTCCAGCCAATTAGCCATCCTCCTATCCACTCATTTATTCATCCTCTTCATTACTCCCGTATCTGTTTACCAGTCAACACAATTTGTGAAGCACCCACAGTAGGCCAGCCTCCAGAAACAAGAGACAAAAACAGAGAGAAATTCTTCGGAAAGACTGAAACTAGCCCATTGGTGACTCAGAGACCTAGACACACCCAAATTCTCTCTTGCTTTCGGCCAAGGAGAAAAGGAAAAACCTGTTTTATTCACACACTCAGTGCCGGGGCTCCCCTTAACCATTTAGGATCTCAGGCCTCTCTCACCCTCCGGTTCCCCCTAAGAGGTGTGAGCAAAACCACTATTTGGCAATTCTGGGTGAAAGGCAAGCACCGGATGACAAGTCATTTAAAGACCTTGCCCACATTGCCAAATCTAAAGGTGGGGATGAACATTACCTGCTTAATAATTCTTGCTATTCATCATGGCAAGAGGAAAATGAGTATATGTAACATTTGGAACTCAAATCTAACATGAGGCCCTGCTCCAGCAGAAGCCCCATTACTGGGGGCTTCTCAACTTTCCACTGCTGAGCAGTTCGAGACCAGAAGTGGCTCCCACTCATCCCAGTCCCACCCTGCAGATGCCTGCTTCTGCCTCCACTTCCTTCCCAAACAGGACTCATGGGACCCAGAATCCCACCAGCCTCATCTGCTCCTCCAGGACCAGAGCAGAGCCCAGCCTGGGGCCAGGGAAAGGAAGAGGCAGGGGTATCAACTACAACTACAATGCAGAATGAAATTAAAGACTTTAACAAACACGCAGGAGGGATACTCCCCCTCACCCTGCCACTGTCAGACAAGGGAATGTGCAACAGGTCAACATCTAAGTAAATTTCTGATTAAAAACAAAAATATTGTTATAGTGGAAATTGGTAAAATATTGAAAAGGATTAAGAAGAAATAAAAGTCAACCAGAAATGACTCTGTTAACATTTGGGCTGTTGCCAGTCTTTTTTCCTTTTGCTATATATATTATGTATCTACAAAGCTGTTATCAGTATTGTGGAGACTCTTGTAATCTGCTTTTTTTTCACTTCATATATCATGTCCATTTCCTCACGTTTTTATTTTTTTAGTTTTTTTGCTGAAGAAGATTCGCCCTGAGCTAACATCCACTGCCAGTCTTCCTCTTTTTGTTCTTGAGCCGCCACCACAGCACGGCCACTGACGGAGGAGTGGTGTAGATCTGCACCTGGGAACCGAACCCAGGCCGCCAAAGCAGAGCATGCCAAACTTAACCACTTGGCTACCAGGGCTGGCCCTCCTCATGTTTTTAGATGTTCTTCTACACCATATTCAATGGCCGTGTTGTATTCACAGAAAGAACAATAATAATAACAGCATCTAACACTTAGACTATAGCAGGCACTTTACATAAAGTAACTCACTTAATTCTCACAATAACTTAATGAGGCAAATGCTATAAAATTATCCTCATTTTTCATATGAGAAAACTGAAGAACAGAGAAGCCACACAGATATTAAATGGAGAGCCGGAATTTGAACCCAGGCGGTCTCACTGTGCACGCTCTTCGCCGCTTTCTCCTACTGTGATATAACTTACTGAACCTGTTCCCTGTTGATGGATACCATTCCAACTCAGGGGCTTTTGTGCTATCATAAACCATACTGAGTTGAACATCCTTGAATACAAACTTCTGTACACGTGCTTAACTATTTATTTTCGAGAATTCCTAGACCAAAGGGAAAACTTACTTTTAAGGCTGTTATACATATTGTCAAATTTCAGAAATATACCAAATTATATTCTGCATATATGGAAGTACTCCGTTTTTAATAAATGCTTACCAATGCTGGTTATTTTTTTCTTTGCCATTTATTTGGTGGAAATGTTTCCTCATGATTGTTTTAATTGCATTTCCTTGTTTAGTAGATTTATAGAAATTTTTTTTCATAAAATTATCGGCTATTTGGATTTTTCTTTTATAAATAGCCAATGTGTTTGCATACATATTTTTTTCTATTAGGGTATTCTCTTTTATTTTATTTATAAGATTTCCTTATATATTAAGATTTCAAATCTTATGTCTGCTATGTATGTTGGAAACATTATTCAAGGTTGTCATTTGCCTTTTAATGGTGTTTACACTGGTTTTTAAAAAATATACACACATTTTTAGTTCTTACTGTTAAATTCACTGACCTTTTCCCTCATGTTCTATTTTTAATGCTATGTTTAGAAAAGATTTCCCTACCTCAAGAGAAGATGAATATTCACTCGTATTTTCTTGCGGTTCTCTCCAAACAATGTCATTTAATGAGTTTACGATCCAGTGAGGAAAACTGCAGAAAATCCAACCAACTTATCCAATGACTTGACTGATTGCGCAGCTCAATATCTTCTTTGCTGTCATTTCAAAAATGTCCCTCTTGGGGGAAGACAGGACTCAGCACCATTTCGTAGCTCTCTTGGGAACCACCTATGGTCTGACTCGGGGTCTTGCACTCCCGCGTTCCCCCAGGTTCATTTCCAATCTCAGAGGTTGCCTGCTTGAGTCAAGACGATTTCTTTGCTGCGTTGATGGGAGCTGTGGGTTTACCATCTGTGTGCACTTGGACCACTTTTCTTTCCTCTCCAGGCTTCTCCAAAAAATATGTTTAGGAAAAACAAACATCTAGAGCTTCCAAAGACATTGAAAAGTTGGTCCAAGTTCTCCAACATTTCTTTTTAAAAAAAAAAAAAATTGCCGTTGTAGATGCTCACTAAACCTTGTCCCTGCAAGAACAACCCCACCCAGGGGACCACTCTCTACCTGGCTGTGATCCTAATGGTAAGGTTGTTTTCCAAGCCCCACTGGGCGTTCTTGCTGAGCGACAGGAAGCCTCAGGTTATTGAGCTGCGTCCTCACAGCAGCCACTGGAAGTAAGAAAGAGATAATTTATGTGCACGAGAGTCACACACTGCTGGCATAGAGTATCTTTCTAGACAAACTTTACCGATGGGGAATGAATGAGACACCTTCTAACTGCCTGAGCAAGAAGCTGACAGTCAAGCAAATGAAATCATTTGTGAGTAAAGAGCCTATGAATTCACTATTATAATATTTCTCCCTCCCCATTTTGAGTAAAGTAAAGAAAAATGTTTTCTCTGCATAATTTATCCTCATCCCCTACTTCCATCATCTTTTTTTTCCTGTATTATCATTACTCTCCAAGGTCTTTCAAGAGGTTCTCCAAGAGAAGTGTTTTCTCCCTGTAATGACAAAGGTATAAATGAAAGGAGTTCCTACTGAGACAGGGGAGGGGGTACTAGGCCCAATCTGCCTGAATTTTTAGAAAACAACAGCATTGTGTTAATCACACAGTTTTCTCCCTATCTTCCCCTCACCCTGCCCCCAGAAGATGCTGGCCTGCCAGTGTAGCTGCAACCGCGAGGTGCAGACTAGCAGTAAGTCTGAAAGTAGTAGCAAACTGTTCGTTCTGAAACAAAGGGGCTTCAAACTTAGAAGCAGAGGAGTGCCTATGAAATAGCGACTTTCAGTCACTTTCAATTTCTTCTCTCACAAGCATACTTAAAACAGTCTTTAGCTAAGGATTTAGCGGGTCTGCTGGGGGCAAAAGAACGTTAAAAGCAGAAAGGAGAAATTCCAAGACCCTCCATACGTCATACTATCATACCATACCCAATAACCAATAGTTTTGTTTTTTAAATACACTTTCTTTTTATTTTATTTTATTTTTTCTATTGAGGTCATAATAGTTTATAACATTGCGAAATTTCAGTTGTATTTTATTATTTGTCCGTCACCATATATATGTGCCCCTTTACCTCTTTAAATACACCTTCTATTTTAGGACAATTTTAGATTTACAGAGTTATTGTGAAGATAGTACAGAGTTCCCATATACCCAGTTTCCCCTATTATTAACATCTTACAGTAGTATGGTACATTTTCTTATAATTGAAGAACCAATATTAATACATTATTATTAATGTATTATTAACTAAAGTCCATACATTATTCACATTTTCTTAGTTTTTACCTAATATCCCTTTTCTGTTTCAGGATCCCATCCAGAATATCATATTACATTTATTGTCATGTCTCCTTAGGCTCCTCTTGGCTATGACAGTTTCTCAGACTTTACTTGTTTTTGCTGGCCTTGACAGTTTTGAGGAGTACTGGTCTGGTATTTTGTAGAATGGCCCTCAATTTGGGTTTGTCTGATATTTTTCTCAAGATTAGATGGGGTTAATATGTTTTTAGGAGGAAGATCACAGAGGCAAAAAGCCATTCTCATCACATTCGTATCCAGGGCACATACTGTCAATATGCCGTACCACCGTTGGTGTGGACTTTGATCACCTGGCTTGAGGTAGTGTTTGTCAAATTTGTCCACTGTAAGGTTACTGTCTTTCTCCCTCTTTTCTATTGTACTCACAGGAAGAAAGTTACTATGCCCAGGCCACACTTACAGAGTGGGGAGTTATGCTCCACTTCCTCAAGATCAGGGCATCCACGTTAATTATTTGGAATTCTTCATTTCTCTCTTCTTCTCCACTTATTTATTTATTCAATCATTTATTCATATCACTATTGATTCATGGACACTTATTTCATACTTTAGGTTAAAATCCAATACTTCTTTAACCAATAGTTTTTTTAAACTTTTTATTATGAAGAATTTTGATTATATGCAGAAGTAAACAAAATAGTATAATGAGTCCTCACGCACCAATCACCCAGCCCCAATAACCATTAAGCCACAGGCAATTCTGCCTCCCACACATCATATCATTCCATCCCTAAATATTTCTGCATGTGTCTCTGAAAGACAAGGATTTTAAAAAAGTAGCTATAGTACAATGACCACAGCTAGAACAATTAACAGTAAATCCTGAAGAGCAAAAGCTCAATGTTTAAATTTCAAAATGTTTCATAATCATATATTTTACAGTTTTTCTTTTAACTCAGGATCTGAATAAGATTCATACATTGTGATTTGTTGATGTGTCCTTTAAATCTTTTTTAATCTACACATTCTCCCTTTATCTCTCTCCCTCTCTGTTTTTTTAAGTCTTGCAATTTATTTGATGAAAGAATCAACTGTACGTCATGAGAGTTTTCCAGTCTGGATTTTGCTAATGGCATCCTTGGGGTGTATTCCTCTGACGTCTGTAGTTCCTTTAAGTTGGTGGTTGGATCTAGAATCACTAACAGTTTTAAAAGTATACAGCAATTGTCAGTGAATAATGAAACCGAGTTATCTATACTTGTTAGTGTGACCAAGGACATCACAGAAGCCGGGTCGGGGAGGAGCCACATTCAAGCCTTGGACCAGCATTCCCTTGAGATGGGTGAATGCCGCATGCCTTCAGAATTATGTCCTCACCTGAAGCAGCCCGAGGAGTGCCCACCGGCCAGCTGTGAAAATGCTATCATACTAACTTGGCATGCTCTGATAGCAGAATCCCCACAGAATTCAGGTTCAAAGAAGTCTGCATAGATCTCAATCTCCTGTTTCTATTAATTTTTAAATGCCTTTGAGATTCTTTATAAGCAGCCGCTGATGCTATAAAATAAGTTTCTTAACTATTTAAATTCCTGTGCCCTCTGATCAGAACCAACTACATAATAGGTATGAAGCCTAGGTAAGAAGATGTGGGGTCCCTTGTTCAAAATTATTAAGAATTTCAGGAGGGGCCGGCCCCGTGGCTTAGCGGTTAAGTGCGCGCACTCCGCTGCTGGCGGCCAGGGTTCGGATCCTGGGTGCGCACCGACGCACCGCTTCTCCGGCCATGCTGAGGCCGCGTCCCACATACAGCAACTAGAAGGATGTGCAGCTATGACATACAACAATCTACTGGGGCTTTGGGGGGAAAATAAATAAATAAAATCTTAAAAAAAAAAAAAAAAGAATTTCAGGAGGACAACAGCAGAACAACAGTCCAAGCATTGGACCCTTCTAAGTGTGGGACATTGAGTGACTGCAGGGCCCGTGAAGCCAGTCCTGCCTGTGATACTCCTTAGGAGTTAAATGGGGAGATGGCTACTCTTATTGTCTCCACCCCTTACGCAGGCCCAAGGAAAGCTCCCCCCCCGCCCCCCATAGAACAGAGCACTTACAACCTCAGAACTCACTGAGTCCTTTGTGGAACACCACGGGACACTGACATGTTACCTCCCTCCACGACAAATCCCTCCTCATCTAACTCACGGAGACCCAGAGGCAATGTGCAAAGGCCTTGGCCCTGCATCCAGGACACCCTGGAACTGTTCCATGGCCGGTTACACTGCATGGCACCGGGGGAGTTCAGATTCCAAGAACACTATCTCCAGTGTTGTGGTTTTGTAGGAAACGTTCTTAAGACATATGTACCTAACTATTTGGGGTGGAGCATCAGAATGCCTACCACTTCTTTTCAGATGGTTCAGGGTATATATATAGAGCTATACTATATACACAATATATACGTAGTGGTAAGAGAAGGCCTCTCTAAGAGTGCCCACTTGGAAATCTGAGGAAAGAGTGTTCCAGAACAGGGAACCACAGGAGAAAGCCTTGAACCAGGGTGTCCTGGCCAGGCAGCCAGGGTGGCAGAGCTAAAAACCTAAATTTTGGATTCCAAAACCAGACAGGTATCTCCTATAGGTCCTGCTTTACTCCATCATAGCGTTTATCACAAGATGAACTTACTCTGCTCTGTAATTTGTTTGCTTCTCTCCCCACTGGAACGTAAGCCCATTGGAGAAGGAACCTTGTTTTTCTTATTCACTCTATATGTACCACTGCACACCAACATCTGGAACAGGCCACAGCAGTAGGAACTCAACAAGTATTTGACTGAATGATGATGTATGGTCAAAACAATTTGACCATTTAGCTCAAGAACGTCTCCAGGGAGCATTTCTCCCTTGGTCTCCAGGGCGCATTTCTCCCTTGGTCTCCAGCGCACTGCTGGCCCCAGGGGAGGAGAGGAATCAGCAATGTCAATCACACTGGCTGGTCAGATCTCCCACTACAGCTTCTCAGGAGTATGAGACATTTCAAAGAAAACAAAGGGAGAGGATAGTGCTGTCACTAGAACAGCAAACATCCATGGAAGAGATGGTTGGGATCAGCGGAAGAGAGGATTAAAGAGAGGAACTTACCTGCTTTTCAAATCATTCCACATGATCAGAGTTTGGAGCCCACCCTCCCTTTCCCTTTGTGGACCCTCCTAAAACGTGTGTGCGTGGAGGGTGGAGGAGTTGCTCCGGGTGTTATTTCATCTTTGCTCAGCAGCTCTCTCTTATCAGAAACAGGAATTCAAAGGTCCAAGGGTCAAAATACCACTAAGACCCCTCACCAGGCGCCCCAGTGGGCTTTACAACCTGTCAGAGTTAATCTCCTAAGGTTTAATCCACCAACTGATTTTATTATTATAATTTTTCATTTTGGAAATACACAGTAGCAGGCCAGATTTAAAGGGAGATTGACAATGACCTGTAGAATGTTGATGATCTGGCAGAATACAGTGGAATCCAGAGCCACATTTTCTCATAATTTTTAGCAGACAGGCCTATTCTGGTGCCAAGAAAAAAAAGAAAATGAAAACAAATGTCTGGGAGATCAAATAAAACAATAATTCCAGACTTTAAAAATAAGAGTTGGATGTATGCCACAGGGCTCAGCACTCTTGTCGAACATGTTTTAAGAACAGCAGGTTTCTTAAGCACAGCACCACATGCGGTATTGGCAAACCGGTGAGGTGGCTTCCCCGCCTTGCGAAAATGTGTGCATTTGTTCATCTGAAAACACCTTGACATTGGCAAATATTAAAAAGCAAAAATAGGACTTGTTGTGTTATATAAATAGGATTAATGAACCAGATATGACTTGTATGTCAGAGAACAAAAACACCAGAAGCTTCTAAGGAGCTAGGAGGTTGAAAATCTAAAGGGGTTTTTCTATCGTTCCCCAAAGCCAAGAAAACAAAATAAAAATGATGCCAAATTATTCCAATGTTTCTCTCTGCTAGTGAGTTTAAATTCTTTTTAGGGTATAGTCCCTCTGTTTAAACAAAAGAACAACAGCCCCTTGGCCTTGACACAGGTAAAACTCCTTAAGAGACTTGGCCCTTTGCCTCAGATAGAAGCTAGACATGCCAAGTCCACAGACATCAGAAGTGGAGGTGATCCCCTTCCAGGAACACATATCGGTGTAGCCATATGGCAAATGAATAGGTAAGCATCGTGTTGGCAGACAGATAAAACTGAAGCAAACAGACAGCTTGAAAGTTTCTGCAGCTTCTCTCAGAATCAAAGAAACAGCAAGTTGGTTATAGCAACCAGCCCATTATGGATTAGAAAACCTGGCATTAAATATCGGATTGCAGCGCAGCTTGCATCACACAAATGACTAATCTAAATACATCTAACAGTAAACAGCTGTTTTAGAAGAATTGTCATCTAAGTTTTTATTTTAAGTCATCACACATTTTTTTTTAATAATTTTTTTTTTAACTTATTTATTTTTCCCCCAAAGCCCCAGTAGATAGTTGTATGTCATAGCTGCACATCCTTCTAGTTGCTGTATGTGGGACTCAGCCTCAGCATGGCCGGAGAAGCGGCGTGCCGGTGCGCACCCGGGATCCGAACCCGGGCCGCCAGCATTGGAGCGCACGCACTTAACCGCTAAGCCACGGGGCCGGCCCTCACCACACATTTTAAGAACACACTTAAAACTACCGGGAATATCAAGCAGATTCCTTCAGATGATAAGTAAGGGTCTACAGAAGACCTAGGAAATGGAAGGAGGCTGAGTTCATTGTCTTATTTTTCTCTGGCTGTTTAGCTCTGTTTCTTTTGCTTTCAGAGTGGGGCAAGTCCTTTCTTAAGAGTGTTCAGCTGATGTCTTAGAAACTAAACAAGTAAGAATAGATATAGGGACATATGCTGTTGAGATATCCTCTAAAACACACAACTGAAACGATAACAGTATTTTTTTAAATAGTTTGAAATCTGAAACTGTTTTCTAAGACCTATATCTAAATACCAGTCTGATAACTTTTTAAAAGACTAGGCTTTCATGAATTCACTTGGAAAAAATTGTTTATTACATATGTATGTTGGAACCAAAACAACACCTCCAATTTTTAATCTCCTTTTCCTTATTCATATAAACGAAATAATGATTTCTATCTTATTGTGGCTGCTGGATAGAAAAAATGCCCCCACTAAGATTCTCAGCAGAGAGGGCTGATCATGTGTACAGCTTTGGTCTCTCTTGCCTATAATACACACCATTCATCCTCTATTTACTGAGACCTACTACGTGCGAAGAAATGAACTAAAGGCTCTGGTGCATATAGAGTTGGCTTGGATGTGGATCATTTTTCATGGGATGTCTGGGATAAGGAACACACAGGATTAGGAACTGGGAGATGGAGTTCTACTCCTGGCTCTGCTGCCCACCATGTGACCCTTGGCAAATCACTTAACCCCTGGAAGCCTCCCTGTCTTCACCTATAAAACAAGGGAGAAACCAGGTCAGTAATTCTTTTTTTTTTTTTTTTTTATAATTTTATTTATTTATTTTTCCCCCAAAGCCCCAGTAGATAGTTGTATGTCATAGCTGCACATCCTTCTAGTTGTTGTATGTGGGACATAGCCTCAGCATGGCCGGACAAGCGGTGCGTCGGTGCACGCCCGGGATTCGAACCCCGGACCGCCAGTATCAGAGCACACGCACTTAACCGCTAAGCCACGGGGCCAGCCCCAGGTCAGTAATTCTTAACGTGGGGTCCACGACCCCCAAAGTGTTCAAGGATAATATTTGCGGTCTATAAACTTGTATGGGGAAAAATTGTGTTTTATTTCCACTAAACTCTAACTGAAAATGCTCATTTCCTTCCTATGTGAATGTAGGCAACAAACCACAATAGCATTAGCTGTGCTTTGTCACCAGTAGAAATCACACACAGCTTCATATTATACGCCAGTTGTTGCAGATATCTAAACTATTGTTTAGGCTCATTATTACTTCAAAATTATGGTAGTTATTAGACCTGCTGATAGAATTTTTTTAAACTAATATGTTCATAAAAAGCACATATATGTTACTATATTACAAATTTGTTTTTAAAAATATGTCGAAAACTCCACCTCATACCCATTAGGATGGCTACTATTAAGAAAAGAAAAAGAAAATAACAACCGTTGGTGAGGATGTGGAGAACTTGGAATGCTTGTGCACTGTTGGTGGGAATGTAAAATGGTGCATCCACTACAGAAAACAGTATGGTGGGTCCTCAAAAAATTAAAATCGAATTATCATCTGATCCATCAATTTCACTTCTGGGTACCTACCCAAGAGAACTGAAAGCAGGGACTCAAACAGGTATTTGTATTTCCATGTTCATGGCAACATTGTTCGCAATAGCCAAAAAGTGGAAACAACCCAAATATTCATCAATGGATGACTGAATAAACAAATTGTGGTGTATACATACAATGGAATATTATTCAGCCATAAAAAGGAAGGAAAGTCTGACACATGCTACAATATGGATGAACCTTGAGGACATTATGCTAAGTGAAATAAGCCAGGACAAAAGGGCACATGCTGTATGACTCCACTTTTGTGAGGTACTTAGAGCAGTCAGATTCATAGCGACGGAAAGTAGACTGGTGGTTGCCAGGGGCTGGCAGGGTGAGGGCTTGGGGGAGGAGAATGGGAAGTTATTGTTTAATGGGTATAGAGTTTCAGTTTTGCAAGATGAAAAGAGTTCTGGAGATGGATGGTGGTGATGGTTGCACAACAATGTGAATGTACTTAGTAACACTGAATGGTATATTTAAAAATGGTTAAGATGGCAAATTTTATATTATGTGTATTTTATCATAATTTTTTTAAAAAGTAATAAAAATATATGCTGATAACTGTATTTCAACATGATTGACATTTCTGGACTCTTATGCATTTAAAAATATTATTCTGTAAAGGGGTCAGTAGACTTCACAAGAATGCCATAGGGGTCCATGACACAAAAAGACTAAAAGCTCCTTAAAAACCTCAAAAGTGTTTTTCAGCTTTGAAAGTCTATGATTCTCTGCAATGGAAAAGGAAACAAGAAAAAAATAGTTGTTTTATAAACGGGATGAACGCAGTCATATGTAGGAATATTTAAAACTTCACTATAAATTCATATTTTTTTCCTAATAAAAATGTTAAGCTGTTTTCAGAAACATCGAAAATGTTCTTTAAATCCCAATAAAGAACAATCATATTTTAAGCTGCCCTTTTCTTCAAAACACTCACCTTGGGAGTCTGGTCAGTTGCTTTATGAATGATTTTAATTATTGATTATAACTAATCAAGCCAGATTTTTTTTTTTCAACATTTACCAAGATACTATAGCAGGCTAAGAACAAGGACTTGCACATCATTTTACACAAAGGAAAAATATAGAAAAGATCTCCTTCCACTTTTTTTTACATCTTAAATTCAAATGGGAAGAAGAAAGTATCTCAAATCTTTAAAGCAGTTTATCTGTTTCCATTACCCACCCCAGTTGGCTCTGCTATAGGAAGCACAGGTTGGTTTAGCCAAAAAGTCAAAAAGAATTTTCTTCCTCAAGAAATAAAGCCTTCTTTACCAATTCTGTTTCCCCTACCTAATCTGCAAGGTTTTGTCTAATTACCTAAGCTGCAAGTAGGTCATTTTCAGTTGAAATGGATTTTTATATAAATTGCTAAATATTATGTCATCTGTATAGACTGCATGTCCTACAGAATGCCTTCATATCCCGTGTCTTAGTAGTCCTTACAAGGGCAATTTTGTCTTCCAGGGGACTTTTGGCAGTGCCTGGGGACATTTTTGGTTGTAGGACTTGGGGAGGGGGCTGGTGTTCTGGCATCTAGTGGATACAGGCCAGGGCCAGGAACGCTGCTAAACATGCTGTAATGCACAGGACAGCCCTCGACAACAAAAAATGATCCTGCTCGGAGTGTCAATAATCTCAATGCTGAGAAACACTGCTTTATCTAATTTTGCTAAAAAAGAAAATGATTTTCAGATGTCTCTTGAGAGCCCATCTTGGATGAGGGAAGGTGGGCAAGAGAGGAGAACATAAAATCATAGTGAGCACTTCAGGCTTTACTTATTACCTTAAATGCTCACCAAAACCATGTGTTTTAAGTATTTTCTCCATTCGTGAAAGTGAAGGAACAGTCTCCATGAACATGTCCAGGTCATAATGTGACAGAACTAGAATGAACCTGGGCCAGTCTGGCCCTAAAGCTTATGCATTGTCTATCATCTGTGCTGTAAGTACCAAAAATTCAGCTAGAGTGTAATAGAATGAATCTCAAAAACATGAATCCCTGGTCTTTATTAAGTCCTACCATGCCATGGACAGAGACCTAGGATCTTATATAATACTCTATCTAGCCTAACTCATTGCTGCTAAAGTAGCATACAAAAGAAGTATTAGATTGTTCTAGGGGAGCAGAAATGAATTGAGGAGAAAAAATGGATCCGTATGAAGCTACTAAATAATAGCACAGTATATTGTAACATAGTATATTGAATTGAAGTAATAGCATAGTGTATTGACAAGTGTTGAAATACTTGGCACCAATAGTGAATGCTATGGGAGTTGAGAAGGAGACCCTTCAGTGTGTGTTGGAGTAGACAGCAAGGCTTAATAAAAGAAGTGAGACTTGAGTTTTCAGAGAGCATGAGATTTGAAGACAGAGTTAAATTCAGGAGAACAAGACAACATATTATTGTGGAAAGTATGGGCTGCTCTGGAATCAGATTCCCTAGGTTTAAATCCTACCCCTAGCACTTAATAAGTGGTGTGACCTTGGGCAAATATTTAACCTTTGTGTGTTTGTGTTTTCTTTTTCTGTTTTTTTAAAACTTTTATTTATTTATTTATTTTTACCCCAAAGGCCCAGTAGATAGTTGTATGTCATAGCTGCACGTCCTTCTAGTTGCTGTGTGTGGGACATGGCCTCAGCATGGCCAGAGAAGCGGTGCGTCGGTGCGCCGGTGCGCCTGGGATCCGAACCCGGGCTGCCAGCAGAGTAGCACTTGCCCTTAACCGCTAAGCCACGGGGCCGGCCCTGTGTGTTTGTTTTTTCATGTGTAGAATCCAGATACTACATTTTTTATTAGGTTGTTATGAGAAATAAGATAATGCACGTGATGTCGTAGCATAGTGCTTGCCCCATAGTAAATGCTCACTGAAGGTTACCTTAAAAAAAGAAAAAAGGCAGGGTGTGTGTGTGTGTGTGTGTGTGTGAAGTCAGTTGAGGTTCTTATTTAGAAGCAACAGAAATATAGCTAACTTAAGGAGGAAATAATTTTACTTGAAGTCTAAAGGTAGCTCAAAGTATTGACAGAGGGCGAGAAAACCTGGATTAAGAAGTCAAGGGCAGCTGGGTCACTGAAACTACAGCCAAACTACAGGCAGAGTCCTGGCTTCTGCCAGATCACACGATGAGGAGGTCCCCCAAATAGGAAGGGGATTAAGGTGTTGGGTAGCTCCTAGATTAGCAAATATTTACTAAAGTGGGTGTTATGTTTTGGGGGAGTAAGAATGGATTCTAGGGTTTTGAGTTCGATGAAGGGTAATGGGAGAAAAGTCTTAAATACTGAATGGGCACACAGGATCACTGGGTAGGCGATCAGGAGTGCAGATGCACCTTCTGAGGCCGCCTGTGTGAGCAAGGAAAATGAAAAGTGGTGTGAGTGGAAGGCAGCACTTCTAAATCTTCCCACTGAAGCAGCTTAACCAGCAGGCGGAGGAGAATGAACTCTTACCTCTGAGGGACCAGAAGGAGCAGCCCAGAGGGGCCTGCCACAAACTCATACTTTCTTTTAAGTGTCCTGGTTAGTCTTTAAAGTTCTTGTGAATTTACTATTCTTGTTCATAATGTGTTTGTTTTGACATATAAAATAATTTAGGTTACATACTAGTTAAATTCTTTAATATTTTCTCCTCAAATCTTCAAGTAAAATTAGGATGTGCCAGGAAAATATATTTTACCCCTGTGACTTCATACATCCCCACCCGACCAAATTGGCCTCGTACTCTCCAAGGAGATACGCAAATTTTCAAGCATTCAACAAATGTTTATTAAACCCCTCCTATGAGCCAGATGTTAGGTACAGTCACGTGCAATATTTGGGTCAATGACAGATCACATATATGATGGTGCTCTCATAGGATTATAATGGAGCTGAAAAATTCCTATACCTAATGATTCTCTAGCCGTCGTAATGTCATAGTGCAACAAATTACTCACGTATTTGTGGTGGTGCTGGTGTAAACAAACCTACTGTGCTGCCAGTTGTATAAAAGTATAGCACATGCAATCATGTACAGTACATAATACTTGAAAATGATAAAAGACAACTATGTTACCGGTTTATGTATTTACTATGGTACACTTTTTATCACTATTTTAGAGCATACTTTCTACTTATAAAAAAAAGTTTACTGTATAATAATATGCTGTTACGTCAGCAGCAGCCTCATACATCTCGTGTTTACCACATCTCTCGATTGCATCATTTTCTCTTTTGCTTGATTTAATCTCATGTTGTTTTGTTCATCATGGCCCCTAAGAGCACAAAATCCACTGCTAATGTTGCCAGTAAGAGGCCACATTGAGTGATTGACACAGAAATGAAACAAAAAGTGATTAAGGACTATGAAGGTGGAAAATCTGTGATGGTTATTGCTCGCCAGTCAGGCATGTCCCATTCCACCATAATTATGATCTTGAAGAACAAGAACAAAGTGATGGAAGCTGTTAAAGAATCTGCTTCGGGGCCAGCCCGGTGGCGCAGGCAGTTAGGTGCGTGCGCTCTGCTGTGGCGGCCCGGGGTTCGGAACCCGGGCGCGCACTGACGCACCGCTTGTCAGGCCATGTTGTGGCGGCATCCCATATAAAGTGGAGAAAGATGGGCATGGATGTTAGCCCAGGGCCAGTCTTCCTCAGCAAAAGGAGGTGGATTGGCAGGTGTTAGCTCAGGGCCAATCTTCCTCACACAAAAAAAAGAAAAAAACAAGAATCTCCTTCATTGAAGGTAACGAGACTAACAAAAATTCTAGAAGGGCCTGTATCAGACATGGAGAAACTTCTATTGACCTGGATCGAAGACAGACACAGAAGGGTATCCCTCTCAGCACCATGAGAATCACAGCCAAAGAAAAAAGTTTGTTTGCTTTGTTGAAAGAAAAGGCTAGATCTCCCGATGATGTTGAATTTACTGCTCTCTTGGATGGTGTAAATGATTCAAGAATCGTTATTTATTACATAATGTGACGGTGAGTGGTGACGTAGCTGAAGAATTTTTGGAAACTCTAGATAAGCTGATTATGGAGGAAAATTACTTCCAGAGCAAATATTCAATATGGATGAAACCTCTCTATTCTGGAAATGGATGTCTGAAAGGGCTTTCATCCATAAGGAAGCCAAGTCAATGCGGAGTCCATGGCTTTTAAGGACAGGATAACCGTCTTGCTTGGGGGCAATGTTGCAGGCTACAAATTGAAACCCTTGGCAATATGGCACAGTGAGAACCCCAGGGCCTTCAAGCATATCAATAAGCACACAATTTCATTGTACTACAGGAGCAATAAGAAGTCGTGGATGACCCAACTCCCCTTCCAGGATGCCCTCCTGAATTGCTGTGCCAGCCAAATGGAGAAGTACTGTTTGGAGAATAACATACCTTTCAAGATTTTGCTTATTGTTGATAATGCTCCCAGACATCCTCCTTTGATTGGTGATCTTCATCCCAATATCAAAGCAGTGTTTCTCCCTCCAAACACCACCTCTTTGATCCAACCAATGGATCAAGGAGTTACAGAAGCTTTAAGGCCTACTACCTGAGGAGGACATTTACCCAGGCTATTGCTGCAACTAGGAAGACACTGAGAAGATGCTGATGCAATTCCGGAAGGATTACAACATCTATGACTGCATCGAGAACCTTGCTTGGGCTTGGGGTGATATCACTGAGGAGTGTATGACTGGCATCTGGAAGAAGACATTCAAGAGGTTCGTCCATGATTTCAAAGGATTTGCCAAGGGTGAGGAGGTTGCAAAAATCAACAAAGGTGGTATTGAGATGGCAAACAACTTTAACCTGGGTGTGGATGAGGATGACGTTGAGGAGCTCCTAGAGGTGGTTCCTGAGGAATTCACTAATGAGGAGCTGTTGGAACTGGAACAGGAACGCATAGCTGAAGCAGAGCCAAGAGAAAAGGAAGCTGCAGGAGAAGAAAAAGAACCCCCAAGAAAATTCGCAGTGAAGGGTTTAGCAGAAGCTGTTGCAGACCTTAGCAAGCTCCTTAAAAAGTTTGAAAACATAGGGCTGGCCCGATGGCATAGTCGCTAAGTTCGCATACTCTGCTTCGGCAGCCCGGGGTTCTCAGCTTCGAATCCCGGGCGTGGACCATCGCACCACATATCAAGCCATGCTGTGGTGATGTCCCACACACAAAATAGAGGAAGATGGGCACAGATGTTAGCTCAGGGCCGGTCTTCCTGACCACAAAGAAAAAAAGTTTGAAAACATGGACCCTAACACTGAAATTTTTTCGTTAATAGAGAGGAATGTTCATAGTGCATTATGTACTTACAAGCAAATCTGTGATGAAAAAAAAGCAAACTACCATGGATATATTTCTGGAAAGAGTGACACCTCCTCAAGAAGAGCCTCAGGCAGGTTCTTCAGGAGATATTCCAGAAGAAGGCATTGTTATCCTGGGAGATGATAGCTCCGTGCATGTTATTGTCCCTGAAGACCTTCCAGTGGGACAAGATGTGGAAGTAGAAGACAGCGATATTCATGATCCTGACCCTGTGTACGCCTAGGCTAACGTGTGTGTTTGTGTCTTAGTTTTGTTTTGTTTTGGTTTTGGTGAGGAAGATTAGTCCTGAGCCAACAGCTGTTGCCAATCCCCATCTTTTTTTTTTTGCTGAGGAAGATTGGCCCTGGGCTAACATCCATGCCCATGTTCCTCTACTTTATATGTGGGACACCTGCCGCAGCATGGCCTGATAAGTGGTGTGCAGGTCAGCGCCTGGGATCCGAACCCGCAAACCCTGGGCCGCTGAAGCAGAGCACACAGACTTAACCACTACACCACCAGGCTGGCTCCGTGCGTCTTAGTTTTTAACAAAAAAGTCTACAAAGTAAAAAAATAAAAAATTTAAAAAATAGAAAAAAGCTTATAGAATGAGGATATAAAGAAAGAAAACATTTCTGTACAGCTGTACAACGTGTTTGTGTTTTAAATTAAGTGATATTACAAAAAAGTCAAAAGTTTAAAAAGATTTAAAAGTTTATAAAGTAAAAAACTTATAGTAAGCTAAGGTCAATTTATTATCGAGGAAAAAAATAGTTTTTAATAAATTTAGTGTGGCCTAAGTGTCCAGTGTAAAGTGTGCAGTAGTGTACAGTGATGTCCTAGGCCATCACATTCCCTCACCACTCACTCACTCACTCACCAGAGCAGTTTCCAGCCCTGCAAGCTCTGTTCATGGTAAGTGCCCCATACAAGTCTATCATTTTTTTGTCTTTTATACCATATTTTTACTGTTCTTTTTCTACGTTTAGATACACAAATACTTACCATTGTGTTACAATTGCCTACAGTATTCAGTACAGTAAAATGCTGTACAGGCTTGGAACCTAGGAGCAATAGGCTAGACCACATAGCCTAGGTGTGTAGGAGGCTACACCATCTAGGTTTGTGTAAGTACGCTCTATGATGTTTGCACAATGAGGAAATTGCCTAACGATGCATTTCTCAGAATGTATCCCCATTGTTAAGCAATGCATGACTGTACATAGAAGTGAGTAATAACCAATGATGTCCCTTTTCTCATGGTGTTATGATCTATATCGTACTCCAATCTAAGAAGCATAAATCCTGGAGGGCTGTAAACAAATATGGCTGGAGAAATATAGATGGCACAGATCATAGAGTCAATCTCAGCTCAACAAACACTAGGCCTTAAAGAGAAAAAAGAGTTTATACCAAGTGGGAGAGGCAGACAGGAGGAGGAGAAAATCAGACTCAAAAAGTGGGCAGAAAATATATAAAGACATACAACAGGTATGATAGTTCCTAGTAGAATATGTATAAGAAAGAGAAAGCACAAAGGAGATAGCAATGAATTCTGCTGAGGAGGAGATGTTGGCCTGAAGAGAATTTTAAAGGATGACTAGGAGGTGACTAGGCAGACAAGAAGGGAAGGGCATTCTAGGCAGAGAAAGACAGAGCATTGTGAAACCATGTGGTGTGTTGGGAGTGGAGAGAAGAAGACCAAAGAGATGATCAGGGGCCAGATTGTGGCCCCTTTGTGTGTCTGACACATAAGTGCTGGGACTTTATCTGAAAGCAGTGAGGAGTCACCAAAAAGTTTTGTAACAGGGGAATCAAAGGATCAAATTTGTTTTCAAGAAGCATAACTATGGAAGCAGTGGGTGGGTCTAAAGGAGGCAAAACCAGCGGCCGGAAGACAACTTTCGAGACTAGTGAGATAGTCTAGGCAAGAGACGGTGGATGCCTGAGGTGAGAACACTGCTGTAGGGATGGAGAGGAGGGGACAAATCCAGTAGTGATGAAAAAGATGATGATAAGTATAGCAATAAAAAACCCTAGGTAAGATGAATAAAACTACTACTATATGCTAGGCACTGTTCTAAGGATAGTAAGTGAATTATTTCCTTTTATTTAAGTCACTCAACAAATATTTATTGAGCATCTACTATATGCCAGACATAGATCCAGGCAATAGGATATGGCAGTGAATAAAACCAACAAAATTCCTTGCCCTCACAGAGCTTACATTCTACAGATAGACAATAAACAAGATAAAATTTAGTAGCATGTTAGATAGTGCTAAGAGCTAAGAAGAAAATAACACAGGAAAGGGGAAATAAAGTGTGGAGGAGGGGAGTAAAAACTAGATAGCAGAGCTGAGCAAGGCCTCAATAAAAGGTGAGATTTGAATAGACTTGAAGAAATGAGGGGACTAGCCACAAAGATATCTGGGGGAAGAGCATTCCATGCAGAGGGGATAGCATGTGCAAAATTCTGGAGGCAGGAGTGTATCTGGTAAGTTCCAGTAACAGTGGGAAGGTCATTTTGGCTAGTCTTAAGTGAATGAGAGGAAGAGAAATTGGAGATAGGATAAAAGCAGTAATGAGGTCCCAATCTTGGACTTTGAAGTTCATAATAAGGACTTTGGCTTTTATTCCGAGTGATATGGAAGCCACTGGAGCATCCTGAGCAGAAGAGTGACATGATGTGACTTAAATTTTAACAAGATCACTCCAGCTGATTTTTGAGAATGGATTGCAGGGAAAAGGGCGGACTTGGAGAAACCACTAGTGCTATAACCCAGGAGAGAAATTATGGTGGCTCAGAACAAAATGGTTGCAACGGGGATGGTGAGAAGTGATCAGTTTCTGATTATAATTTGAAGATAGAATCAATAAAATTCGCTGATGGATCAGATACAGCATGTGTGTGTGAAAGAGAGAGGGACAGAGAGAAAGCAAGGATATGTCTAAGGGTTTTGGCTGAGCAGCTGGAAAAATGGAATTGCTCTTAACTGGTATAGGGTAGACTGTAGGAAGAGCAAATTATTTTTGCAGGGAGGCGGATATCAGAAGTTCAATTTGGAATCTGTTAAATTAGGGATGTGAAGTTGGCAGTTGGATATATTGGCCTGGACTTCAGGGGAATGGTCTGCATTGGAGATAAAAATGTGGGAATGATTGATACACAGGTGTTGTTTAAAGCTATGAGACTAGATGAGATCAACTAGGGAGTGAATAAATAGAAAAAGAAGGGGTCCAACTACCAAGCCTCTGGGCATTCTGACAGCGAGAGGTTGAGGAGCTGAGGAAGAAGAAACTATTAGAGGAGAGGAAGATGGAGCAGCCGGAAAGGTAGGAGGAAAACCAGGCAAGGGCACTGTCCTGGAAGCCAAGTGAAGAAAGTGTTTCCAAGAGGAGAACGTCAAGCCACCGTAAAATGCTGCTGCTGGGTCAAGTTAGATGAGGACTGGGAAATAACTACTGGATTTATCAATATGGAGTCGCTGGTACCCTGCTAAGAGCTGTCTCCTAGTGGAGATTCAAGAAATAGTAGGAGGAAATTGGTGTCTGTGAGTATAGACAATTCTTTCAAGGAGTTTTACTCTAGAGGGAATGAGGGGAATGCAGCAGTGCCAGATGGGAGGCTGGGGGTAAGAGACATTTTTCTTAAGATGGAAGAAATAATAGTATGTTTGTAGGTTGACGGAAATGACTTTGTAGAGATGGACAAACTGATAAAGATAGGAGGGAGAATTTCTTTAGCAGTGAGGGGAGTGGGCTCTAAGGCACTATTGGTGAGCTGACCTTAGCTAGGAGCTAAGTTCACCCGTAGAAACAAGAGAGCACAAAGAGAATACAAGCACAGATAGATGCTTTACATTTAAATTAGTTAAACATTAAATAAATTTAAAATTCACTTCCTCAGTGGCACTAGTCACGTTTCAAGTGCTCAGTAACCATGTGACTGGGGCTACCCAACTGGACAGAGCAGATAAAACATTTCTATCATCGCAGAAAGTTCTTTTGGACAGCACTGGCTGAGGGTATGACCATGGAAATAAGTGGCTGAGGTCGGGTGGAGGAGATTATTGGAGGAGAGGCCAGGATGTTGGAAAGGTCATCTGTGTGTAACTTGAAATTGCTAAGACTCAAGACAGGGTAATACTGGAGAAAGTAAAGGTGAGACAGGTATTAAAATAATCAAAAAGTGACAGACATGACTGGAGACTAAGTGTTACAGTCTGATGATAAGATCATCAAAGCTGAACGAGGTTGGGCTAGAGGCAGCAAGGAGGAGCCAGAGGAGCCCCACCTCACCTCCAGGCCCTACAGGAAAGACTCCAGCCACCACTGCAGAGGGCGGCAGGGGAAGCCATGTCCCCAGGGGACAGAGCCAAGTTTCAGTTAGGGAGGTGAAGGGACACTCAGCGGAGAGGTAGAGGGGAAGAAGGATTTTGCTGATGATTGACTCAAGTTCCAGAAGGCAAGTGAAAGGGTTTCAGGAGATGGGGAGGGGTGCCCGATGAGGTCAGAAAAGGTAGACAGAGTCATATGGGGATTAGACTCCCTGGATGAGAGATGACCTGAGAGTCCCATGTCTTGTGGAGATGGACATCAGCAAGGATAAGGGACATGATGGGGTTAGTCCTGATGGTCACACGGCAGATACTGAGGAATCCTGGGCTGGACAGGTTCTGGGGATCCCCTTGATGGCTGCTGGGAGAGGTGTGGAATCCCGCACAGGGGTGGACTTACACCGGGCAGGCCTTCAACTACAAGTTGAATCTCGTCTTACTCACCAGTAAGGAAGTTGAGAGGCAGTCATTTGGGAGTGAAAGTGGAGGGGAAGAGGAACTGGGAATTGGATTCCCATGTGACAGGTTTTGAGCTGAAGGTGTTGGGGGGGTGGTATTGACTAGTGGAAATGGGTTGAAGATGGTCAAAAATACAGAAGTAGGCTTGGCTTATGCGGGAGAGGTTGGTTTGGGAGTCAGCAATCCAAGCTAGAGCAGATTTTTCAGTCCCAGATCTTCCCAGGTAGAGGTCTTACCACCACAGGGAAAACGGAATTGTTTTCTAGGGGTGAGAAACAAGAAGATATTAGAAGTGAATTTCAATTTAGGAACTTGATAAAATCCCAGCTGTGGTTCTCAAACTACCTGTATAATATCTTTTCGCTGGTAGTGTTCTGAAGGATTCTTTCTCAATTTTATTGCTGGTTTAAGGCTTATGCTTTTGAAATATTGCTTTAACAGTGACCTCTAGTGTTACAAACAGATCTCTGCTATCTGAGGAGGCGGTCTGAAAACGAAAATTCCCTTAACCTGAGTCATCCTGTAGATTTGTATTGCCAGAAGGTACCTTAACAAATTATTCAGTCCATCTTTCTGCCTCTAGGGAGGACATCACTTGAACAATTCCAGGTCACTTCCCTTCAAGGCAGATGTAATGGAGCTTGAGAAATTTCGGAGAATGGCAACTACAGTAAACAAGGAGGGAGATGCACTTTCCTGTGAGAGTGGATTTTAAAAGAAGAGCATACTACAGACTAGAAAGTGGGCACAAATAAAACACTGAAATAGTAAAACAAACAAATCTCCAAGTGCGAGATCTAAGAGGTTCCTACCACTTTTGAACATTTGCTTCGTTGGGTATGCTTACAACAACCCATAAGGTAAGAATCATTATTATCTCCATTTTACAGAATGGAAACCAAGGTATAGCAATCAATTAATTAGCCAAGGTGATACAGCTGAAAGGGGGCAAAGTCAGGATTGGAACCCAGGCTCTTTGACTCCCAAGTCTCTGCTCCTAACCTCTAGATACAACAACCCTCTAATAAACAGGAATGCTCACGTAGATACAGTATGGGCATGTCAGTAAATTGGCAAAGGCTGAAAATATAAATTTGTTCAAGAAACGTGTGGATGTGGACATGGCAGTTTGGGAATGTGTGGGATGTTTTCGGGCATGGGTGGCCCATCCAGAGTTCCTCAGTCCTAGCAAACCCCTGATCTGATCCTGTGTGCTAGTTCTCATGTCTTCATTACATGTCAAATCTACAGACCTTCAGAGAAGAAAGCCCACACAGACTGAGCCATCATTTCAATTTTTAATAATCCTCACTAGCAGAAAAGTTCTTCATGTCTAATTGAAATCCCTCCTGTTGACGCATTTTCTTTTATTCTGTCATCAGTAAAGATTGAAAACAGTTGGAAATAATCCTCCTTAACCTTTTCTGTACGTGAACACCATCGTTGTCACTCTTCAGCCTTCTGGTCTACCCACCTTCAAGATACATAGTCCCCCATCCTTTGGAATATCTCCGTAGATCTTATGGTCTATCTTGAAGCTTTAATGCATCTACTGGGACCATTTGCAATTCTAAAAGAAGTTTGTGCTTATGTAATTAATAAATCATAAAAATGTCTTCCTCCATAATATTTACACTATATATCTCATTTTCAGAGGACTCATACTTTATCTTGCTTGATCCTCACAAGTTTGTTCCTGTTTAACAGAAGAGAAAGTGAGTCTCCAGGAAGTGATTTGGCCGTGGTCCCATAAGGGAATAGTTGGCAAAAAACCAAGATTGTCAAGAAAAGATGGTACATGGTATTTGATGACTCGGAGAATCAGAGAGAATTTTTTAGATGGCACGTAAGTTTTGAAAAATAATCCTTTTTGTCTTTTCTGTTTGTTTTGGTAGCTATCAGCATCTGGTAACATAAATATCTAGCAAACAAAACAAAACAAAAGTGCATCCCCTCTTTTGGGTCATCTTCTCGGCTTTCATTTTCATAACTAGAGACCAGATCTTCTCCTTCAACCTATAGGCTTTAGGTGGCTCCAACTCAGTGCCACCTAATTATTATTATTTGGTGCCAGGCACTGTTTTTTGTTTTTTGTTTTTTGTTTTTTTGTGAGGAGATCAGTCCTGAGCTAACATCCAATGCCAATCCTCCTTTTTTTGCTGAGGAAGATTGGCCCTGGGCTAACATCCACGCCCATCTTCCTCTACTCTATATGGGATGCCGCCACAGCATGGCCTGACAAGCGGTGCGTCGTTGCATATCCAAGATCCGGGCCTGCAAACCCTGGGCCACCGAAGTAGAGCTCGCACACTTAACCGCTGTGCCACCGGGCTGGCCCCCAGGCATTAAACCACTCTACGTGTTTTAACTCATGTAGCCTTCACAATAACCCTGTGGGGTGGTCCTATTTTTACCTCTCATTTTACAGATGAGGAAACAGGCACAAAGAGGTTAAATAATCCGCTCAAGGTCATACGGGTAGTCCTGGTGAGTATAATGGTAAAGTTTATGGAAAAGCCATCGAAACTCTGCTACTAAGCAGTAAGTGTTCATTACGGACTATGACCCATTTCAATGCTATAAGGTAGGCAGGACAAATATGATCCCTTTGACGCATGAGGAATTTGGGTCTCAGTGAGATTAAGTCATTCAGTGTTGGTCACACAGTGAGGCTGGTCTGATATCTGTTGGCACCCACCAGTATGGTCATACCAGTTGTTAAAATGGTAAATTTTTATGTACAGGTTGGCAATGGCTGCTGTCTCAAGTCCTCCCGAGAACCCTCATCTCCCCTGCCGCCCAGGCCCCTCCCCTGCAAGCCCTCCAGTCTTCTTATAGCCCGGTGGCTCCAGGGGTCCCTGCTCCAGTGAGGGTTTCACTCTGCCCTGCAGGCTTTCTTTGGGAACTGGTGGGGAGACAGGAGCGGGGTGCCGGGGCAGAGCAGGGGGCCAGAGAAGAGAGGGCAGCCCAGGACAGGAGGCTTTAAGGGAGGTCTGCTGTGTAGTTGGTTTCACTTTCCCTCTGCATTGTTACCCAAAAGACAAAAATAGAGAACAGGAACAGCAGAGAAGGTATCTTCTTTGTTTTCACATTAGCTGGAGAAACTCTAGGTGTCTGAGCAAGGAAACAACCCTGTCTGTGGTGCAGAGGTGCCCAGGGGGACTTAGAGGAGAGAGGACCAGAATTTGGGGAGAGCCAGAGGGCTGGAAATGAAGACTGAAGGACTTTTCTCCTCTCTATTTGGTGGATACATGATGATACACATGCATGAAACCCTCCAATACAGAGCTGGGCCCCTACCTGGTGCTCAGTAAATATTTGTGTACTTTCTTGACTGATTAAGTTCTGATGTAAGCTGTTTAAAACAGCTTTCAGCCTTGAATTTAGTAGGGGATTACTATAGCTCCAGAGCAGACATGCAGGGGCCGGGGAGGGGTTATCAAATAAGGAGACATAGTTTCGGTAAAAAAAAAGAAAGTCTCTGAAATGGTCCGGTAGTTATAAATACCGATGGCAAATGCCTGTATGCTGATGTCAGAAGACGAATTGTAAAAGCATGACTGTCTTAGAAAAGACCTGGGCATAACTGATTGTTCCAAATGTGAATCCACTGGGTTAGCCCTGAGTCTCCTTAGGCATCACATGGAAAAAAGGGCAGCAGACAAGGCACCTTCCATCTGCACAAACACACTCCTGCTAGTGCCTCTCAGAGCTCAAGGAAGCAAACAGAAGCAAAAGACAGGATAAATGGCACAGGGTGAGAAGTCAAGATGGTGAAAGACCACCAACAGATGGAGCCTGAAAACTAGCAGGGAGTTTGTGAAGTGTTACTCGGTCGACAAAGAGATTCTACAAAGAATCTCTTGTTGAGTTTAATAATCTTATTCTTGCAAAGGATATAGGAGAAAGAGAAATGAGTCATAAAAAGCAAAAGATGTTTCTGTTACTTTCCTAAGGCTGCTGTAATTTGGTGACTTAAAACAACAAAATTTATTCTATCACAGTTCTGGAAGCCAGAAGTCCAAAATCAAGGCGTCGGCAGGGCCATGCTCCCTCTGAAGGCTCTAAGAGAGGATCCTTCCTTGTTTCCTCCAGCTTCTGGTGGCTCCTGGCATTTTTTGGCTTGTGGCGGCATAACTCCAAACTCTGCCTCTGTTTTCACATGGCCTTCTTCCCTGCGTGTCTCTTTGTGTCCTTATGTCTTTGTATTAGAACACCAGTCACTGGATTTAAGGCTCGCCCTAAATCCAGGATGATTTCATCTCGAGATCCTTAACTAATTATGTCTATCAAGGCCCTATATCCAAATAAGTCCACATTCTGAGGTTCTGGGTGGACAAGAATTTTGGGGGAATATTATTCAACCTACTACAATGTGTGACCCATTACAGAAAATGGACAAAAGAAAGAGATTGTGTATTTAGAAGACAGGAAATTTGTTTACTCTTTATGATTAACTTGTTATTCTTACTTCAGTTAATTATCTAATGATGTGGACAGTCAAAAGCAAACTTGACCTTTATCTATACTATTCTGTAAGACAGTGGTTCCCAGATGCTGGGTGATGGAATAGCACTAGTCTGAGGGGACATTTTCACAGGCCATGGCCTCTTTCCCTGTAAACCCAGTAGGCTCTACATTGAGGCCCCACGGCCTCCAGCTGCCCAGCCTCAGTCAAGAGGAGCCACTGAGCAGGAGAGTCTTATAGGTACCTGGGTTCCACTCCCTAGATTCATCAGAGCCTGGTAAGGAATAAGGGTAGCTTCAGAGCTGTCAGTGAACTTGCTTCAGTTTACACAGAATATTCCAGATGAAGGGAAATGCCACTAAGAGAATTCCTTCCATTTTTGTTAACAAATCTATGAGAAACTGAATTTAATAGTGAATGATTGAGATAAAATATGAGAATAAATTGAACATACATTTATGCTCTACTTCATGGTATCCATTGAGTATATAACCACAAGCTGATAAATGCGTATCAAACTAACAATTTTTTTTTTTTTTTTTTTTTTTAATTTTTTGTTTATTGCAGTAACATTGGTTTATAACATTGTAAAAATTTCAGGTGTACATCATTGTACTTCTATTTCTGCATGGACTACATCATGTTCACCACCAAAATACTAATTACAACCCATCACCACACACATGTACCGAATTATCCCTTTCACCCTCCTCCCTCCCCCCTTCCCCTCTGGTAACCACCAATCCAATCTCTGTCCCTATGTGTTTGTTTATTGTTGTTATTATCTACTACTTAATGAAGGAAATCATACGGTATTTGACCTTCTCCCTCTGACTTATTTCACTTTGCATTATACCCTCAATGTCCATCCATGTTGTCACAAATGGCTGGATTTCTGCGTTTCTTATGGCTGAGTAGTATTCCATTGTGTATATATACCACAGCTTCTTTATCCATTCGTCCCTTGATGGGCACTTAGGTTGCTTCCAAGTCTTGGCTATCGTGAATAAGGCTGCAATGAACACAGGGGTGCATGTACCTTTGCAAATTGGTGTTTTCAAGTTCTTTGGATAAATACCCAACAGTGGAATAGCTGGATCATATGGTAGTTCTATCGTTGATTTTTTGAGGAATCTCCATACTGTTTTCCATAGTGGCTGCACCAGTTTGCACTCCCACCAGCAGTGTATGAGAGTTCCCTTCTCTCCACAACCTCTCCAACACCTGTTGTTTCCTGTCTTGTTAATTATAGCCATTCTGACAGGCGTGAGGTGATATCTCATTGTAGTTTTGATTTGCATTTCCCTGATAGTTAGTGATTTTGAACATCTTTTCATGTGTCTGTTGGCCATCTGTATATCTTCTCTGGAGAAATGCAAACTAACAATTTTATACAATGCAACATTGTAAAATAAAATTTTATATTGTGATTCTTCTAAACTCAAAAATAATGTATATATTTGTAAAAATATCTTTCATTTGTGTTTGTTGTCAGAATACTAACTGTTCTTTATGCTTATCCTTTTACTTTTGGGATGTCAAATTATTATTTCTCTTATGAAATAATAGTAAAAATAGATTTTTGCCTCACAAAATATAAAGAGGGTGACTTTTTGTTGGTCCTGTGCTTTTAAAAAAATTTACTGGATATATTTTATATTTCAATGATTTATTATTCAAGTGCTTTGGAACACAGAATGATAAAAGAAATAGATTTCAGAATATAAAGGTATTTCACCATAAGAAAACTTGCCATTTAAAAATCAAACTTAGAGGACATATTGGTTAAAATATGATTATCTGTATTGTTTTGCTTTAAAGTAGGAGAGTTTCCACTTAAGAGAAGGTACACCACGGATGTTGTTTATACAGTAAACACATAAAGTGCATTTATAATATGATTACATTTTATATTTAAATCCAAAATTTCAAGAGTAGAGACACTTTGCAAATCAGGTTACACCTCCAATTTTTTCCTGAGGCAATTGTCAGCAGGCAAGCTATTCCAGCTACAGCACTCACCTCTCCTGCCCACCTGACTGCTCACCAGGTGCTTTGAGATCAGGCAGGGAGAATGACTGCAGAGGAGGAAGCCATACCCAGACTGGACACAGTTGTTCTGCCCAGGACATTGGCTTTTCCTTTCCTGGCCCTTTATTCTGATTGACCATCTGACAAAAAACTGACAGCAACGGCAAGGTCACTAGATAGTTATTGCAGTCGCTTTCAAAAGTCAGAAGACCTCAGTCTATCTTCAGATGGAAACTCTCACCCCTCTCGTCTGGAGGAAGTATTGAGTCCCTACTCAGTCCAAGGTGCTCTAAGGGGAGTGGCTTTCAGTCTACTCGTGTTTTGTCTTTTTACCTCCTTGATGTTTCTTTTGTGCAACTGTTTCTGTGCTTCCCTCCTTCTACACCTAGGGAGAGAAGGCAAAAGTTTCAGATGCCTTACCAGGAATTGATTTTGTCAGTTGCTTATAATTAAAAAAGCACTAAGTTGGGGCTGGCCCGGTGGCGCAAGCGGTTGGGTGCGCGTGCTCCGCTGCGGCGGCCCGGGGTTCGCTGGTTCGGATCCCGGGCGCGCACCGACGCACTGCTTTGGCAAGCCATGCTGTGGCGGCGACCCATATAAAGTGGAGGAGGATGGGCACGGATGTTAGCCCAGGGCCGTCTTCCTCGGCAAAAAAAGAGGAGGATTGGCGGATGTTAGCACAGGGCTGATCTCCTCACAAAAAAAAAAAAAAAAAAAAAAGCACTAAGTTGTCTTCTAGTCTTTGCGAATATTTCCAGCTTTTAGAGACCAAGGTCTTACTCATTGCATTTTAAATGTTTGAATTACAACCAGAGGCCTTATTTACCAATATCCAGTATAAAGTTACATTCTAAGAGATATGTATGTAACATGGCTGACTTGCTTTCTAATTGACTCTCATGGAAAGTTAACCACGTACTTACACATGTGGGTGCAGATACATGCATATCGCTGGCTGATTCCCAATGAAATCTCTTATCCGCCTCCATGGAGATACATAGTTTAACTTGATGCATCAAAACTGCTTGATAAATCTTAGAAGTTCTCATCACAAGAAAAAAAATTCTTTAACTATATGTGGTGACGGATGTTAACTAGACTTATTGTGATGATCATTTCTCAATTTGTACAAGTACCGAACCATTATGTTGTACACCTGAAACTAATATAATTTTGTATGTCAATTATACCTCAATTAAGAAAAAAAAGACATTATTTGAGCTCTGCCTTCTAGAAAAGGAGCTGGCATAGACACAAGGATGGCAGGAGTCTAAAAAAGATGAAAAACATTCATAAGTTTCTTCTTGGTCTTTCTGGCACTTCTGCAATTCATACCTGAAATATATTACGTCCTTGGAAATGGCCTTTCCCCCCCTCCCCTCCTACCATCACGTCAGAATCTAATATATCATAGCGTAAGCCAGATATAAGCATCTTCTTGGATTGAGCTGGCCAGTAAATTAACTTATGCTAAACGGCTGTCTGCCAATGACTGTCAACTCTATCATTCTTGTCTGTCTCCTTCTCCCTTTCCCAGACATTTCATTTCACTGTGGATGACATTTCATTTCATTCTCAATACCATTTCATCTCCTTGCAATGTATGAAATTTTTCAGGGAACAGGATACTCACTGACCCTTCTGAAACCAACAAGGATATTTGTGCGCTTCAAACAAGTTCAATAATACAACACTGCCTGGCTTTCTTTCCAGTCTCTTCCAAGCCAGTTTAAGGTTGAGTTCTTAAAAAGCAGCACCTGTCCTACCTGTGCTTGACTCTCAGAACTTGACTTAAGCCTGCATTATAGACACACACCATCAAGGATAAGCTGTCATGTGAAGGTCCTTAATGGACTAGCGGGCAAAGGTCATCTAGAAATCAGAAATCAACAGATATTTTCTGAGCACTTGCAGTGTGACCTTGGATACTGGGCTGGTCTCAAAGTCACCTTAGGAGCACATGATCACTATAAGCTTTATGATAAGAAGAAGAGATTCATATTTCTACCATGACAACATTCTAGAAGTCCTCTATAAATATACCAGGGCTCTAAATTCTTCCTACCTCTTCAGTCTATATACAGAATCATTTTTTCACACAACCATTTATTGAGGTCCTACTAAGTGCCAGGATATCTATTAAATGCTGAGGAGACAATGCTGAAAAATATAGGTACGGCTTAGTTCCTCACAGAGCTTATGGTCTGGTTGAGGAGCTAGACAAGAAAACTATTAAGAAGAGGAGCTGAGAAGTATAAAATGCTGTGGGAGCACACAGAAAAAATTCCCTTACACAGGTCTTGGGAATCAGGAGGGCATCCTGGAGGAAGCAATATCTAAACTGAGACCTGAAAGGTGAGTAGAATTTAGATAAGGGAATAGTGAGGGGGCCATATCAAATCTCCGCTGTGGATTAAGCATTGGCTAGGTTTATGGTGGTAATCACTCACACGCACATACACACACACCACTCCAGACCAACTGTAACTGACATCTTCCTATTTCATGCTCTGTGAAACCTGAGATGTCATTTCTGGTTCTATCTCCCAGTCTCCCAGCTCAGGCTTGTCCAGGTCCGCTCCTAGCGTCATCGATGAGGAGCTCCTAGGAGGAGAAACAGCTAACTCTTTTGTAGAGCAACAGGTACCAAAATGACAATGACCAACATTTGTTATCATTTCTAAAGCACTGGCAGTGACTTGTTTCATTTGGTTCTTGCAATTTGTGAGATTTTATTAGCCTCATTTTATAGATAAAAAAACAGAGGCTCAGAGAAGTTAACTGATTTGACCACAATCACACAGCTCCTAAGTGGCAGACTGGGACTCAAATCGTGATCTAAGAGGGGTTAGTATTTGTAAAACGCTTTGAACAGTGTCTGGCTCATAGTAAATGATACATGGGTGTTGGTTAAATAAGTAACAAAAAATGTTAACAAAATAGGCTTCCTGATTCCAAAAACAGAGCTGTTCCCTTGATCACAGTGGTTTCTCTTGAGTCCTATGCAGTAGTAGAGTTCTTTGGGGGTTTACTGGGGGTCACTTTAGGGACTCTAAGAGAAGGCAGAGCAGCTGGGACTCAAGGCCCACCCCACCCCATGCCACCAACCAGAGCAACTCTACTACCTACTTTTCCCTGGATAGTTCATTTGCTTGAAGACTTTCTTGGATGTCAGGGGGCCGGGGGTGGGAGGAGCAGCCTCAACAATGACATAGCATGCATATATTCTATAAATACCGTTTGGGGATGATGGTGATGTTATTGGAAAATTGTAACCTAAATATGAGAAAGAGAAACAAGGCTTCCTAATTTCCAAATGCATTGTGTCCCATGGGGGAGAATAGTTTCTATCAGGTGGATCACAGACAGAAGTAGCATTATCTCCTCGGGGGGAAAGATCTGGAACTTTTAAGTTTGAGAGATTTATATTTAAACCCAAGCATTCAGTTGGCTAGTGTGAGCCTCGGTTTTATCACTTGTGGTAATGGAACTAATAAGCCCCCTTTACAGGATTATCGTGAAGAGTCCCTTGTTTTGTTTCTCCACCGTATCCCCGTGCCTAGAACAGCACATGGTAGGTGCTCAATCAATATTTGTTGAACGAATGAAATGGAATGATAACTATGAGACTTTCTAACCCAGCATCTGGCTCACTGAAGATGCATTATTTTCTTCCCAGGAAGATGAATCAACTGGATGGAGACAGAGTGTGTTTTTGGAGAGACAGCAGAGTAAATAGTAACAATAGGTAACGATTAAATACTCTGTGTACCAGGTACTATTCTATGTGTTCACACATATTAACTCCTGTGCCCTTAGGAAAGTTATTTAACCTCTCTCTGCCTCAGTTTGCGCATCTATAAAGTGGAAATAATAATAGTTCTGAGCTCATAACTTTGTTGTGAGAATGAAATTGGTTAATCCATATATAATTCTTAGAACAATTCCTTGTACATAGTAAGCACTCAGTATGCTTTACTTCTGATTAGGTTGCGAAATCTCCACTACTCCCTACTCCATGTTTTTCTAATGTGCTGTTCTTCTGAGCTCAGTAAAGAAATGCTTTCTGAGTTCTGAGATGCGATCAATGTAGGCAGTAGGAGCATTTACCAGAGGACACAGGATTGAAGCTGGGCCTTCACTAAACTCGGTTGGGCAGAATGGAGTGGGAAGGGCATTCCAGGAAGGGGGAGATATGTAGCTGGGGAAGGAGTTAGAGTCATCCTCTTAAGTGCTTGAATTCAACCTTGACCATTTACTAGTTTCCCCACCTGTAAAATCAGGATAATATCTGCCTCACAGGGTTACTGCTATTCGGGTGTTATACGAAATAAGGAACATAAAATTCTCAGCCCAGTGCCAGGTGCATTGTAGGCATCCAACATAGGTAGCTAGTATTATTATTATCATAGAAGATATAGAAGGGCTGAAATAGAAGTTTGTGAGACAATGAGAAAACCAGCTGATTCCATCCAAGAATGGAGCCAGCCCTGGCTCCCCAGAATATATCATTAACTTAGTGATTTTTTCACCTACATAAGACCTTATTAATAGCACAAACCTGATTTAAGCAGAGCCTTAAGTTTTAAAAGTTTGGATTTGGGGCAGGGGGAATGGGAACTGATTTTGAATAGACTTCTTAGAATAACTTCTGTACTTTAAATTAGTTAATGTTAAAGTTACTGTGAAACTGGATTACTGGAAAGTAAACTGGATAGTAAGTTTAGTGCAGAAGTGATTTATTCTTTCTTCAAACCCTTTCTTGCAGGCACAGTTGTGCTCCTCTTAAGTCACCTTGCTGCTGCTGGGGCAGGGAACAAGTAACATGAGCTGGATTACTTTCCAGACACTCCTTAACATGCTTGATATAAACTTCGAGCTCCCAAAATAACCTTCTTGACCTCAGTGCTCGTTGGACTCTGGTATTCCCTACTTGATCCTTTCATCCAACCCTACCCCAGATAGCCTATGGAAGCATGAGCTTAGGCCTAATTTTCCTTTCATATCTATAGCAGGAATTGTTATTTTAATCTTTTTTTGTGTGTGTGAGGAAGATCAGCCCTGAGCTAACATCCATGCCAATCCTCCTCTTTTTTTTCTTTTCTCCCTTTTTCTCCCCAAAGCCCCAGTAGATAGTTGTATGTCATAGTTGCACATCCTTCTAGTTGCTGTATGTGGGACACCACCTCAGCATGGCCAGACAAGCGGTGCGTAGGTGCGAGCCTGGGATCCAAACCAGGGCTGCCAGTAGTGGAGCGCGCGCACTTAACCGCTAAGCCACGGGGCCGGCCCCCTATTTTAATCATTTTTAAAAGTTTCGTTGTAAAGGTTACATGCACATTTGGAATGGAAGGGCATTTTCTCATTGGAGCTTTATGCAATCAAGGGTAGAGTTTTGTAGATTTATCTACAACATGCTCAAGCCCGAGGTGAATCAATGGACTTGTCTTCTACAATCTACACTTGGAAATATTATAAATGTACACTCTTTCTTCCTTATATATGACACAGAAAATATCAACCTAAAAATCCTTTAGAAATTCTTCCAACCTGGATTTATTACCCTGCGCTTTAGTTGTCTAGGCTTGGGACCCTCTACCCGATGCCTTCCTGACTGCAGCAGCTCACACCAAGCTCTTCTGTGAACTCTTGGATTTCTTTTGATGCACTCATTTGAAACAGCGTATAAAGGCTTTTATCACCCAGTGTGTTTACTCTGTCTTGCCAACTCCATGGCAAAATCCAAAGTAGAGACCAGGTCTTTAACTCCTTGATTCCCCCTCACTACCTAACACAATGACTGGCAGAGAAGGCTCTCAAAATAACATTTTACTTTATGTGGCAGTCCTCCTCCCAGGTCAGAAATAGCTTGACTAATAATGCTTGTATGATGAAATCATTATTTTCTTTGCTCCAAAACCAGAAAACACATCATTCCTGGGAGGTTAACAATGTTCAGTTTTTTGTTTTGTTTTTTTTGTGAGGAAGATCAGCCCTGAGCTAACATCCATGCCAATCCTCCTCTTTTTGCTGAGGAAGACTGGCCCTGAGCTAACATCCGTGCCCATCTTCCTCTGCTTTATGTGGGACGCCGCCACAGCACGGCCTGACAAGCGGTAGGTTGGGGCACGCTGGGGATCCGAACCTGGGCCGCCATCAGTGGAGCGAGCACGCTTAACCACTATGCCACGGGGCCAGCCCCTGTAATGTTCAGTTTTTAAACATTGTGTTTCTGTTACTTTTACTAGATGATAATATCACAGAGCATCACAGTGAGCAAGTCCTGGGTATGGAGATTCAGCCTGCTACTAATTCCAGACTCTCTGTTCAGCTTGTAGGGAGCACAAGGCCTCAGACAGTTCTATTTATTAATTGGCAAAGGGAATTAATTCCTTGTAAAAATGCAGCAAGCTATTAAAAATAACATTCAAAGAAGAAAGTTAAAAATAACGTGCAAAAGAAGACCACATTGCATAATTCAAATACAAGTTTAGAAAAATAATTCTACTAAAATTGTTTTAAGTATTATTGGTAACATTGACATGTTTTAAAAAGAAGGGTTAGATGTGGGATGTTAGCTCAATCTCCTCAGAAACTGAGTTTTTTTTCTTTTTTAACATTTTGTATAACTTTTAATAATGAAGACTTTATAAATGGTGGAAAGACGAAGCCGGGTTTCTTAATAGTGAAATCTCCTGAAATTTTAAGCAAATTTTATATACATGTCCTTTTTCTGGAGAAAATCAAAGCTTTATTTGGGTTCTCAAAGGAAGCTGTTAATCAAAAGAGATTTAAAAACACAGGTATTCCTCCTACCCACCTTCCCACCCACCTACCTCTGAGTTTAATAGGAGAGATGGAGACACTTCCAAATGATCTTTATTTCAACTACATCTCAAGTTTCAATGCATTTTTCACTTATTTCAAAGTAAACAAAAACCCTCGCCTTTAACAGTCTCAAAATTAAAAAGAAAAAAAAAAAAACACCAGAAGTAGTATTTATTCAAGGGCTAAACTTACATAACAATCCCATGGGCCTCTAGAACTTGACAAGGATTTCTAGAGTTGCTCTTGAGAGCTTTGAACATCTGGAGTCCTCATAGGAGTGGGGCTGCCACGTCATTAAAAAGTGTTAGCTTTTTAGTTTGCCTGATTAAAAATGGAGTATCATCTCCCTCAGGTCCTGCAAAATCCGCTAAAAGTACTTAACTGATTCCCACACGGTGCAACCATTCTCTGGGCAGTTAATTAGGAGCTGTGCCTTTCCTAGACCCAAAGAAGTTTTCAAACTGTTCAGCACAGTGTGTCTATTACACACATTAGTGAAACTCAGAAAAGTTGCCTGAGCTGGTGGGAAAAGTTCTGAAAGAAATCAAAAGAATCATCTTCTCATGAGGGGTGTTATGCTAAATGAAGTTAGTTTTTAAGAAGTCTGGCTTCTTGTTAATTAAATAGGGTGGGGGTGGAGCAGTGTGAGAAGAAAAACAGGTTTTCAGTGAAGGTAATTTTAGAGGCTCCTGCTCCTGAGAATGTGCTCATCATAAAGCAGTGAATGACACTCCAGCCGAGAACAGTGGTCACTCCAGCGACAAAGACAGAATTTGGAGAGGACAGTGCATAGTTCTAAAAATATATTTTCTATCTTTTATGTTAAGGATAGCTACAGAATATGATTAAAATACCAAAGAAAATATCCACAATTAAAAATCGGAGAAAGGGGCCAGCCCCGTGGCTTAGCGGTTAAGTGCGGGCGCTCCGCTGCTGGCGGCCCGGGTTCGGATCCCGGGCACGCACCCGACGCACCGCTTCTCCGGCCATGCTGAGGCCGCGTCCCACATACAGCAACTAGAAGGATGTGCAGCTATGACACACAACTATCTACTGGGGCTTTGGGGGAAAAATAAATAAATAAAATCTTTAAAAAAAAAAAAAAATCGGAGAAAGAATCTTATCTGTTGTGCTTTCCAAGTCCTGAAAGTATACTTTTACTCTTCCTTCTTGACACGAGCCCCTGTCTGTTATATAGAACAACACATCTTGTTACTATACTAGATAAGAAAAAAAGGAGGAAATCATTTATTAAAGATCATCAGTTCTTAAATAAATATTTATTTTGCCTTTCATCATGTTTTCTTTCCTCAAGTGTTTTCAAATCCTCCTTTTGAGGCTGCAACCTTAAAATACATAGCTTTCAGGCAGATTATTTACTTCTTTTTCAAGAGCACTGAAGATGTTTTATTCCAAGTAGGATGTTAATTCCCAATGAGGCCATTGGAGAGCATTGGCCTAACGTAATTCAAGCTGCCCCATGTAAAACCACACCTCAAAACAGAATTAGGAGAACCTTGGTTATCATTCAACCTGTGCTTCCTCATTACACCTTAGTCATACGTATTTACAGAGAAGAGGCAGAAAGGGAACCAAGAATGTTAATATGAGACTGTTGAAGTCTATTTTATTGGTTTTGTAAAGATGTATGTCTTATAGTATGACTTTATCTCTTTGTTCCATATATTCACTCTTTCCTTCCAGTTTATAATTTATATTATTAGCATCAAGGAAATGGTTTCACCACTATGGGAGTGTGTGTTGGGAGAAGGGGTCAGTTACAGGGATCTTAAATGAGTTCACTTCAGGTCCTGTTCCAAGTTCAGGAATGGGAAGATTTCCCTTCCTCACCCCCACCATCTCATGAGGTGTCCAGGGCCCATCTGCCCTTCTGTTGGACAGTTAAAAGGTACGTTGCTCATACGAGGAAGTGGACAAGATCTGCCAAGGTCTTGGGGCTAAGACTGCAGGCATTTCTGCAAGCTTGTCGCCAAGCAAAGTACTGGCTGCTGTGAAAGGAAGACTTCCCTGAGGATGCTGTGAGGAGGGAGGATTGTTGATGCAAGCCCCACGCCCAGGCAATAGACACTGCTCATTCCAGTGGGGACTGCGCCATCTGCAGAGCCAATTCAATTCCCATTAGTTCCTTGACCTTCAAATAATGTCCCTCTCAGTGACCTTGGCTGTAATCTTCCTCATTATTGTGAGGCCCCACTGATCTCTTTGCTCTCAGAGCCTTTCTCTGTCTCTTTTCTCTCCACACCTGGAGGGAATCTTTTTCATCTTGGGAGGAGACTCGACCTTCCTCACTCTACTTTCTCTCTAACATTTTGCCTATGTTCTGAGTTCTGTTATTTTGCTATAGCCCAGGCTTTGGAAAACAAAGATGGAAAGAGTTCTCCTTTTCCTCCTACGTTTTTTTCCTATAAATAAGATAGTTAATGTTTACCCAGCCCTAACTATAGGCCAGTCCCTGCAAGGCTTGGCCTCTACCTACCTCATCACACTTCTCCTCGTTCTAGACGATTTCTTTCAGTTCCTTAACCAATTCATGCTCCTTCCCTCTCAGAGCCTTTGCCCAGAATGGTCTTCTTTCATGTCCCTTCCTAGTTAACTCCTATTTATCATTCAAATCTCAGATGTCAGCTCCTGACATTTCTTTAATGACCTCTTTCCTGACTTTGAGACTAGGTCAAATTCCCATATTATATGACTTTATAGAAGCAGGTGCTACTCCTTCAGAGTATTTATTGCAGTTGCAATTTTATATTTGTTTGTGTCATTATTGAGTAATGTCTGCTTCCCCAACTGGACTGCCAAGTCAATAATGGCAGGGATTTTTTTTTCACTCTCACCATTAAAAACTCAGTACCTAGCATAATGAACATGCTAGGCTCTTGTGCAATAAATGGTCGTTTTTTTTTCTCGCTACGGTCTTTAGAGTCACTAGGTTTGATTCAACTATATTCAGAAAACTCCCTCAGTAATCAAATAAATTAGATAAGATCTATCTGGACTTCCTAGGATTTTGTATGATTTCTCTAAGAGAATAATTGAATCTGGCAGACAATGATCAAATTTGGAAGAAAAAGACTCAAAGTTGAAATTCCACGGCCTAAGTATAAGTAGATGTTGTAAAAGGTTATTAGCCTTGTAGTGGACTTAAATTGTATACACTACAGTTCGGGAATGCAGAAATATGCTTTTTTTTAAAAAAGTAAATTTTACTTGCCCACAAGCCCCTATTTCCTTTCAGTAGCCGAAAAACAACAAACAATCTTTCCACTTAAATGTAACTGTGTTTTGGTATAAAACCTAATTTCTTCTTAGAAATTATTCGAACATTGTAGGATTTAAACTCTTCCCCAGCATTACTTCTTGGTACAGGTGCAGAAACTTGTTATAAATAGAAAAGGCATTACAAAAGAGTAAACTAGTCAATATATGGTGGTGACTTTCCCTTTAGGAAAAATAAGATTAGATCCTTGCCTCTACCACACACAAAATAAATCTAAATACAAAAACAAAACTTGTGGGGCTGGCCCTGTGGCTTAGCGGTTAAGTGCGCCCACTCTGCTACTGGCGGCCCGGGTTCAGATCCGGGCTCGCCGACGCACCGCTTGTCCCGCCATGCTGAGGTGGCATCCCACATACAGCAACTAGAAGGACGTGCAACTATGACATGCAACTATCTACTGGGGCTTTGGGGAGGAAAAGGGAAAAAAAGGAGGAGCATTGGCAATAGATGTGAGCTCAGGGCCAGTCTTCCTCAGCAAAAAGAGGAGGATTAGCATGGATGTTAGCTCAGGGCTGATCTTCCTGGCAAAAAAATAAAAAAATAAAAAATAAATAAATAAATAAATAAATGCATCATTAGGTGATTTCGTTGTTGTCCGAACATCATAGAGTGTACTTACACAAACCTAGATGGTATAGCCTACTACACACCTAGGCTATATGGTATAGCCTATTGCTCCTAGGCTACAAACTGTACAGCATGTTACTGTACTGAATACTGTAGGCAATTGTAACACAATAGTATTTGTGTATCTAAACATATCTAAACATAGAAAAGGTACAGTAAAAATATGGTGTAAAGGATAAAAAACGGTTCACCTGTGTAGGGCATTTACTATGAATGGAGCTTACAGGACTGGAAGTTGCCCTGGGTGAGTCAGTGAGTGAGTGGTGAGGGAACGTGAAGGCCCAGGACATTACCGTACAATGTTATAGACTTTATAAACTCTGTACACTTGGGCTACACTAAATTTATTTTAAAAATATTTATTTCTTCAATAAATTAACCTTAGCTTACTTAACATTTGTAGTTTATAAACTTTTTAATTTTTTTAAATTTTTGACTCTTTTGTAATAACACAGCTTAAAACACATAAACATTGTATAGCTGTACAAAAATATTTTCTTTATATCTTTATTCTATAAGCTTTTTCTATTTTTAAAATTTTTTTTTTACATTTTAACAAACTTTTTTAACAAAACTTTTTTGTTAAAAACTAAGACACACACACATTAGCCTAGGCATACACAGAGTCAGGATTATCAATATCACTGTCTTCCCCCTCTACACCTTGTCCCACGGGAAGGTGCTCAAGGGCAGTAACATGCATGGAGCTGTTATCTCTTATGATAACAATGCTTTCTTCTGGAATATCTCCTGAAAGACCTGCCTGAGGCTTTTCTTGGGGAGGTGTCACTCTTTCCAGAAATATATCCATGGTGTTTTGCTTGGTTTGATAATGCATCATCATAGACTTGCTTTTTTTTTCATCATAGATTTACTTGTAGATACATAATGCACCATGAACACTCCTCTCTTTTAAGGAAAACCTTTTGGTGTTAGGGTCCATCTTTTCAAACTTTTTAAGGAGCTGCAAAAGCTTCTGCTAATTCCCTTCACTGTGAATTTTCTTGGGAGTTCTTCTTTTTCTTCTCCTGCAGCTTCCTTTTCTCTTGCCTCTTCTTCAGCTATGCGTTCCTGTTCCAGTTCCAACAGCTCCTCATTAGTCAGTTCCTCAGGAACCACCTCTAGGAGCTCCTCAATGCCATCCTCATCCACACCCAGGTTAAAGTTGTTTGCCATCTCAATACCACCTTTGTTGATTTTTGCAACCTCCTCACCCTTGGCAAATCCTTTGAAATCATGGACGAACCTCTTGAATGTCTTCTTCCAGATGCCAGTCATACACTCCTCAGTGATATCACCCCAAGCCCAAGCAAGGTTCTCGATGCAGTCATAGATGTTGTAATCCTTCCAGAATTGCATCAGCATCTTCTCAGTGTCTTCCTAGTTGCAGCAATAGCCTGGGCAAAGGTCCTCTTCAGATAGTAGGCCTTAAAGCTTCTGTAACTCCTTGATCCATTGGTTGGATCAAAGAGGTGGTGTTTGGAGGGAGAAACACTGCTTTGCTATTGGGATGAAGATCACCAATCAAAGGAGGATGTCCAGGAGCATTATCAACAATAAGCAAAATCTTGAAAGGTATGTTATTCTCCAAACAGTACTTCTCCATTTGGCTGGCACGGCAATTCAGGAGGGCATCCTGGAAGAGGAGCTGGGTCATCCACGACTTGTTATTGTTCCTGTAGGACGCTGCAAGTGTGTGCTTATTGATACGCTTGAAGGCCCTGGGGTTCTCACTCTGCCATATTGCCAAGGGTTTCAATTTGTAGCCTGCAACATTGCCCCCAAGCAAGACGGTTATCCTGTCCTTACAAGCCTTGAAACCTGGCATTGACTTGGCTTCCTTATGTATGAAAGTCCTTTCAGGCATCCATTTTCAGAATATGGAAGTTTTATTGATACTAAGTATTTGCTCTGGCAAGTAATTTTCCTCCACAATCAGCTTATCTAGAGTTTCCAAAAATTTTTCAGTTGCCTTCACATCACCACTCACTTTCACATTATATAACGAATAATGATTCTTTTTTTTTTTTTTGTGAGGAAGATTCACCCTGAGGTAACATCTGTTGCCAATCCTCCTTTACTTATTTTTTTGTATGTGGGACACCACCACAGCATGGCTTGATGAGCAATGCATAGGTCCATGCCCGGGATCTGGGCCTGCGAATTCTCGGCTGCTGAAGCAGAGCCCATGAACCTAATCATTTGCCACCGGGCTGGCCCCCTGACTAACAATTCTTGAATCTTTTAAACCACCCAGAGTTAGCAGTAAGTTCAACACTGTGGGCAGGTCCAGCCTTTCTTTCAACATGAAAAACAACTTTTTGCTCCGGTTGTGATCATCGTGGTGCTGAAAGGGACACACTTTTGTGTCTGGTCTTCAATCCAGATCATTAGAAGTTTCTCCATGTCTGATATAGGCCGTTCTAGAATTTTTGTTAGTTCCATTGCCTTCAAGAAGCAGATCCTTTAACAGCTTCCAGCACTTTGTCCTTGTTCTTCCAGACCATAGCTGACTTGCCTGACTGGTAGGCAATAGCCATCACTGATTTTCCACCTTCATAGTCCTTAATCACTTTTCATTTCGTTTCTAGGTTGCCTCTTACTGGCAACCTTAGCAGTGGACTTTGTACTCTTAGGGGCCAGGATGAACAAAACAACATGAGATTAAATCAAGCATAAGAATAAATGATGCAATCAAGAAATGCAGTAAACATGATGCGTATGAGGCTGCTGCGGGCATAACAAGGCATATTGTTTTACAGTAAACTTTTTTTATAAGTAGACAGAGTACACTCTAAAATAATGATAAAAAGTAGAGTATAGTAAATACATAGACCAGTAACATCGCTGTTTACTATCATTATCAAGTGTTATGTACTGTAAATAATTGTATGTGCTATACTTTTATAGGACTGGCAGCACTGTAGGTTTATTTACACTGGCACCACCACAAAACACTACTATGTTACGACAGCTATGTTGTCACTAGGTGATAGGAAGTTTTCAGCTTCATTATAATCTTATAGGACCACTGTCATATATACAGTTGTTGTTGACAGAAACGTCATTATGTGTCACGTGACTGTAGTAAAAAATCACTCACTTTTCTCTGTACTTGCAGAGCAGTCAGCCCTCCGTATTTGCAGGTTTCACGTCTATGGATTCAAGTAACTGCAGGTCAAAAGGCCTACAATGGTTGGGTCTGCACTGAACACTTACAGACTTTTTTTTCTGGTCATTATTCTCTAAACAAACAGTACAACAATTATTTACATATCATTTACATTGTTTTAGGTATTATAAGTAATCTAGAGACGACAAAGTATATGAGACGTTGTACGTAGGTTATTTTCAAATACTATGCCATTTCATAAGAGAGACTTGAGCACCCATGGATTTTGGTATCCTTGTGGGGGCAGAGGGGGTCCTGAACCAATCCCCGGAAGATATCAAAGGATGACTGTAATCAGAAAATTAAAAAGGGAAAATATTCCATTCACAGTTGCAACTAAACTATAAAATACTTAGGAATAAATTAAGAAAATGAAGGATATATATAGTAATCTGAAGCAAACATGGTAATATTAATTATGTAAATTGGTAGATAGATATTTGTATTATATATACTTTCTCATACTTTTTAATGAAAAATTTAAAATGAGTATGTCAAATTAGATATTATTCTCGTGATATTATACATGAGTCTTCTTTTTCCAAGTTTATTGTTGGCTGACTTTACAATAATTATAAAAAATTAACATGGTTGCAGTGCATAGGTCTGAGATTTTTTTGTTATTATTTGCTTTATTTTGTTTCCTCACTTTTTGGTAACTAATTTATTTGGTTTAATTTAACTTAGTAATTAACTGTTCATTATATGAACAGTATGAAATTCTCTTAGATATTCACTTTAGAGTGTAGGGGTGAGGCAAATATCTCTCTGCGAACCACTCCAAGAGTTGAGAGATGCAATTCTGGATTCTTTTGGGGGAGTAGTTCCTCAACATTGCAGGTAGCAACATGAAAATGGCTCTTATCTCTATGCTTAGTTACTTATTTTGCAATATAGATAAGGCGTAGTACCAACCAATAACATAGGCAGTGACTTTGCATTAACAACAAGGAGAGTTTAGTGGCATACAAAGAGGAAGTTAGGGGGAAGCAAAACAAACACAAGCATGGTCTTTATTCCTAATACAGGAAACAAGACTCTCTGTAACCTTTCACTTAGTTCTCCAAATGAGCAGATATTTAACCATATCAACAGCCTGCTTGTATTTAATAGGTACTATTGGGGAGATATAAACAGATTATACAACACTCCCACCTTTGGGAAAAAAAGGTGATCTTGGGATTTGACAACTAAGAAAAAATAAGTAAAAGTGGAGTGAAGTGGGGCACCTATCCTTTCAATTTTTCTCCCTGATGTATTGGCTAAGAGTTCTCTGATTAAAGAAGCTGACATCTTTGGACTTAAATTGGGCTAATGCATGAAGATGCACATGTAATTTACAGTATGTTAAAGCAGCAAGTCTAGTTTTTCACCAATTCAATACTATGTTATAGTTCCTATTTTACTTGGCAAGGAATTTTCTAGCCTTGTAATGACAGTAAGACGTTCAACAAGGAGAATTGGAGGAAGAAGACATTTTAGTTCCAGAATTTGCAAGTCGAATTTAGAAAATATCCACTTCAGTTCAGGCGAGTAAATCTGCATATACGTGCAAGTAAAAGAAGTCAACAAAAAGGTTGGACCTCAATGTTTCATTCAATATAAACATGTATATTTAATCAACTCTCTATTAAAAACATTCAAATAATTCTCAGTCTTTTGTTTTTAAGCTATTATAAGACTGCAATCTTTTATTTGGCTTCTGAAACATGAAAAGCTCTGAAAACCTTTTTGCAACCCATTTGGTGGTAAAAGTGTTACCGCACAAAGGGCATGATCTGCTTGCAGCGAGACAAAGCCAATCATCAAGAGGCAAGATGATGGAAAAGAAAGGGCAGTTTATTACAGCTTGCTAGCAAGAGGGAAGATGGCTGACTAATGTCTCAAAGAACCATCTTAAGGGGGCACAAAATCTTACAGCAGTTATATAGGCCAGTGAATTATAGGGGAGGGGTTAGGAATGTTGACCCTCTGGTGTTATAGACTGGGAATGCCACACCAGATCTTTCAGTTTTCATTGATGATGGCTATCAACATAGACTCTCAGTTTGGGGGTCATCACATTCCTAAGGAACTCAAAAGAACAAGTTATCATCTTATCGCGGCTGGCAGGTACGTGCACAAGCAGGGGTCATAAAATCTACAGAGCAGCTAGATCTCCTGGAGGGTGCAGATCCAGCTAGGTTAGTTTGTCAGAGGTCATTCAAAGTTAGAATAGGGTTTCTTTTCTACAATATGGCTTCCCTTATGTCAACCTTGTCTTGAGCCAGTATCAAAAGTGGACCTGACATGAACTTATTTGGCAATAACAACTATGAAGCTATTAAGTTATTTACAACCTTTACATATCTGACTTCATGTGAATACGTTTCACTGAAAAATTATTAAAGTTTGATTGTGGGATGCTGACCTAGTACCCCCTGGAGGTGTTATATAACATGGAGTATATGCATATATTACCTTTTTCAAATCTGAGAAATTTGATTTCTGAAACATATATGCCCCTAGGGTTTTGGATAAGGGACTATGGACCTGTATACACTGCAACAAATGTCCTCAATATCTTTGCTTTGTTAGGATAAATTTATATCATGTACCACATATTTTTAAGACAGATTTTTTGGGTTTGAATCCTAGTTCTGTTATTTATTAGCTGCAGCTATACCTAAACTTCCTCAGCAGTAAAATGGGGATGATAATAGTCAGAGTTATTCTGAGGATTAATTAAGTGAGGTAACATATTCAAAACACTTATAACAATTTGGTAATTAGTAAGCATTTAATACACGTCAGCTATAATTGTAATAACAGTGTACCAATTTCTGACAACGGTGCACCCATTTCTCTATGCTCTTGCCTATATTTGGTATTATCATTCTTTATGATCTTGTCTAATGTGATAGATTCTCCCCCAAAAGATATCCCATTGTTTTGCTTGCATTTCTTTGATTTCTAGTGATGTTGAAAATATTTTCATACTTTAACTATTAGTATTTTTATACTCAACTATTTTTCTTGAATGTCATACTTTTTAAAAGATATTCCCTATGAAAATGTTATTAAAAAATTTACATTTACTTATATTTTTCCTAGCATTTGCAAGTTTCTTTCCTTTCTCTGCTTTTTTTCCCTTCCTTCCTTCCTTTCTTTCTGTCTTCTTCCTTTCTTCCTTCTTTCCTTCTTTCAAGAGTTTAATCCTTTCAGGATTCATTTTGATGTATGACTTTTTTTTGAATCCTGTATTGTTAACCAGTGGCCCCCAAACAAGTTACTGACTAATCTATCTTTTTCACCACTTCTTAAAAACCATTCTTATCATATGTAAATTCTTTATCTTTTTTCTAGACATCACATATTATTCCTTTGATTGACCTATTAATTCTCTTGCCCACCCTATATTGTTTAAACTTCTGGTATAGGTCAAATACTATTTTTATTTTTCAAAAATTTCTTAGATATTGACATATTTGTTCTTCCAGATAAAAATCAGAGTCTTTTTGCAAAACTTTCAACAAATCTCCATTGGGATTTTGATTGAGATTAACTTGAATTAAATACATATATTTCAATATTGAGTTTTCTCATTTATTCAAGGACATGAAATATGTCCCCATTTCTCCTTAAAGTTTCATAAACTTGAAAGTCCTTGCTAATACTTATAGCTGATTAACAAGTTCTGAAATATGCATGCCCTTTTAGTTTACAGCAAATTGGAAACTAAATTGATTAATATGTGAATACCTTTATTGGTACCAGTTGTTATGGACTGAATGTTCATGTCACCCTCAAAATTTATATGTTGAGGCCCTATCCCCCCAGTATTTGGTATTTGGAGATGGGGCTTTGGGGAAGTAATTAGGGTTAGATGAGGTCATGAAGACGGGGCCCTCATGATGTCATGAGTGCTCTTATTAAGAGACACCAGAAAGCTTGCTCTCTCTCTCTCTCTCTCATGCTGGCACAAAGAAGTCATGTGAGCATACGGTGGGAAGATGACTGCCTGCAAGCCAAGGTGACAGCCTTCACCAAAAACTGACCATACTGGCACCCAGACCTCAGACTTCAGCCTCCAGAACTGTGAGAAAATATATTTCTGTTGTTTAAGCCATCCAGTCAATGGTATTTTGTTATGGCAGCCCAGGCAGACTACTACAGTAGTGTGAATATTAGTCTTCTCCCAGACCCTAGGTTACCCTTGGCTCCACAAGTTATCACAGCCCAAGGAAACAGTACAATTGACTCAGCTAATGTGACAGAAAGGGCTACTTCAGGATGAGTACTTATTTTATTGAATTGCTCTGCACAGGGATCAAATCAGGAAAAATGTAGGTTTCTAAGTTGCCTTACTCTCTCACTCAAAATGAAAATTAATTTTTAGTTCTACAGATAATTTGCATATTTATAAAAATGTTGGCTTCCCTATTTTATTGCATGGAAGAATGTCAATGATAAAATTGTCATTGATGTTTAGTGACCACAATGTTAACACTTGGGCATATGTGGAAGTAGTAACATGGAGGCACCTTTGTAGTCATTCCTTTTAGTTGTGGAACACTTCCGAGTTTGCTAAAGGCATTCACATGCAAAATTTTCTTTCATCCTCAAAATAAATTCAAATGAAGTGTCAGTCTCATTTATGGATGGAGCAAACCGAGATTCAGAGAAATGAAATGTCTTTTGCAAGGTAGCATAGAACTAGAGCTAGATTTAATTTATTCCATTGAATGAAATTTTTTCTGAGAACTTATTGTGTGTACACTATGGCCCCCAACCTAGGCCCTTCTCTCCTGCGGTGGTAGGATCTCCTCTCAGCAACTGCTCTAGCTTCTTGGCTGCCTTATGCCACGCTGTACTCATCTCAGGTTGCTCTAAGGCAAAGATCCAGCGCACCACTGGACTCTGAACCTGTGGGCAGATATGTGCTGCTGCCTCTCCTAAGGAACAAATCTCTCTGCCAGTCTCTATCTAACCCCTACCTGGCCAATGACTGACAAGGGCTTCTCTTGACATCTGAGGTGTTTGCTTGGGAAGCTATCCTTGAACTCCCCCTCCCCTCCCTCCCTCCCCCTCCCAGTTATTCTGCTTTGTATACAGTAAAAGGGAGGTTTGACATTTGTCTTAGGTCCAAATGAGAAGCCAGGCAGGCAATGAAACCCACAGGCCTTGATTTACTCATTGTCCTACTTTATCCGGAACCAAACATTTCTCTAGTGAAGTGAAACAATGTTCCAAATTCAATCTAAGATTTGCTGCTTGATGAAGTAGAGAGAAGTGAAAACATGGTTGAAATAGTAGGAATTTATAAGCCAAGAACAATGAAAATAATGCCACATTTAATTGAAAAACAGCTGAATTGTAAGTTATTTTTTGAAAAGACAAGTGACATTTATTCCCAACTCTGTATTGACCGTGTATAGAGATGATAAATCAGGAGTAAGGTATGCAGCAGTGACTGTCCCAGGAAAAGCAAATTTTTAACATTTTTATTCTGAAAATTGTTTAAATCTATTTATCTTGTAAACTACACAGAAGACTGTACATTAACAACTTAAAGAAAATTTATCTCTGAACTTAAATCTGCAGGCATCTTTTCCTTATTCTTTATAGGAGTCTTGTCTTATTTTTGTCACCTTCAGATTTATTATGCCCCCCAAGTGAAAAATGGATCATGTCATATAGGAGGAAAAAAGAGTAGGTGGTTTCTCAGCACTTTGGAAATATTAAAGTTGTTTTCAATATTTTCTTTAGAACTCCACTGGAACCTCTGTGTTAGAGTGGTACAGAATTACCAAATCAGAAGGTCACAGTATTTCCTTAGTAACAGTGTTCTCAGGAGAGATCTTGTGAAGAGAGCTATCAGTGCAGATCCAGCATATTCTCTGAAATATTTCACCCTTGAGCCCCTAAATTCAAGGGAAAAAAACAACAGAATTTTCTTTTATGGAGTATAGAAAAGCAGCATTGTGGAATATAGTTAGAGGAATGCAGAACTAGGTGGCAGGGAACTACTGCATTTTAGTTCTGGTCCTGAGATTTTAACCAAAATCATCTTTCCAGGGTTTAATTTCCCTATCTGTAAAAATGGAGATAATAATTCTTATGTCATAGAATATCTGTAATGATTAAATAAAAAACACTTGATATCAAATGGTATGAACTAGAGAAAGAAAGAGAGAAAAATTATTGAGGGCTCAATATATGCCAGGTACTCAAGTTACAGCTGGGGTTCTTAAGAGAGAATTAAGGGCCATGATTTAGGTCCATGATTCTATCACAACAAAATTTTAAATCAAATCATTAATAAAAATGCTTTTAATTAAATTTAAATAATCCATATTTCACTCTAAAAGAAACTTTCTTAATTTTAATACATTTTTAAGGCTTACTTTACTAAAACTCAAAAGCAGAGTAAATCAACAGTGGAAAATAAAAATACTTTCTATAAATATTCCCTTCCAAATGTGTCTTTTGTTGACAGACTAATAATAATTCATAACAAAAATAATCTGTATAAGGTTTTATATTTTTTCAAAATACTTTTCAAAGGGGACTCTAAATTAGATGCAGTAAGTTAAATAAGCATAGTATTTAAAATTTAACAACATAAAAGTCTGAGACACTGTTATATTTTTCTACTGTTTAAAGATTATTTTATGGAGAGTAAATAATTTCATATAATGTTTTAAAATATTGTGTAGACAAAACTTCCTCAAACAGAAATTTAATCCAAAATGTTACCATTAAATTTGAAAAGAAAAAAAAGGATTAAAAACATCAAAATATGCTGAAAGGATGCTCAGTTTAAATCAAGAAACTAATTAAATATTATAGATTAAAAGCTTCAGCTATTAAAATTAGAAAACTATCCGAGAACCACATAAGATATTTTCTTTTTTTGTAACTGCATATGTATCTTCATAGTACTTTTTAAGAGTACTTTTATTAAAATATAAATATCATAAGAGTTTAATAAGTGTTTCAATAATGCATTTTTCTATTAAACACACACATATACATACAAATATTTAGGAAGAATCCATATCATTTTCTGATTATAGATGACCAAAAAAATCTGATAAGGTCATAGTCTTTCATTTGACCTTACATAGAAATAACTTGAAAATAGTAAGACATATATTTTTAACCATTTTGGTACATAATTGGGTCAGATTTTATTCTAAGTAGTTTTTCATAATTTCTTATTAGGAAGACTAGCTAGTAATGAGAAAAATAATTTAAAATTAATACTTGATACTTAAGAGTCTAGTTAGAATATATATGTCTTTATAAAAATAAATATCTAAGCAATAGATAGATATTTTGTTTCTTAGATGAGGTAGACAAATTAAAATATTCCAAAACATGATCTGAATTTAAAAGATAAAAACAATAGAAAATAGAAATCACCAGTTCAACCTGTATGAATCAAATAGCTGGAGAGTTCTTTTTACTTTTGACGTATATACCATGTTTCAAGCACAAGGCCTCTGAAATACATTTTCTACTCCCCAAAATCTTGCTAAATTGAAATTCATATGTTTCATTTACTTACTCAATATTTAATCTACCTAGGGAAATTTGCTATTCAGACCAAAGACATCTTCAATTAAACCAAAGATTACTAGTTTTTCATTTTTTATGTTTAAGTGGTATTTTCCCTTTATATACCTTATATAGTAAAATACATTAAGAAAAGCTATTATTCTTTAGATGTTGTACGATAAATAGTTATTTAGATGATAAAGAATTAATAAAAGTTTCAAGATCTGCTAAAGAATTATGAAGCCCATCATTTATATCTTGACTTCTAAGAAAATTTTTAAGAGTATCTAAAGCAGTTATTGCCTCATTTTTTGATGGTAAAGGGAGTTCGGTTCCTAGAGATCCACCATCATCCTCTTCATCAGAAGTATAAAATCCAGTTTCATCTGATTTATTTTCTTTGGTCCATACCGAATCACCACCCGGCACTGCTTCACATGTCTCCAAATCATCATCCAGGGCAGCATATTCTTCTATAGATAAACCTTCAGGAAATTCCACTCCTGCCGCCCGGGCATGGGCAACCAAATCAAGACCAGTGTCCGTCTCTGCATTTGTCTGGTCACTTTCTTCCTTTTGAGATTTGAATCCTGCCTCTTCATAGCTCTTCACAATAGTCTCTGGGGTTACAGCCCTCCAACAGAGATGCAATGTATCAACTGCATCTAGTAAGGAAAACATAAATTCTTTACTGCCTTCAACAGAGCTTAAAAATTTCTTGATAAGACAATGTCGATATCTGATTTTAAGGCTTTGAATAACACCTTGTTTCATAGCTATAAATTTCGAAGATAAACACGATGGAAAGAACGCCAACTCAATGGCCTTTAGGTTCTTTACCTCTGGATGTGCAGGAAAAGAATCAACAAAAATCACCACTCTTCGTTGCTGGGCTTGAAATTTCTCATCAAGCTTCCACATCCATTGTTCAAATACATCTGAGGTCATCCATGCCATCCTGTTAGCTTCATAATACACAGGCAATGATTTTATACCTTTGAAACACTGTGGATTTCTGTTTTTTCCAACGATGAGCAAAGGAAGTTTCTCTGAGCCATCCATGTTTGCCCCAACCACCAGAGTTATTCTGTCTTTGCATAACTTTCCAATTGAGCATCTTTCTCCTTTAAAGGCAAATGTATTTGTAGGTAACATTCGGTAAAGCAACCCAGTTTCTTTTATATTAAAAACGTTCTTAGGATGATAATCATTTAAATAATAAGGCAGTACGTTTTGCTGCCAGACAGTTGAAGGGTCTACTGACACACCTGTGGCTTCTACAGGTTGAGCTCTGAATACTAAGCCATACCTGGATTTAAAGCGATCCAGCCAACCATTACTGCATTTAAAATCATTATGTCCCAGTTTCTGGGCAAAATCATTCGCTTTTAGACGCAACATTGGACCATTAACTGGTACATTTAGACACTGAGCAATTCGATACCACCTCATTAATGCCTCTTCCAGATCTGTATAAAAAGCAGTTCTCAGTCTTTTTCTCTTTGGGTCAAATCTCAGAGATTCAAAGGCTTCTAGAACCTTGTCTTTATTCTTCATAATAGAAGACAATGAATTTTTCTTTATCCCATATTCAGCTGCAATCTCTGCTTTTTTCTTGCCACTTTCTACTGCATTTATAATGTCAATCTTTTCTTCAATGGACAGACTTTTCTTTTTCTTCACTGTTACAGGCAGAGTTGAGGCATCCCCGGAAGCTTCCGCCATCTCAACCAGGGCTTATGTAGAGATTTCTCTTCCTTCTGGCGTCTGTTTCTTTAATTAGATTTCTTTTCCAGTATGATAAAAATTGCTACTTTCTGTCCCACTTCATATATTAAAAGTTGATAAGTGTCTAATAGTTTTATTCCTCAGGAAATTGATGAGTAAATATATTTTCCAAAGGATCTGAATAAGAAAAATGTTATATGCAGCTAGAATATTTTAGAAGAGAAACTTCCCTCCCGGGACTTTGTGTAGCTCAGTTTATAGTTTCTTCAGAGTTCCAGAAGTCAAGCTAAAATAGAAATCTCATTATGTCAAACCTGTCCAGTCCTGCTGATGTATTTTTGGAACTTCAATCCTTTAAGATGATCTATTTTATCCATGCGTGCATTCAACCTCCTATTAATTCTCCACAGAAGGCCTCAGAGATAAGAAGAAAAAGCATTCAGTAATTTTCACACAAAATGTTACCCATTAATTTCCATATCTCTTCAGGGTGGAGAAGAAAATGGTAGAATCCTTCTAGGACTTGATGATATATCTTCTGTCTCTTGAAAATGTAAAAAGAAAAAAAAAGTAATTTTAGCTATGATATGTCAATTAAATGTCAAAAAGAATATTTATACTAATTACTTATGCTTTTAACAATAATGAAAAGAATGAGAAGATGTTTCTGAAAATACAATAACCAAAGCTTCCAGGAGAAATGCTTACCTCCTAAAGGGCCTCTTAAAAAGCTCTCTAGCTCTGCTCTGTGCATTTGAATTCTCACTTGCTTTCGAATGCTTTGTAATATATACTTCTGAAATGAATCAGACAAATTTGATCTGTTTTGAAAATGTGGGCTTACCAAAATTAAAGAACTAAAAATGATGCTGGATAGATCTTTGGTGGCTATTTTTTACATGAAGTCACAGACTGCCGCTCTGACTTCACTAAAAGAAAAACATAGCCAGACAGTAGTCACAAGGTTCGACTGTTAACAGCACATGGGAGACAGTGTCTCCTTCATAGGAGTCTGCTAGAAAATGCTTCACTAAAAATCAAATCAAGTGATTCCATTACAAATTTTTAAAATCTAAATGCTTAAAAACCTAGTAACTTTTGCATTAATTTTACACATTAGCCAGATGCGCAGAGGCCAGAAATACTTGACAAAATGCACAGGAATAAACAAATTATTAAGAGGATATAATGCAGAAAAAGACTGAGACTAAGAGTGAGAAGGAGTGACTACGGGTCTTAACCTCCTCCTTATCTGTAAAATAAAGGGCTTATCATAGTGTAAGGACATGGGCTTTGGTGCCAGACACACCTGCACTGACAAGTGACTCTGCCATTTAATACGTGATCCTGGGTAGTTTACCCGACCACTTGAAGCCTCAGCTTCCTTACTTGTAAATTAGGGGTCATTACAGCCCTACCTCATAGGGGTTTTGTACATTCAGTGAGCTCCAATAAGAGAGTGTAAAGCACTTAGCACAGTCTTCAGCACCTTACAAGTGTTCAATGAATGTTTGGTGATGATCTCAACATCATCTTCTCTCTAATGTCCCTTCAGCTGTGTCAGTCTACAAAATTTAGAGATTTTACAAAATCCTACTTGCAAGTATAAGCAAGACTCTCACCTTAAACAGATAGTGAAAGCCAAATGTATACTAAGCCAGACAGTACTGTGAGAACAGTCACAGGGCCCCAGATGGGCTGCCCCTACCTTTCCACGTAGCATCTCTCCTACCAGAATCTACAGGCTTTGGGACCACTGCAGGCCACGGTAATCACCTAATTTGATGAGCAGGTGTTACTACTGTGTGAGATAGTGTGGGCATTCCATCCTTCTAGTTTTTTCTCTGTTCCCCCAGGTTTCAAGGTGACACAAGCATTTTTTGCATAAAATTTTTTGACAAAATTCCTCCGCCCTGGCTGTGCAAATCAAAGAAGTAATTTTTATCATAGGGATTAAAAATAAAGGAGTTTTTTGTTGTTGCTGTTATTGTAAAAAAAAAGTCTTAATAATAATTATGATAGCCCAGGGCTTTAGTTTCCAAACTGCTTTACTTCCTGTATTCCAAACAGCTCGGGAAGAAGGTAAAACTGGATTTCAAAGCTTATACAGTTATAATATGGTTGAGTGCAGTCCGGAATCCAGGCTTTCTAATGTCAAGTCTACCGTTCTTTTCACTATATTATAGCGTCCCTGAATCACACTGGTATGGCCCCTCTGAGAACAGTTACATAGTCTATGCCCCCAACAGCAAGCCAAGTCAGCATTTACAATGCATATCCAAGCCTAACAAAAAAAACAATATCAGGCCTCCATAGAAGAATAGGCCATTATGAATTCCGTGACCACAAACAGCAACATATCCGACTGCTGGGGAGGCTGACCTTTCTAAGTAAATAATATTTGACCACTCAACTAGAAAAAAAAATCTTGTTCATACATGGGACCTCCCTGTTCATTTTTCTGCAATTTCCTGTAAATCTACAATTATTTCAAAGAAAAAATTTAAAAATATCTTGCTCTTATTAGTAATATACCAACCTTCAGAAATTGAGGTAGCAAGAATCAATTTTTAAAGAAAAGACAAAACCCAAGCAAAATTACTCTCCAAGAGAAACAGGGGATCTCCCCCTTCTCTTTTCCTCCTTTATTTTGTTCTCTCCTTTCTTCTTCCTTCCTTCCTTTTTTCCTTTTGCCTTATTTCATTTGTCAGAAATAAACCCCATCATCTCAAATAACAAGGATTACAGATAAAGAAATTTGAATTTCCTCCCTTATCCCATTCCAAATAAAGCAATATACATAATCAGAGATTACTGATTATCTTGATCAAATTGAAAATAGTGATATGTTTATTTAAAAAGATACTTTCTTTTTGAGAGTTAACAGTATATATTTCCTTCTAAAATAGTAGTCAAAGTGATAATTTTCCATGATAAGATACAATATATCTTTATTCCTGAAACAATCACATTTCTAATGCCAAACCAGACAAGCTTGACTTTTTCCCTAGAAAAGAATAAGGCACCAATTCTGCCTAATCAACGAACTGGCATTTTCTATTCTCCCAAAGTATAATTAACGTCTGGGATTTTTTTTTAGGGAGTAATGGCAGCAGCTAATGTTTCTCAGAAGTACTCACCCTCTCAATTAAGCTCATTAATCATTCTACCCCTTGAAAATGTTACAGCAGAGAAATGTTGTACTACATGTTAGGGACTATTTTCTCTATGTCAACAGTAAAGCTAACTAAATAGGCAATTCACCAAAAAATTGAAGTCCAAACAAAGAGAACAATGGCCAATTCTACTGGTAACAAGAAATGTAAATCTTCTTTCAAAACAGGAGATACCTTTTCGTTTTTGCCTATCAGAATGGCAGTATCTAGTGTTTCTCAGGATTCAGTTACATAGGTTGTTAGGAGGCACAGAAATTGGTACAAATCTCCTGGAGGGCAAATTAGCAATATATACAAAAACCTTAAAAATGTGCATAACTTTTATCTAGGAAGTCCCTACCTAGGATTTTTATCCCAAAAGAATAATTATAGATGTAAAAATAATCTAGCTTACAAATTTAATCATTTTCCACTGCTGAGTAACAAATTACCACACATTTAGTGGCTTAAAACAACATCTATTTATTATCTCACAATTCTGTAGGTCAAAAGTCCAGGTAGGCTCAACCAGGTCCTCTGCTTAGGGTCTCACAAGGCAGAAATCAAATGTCAGTCAGGCCCGGCACTTATCTGGGAGCTCTGGGGAAGAATCTGCTTCCAAGCTCGCTCAGGTTATTTGCAGAGTTTAACTCCTGGTGGCTGTAGGACTGAAGTCCCTGGGTTTTTTGTTGGCTGTCAGCAGAGACTGCCCTCAGCTCCTGGAGGCCTCCCTCAGGTCCTTGCCCATGACCCTCTTCATTTCAGCAACAGAGAACCTTCTTCATGTCAAATCTCTCTCATACTTCAAATCTCTCTCACTTCCTCTGCTGCCACCAGCAAGAGAAAGCTCTCTGCTCTTGAAAGTCTCATGTAATCAGTTTAGGCCCACCCAAATTATCTCCCTTTCAATTAACTCAATGTCAACCGATTAGTAACTTTAATTACATCTGCAAAATCCCTTTTGCATGTAATTATAATCATGGGAATAATACTCTATCATATTCACAGGGGAGGGAATTATACAAGATGAGGGAGATTGTAAGTCATCTTAGAATTCTACCATACAAGAATATTCCTCACAGTGTTGTTTCATAATTATAGACAAAACTGGAAATAACCTAAATGTGTAACAAAAAGGATTAGGTAAATAAATTAAGGAATATCTGTATGCTAAAATACTACTGAGCCACTGAAAGAGAATATTTAATGATAGGAGGAAAATTCCATAATATATTAAGTGAAAAAAGCAAAATACAAAACCATATGCCAAAAAATACAACACATACTGCAAGTTACACGAAGGCAGAGGCTCATGGCTATTCCTACAGTGCTTAGTGCCCAGTGTAAACAGTAGGTTCTCAATAACAATTTGTTAAATAAATGAAAAAAAGAAATATATGCATAGAAAAAAAGACATTGACCAAAATGTTGAATGTTAACTTTAGGTAATGGAATTATGAATAAGTTCAGTTTTTTTCTTTTTGTTATTATTTTCTTAATTTTTATTTATTTATTATTTTTTGTGTGTGTGAGGAAGATCAGCCCTGAGCTAACATCCATGCCAATCCTCCTCTTTTTGCTGAGGAAGACTGGCCCTGAGCTAACATCTGTGCCCATCTCCCTCCACTTTGTGTGGGACACCGCCACAGCGTGGCCTGACAAGCAGTGGTTTGTGCGCGCCTGGGATCCGAACCTGGGCCTCCAGCAGCGGAGCAGGCGCACTTAACCGCTACGCCATGGGGCCGGCCCCAGTTTTTTCTTTTTGTAGTTAAAACAATTCTACTCTTATGTTCTACTCATTTTACTATTCATGGGCTTCTTTAAATGTTCCATTATCAGTATCCTCTAATAAAGGGTCTGTTTCCAGAGAATTACACTGTGCAATCAGTAACTAAGTATCTCTCCACAAAAAGCAAGATGTTGATAAAGAGCGATGAAATTTTTGCAACATTACCAGAATTCCCCTAGAAAAGATCTGGAGGCAGCACCTTCTTCTTTCTCTTGAGGAAATAATATTGATAAACAGTATACAGTATTCAACATCTAAAGCAAAGACAAAAGGTCACATGTACATTTAATTCATTCAGAAAGAAATAATAACAATATCTTTTAACCTGTTGCCTCCTTTCCTTCCTGGTCAATAAATGAAAGATAGGCTGCCAGAGTTCTCCACAAGCCAAATGAATAAATGGTACCGGATTTTTCGAAAGCGGAGTAGTAGTCAACAGCAGTGCAAAGGTAAATGAGTAAATAATCCCCATGTCATAAGCACATATGGCAGGCAGTTATTCCCTTTTTTCTTACCTCTCCAAATATAAATGCCAACTGAGAGAAAAGGAGTAATCTTTTATTCTTCCTAGAGAGAATGGGCAGGCAGAATTCCCCAAGCTCCAGGGCAAAAGAAAGAAAAAAAGAAAGAAAGGAGGGAAGAAAGGAGGGAGGAAAGAAGGAGGGAAAAAAAGTCTCCACATAAGCAGGGTTAGGTTTAAAATAAGGTCTTTCAGTCAGTAGAAAAAATTTCCCTGGGGCTGGCCCTGTGACAGAGTCATTAAAGTCTGGCTAGTTTTGCTTTGGCAGCCAGGGTTCACAGGTTCGGATCCTGGGCACGGATCTACACCACTCATCAGCCATGCTGAGGTGGCAAACCACATACAAAATAGAGGAAGACTGGCAACGGATGTTAGCTCGGGGTGAATCTTCCTTAGCAAAAAAAAAAAAAAGAAAGAAAGAAAGAAAAAAAAATCCCCAAATCCAAAGAATAACAGGTATGGCTTCCCTTTTCCCAAAGAAAGTGCACAGAATTTCAGTTTTCCATCACCAGCTGAGGTAGCCTCCAGTGTTTTCTTCCAGCATGCCTACATTCTTATTTCCCTTGGGGAAGCAGAAATCATAGGAAGATTAATGAGGGCTAATCATGCACAGTACCAGAATTACACTGGACTAAACAGTACCTAACACAATTAATAACACCTTCACCAAGCAGAAGTTAGCATTAGTTTTAACTGATTCCAAGTCCATCCGAATTTCTATCAAAACTATTAGCAGCTGCCAAGGAAACTATCCAGCTAAGGACAAATAACTAAAGCAAGTGTCCACCTTTACAATGTAAGACACACCTCTGAGTCTAACAGTCTAATAGTTAGACTAACTTTAGTGAAGCTAAGCATTCCCAAACTCAAGAGACAGCTAGCAGGAATCCTTAAAGCACCAGCCAGCTCAAATAGTTAAGTACACATTATTCAAGCATCACTGAGCAAGTGCCATGCACCTCTTCTTAGTCACCCTTCTGAAACTCTAAGAATAACACTTGTACTCAGTTACTAAGCACCATTCTGTTCCTATACAATAAGAGCAGTAACTATTCTAGATTGGGATCTATTTCTCATAATTGAGAAGACAGAATGGCTTTGAACAAGAAAATCCACAGTAAACTATAGAACCAACGTTATAGTTTGAGTGAATTGGCATATATATTTGCTCTTTTGTTAAGGACAGAGTCACTTAAGATAAGGGTCTGTTATACACAGATTCATTTTTTGGGATTTCAGTAATGTTTTTGTCAGAGAAGGTGTCCCGGAGATCTCAGACAACAAATATTGCTGTTTACTTTTGAAACATTTGTGGTGTCATGGGTATTTACTATTCCCGGATATGGGGAAGAAGATATCTGTACAGGGAGATACCGTTCACTACTCTGGAACTTCCCAGAAATTTGTAGAGGCAGAGTTCTGCCTTGGAGCAGTCATTAAAAATGTTCTGTCAACTAGTGTGACAAGGAAAGGCAGGTGAGAAGTACGGTCTAATGGAGGGTAAATCCCACGGAGTGCACCATTATCCTTAACTTTTCTACAAATGAAATGGCTGTAAAAACAAGCATCAGGACTGTCAAAGTTAAAGCAGTCCAGCACCTTGAAGGGAGAGGTCTGCGGATGGATCAGCTGTATGTAATGTAGGTAAATAAGCTTCAGGTATGTCTAGCACCATTGCGGAGCCATCCATTCCCTCCATTCGGCGCTGGGGATAAGGGAGAGCATCCGAAGTACAGGTTGGGGCCTCAATTTAGGAAACTACAAAGGGCTCTGAGAGAAGGGATTGTTCAGCGGTTTCTGTAGACAGGGCAGTGATCTACTTAAGAAGTAACGAGGCAAGCAAAGAAATCGGTCATCTGGGTAACGAAAGAGCAGCAGGAAAGAAAAGTATCAGGGATCCACTGTGGGCGAGCGAGCAGAAAAGAAAGTGATCACAAAGACAGAGCAAGTGACAAGAACTGAGGGATGCCGGGCGTGGGGGTCTTGTCTTCCTGAAGAGGATGGGCGTGAGTGACGTGGCCGGAGGGGGGCCCTCCAGGCACTGGGGAAACGAGGGGGAGGCGCCCGCATCCCGTCTGCCCCCTTAACCCCGCATTCCCGCCACTCTCCCACCCCCCGTGGGGCTGGAATAACCTTCTACGTGCTCTCCGGCAGCTGAGAAAGAAGCTGTGGCTCTCCTGTGATTTGCGTGGCGGCGAGCTACGTCCACCTTTACCCTCCCGCCACCGGCTCACCGTCTGCTGGGGGGACGCCTAACGCGTGAGGCTGGGGTGTGTGAGTGAGAAAGAAGGGATGCTGAGGGCTCCTGGAGACCTCCGACCACTCAAGCCCAGGCCCGCGCGCCCTCCTCTAGCGCCCAGCGCAGGCAGGTGCACAGGACCCGAGCGCACACCCCTCTCTAATCCGGTCGCAGCCAGAAAATTACCCGGGCAACGGCGCCGGCGGAGCCCCGGATGTGGTTGCTAGGGCCTCAGCGGGAGGGGCGGGGCCCGCCTCCTGGAGAGGGGCGGGGGCCCCGGTGGGAGGCGCGCTGGCACCATCGAGACGTGGCTGGGCAGGGACAGATTCAGGGAGAGAGAGGCCGTCCAGGGCCAAGGACACGCTGCTTCCGGTCTCCTCACTTCCGGCTCCGCTGCTTTCGGTGCTGGTGCTGTAGGCTGGGTGGAGAGGCCGCCGGTCTGCGTGTCCGCGGCGGTTGGTCAGTGTGAGGCGGTGACAGCTGCAGTTGCTCCCCGCCCCCGAGGATCCGAGGTGCGTGGGGGGAGGGGAAGAAGGAGAAGGCCCGGGTCGTGGTTCCGCTCACTTCTTGCCAGGGTTTCGGCGACTCCAGGGAGCGGCTGCAGGGATAATCCTCGACGTGAGAGCCGCCGGGTTCCCCGAAGGCAGGTGAGGGCGGAGCTGGCCGGCGGGGAAAGGCTGGGCTGAGGTGTTGGCGGGGGCGGACACGTTGCCTCTGGGCTGCGCCGTTCCGGACTTTCCCAGGGCAGTTCTGTCTTTAGTCTGTGCCATGTCTGCCCAAGTGTTCGGCTTTTGGTTTCTGCCCCTTCGTTCCTCCTGTCCCCCCGAGTGTATCCCGGAAACGGCCGGGTGAAGAGGGAGGACTGGCCCTTCCAGGGCGCCACCTTTTGGCTTTGCATGCATTGGGTGGGAAAAGGGGTTGCAGGATCCAGGTCTTTCTCGACTAAGTCTCGGAGGGGGCCGCCCTCTGGTTGGTGTCCAGCCTTTATTTCTCTCGTCTCCCTGCATCACCCACTTCCTCTCTCCCGCAGGGAGAGGAAGGGAGAGAGCGATAGTCCCCCCGAGAGGTTCCTCGGGCAGTGGGGCAGGGAGGAGCCTTGCCTATGAAATGTCCCAAGCCTGACTGTGCTTGTGAGGCCGGCTAAGGAATGCTGGAGTTTGGGAAGGAAGTTGTGCTGTCGTCTTCTCTTCGTCTTGCCAAGTTACTGCTGTTTACGCGTCTAGGAAAAGGAAAGAGTTTTGTTTGAAAAAGAATCGTTTCTAGACGCTTCTTCCTTTTACTTTATAATTACTTCCTTTGTTTTGTTCTTATCTCCTTCTTGAGTCCTTTGATCTCAGAAACTTTGTAGTTTACACTTCCCTCAGATTCTTTAGCCACTCTTTTAGGATTTTTGTGCGCCTCCCTTCATTTTCTCCTAGATTAAAGTATATTATTTCTCTAATTCGGTTCTTATTTGATAAGGAAAAATGGAAGGTTTGCAGGACTTTTCATAAACTTGTGCTTTCGCCTGCAAGGGTGTGTTCACGTTTGCCGCTTCGTTAACTTAATTGGCATGGAAATATGCATCAGAATTGGTTAAGTCAGTCCTGTGTTAAGGCTGCAGGAATTGGCCATTTCATTGCTGCTATCTCAGAGTGACTACCACAGACTATACGTTAATGCTGTTTTAATTCCGCTTTGCTTCCATTTGTTTATTTTCCTTGCTCAACGTGACCGACACCCTCTCCCACCACTACGTCTAACACTCGTTATCTGAGAAAATAGAAAATATTTCTAATCTTATTTTATTTTCCGGATTAAAATCTCTGCCTCAGTTAATTTCATTCTTTTTCAAATTGGTAAATTAATTTCCCATGATCGTGGGTGATACCTTGAGGTCCATGGTCTAGGGGTCATTGACTTTCAGGGGTCTTCCTTCTCCCTACCCCTGAAATTATGTGCAGAGATTTATTTGAGAGTGTTTTTTTTCTGGGGAGAATGTCCATTTTTTAAAATCAAATTCTCAAAGGAGATATATGACCTCCAGATAGATTAAAAACCACTCCTTAGATAGTGTCTTGTTGAAGTTAATGCAGACTTTTTTTGTGGAGGTATTATTTTTTTCAAACTGTAAATAGCTTGTTTTGAGCGAGTAGAATGCAGAGATTCTAACTTTATACTGAAATCTCCAACTACTTCAGAACTTTTCAGTGTTACTAAATTCCTTCCTAGACCTACAGAAGGAAGTAAGACTGCCTGCTTATTTAGTTCCTGATTTGTGGTTTTGAGGTTTCTTTTTAGGGATAGCTGTTTGTGGCCAGTGCTGTGGAGATCATTATTTAATACGTATTAAATATCACCAACCTTCTAGATAGAAGTTCAGAATAAAAAATTTAAATTCTGGTTGTACTTTGCTTGCATTTTCTTGTTTTTCACTCAAGGCATCTACTTTGGGCCTTGGCTTTGCTAGGAAGGGCAAATAAGATGTTTCAGTGGTGTGGTCCATAAGGTTTTGGTATGTTGCTGCTTACCTTGCCAGCCCCTTTTCCTCCGTTCTATATTAGGTGTTTTAATGATTATTTTCTCTTGTGAATAAGTTAGTATCCTTCCAAACCTAATGTAAGTTTAGAGTGCATGTTTGAACTTACTGATTTGGTTATGAAGTGTTTGTTGATCGAGCATTGAAGTTCTAAATGTTTGACACTTGTTTCAGAGAATGTTAGAACTTGAAGAGACCTATACAGCTCATCATAGTCCATATAGAGTAACCAGTTTCTTCTGCTCAGAAAATAAAATAATTTTCCATCTGTCTAGTATCCTCACTTGGGGGAGTAGAAAACATAACTTTATAAAGAGTAGACTGTGCTTAATTAATTTCCTTCTAAGGTAATGACAAAGTCGGAAGATTATATCTAACACCATAACAGCAATTAACTTCTGTTTGCTTACTGTGTGCCGGACATTATGCTAGGTACTTTACATAATTATCTTATCTGATCCTCACAGCAGCCTTATAAGGTGACTAAAATCCCCATTTTTATAGATGAAGAAACTGAAGCTAAATGATTAACTGAAGCTACAGTAATCTGCTCAGAATTAACACTGGTGGAGCCAGGATTGAACCTAGGTTGTCTGACTGCAGACGGTGAGCTCTTAAGTACTACTCTAGACTGCTTCTCCCGTGTTTCCTTTACATCTTTTTTGGCATGAGTTGAGGGTATCTGACCTGATTTTCTATCAGACATTAAGAAAAGAAGATCTCTTCCTTTAATCATCAGTGGATGAATATCTAGTTGTATGTCATACCGAAAAGTATGACAAAAAGAAATGAATTTGGAGGAGGCCTGTTTTTTTGAGTGTTATTTGATAGGGTTTTCTCATGGGATGGATATAAATCTATGTGTATGTGGGGGGCATGTGTGTGTATTATGACATGTGAGGAGTGGAAGATGTGAAAATAAAGGTTTTAAGTAATAAACTTGGCATTTTAAGAGTCGGGAAGTATAAATACATTCCAGAATGATAAATTTGGGATGGAGTAAGGAATAAATTCAGGATGGAGGAAGGAGTAAATTCAACAGGAAATTTAAGATAATATGGCTATGGATGGAAAACTAACAATATATGTACAGACTGGAAAGAGTAGGTCCACATGATGGACATAATATAGAAGATGATGACTTAGGGACTGTGACAGTCTAAAAGTCAGATATGCACCAGCATTAGTTCTAGGATGTATGAAAAAGTCTATAAAGCAAAAGAATCTGAAAATAATCTTATCTTTTGTTTCTACTAGCTTTAGGTAGTCATGGAAGCCACTGAATAGCTCTTGCAGATTCTCAGCTGTTCTCTACAAGACAAAAGTGTATATTTTCTTTTTCTCTTTCCTTTATTCCTTTTCTCTTTCTTCTTCCTTCCATCTCTTATTCCCCTCTCCTCCATTACTTCTACACCTTTGTCTTAGGATGGGTGTAGGCAGGTATTGCTGGCAATTGCCCAAATTTTTTGTGAAAATATGGCAATATCTTTGCCATATTCTCACCTAAGAGTTTTTATTTTGTTTCATTTTTGTATATCTGTGATAGCATTGGACTAGCACCTCCTTGATGTTCAGGCTTGTTCCTTTCTGATCCTTTGGGGAACTGTGATACACTCTCTTTGGAGCAGCATCATAAAAGCAGCAGAGTTGTTGTGAGGCCTAAATTGTACAGAGGAGGGAGTCAGCTGGCCAACTCCAGTTACTACTAGCATGAGATAGTGTTTTAGAACAAGATTTCCAAACTTTTCTGCATCATGGCACACATGGAAAATGGTTATATTTGTATGGCAGACTATAGCTGGGCTCTCCATGGCTCCCTAAAGGCTAAGGGGGGCAGGGAGAGGGTGTCAATATTTCAGCACATCTGTAATCCCTTCTTGGCACACTGATTGGAAAGCTTTGCCCTAGAGAAGAGAAATATGTTACTCTTTAATTCCTTCTCTTTATTTAGCATATAATAATTTACAAAGCACTTTCACATATATTCTCATTTTATTTTTACTCCAGCCATGTCAAGTAGTAGAGCAGATAACAGTACCATGTTAGAAATGAAGGAATTGAGATTTTAGATGAGGTGCTTTGTATAAGGTCACACAGCTAATAATGGATGGATCAGGAATTCAAATCCCAGGTGGAAAGAGTCCCTGGAAGTTAAGCCAATGGCATGTAACCTCCAGGATGGCTGGGATCCTATCTGTTTTGTTTCAGTGTGCTACCTTCAGCATCGAGGGCAGCACCAGGCACATAGAAGTCCGTAATAGTTGTCGTTTCTTGAGTGCATCTGGCTAGGCATTATGCTGTGTAGATGTCTGTGTGTTCTTATTTTCTGTTAACAAATGAAGAAGTAGATATAGAAACCAGCAGAAGTAATTAGTCCAAGGTCATCCAAGTAGTAAAAGGAGAACCACAACGCTCATAACCAAAATTGCTTGACTCCAAAGCTTGTACTCTTGTCTTTTCACTATAGTGACTAAATGATTTCATGACATTGTAGGGTAGAGATTGGGTTCCAGTTACAGTGTGTGACATTGGTGGCAGAGGGTGATGGTGAGGATGGTGAAAGGGAGATAAGGCAAGTAGACTGTTGTTTTTGGCAGTTTTGAGGTAGCGTTCTAGAGATGATGGTTATCTAATAGAATTTCCAAGATGTTTGGGGATGGGGCTGGAGTAGAAGAGACATGTGATAAAACTCAAAGAGAGAAACTTGGCCGTTGGTGCTACAGGTACTTCTAACAAAAGGGTTAAAGATGTAGATCCTAGGGCTGGCCCCGTGGCTTAGCGGTTAAGTGCGCGCGCTCTGCTGCTGGCGGCCTGGGTTTGGATCCCGGGCGAGCACCAACGCACCACTTGTCCGGCCATGCTGAGGCCGCGTCCCACATACAGCAACTAGAAGGATGTGCAACTATGACATACAACTATCTACTGGGGCTTTGGGTGGGGGAAATAAATAAATAAAATCTTTAAAAAAAAAAAAAAAGATGTAGATCCTCTTCATATATGGCTAAATATGAATTGTAAATTATTTCTTAAAGGTAGGTTTACAGATTATTTTAATTTTCCTCTTTCTATATTTCCTAATTTTTCTATATGGCATATTAATTACTTTTAAAATTAAAAATATTTTTAATTATACAAGTAATATGTATTCTTGAAATAAAAATTCAAATAATATAGTCAGCAGATGGAATGCAAGTTTCCACTTCTCTAGTCCCTCTATCCCCCACACCTGCTCCCAGTTAATTCACAAGGTAGTTGTTGGCAATTAGGTGAAATATATGAGGAAGCTCTAAACTGGTTCTGTCTAATGCTGTAGCCACTAGCCACATGTGGCTATTTAAATTAGTTAAAATAAAATTGGATTAAAAATTCAGTTCCTCAGTCACACCAGTCACATTTCAAGTGCTCAGTAGCCACATGTGGCTAGTGGCTACTTTGTTGGACAGCACAAGTATAGAACATTTCTAACAACAGTGGCCACCCCTGCTAAAACTTTAAAATACTGTATGATTGGTGACGTAATTACCATACTGTTGAACTAAGATTTTAAAAAATTTCTGTGTTCCCTGTGGTGCCTAGCAGTTTTTTGTTTTACCTGATGAAATATTATTGCCGTGTTCTCTCTCAGCTTTTTGTTTTAGCTAAATCCAGATGATCAAAGTCTAATATTTTTCTTGGATATTTGGGGATTATAGTTAGCTGCTTTTCTAGGATAAAGATGTCAGCTTTTCTAAGAGCATGAGTGTTTTCTATCTCCTCTGAGCTCCAGACCTGTATATCTTGCTTTCTAGTTGGCACCTTCTCTTGCATATATTAAAGATATCTTCTCAAATACAGTATGTCTAAAACTAAACTAATTCCCCTTCACTCAAAAAAAAAAAAAAAAGAACCCAAAATGTTGGTCTTCTTTCTTCCTTGTTTCAGTGAATGAGTCTATTATCTTTCCAGTTGTAAAATCCAGAAAACTAGGGGTGACGCTAGTAACTCCCTTTTCTTCATACATCCAGTCTGTCAACAAGTTTTATTAATGTTAATTTTCTAAATATCTCTTAAATCTGTCTACTGCTTCCCATTTCCACTATCACCACTTTAGTTTATTACCATCGTTTTGCCTGAAATTTCTACAATAGCCTCCATTTTTGCCTACCCACTTCTATTTTGGTCCCTCTCTAATCCATTATCTATCCTGAAGGCCCAGTGATTTATTTTGAAACACATATCTGATTGTCACTCTCCTTCTTCCTCCCTGAACTTTTTATGACTTCCCATTGCTTCTAAGATAAAAAAAAAATACTTAATGCTTAGCCCACTCATCTTTCACTATGTTTTGCTTAACCCTCCACTTCAACCATGCTTGCCTTCTTTTAGTCCTTTGTACTTGTCTTGCTTGTTGCCATTATAAAGCCTTTGTGCGTGCTTTTCTCCTGGTCTGGACCACTCTTTCTTTACTTTCATTTCACACGTTGGCTCCTAGCCATCCTTCACACCTCAACTGAAGTTATGCTTTCTTAAGGAATACTCTAACCTCCCAGATTAGGTAGTAACATCATACATTTACCACAGTGGCGATTTACGTTTATTTGTATGATTATATGATTGACTTCCTCTTCTGCTGCCTCCAAAATGCATGAAGACAGGGACCACATCTTCTTTCTTTTTTGGCTTATTATTGAATCCCTAAGACTTAGCTCAGTGCCTGACACCTAAATATTGCTTGAATTTTCAAGTTGATCATATCAAAGATTTCAGTTCATGGAGTTTTGTAATACAGGATTTTGAACATGAATATTTATAAATATAGTAGTTAAAATAGTATTAGTTAAATTGCCAGTTATACTGATTTTTTCAAGTGCGTAAAAACAAATTATTTTAATATAAATTTACATTATTAATAATATTAATTGTTGAAAGCAATTATTATAGACTATAGCACAGTATTCTTAGATTACAGTCATGTGCTGCTTAATGACATTTTGGTCAATGATGGACCACATATACGACAGTGGTTCCATAAGATTATAATGGAGCTGAAAAATTCCTGTGCTTAGTGATGTTGTGGCTGTTGAGCACAACACATTACTCACATGTTTGTGGTGATGCTGGTGTAAACAGACCTTCGCTACCAGTCGTGTAAAAGTATAGCACATACAATTATTTACAGTACATAACACTTGATAATGATAATAAACAATGTTACTGATTTATATATTTAATATACTATACTCCTTATCATTATGTTAAAGTGTACTCTTTCTACTTATTAAAAAAAGTTTACTGTAAAACAATATGCCATGTTACACTGGCAGCCGCAGCCTCATACATCTCGTGTTTACTGCATCTCTCGATTGCATCATTTTCTTTTGTGCTTGATTTACTCTCATGTTGCTTTGTTCATCATGGCCCTTAAGCATACAAAATCCACTGCTAATGTTGCCAGTAAGAGGCCACGTTGAGTGATTGACCTAGAAATGAAATGAGGGCCGGCCCGGTGGCTTAGCGGTTTAGTGCGCGCGCTCTGCTACTGGCGGCCCCGGTTTCGAATCCCGGGCGTGCACTGATGCACCGCTTCTCCGGCCATGCTGAGGCCGCATCCAACGTACAGCAACTAGAAGGATGTGCCACTATGATATACAACTATCTACTGGGGCTTTGGGGAAGGAAAAAAAAACAAAGGAGGCGGCTTGGCAATAGATGTTAGCTCAGAGCCGGTCTTCCTCAGCAAAAAGAGGAGGATTAGCATGGATGTTAGCTCAGGGCTGATCTCCCTCACAAAAAAAAAAAAAATAGAAATGAAATGAAAAGTGATGAAGGACTATGAAGGTGGAAAATCACTGATGGTTATTGCTCGCCAGTCAGGCATGTGGTCTGGAAGAACAAGGACAAAATGAGGGAAGCTGTTAAAGCATCTGCTTCATTGAAAGCAATGAGACTGACAGAAATTCTAGAAGGGCCTGTATAAGACATGGAGAAACTTCTGATGATCTGGATTGAAGACCAAACACAGAAGCATATCCCTCTCAGCACCATGATGATCATGACCAACATGTTTTCTATGTTGAAAGAAAAGGCTGGACCCACCTATGATGTTGAATTTGCTGGTATCTCTGGGTGGTTTAAACGATTCAAGAGATGTTATTCATTACATAATGTGAAGGTGAGGGATGATGTGAAGACAGCTGAAGAATTTTTGGAAACTCTAGATAAGCTGATTGTGGAGGAAAATTACTTCCAGAGCAAGTATTCAATAATGGGCGAAACCTCCCTATTCTGAAAATGGATGCCTGAAAGGGCTTTCATACATAAGGAAGCCAAGTCAATGCCGGATTCAAGGCTTGTAAGGCCAGGATAATAGTCTTGCTTAGAGGAAGTGTTGCAGGCTAGAAATTGAAACCCTTTGTGATCTAGCACAGTGAGAACCCCAGGGCCTTCAAGCATATCAGTAAGCACACACTTGCAGTGTCCTACAGGAACAATAACAAGTCGTGGATGACCCAGCTCCTCTTCCAGGATGCCCTCCTGAATTGCTGTGCCAGCCAAATGGAGAAGTACTGTTTGGAGAATAACATACCTTTCAAGATTTTGCTTATCGTTGATAATGCTCCTGGACATGCTCCTTTTATTGGTGATCTTCATCCCAATATCAAAGCAGTGTTTCTCCCTCCAAACACCACCTCTTTGATCCAACCAATGGCTCAAGGAGTTATAGCAGCTTTTAAGGCCTACTATCTGAAGAGGACCTTTGCCCAGGCTATTGCTGCAACTAGGAAGACACTGATGCAATTCTGGAAGGATTACAACATCTATGACTGCATCAAGAACCTTGGTTGGGCTTGGGGTGATATCACCAAGGAGTGTATTAGTGGCGTCCGGAAGAAGACACTGAAGAAGTTCATTCATTACTTCAAAGGGTTTGTCAGGGATGAAGAGGTTTCAAAAATCAACAAGGCTGTGGTTGAGATGGCAAACAGCTTAACCTGGGTGTGGATGAGGATGGCGTTGAGGAGCTCCTAGAGGTGGTCCCTGAGGAATTGACTAATGAGGAGCTGTTGGAACTGGAACAGGAACGCATAGCTGAAGAAGAGGCAAGAGAAAAGGAAGCTGCAGGAGAAGAAAAAGAAGAACCCCCAAGAAAATTCACAGTGAAGGGAATTAGCAGAAGCTTTTGTAGACCTCAGCAAGCTCCTTAAAAAGTTTTTCATCAATAGAGAGGAATGTTCATGGTGCATTATCTACTTATAAGCAAATCTATGATGAAAAAAAGAAACCAAACAAACCACGATGGACATATTTCTGAAAAGAGTGACACCTCCTCAAAAGAGCCTCAGGCAGGGCTTTCAGGAGGTATTCCAGAAGAAGGCATTGTTATCATGGGAGATGACAGCTCAGTGTGTCGTTTTTACCTCTGAAGACTTTCCAGTGGGACAAGATGTGGAAGTGGAAGGCAGTGAAATTGATGATCCTAACTGTGTGTAGGCCTATGCTAACGTGTGTGTTTGTGTTTTAGTTAAGAAAAAAGTTTACAAAGTAAAAAAATAAATTTTTTTAATAGAAAAACCTTATAGAATGAGGATGTAAAGAAAGAAAATATTTTTTCTATAACTGTGCAATGTGTTTTGTGTTTTAAGCTAAGTGTTATCACGGAAGAGTCATAAAGTTAAAAAAATTGAAAATTTTATGAAATAAAACAGTTAAGGTTAATTTATTATTGAGGAAAGAAAAAAATTTTTTTTATAAATCTAGTGTAGCCTGAGTGTCCAGTGTAAAGTCTGCGGTAGTGTACAGTAATGTCCTAGGCCTTCACATTCACTTACACTCGCTCACTGACTCACCAGAGCAACTTCCAATCCTGCAAGCTCCATTCATGGTAAGTGCCCTATACAGGTGAACCAGTTTTTATCTTTTATACCATATTTTTACTGTACCTTTTCTACGTTTAGATGCACATACCATTGTGTTACAATTGCCTACAGTATTCAGTACAGTAGCCTGCTATATAGGTTTGTAGCTTAGGAGCAATAGGCTATACCATATAGTCTACGTTGTGTAGGAGGCTATACCATCTAGGTTCGTGTAAGTACATTCTGTGATGTTCGCACAATGAAATCGCCTAACGATGCATTTCTCAGAGCATATCCCTGTCGTTAAGCAACACATGATGGTATTTTATAATTATCACTTATTTTAGAACAGTTTTAGATTACAGAATTGTTGCAGAGATAGTGTAGAGATTCCTGTATACTCCATGCCTGGTTTCCCCTATTATTAACATATTACATTAGTATGGTACATTTGTCACAATTCATGAACCAAAATTCATACATTATTGACTAACATATGTTCAGATTGCCTCAGTTTTCTCCTAATGTCGTTTTTTTAATTCCAGGATCCCATCCAGGATACCACATTACATTTAGTTGTCATGTGTCCTTTTAGTTTTGACAGTTTCTTAGACTCCTTGTTTTTGATGATAGGTTGATAGTTTTGATGATTACTGGTTATATGTTTTGTAGACTGTCCCTCAGTTGAGATTTGTCTGATGCTTTTCTCGTGATTAGACTGCGTAATGTGTTTTGGGGAGGAAGACAACAGAGGTAAACTGCCATTCTCATCATATCGTATCAAGAGTAAATACTGTTGCCTTACCACTGTTTATGTTAACCTTGATCACTTGGCTTGAGATAGTGTTTGTCAGGTTTGTCTTCTATAAAGTTACTTTTCCCCCTCCTCTCTTTGCATATTATACTTTTTAGAAGAAAGTGACTGTGTAAAGGGCACACTTGAGGAGAGGGGAGTTATGTTCCACCTCTTTAACAGTGGAGTATGTACATAAATTTTTTGGAATTTTTCTGCAAGGGTGATTTGCCTCTCTCCCCCATTTATTAATTTATTCAATCATTTATTTATGTCAATATTGACTCATGGATAATTATTTGATTCTTTGAGTTATAATCTAATACTACTTTATTCTGTTGCTCAAATTATTCCAACTTTGGCCATTGAGAGCTCTTTCCATTGGTTTCTATGTTCCTTTGAGATATCCTTATTATTGTGAGGTTTTTTTTGTTGTTGTTTTGTTATGTTTTTTTTTTAAGCACTTTTTTACTTTCTGGCACTACAAGATACTCCAGGATCATCTTGTATATTTCCTTCCCCAGTCCTAGAATTAGCCATTTCTCTGAGGAACACTGGTTCTCTTTATTGGAGAATGGTATTAGAAACCAAGATAGAATTCTCTGCTTGTTATTGCTGGGGTCGCTCTTAGGAAGTATACACTAACTCATGTATATACACACAAAAATATTTCTATATGTAACTATCTGTATCTATATTAAGCTATATTCTTAGATTATTTACCCTCAGCTTTTTTCCATTGAAAAAGATTACCTGTGAATATTGAGGGATTTATTTTATATGGTTTTGGGAATTAGTAACTCTCCAATTCTCTTGGTTCTTGGTTGGCTACACTGCTAATGTTCTGGAACTCAGCCATCTATGAAGAATGAGGCCACAGTACACTGAATAATTTAGAGTTTATTTACAGCTAGTTTTCTTTTCAGGAGTAATTTAGTTTTCAGAGTCTTATCATTTTACTTAGTAGTTTCTCTGTAACACAATCTGAATGGGAAAAATAAAAAGACTTCTCCAGACAGTTTTGTTACTTGGATAAAAGTTGGTAATGATGGTGGGGATGGGAATAGTTGAATATCTGTTAGGTTGATTTTTAAATTGTTTCCCATTACTAAATATAATGGAAAATTAACTATAATTTGTCAAAGCTTTCTATTTTTGAATTATCTAGACTGATGTGTTTATCTTAATGAACAACCTAAACTTAATTTATCACTATCTAAAAGGGCTTATAGATGTCTAGCAAAATAGCTTTTACAGATACCAGATGTTTGTTGACATAAAGACAGCAGCATAGTGTAAATGATTCTTTATTATCTTGTTTCTTTTTGTTTGGTTATTCTATTTATGAAAGGAAATCTAATGTACTTTGAACATATTGTGTGGTAAACCATTTTCATTTCAGTATCATTTGCATTGGACAGTAGGGAAAAGGATTTTTTCCCTATGTTAAGAAAACTACCTTCATAAAAAGCAATTATTTAAAATTTTTTTGACTAAAACAGAAAGCTTCTGTATTTTGGATATTATTTTTCAGCTCTAAACATATGTAGTTATTTAATGTAGTCACTATATATTTTAACTCTATTTTTGTAAACAAGTTCATTGTAAACAAGTCAGTTCAACTTGAAAATTAATATTGAATTATGAAGTTAAAATAAGTCTTCCCATTCTCTTCCTATTTATCCATTAGCAAGAAAAGATAGACATATTCCAGTAGATTCCATCAAGAATGAAAGAAATAGGGCCACTTTCTTTAATCTTTAGCTTGGTAACCAGTCTCTGGAATATCAGTGATATAACAGTCTAAAGAAACGAAACAAAAGTTCAGATCAAAGCAAGCCAGTGTGTGCTACTTTGTGCCCTCAGTTTTTTGTATTTACCTTCTTAGCATTGTCCTTGACTCACCAAGTCAGAACTCCTTGGTCCCATACATTATTATTTATAGGACTTCTCCAGTTTTTTTACTAAAGGAGCCCTGGGAAGAATAACTGTTCAGATGTTTCTTTGGAGACTCATATTTTATCATAAAAATTCAGGAAATTTCTTAGAAGACTTATGTGTATGGTTTTATTCAAGTGAATTTTGCTTTAGATTCCATAATGTCATACTTAACTTTAATAAAAAGAGTATAAATTCTCATTTCAGTATGATGTGCCATGTTTATTCTGTTTACGTCTGCCCTGTTCATATCTGCCTTCCTGTGCCTTGAGAATACTATTTCAGACCCCTTGTGGTATGAGTACCTCAATTTGAAAAACTCATGTTATGGTTTCTGTTCAACAATACTCATCCTATACATAGATCCTTTAGTATTAGACTTCTGAGTCTAACTCATTGGCGTCATGGAGACTGTAAGTGCAGTTTTTTCTTTTCTGGTATCCATGGAGTCTTTTGTTTCGTCTTATCTTCCAGGATCCTGGCAAATCTAGTAGCTCTTGCCCTCTCTTTCGTGGGTCCTGGGGAGACCCTAAATGCGTTTAAGAATTGTAAGGTATAGAATTCTCCCTTAAATTCTGGTTAAAGTTCTTATTATATAGTTTCCCTCTAGGTAAATCTATTCTGTTCAGTTTGTAGAAATCAAAATGTAGTTTTGATAATAAAATAAAAAACAATTGGATGAATTATAAAATTCAGGTGATATTATTTATGCATTTTTTGCAAATGTTAATAGCAATTCACATTATAGGTCATTGGTTCTTACACTCATTAGTTAATGAATACCTCTGACTGATTTACAGAAGTAGAGCCCCAGAGATAACTTAAGGTGTTTTTGGCCTCCAGTATAAACTGGCCTGTGAAGCCTGAACATTAACGGTAGTTTTTTTTTTTTTTTTTTGGTGAGGAGATCAGCCCTGTGCTAACATCTGCCAATCCTCCTCCTTTTTGCTGAGGAAGACTGGCCCTGGGCTAACATCCGTGCCCATCTTCCTCCACTTTATATGGGACGCCACCACAGCATGGCCTGACAAGCGGTGCGTTGGTGCGTGCCCGGGATCTGAACCTGTGAACCCCGGGCCGCTGCAGTGGAGCGCGCGCACTTAACCGCTTGTGCCACCAGGCCGGCCCCTGAAGACAACTTTTAAAGATAACTGTAAATTCGTGTAAAGATCAGAAAACATATATCTTAAAACAGCAGAAATTACAAGTCATTAACTTTTTAAATCTGGTCATTCCTCATGTCTGTTAGTTATCAAAGTTATAAACAAACTTTTAAAAAATAAGTGTGAAGAAGGTCAGAGCATTTGAAGAATATGAATAAAACACAGATTTAGTACCTATGTGTGTAATTCTCAGAAATTTGATTTCTGGTTTCACTTTCTGCCAGGGGTCATTTAGTCTTTTCTTGAGCTGGATGGTAATGATATATCTTCCTAATTGGTGCTACTGTTTAATAGAAAGGAGCAGATGTTAACTCCTATTTCACAAGAAAGTAGAAGACAACAAAAATGGACTGCCTTAACTTTCTTCCATTTTCCATTCCACTCTTCACTATCTCCATGGTTCTTTCCTCCTTTTATTCTTCCCTCAGTGGAAGAGATTTCCTCCTCCTGTCTGAGGGTAATTCCTCTCTACCTTTGCTCGGAATTCCTTACTGTTCTTAAAAAAGTTTTATTTTCATCTAACTTTAGACTTGCAATAATAGTACAGAGAATTTCTTTATGTTCCTCACCCTTCCCCTAATGTTAACATCTTACATAACCATAATATAATTATCAAGAATAGGAAATTAACATTGGTACAGTATTATTAACTAAACGACAGACCGTATTAGAATTTCACCAGATTTTCAGCTAACTGCCCTTTTTCTGTTCCAGGATCCTATCTAGGAACCCACATTGAATTTAGTTATTTCTCTCTGTTTTCTTTCTTTTTTTTTTTTTTAAAGATTTTATTTATTTATTTATTTTCCCCCCAAAGCCCCAGCAGATAGTCGTATGTCATAGCTGCACATCCCTCCAGCTGCTGTATGTGGGACGTGGCCACAGCATGGCCGGAGAAGCGGCGCGCCGGTGCGCGCCCGGGATCCGAACCCGGGCCGCCAGCAGCGGAGCGCGCGCACCCAACCGCTAAGCCACGGGGCCGGCCCTCTCTGTTTTCTTTCAATCTCACATTTTCCTTGTCTTTCATGACCATGATGCTTTTGAAGAGTACTAATCAGTTATCTTGTAGAATGTCCCTCAGTTTGGGTTTGCCCAGTGTTTTCTTGTGATTGGACTGAGCTTATGCATTTTTGGTGAGAATCCACAAAAATGATATGGCCCTCTCAGTGCAGTGTATCAAGGGGATTATGATGTTGATATGTCTTACTGCTAGTAATTACTTGGTCACTTGGTTAAGTTAGATCTGTTAAGTTTCTTTACCATGACCTGTGAGTTTCTTCACTGTCTTTCCCTTTTCCATTGATAAGTACCTTGTGGGAGATATTTGGAGATTATGTAAATCCTGTTTCTCCTCAAACTTTTGCCCTCTAATTTTAACATCCATCAGTGGATCTTGTCTGCAACATTTATTACTGTGATGTTTGCCTGATGGTGATTCTGTTTCCCTCTTTCTTTTCTATGTTTATTAATTGAGATTCTGTAGTGAGGAAGAATTGTCTCTTTACCCCCATTTACTTCTTTATTTTCTTATTTATTTATATTAGTGTGGACTCATTAATATTTATTTTATTCTCTGGGTTTAAATCCAGTACTACCATTATTTATTTTGTTGCTCAATTTGTTCCAGCATTGGCCATTAGGGATTCCTTCAGGTTATTTCCTGTGTTCTTTTGACAAGCCCCCATCTTACTTTTTGAACTTTTTCTTAGTTTCTGATGCCAGAAAATGTTCCAGACTCATCTTGTATTTTCTTTGCCCCAGTCTTAGAATCAACCACTTCTCCTTAAGAACTGTGGTTCCTTTTGGGCCGGCCCTGTGGCTTAGCGGTTAAGTGCGTGCGCTCCGATGCAGGCGGCCTGGGTTCGGATCCCGGGCGCGCACAGACGCACTGCTTCTCCAGCCATGCTGAGGCCGCGTCCCACATACAGCAACTAGAAGAATGTGCAACTATGACATACAACTATCGCCTGGGGCTTTAGGGGAAAAATAAATAAATAAAAAATTAAAAAAAAAAAAAAGTTTAAAAGAACTGTGGTTCCTTTTATTGGAGACAAAGATCCGAGCACCAGGTGTACTCATTGTTTCTGAGTATCACTGCTTCTAGGGCCTCTCAGTGAACAAACCTAGGAAACCTATACATATATATATGTGTTACGCACATACACATATGTTAAAAACCATGAATTTATGCTGTTAACTCTGATTCCAGTCCAACACCACAAGGTTCATTTTAGCATTTCTCCTTTCTTTGTTCTCCAACAGTGAGAAACCCACTTCTCAGTATCTACATCCTTTTTCCTTATTTGTTCGATACACATAAAGCAATTTCAGAATTATTAACTCACACCCCTGTGAGAAACACTTTTACTAACTAGATTAACAGATTTACGTATAATTCTTTTTGTCTTTATCCTTATGGTGTTCTGTCAGGATACTCTTATGGTGTTCTGTCAGGATACTCTTTTCTTCTTCCCTTCCCTCCCCTCCTCCTCCTCTTCCTTCTCCCTCTCCCCTTTCCCCCTTCCTTTCCCTGAGTTATTCATTTATAATACAGTTAGGTTCATTTGTTGGTGTTTTTTTTATACCATTTTGAGTTCCTCTCAAATCCTGCTTGGTTTTAATTATTTTTTTTATGAAAGGTATATGAAAAATTACTATGGTTCTAAGAGTCAGAATTATTTAAAAATTTACATTCAGAGTAGTATCATTCCCTCCTTATCCCTGCTACCTTGTTCCCATTTCCTACTTCTTTCCACTCCTTTCCTACCTGCCTCCTATAGGTAACATGTCTCCTTAGCTTCTCATTTATTCTTCTTGCATTTATTTTGTTCCAATGAGCAGAAACATGTATTTTCATATATTCCCTTTGTTTTTACATGAAGGTAGCGTACCTGTAGGTGTTTTTGGACTTTACTGTTTTCACTTAACTGTGTGTCCTGGAAATCACTCCATATCACAGAGATCTTCCTCATTTTTTTTTTTTTTGCAGTTGCATAGTACTCCACTGTTTGGATGTATCATAGTTTATTCAGTCACCTTCCTATGTATGCCCATTTAGGCTGTTTCCAATATTTTACGATTATGAAGAATGCTGCAGTGTGTATGTATTTTTGTATTGTTGGAGGTGTATTCCTAGGATAGAGTCCTAGAAATGGGATTGCTGGGTCCAAAGGTAAGTGTGTATGTGATTTTGTTAAGTATTGTCAAAGTTTCCTCGGAAATGGTTGTACCAATTTGTATTCCCATCAGCAATGTATGAAAGTGCCTGTTTCCTTACATCCTCACTGAGTGTTTTGTTATATTTTAAATTTTTTCACCAGTTTTATAGGTGAGAAATGATATCTCAGTGTTGTTTTAACTTTCATTTCTGTATTATGAGTGAATTTGAGCATTTTTGATATTTTGGAGGGCCCTTTTAGGATATTTTTTTGTGAATTGTCTGGTCATGTCTTTTTCCTGCTTTCTGTCTGGTTTGGGGCTTTTTTCCTTTTGTTTTTAAGAGTTCTTTGTATATTAGGAATATTAACCTACTATGGCATATATTGTGAATACTTTATCCTAGTTTTTCAGTTGTCTTTTGTCTTTGCTTATAGTGTTTGTCATACAATCTTTAAAATATTTTTATTTAGTCAAATTTATCAATTTTTTTATTGTCTCTGGATTTTTAGTCAGAATTAAAAAGCCTTTCCATACATCAAGTTTAAAGTGCAATTCACTCATGTTTTTTTTTCAGTACTTTCCATGGTTTCATTTTTTATATCCAGGTTCCTAATCCATTTGGAGTTTATTGTGTAAGGTTGTGTAAGGTGTGAGATGTGAATCTAATTTTATATTTTTCCAAATGGCTACCTAGTTTTCCTGACATCATTTGTTGAAAAGTCCATCTGTACTCCAGTGATTGGAAATACCACCTTTGTTATATACCAAATTTCTGTGTATATTCAGGTCTAATTCTAGACTTTTTATTCTGTTCCACTGGTCTCTTTGTCTATTCATGCGCTACTACCATAGTGCTTTAGTTGTAGATGCTTTATAGAATGTTTTAATATCTGATAAAGGTAGTACCCTTGTGATTTTCCTTTTTCAGTGTTTTCTCAGCTATTCTTGCGTGTCTGATTTTGTAAATCAACCTGTCTAACTGTATAAGATAGCTTGTTAGTATTTTTCTTGCATTGCATTGAATTTGTAAATTAAGGGAGCACTGACATCTTTATAATGTCATCCTAGCCAAGAATGGGATGTCTTTCCATTTGCTCAAGTCTTCTTTAGTGTCTCTCAGTTGTGGCTAAACAGTTTTTTCATATAGGTTTTATACATTGTTTAGTTTACTTCTAAGTATTTAATCTTTGTTGCTATTGTAAATGGAATTTTCTCTGCCATTGTGTTCTCTGATTATTGTTTTTGTATATGAAAACTATTAATTTTTGTGTGTTAATTTTGTATTCTGCTTTTTCATTGAATTCTTTTATTTTTTAGTTAGTTTTACTATTGATTCTTTGGGGTTTTTCAGGTATACCATCATATCATTTGCGAATAGAGAGAGTTTTCATTCTTCTTTACCTGTTATTTCTCTAATTGATTTCTCTTACCTAGTTGGTTTGGCTAATACCTCTAGTACAATGTTGAATAGTAGCAGAGATGGTGGGCATCTTTGTGTTGTTTCTGATCTTAGTGGAAATGCCACTGTTATTTCTTTATTAAGTAAGATGATGGTTGTAGGACTAAAGTGTGTGTGTGTGTATATATTTTATCATGTTGAGAAAGTCTCCCTTAATTCCTTTTTCCTTGAGTGTTGAATTTTGAATAAGTATTGAATTTTTGTCAAAAGATTTCTCAGTGTCTATGGGGAAAACCATGTTTTTCCCCCTTAGATTTATGAATACAGCAGGCCCCCCTTATCCACCGTTTCAGTTGCCTGTAGTCAACCATGGTCCGAAAATAATGCAACATCACAATGCCTAAGCCATTTTCCTCACTTCCTCTTATCATGTAGGCATTGTATCGTCTCACATGGTCACAAGAAGAAGAGTGAGTATAGTACAATAAGATATTTTGAGAGAGAGAGAGACTTCATTCACGTGACTTTTATTAGGGTATATTGTTATAATTGTTCTATTTTATTGTTAGTTATTATTGTTAATCTCTTACTTTGCCTAATTTATGAATTTATCGTAGGTATGTATGGATAAGAAAAAACATAGTATATATAGAGTTCAGTACTGTCAGTGGTTTCAGGCATCTATTGGGGTCTTGGAATGTGTCCTGTGCCAATAAGTGGGAACTGCCATACAGTATATATTAATAGATTTCCTAATTGAACCAGTCTTGTATTCCTGGGATAAATCCCACTTGTTCATGTTGTATTATTTTCTTAATGTGGTATTGGATTTGGTTTGCAAATAGTAAAATTGTTCCCTCCAATGTATTTCAAGAGTAAAAATTTGTTTCTTAGAATTATAATACCTAACATGGTGTCTTGTAATTATTTGTTTATCTGTCTCCATGATTAGATTCAGAGTACTCTTAGAACTTGAATTAGATTTTACTCTTCTTTCTCCTTAGTGCTTAACAGAGTTCTTCATATATAGTTGGCGTTCTCTAAATGTTTTTGAATAAGTTAAAAGCAGAAATAGCTCATTAAACTTTTATTGAATGAAATCTGAGTATAATGGTTCACTTAGACCATGAGCAGTCATATCTGTTATCAGTACTAAAGAGCGCTGACCAGGGAGGTGGAAGAGGTCTGAGTTCTGGTCTGAAACTTGGGTATTATGTAGGCCATGAATAACATATTTTGGCTTCAGACATCTTTGGATCTCTTTTTTTTTCATCTGTCAAGTCAAGTTGACACTCTCATCTTTTAAATTCTGTTTCATATCTAAAATGGTTTTATGAAATTATTTTTAATCATTGACATATGTATTTTTATATTCTGCATACTTTTTCTGAAATTTTGTTTGTTTTTAGAATTGTTTACGTGTTATAATGAATAGATAGTCAATAGATTGTAGATAGTTTTGCAAAGCAAATCTGACTGCAAATAAATTAGTTATGTTGTGGAATATTTGTAAGAATATCGATGAGGCGATACAGCTCTTTTAACTAAATTATTTAATGCGCTTAACACATTTACTTTTAGGTATGTCTGACTGCAGGAATGATACTACAACTCTTGGTGCATCTAAACCAGCCACAGAAGAAGTCAAGTCTAATTCTGAGGTGATTGGGTAGTATTTATATTGTTTTTCAAAGTCAGCCCATTTCAATCAAAGTTTTAGACTGTCCGAATTAACTTAATTCGTGTAAACATGTGCCATTCTAAATAAACTCTTCTTTACGCATAGACACAGGAAAGGAGTGTGAGGAGAGAGAGAAATTTCTTCATAATGGGAAGTAAGTTACTATTTGCATTTGGACATCTGAAATTCTGGAGTATACTTGTCACATAAAAATGAACGTAAAAGTTGAGGTCAAACTATAGTTTTTAATTTAAATATGAAATGAAGTTTGTGTTGAAATAATGGTAGTAATAGGTTCACATTTGAGCTCATCTACTACCATATGCTTTCTCTAGTTAGGTATGCAACAGAGTCCAGGTGAAGAGTTTGTGAAAAAAATATTGAGTTCTGGACTTCACTTCAGACTCACTAAATCGGAATCTACAGTGATAGACACTGGGCCATGTTTTTTTTTGTTTTTTGTTTTTTCCCTTTGTGGAAATTCTACAGGTGATTCTAATATATACCTCTAAGAACCACTTTTCTAGTTCATTAGAATAAAGAGAAAGATATTAAGAAGTTAGTTTTAGGGCCGGCCGTGGCTTAGCGGTTAGGTGCGCGCGCTCCACTGCTGGCGGCCCGGGGTTCGGATCCCGGGCGCGCACAGATGCACCGCTTCTCCGGCCTCGGCCACGTCCCACATACAGCAACTGGAGGGATGTGCGGCTATGACATACAACTATCTGCTGGGGCTTTGGGGGGAAAAAATAAATAAATAAGAATCTTTAAAAAAAGAAGTTAGTTTTATATTGAATTCAAGTCACCAGATGCTTTTTGAATACCTAGTACTAGTAATACCTCTCATACTTACAGAGATTTATTTATTAAATTAAAGATTTATGGAGTAGCACTTTCATATTGCCCCCTCCCCCCCGATCCTTACAACAATTTGGTATAATTCAGTTAGGTAAGTGGAACAACTATTATTTTCCCTATTTATTTGTTGAACATATTTAACTATCAGAGAGGTGGTGACTGACTCAGAGAAATTGGCAAGGCTGAAACGCAACATGGGATAAATGGTAGCAGGGCTTAGAAGGACGGGCTAATGCCCGTTATTACATTGCTGTCAAATTTAGTAGCATGATGTGAAGGGTCTGCAAAAGCAACACAAGGCTAAACTGTACTCAGTGAGAGAACCAAGAACTGCTGCTTCTATATCAGTAGAAGAAATAATAGCCTAATCAGCACTGTTCACTGAGAGCTTGTTGGGTACGAGGCACTGTACTGGGTTTTACATATATTATCTCATTTAATGCTGCAGTAATCTAGTTTGCAGTTGAGGTTTTCTCCCTCATTTTATAGATTAGGCAACCTAAAAAGGTTAACATAGCTAATGAGGGACAGAGCTGTGATTAGAACCCAAATAGAAGTGGAAAAGATGAGTAAATTTAAGAAACTAAATAGGAAAGAAATTATTTAAAGGTAGAAGCAAGGAAGTTGGGAAAACAAGCAAATAAGATGTATTTTTAATAACAACAACAACAAAGGAAAGAAAGCAAAATAGTTGTGTTAGGTATTTGTTAGCATATCCTGGGATTATTGCCTGAATTCTTCTTTTCTGTCTGCCCTTCAATATAGTAACACTAATACGTATACCAATTTCTAATAGCCAAGAAGAATATACAGATACTTGCATTCTTCTTTTATGTAGTTAACTCAGAGGTCTAAAAAGTGAGTTAGGTACAGATCCTGCACTCAAGGTGCATGTTGATTAATAGAGGAAATTTTCAAATAAATAAATAAATAAATAAAATGTAGAATAATAATGCTTTTGGAGTGGTACAGGTAACGAATTGTGGCAGTTCAGAGGAATATCAGTGAGGTGGCATTTAAACTGAGTCTTATAGTGTGAGTAGAATTTGAGTATGTGAGTGATGATGGTCACTGCTTGAGCAAAGGCATAGAGAAAGGAAATTGAGAGACCTATATGAAGAAGTGTGAATGATTAGTTTGATTTAGTAGGGTATCTGAAGAAGCATAATTGGTGGAAAGTTGATAGTTCAGATCATGGAAGGATTTTGAGTGTCAGGAGGAGTTGGATTTTATGTTGTAAACATATTGGGGAGGAAGACAGACATGTTAAACATACATAAATTATTTTATAATATAATGTAAAGTAGTCCTTACTGCTAAAAAGCAGGATAAGGAGCTGAAAAGTGATGAAGAGTGCTGATTTACATCGGATGGTCAGGGAAGGCCCTTCTTAGAGGATATTTGAGCAGAAACTTGGATGAGATGAGGGAGAGGGTCATGTGAAATTCTGGGAGTAAGAACTTTCCAGAAAGAGGAAGCAGCAGGGGCAAAAATAAGATAGGTTTGAGGAACAGTGGCTTGACATAAAAATGAAAATGACAGGCAGAAGATGAGAAAGTTGGGAGAAGATTTGAAATGCAATATTCAGGTAGCACGTGGTTGAAAACATAAAACAAATTAGATATTGACACACATTAAAACATTTGTTAAGAAAAATTTGAAATATATGAAATAAAGGTTAAATAGTGAATGAATTTCCATACATTCATCATCCAGATTCAATAATTATCTGGGTTTTACCACATTTGCTTTATCCATCCCTTTATATAGGTTTGAGAGTCATATTCCTTTTAAAACCATGAAATTGCCAAGATAGATAGAATAAAGAAAAAAAAGAACAAGGCTATAAACAATAACATTTGTAACCGTAATTCAACTCTGTCTTGATATCAGTCTGTTTTAGAAAAGTGTGGTTAGGGTACTCATAGTGACAAAGTCAGGAAGAGTGGCTGTGCTGGTAAATACTAGTGTTGATGGAGCTACTCCAATATTTGTCCTGTCGGTCCTGAGCTGAAATCAATGTGCTATAATTATAACATCTTCATATAGCAGTTTCAGTTCTCCAAGCAATTTCACATTTGGTTTTTATAATGGCTGTATGATATATAGGTTAATAATCTCATTTTATAAATGAGGAAATTGAAATTTCGGGAAGTAAAGTGACTTCTATAACATTCTAAAAAGAGGCAGAGCTGGTCTGTAAATCCATGTCTCCTGACACCTTGGTTAGTTCTCCTGAGACTTCATGCAGTAAACTTATTCGCCTAATACTTTTGAACCATGTTGAATTAACACTTCGTAATAAATATGTTAACCATTTTTTAAATTATTTTATTGAGATCATATTGGTTTATAACATTGTGTAATTTCAGGTGTACGTTATTATATATCAATTTCTGTATAGACTGCATTGTGTTCACCACCAACAGTCCAGTTTCTATCCATCACCGTACATATGTGCCCCATTACCCCTTTGGCCCTCCCCCCACCCCCCGCCTGCTCCCCTCTGGTAGACACTAATCTGTTCTCTTTATTCATGTGTTTATCTTCCACATACGAGTGAAAGCATACGTGTTAACCATTTTTTAAAGAAGCTCGTGCTTTTACTAATACAGAAGGAAATTTCAAAGACTATTTGAATTATGAGTTTAATAGAATTGCTTTCTCTTTTTGTAGGCAAACAAAAATCTAAATAATTTCATCTGACACAGAAGGCATTTGTGCTTTTTGGTATTGGAATAAAATATGGTCTCTGTTGACATGCATAATTAGTCCACCAGGCACTGCGACCTTCATTGTCTGAAGCCATAACTAGAACAATTAGTGTTGAATATTTGTGGCCTCTCTTCTTTCTTTTCTTCTTTCGCACTGTTTACTTTCTTCTGTGCTCTTTTGTCTAAAATTGACTCCAATTAAGAATTTAGTCCTTTAAATTAGAAGAAAATATAACTACTTGATAGCAGAACAAAATACCTACTGAATATATGCAGTCAGTGGACTGAGCATTGGAAATATTTCACAGTACTTTTTAATGAATTTTCAAATAACTCTTTTTAAAATGGTAGATTTAAGAAATAATTGGAAAAACTTTTAAGTTTATTATACCACTTTATTTTTTCTTGCTCAGTGGTAAATTGGATTAAAGATCAATGTTGAATGTGTGCATTTTAGAAGATATGATGTCTTGTATAGTTCCAGAAGTCTAATTAAGGCTAAGACAAGTTCTTTTACATCCTTTCTAGAAAGTTTCTACCTTGTTTCTGAGCATTTTAGAAATTAGATTTTATCATTAATAATGTAATATATTGATAACGGCAAGAAACTTATTTCCAGTATGCCTTTTCTTGCATTATTAAGATAGATTTTTTTAGTCTTGGGGTGAATTTTTGTTAATGTTGCATCTTTTATTTTGCATGGAGTGTTCACCTACAAATGCTGACCATCATATGTAAAGTCTTTTTAAATGTTAATGTAAAGGTATATTTTCAGAATTTGAAAAACATAGGTAGTGCCAGAAAAAAATTACATGAACTTTTTTCTTTTAGTCTAGGTCTTGGGCAGCTACACAAAAAGCTATAGACTTGGAGTTGAATTGACGTGGAGAAGAGTTACTGTGCATCCTGAGAATGAAAATGAAGTTAGTAGATATTTGGTTGCCTAATTGGGCAGTATGGAGAGAGTTAGGGGAGAGTATGGTATGAGAAGCAGCTGGAGAAGTAGGTAGGGGTCAGATTGTAAGTAGTTTTATGAGCCATGTTATAGCTATTGTAGTGTTGAGAAAGTTTGCTGGAGTGATGGATAGTGTTAATGGTTCACCAAATGAGGGCATGGGGGAGTTATTCTCCCCCGATGCAGTTGGGCTCATGCTTTGAAATGGGTTACATTTTGACATTAAAGTGAGTAACTGTTAAGACCCATGGGGCCTGCTAATGTAAGAAGCAATTTATAGCATCAGGCTATTTACAGAATTTTTCAGCTTTGACACTATGACATATTTGGCTAGATGATTTTTTATTGTGGGGGCTTATCCTGTGCATTGTAGGATGTCTAGCAACATCCCTGGCCTGTACCTTCAAGAAGCCAGCAGCACACCATTCCCAGCTTTTATAAGCCAGCTGTTAAACATAGACATTACTTAAAAATTAAGTTATATAAACTTAAAATTAAATACATATGTTAAAAACAAAGATGGTAAGTACTCAAAACTTTTCGGTTCCTAATATTTTACTGTTATCTGTAGTGTTGAGGTTATGTCTACAGTATTTTCCTGATATAAATACCATATAATTATGTGGTGCTGCACATCTCTTCCCACCTCTAGATTCAGTAAGGTCATATTGGAAGCTTGAAATTTGCCCTAGTGGGACTATTGACACCATGGAAATGGGCAAATGCTACAAATTATGGCTTTTTTATTATTATCATTTTTAATTTGGAGAACTCGTTGTTAAACATCTACTGGCACACCACTGGAAGCATCTTTCTTTCAGTCAATGAATGCCTACTGTGTGCTAGGTACTCTTTATAAGTGCCTTGAATTTATGTTCCCTCAGGTATTATCTGAGATGTGTTTATTTTCTTAATTTTATAGATGAGAAAAATAAGCTTAAGTAACAAAAGATCACAAAGCAACTACTGTATTATGGGGCTTGGGTTTTAACTGAAGTCTCTCATGTTTCAAAGTTCTTAACCTTCTCATTATACCTTGCTGTCTCTCTGAGGCTTTGGAATAAGTTTTATAGAAGAGGTAACATTTGAGCTGAGCCTTAAATTATGGGCAGAATTTTACTACATATGAAGATGGAAGAATATTTTAAACATTGGAAACCATTTGAGCAAACATTCACAGATATCAAAGTGCATTTCACTCCAGAAATAACAGGTTAAATAGATTTAGTAGTACAGGATCTTTAGAAGGGTAAAGTTAAGAGAAGTGTATAGCCTGAAAAGTTGATTGGACCCTATTGTGAAGGACCTTGTCTTAGTCCATTCTGGCTGCTATAGCAAAATACCCAGACTGAGTGGCTTATGAACGACAGAAATTTATTTAATGCAGTTCTAGAAGTCCAAGATCAGGGTGCTGGCATGGTCAGGTTCTGATGAAGGCCCTCTTCCAAGTTGCAGAATGCCAACTTCTCCCTGTATCCTCGCTTGGTGGAAAGGGCTAGGATGCTCTGTGGGGCCTCTTTTATAGGAACACTGATCACATTCATGAGGGCTAATCACCTGCCAAAGGCCCTACCTCCTAATAGCATCACATTGGGCATTAGGATTTCAACATATGAACTTTGGGGGAGATACGAACATTCAAACCAGAGCAGATCTTACATAACATGAACCTTGGAACAAAAGGGATTCTGTTTTTATTTCTTTCTTTCTTTCTTTTTTTTTTTGTGAGGAAGATCAGCCCTGTGCTAACATCTGCCAATCCTCCTCTTTTTTTGCTGAGGAAGACTGGCCCAGGGCTAACATCTGTGCCCATCTTCCTCCACTTTATATGGGATGCTGCCACAACATGGCTTGCCAAGTGGTGCATCTGTGCGTGCCCGGGATCCAAACCGGCGAACCTCTAGCCGCCACAGCAGAGCGCGCACACTTAACCACTTGCACCACCGGGCCGGCTCCTGTTTTTATTTCTAAAGGACATAATTATTTCCCCAAAGCCTTTTGTATGATTATTTTGAGTGTCTAATTTAAATTTAAATTCAATTTCAATTTAAAGCATGAGTGAAGTACCATGAATGGTTTTTGTCCAGGGAGATGACATGGAGTTTTTGGTTTTGAACCCTGTTCTGCCCATTGTGTGTTGGCTATTAATTTTCACTGCTGTAATTAATGTTTAGTAAATGATGTTCCTAAAAGAAGGTCATTTTTTGTGGGTAAGAAAATGAATAGATAATAGGTGGAATGTTTGTATGTCTTTTGGCAAATGAGTATTGCTATTACCTACTTTATGGCATAAAGTGGTGTTAGTTGATCATCATACTTCTCATTTTGGTGGGAAAGATTCTCCCTGAGCTAACATCTGTTGCCGGTCTTCCTTTTTTTTATTTCCTTCCCAAAGCTCCAGTACATAGTTGTATATTCTAGTTATGTCTTTCTAGTTCTTCTATGTGAGCCTCCGCCACAGCTTGGCTACTGACAGACAAGTGGTGGTGTTCCGCTCCCGGGAACCAAAACCCAGGCCGCCAGAGTGGAGCGTGCCAAACTTTAACCATTAGGCCGTCAGGGCTGGCTCCATATTTCTCATTTTTGGAATGCTTGTTTCCTATATAAATTAGAACAACACGTACTTCCACTGCTATAATTTTCTCTGCTGTGTCTGCATTGTGAACTTATTTGCTGCCCCCTGCCCCATCTACTGACTCCTTTTTCCATATTCTCGCCTTTTAGAGTTCTATTGGATGCTTTTCTTCAGCTTCTCCTCTTGTCACTTTTATCAGTTCATGCCGTCCACATCCCTACAGTGATAACTCCCAGATTTATGTCTTCAGCCTGGAGCTCTAGACCTGCATTTCGCAAGTTCTAATGTGCTAGTGGACTTGAATACTCCATAAATGTTCTCAAATTTAGAATGTCTACCAATGAACTCATTTTCTGACTTTTCCAAGCCAAATAAACCTGGTTTTCCCACTTTGGTGAGTGACATATTCGTCTTTCTAGTTGCCCAAGCCACAAACCGGGTAGGGGGCAGGCAGAGGGCATAGGTCATCCTAGATGCCTCCTCCTTTTTTATCCCCTGCAAAAGAGACTCTGTCTCTTACTTCTCCCTCCTAAACAACTCTCAAATCCACCTTTTTCCATTCTCACAATCTTAATTTAGATCTTTATTATTTCTTACTTAGACTGTAAAATAGCCTCCTAAATATTTTTTCTGCCTCCAGTCTTTCCTTCTTTCCCTTCAGTCTAACCTCCTACCAGACTGTTCTTTAAAATAAATTGCTCAGATTCTTCTGCAACCTTCTCCTTTTTCCTTTCAGGATGAAGTCCACATGTTGTCTGGTATTATAAAGCCCACCATGATAGGCTCCTGCATACTTTTCTAGCCTCTTTGTTACTTTTAAAACTTTAATTTTGATAAGATTTCATACAGAAAACTTATACTCTTTACCCAGATTCACTGATCATCGTTTTGTCCCATTTATTTTAACATTTTCTCTCTCTATAGTTTCTTTTTTGAACCATTTGAGAGTGGTTTGCAGGTAAAATGTCTTTTTATTCCTAAGAACAAGGACTTTCTCTTATATAACGTCAGTACATTTATCAAAATTAGGAAATGTAATTAGAAAATTGATACAAGACTCTTATTTAATCCACAGTTGTTCCAATAAGGTCCTCTACAACTATTCTTTTTCCTAGTTTGTGATCCAAGCCGGATTGTAAATTGTATTTACCTGTCATTTATCTTCAGTCTTCTTTTTTCTGCAGCAGTTCATCTACTTTTGTTTTTCATTAGCTTAAGCTTTTTGGAGTATACAGGCCAGTTTTTCTACTATTTCCTTGATTTTTAGTCTTTATTTTATTTTATTTTTTTTAAAGATTTTATTTATTTTATTTTTTCCCCCAAAGCCCCAGTGGACAGTTGTATGTCGTAGCTGCACATCCTTCTAGTCGCTGTATGCGGGACTCGGCCTCAGGATGAACGGAGAAGTGGTGCCTCGATGCGCACCCGGGATCCGAACCCGGGCCACCAGCATCACAGCGCACGCACCCAACCACCAAGCCACAGGGCCGGCCCTAGTCTTTATTATTATTTCCTTCCTATAGCTTACTTTGAGTTGAATTTGCTTTTTTTCTGTTTTCTTAAGGTGCAACCTCAGATCATTGGTTTAAGATCTTTCTTCTACTCAAATATAAGCATTTAGAGCTATTAATGTCTCTCTCTAAGCATTGCTTTAGGTGTATCCCGCAAATATTGATATGTTATGTTTCATTATCATTCAGTTCAAAATATTTTTTTCCTTTTGTGATTTCTTCTTTGTCCCATTAATTATTTAGATGTGTTGTTTAATTTCCAAATTTGGGTGTTTTTCCTGGATATCTTATGATTGATTGTAATTTAATTCCACTGTAGTCAGAGAACATACTCTATATGGTTTCAATCTTTTAAAATTTATTGAGGCTTGTTTTACGGCCCCAAATATGATCGGTTTTGCTGAACATGTCGTGTTCACATGAAAATAATGTGTATTCTGCCATTATTGAGTTACCGTTCCATAGATATCAGTCAGGGTGGCTGATAGTGTTCAGATCTTCTGTGTCTATGCTGATTTTCTTTTTCTAGTTCTTTCAGTTGCTCTGAGAGTTATGGTAAAATCTCCAACTATGATTGTTGACTTGTCTGTTTCTCCCTTTAATTCTGTCAATGTTTCATTTATTTTGAAGCTCTGTTATTGGGATCAACATGCACATTTCTGATTGCTAAATATTTCTGATGAAATGATCCTCTTTTCATTATGAAAAGTCTCTCTTTATCTCTGGTAATATTTTTTTTTAAACTATTTTATCAAATATTAATAAAGTATTGTCAGCCTTCTTATGCCTCCTCTTTTCATGGTTTATCTTTCTCCATTCGTTTATTTTCAGCCTATTTATACCTTTGTCTTTAAAGTGCATCTCTCATAAATAGTGTATAGTAGGGTTATTTTTAAAAAAAAATCTGTTCTGACAATCTCTACCTTTTAATTGAAATGTTTCTTCTAATAATGTTTAATGCAATTATCGATATGGTTGATTTTGTATCTACCTTTTTAGTTTCTTTGTTTTTTACTTGTTTCCTCTATTTTTTCCCTCTCCTCTTTTCCTGCCTTTTTATTTATTCTTTGATTACTTGAATATTTTAAAGAATTCCATTTTTATTTTCCTGATGACATTTTAGCTATACTTCTTTGCATTATGCTTTTAGTGGTTGCCATAAGGATTATAGTGAATATCTTAAACTTTTCATATTCCACTTGTAATTAATAATATACTGCTTCACTTAAAACATAGAAATCTTTGCAACCTTTTAGGTCCATATTTTCCTTACCTCCTCCCTTCTTCTTTGATATAGTTGTTATCTGTTTTACATCTGAATTCATTATAAACCAAAGAAATTATAGCATGTTTGCTTCAAGTAGGTAATGTGGTTTTTAAAGAAATTGAGAGGAAAAGGCAAAAAGAAAAAGAATAGTTTTTTCCATTTACCCAGGTATTTACCATTCGTTTCCTCCTCATTCTTTGCTGAACATCCATGTTTCTATCTGGTTTTATTTCCCTTCAGCCTGAAGAACTTCCTTTAGCATTTTTTTATAGCGCAGGTCTGTTGGTGATGAATTCTCTTAGTTTTATCTGAAAATACCCTTAATTTCCTCTTTATTCTTAAAGGATATTTTCATTGGATATAGAATTCTGGACGGACAGTTTTCTTCTTTCAGTACTTTAAAAATGTTCCACTCTTTTCTGGCCTTTCTAATTTCTGATGAGAAATCAGCTATTAATTGGATTGTTGTTCCCTGATAGTAATATATTGTTTTTCTCTTGCTGCTTTTGAGGTTAGCTCTTTATCCTTGGCTTTAAATAATTTGATTGTGATGGGCCTTGGCATGGACTTGTGTTTATTCCGCGTGCTCTTCATTAAACATCTTATGTCTATAAATTTTTGTCTTTCATCAAATTTGGAAAATTTTTGGCCATTAATTCTTCAAATATTTTTTCTGTACCATTTTCTGTCTCTTCTTCTTCTGGTATTTTAATTACACATAAATTGGAACATTTAATATCATCTAATAGGTCTCTTAAGCTCTTTTTTCTTCATTCTTCTTTCTATTCTTTACCTTGGATAATTTATATTGATTTAATTTAGGTTCATGTCTCTTTCCTCTGTCATCTCCATTTGGCTAAGTTCATCCAGTGAATTTTTCTTTGAAAAATTTTAGTTTTCAATTCTAAAATTCTCATTTGCTTCATTTTTACTGTTTTTATTTCTTTGCTGAGATTTTCTATTTTTTGCTAAGATTTTTCATTCATTAAAGATATTGTGTTTTACTTAATTGAGATAGTTATAATAGCTTCTTTAGAATCCCTATCTGTTAGTTCCAACTGGAACATCTTAAGAATCAGACTGATTCATCTTAGAGTCAGACTAGATTGATTTTCTTTTCCCTTGGGAATGTGTTTCGTTTTCTCGGTTTGTCATATGTCTGGTAATTTTGGATTATATTCTGAACATTTTGAACATTGAGATGTGGAGATTCTAGATTCTGTTATTTTTCTCCAGTGAGTATTGCTTCCTTTGTTTTAGCAGATAATTTTCTTGGCTGGACTTGCATTACAAACTCTGTTTCTTGGGTGGCAGCTCTGGTCTCAATTCAGATCTTTTGTCTTTAGCTGACCTCCTTTGAGTGTGCATTCTGGGGTTAGTCAGAGATGTGAGTAGACAGAGTTTGGGAATCCCCTTTCTAGATCATTCCTTTTCAGGATACCCCCATTCCCTTTACTTTTGTCAGCTTAACTTTTCCCCACCTCAAAAGGACTACAGTTTTCCCCTGATTACCCTGTCAGCTACTGGGTGCACAGCATGAATAGGACTTAGTTTTAGGCTAAAAGTCAAGAAGATGGAAACTTGCTTGCATAGCTCCCTGTCTCCCCTCCTTCAAGCAAGCATGCCCTCTCCACCGGAGTCTCTGCTTCTTTTTACTCTCCAGTACCTTCAAGTAATTGCTTCTTAAATTGTGTTCAGGTTTTATAGTTGTTTTCTGTGCAGGGATGGGGGGATTCAGTAGGGTCTTAGTCCATCAGTCCCAGAAGCAGAAACCTGTCTTCTTTTTACCTAGACTCAGAAGCCATCTGCTATGGGTTTTCTTCTCCCTTACTTGCCATCCCTTATAAGTTTCCTTTGCTAGTTCCTCCCGTATCCAAATATTGGGGTCTCCCAGAGCTTAGTCTATAGACTCCTCTTTTCTGTCTACATTGACTTTCTAGGTCAAGGGTCAGGCCACTTCCATGCCTAGTCATTTACATGTTGTCTGTGGCTGCTTTTGGGCTACAACAGCAGAGTTGAGTAGTTGTAATACACAATTTATGGCCCACAAAGCCTAAAATGTTTGCTCGTTGGCCCTTTACAGAAAAAGTTTGCTGATCCCTGTTCTAGGTGATTTTATCCAGTCAAAGGATTTTAAATGTCATCTATAGACTGATGACTTCTGAGTTTCTTATCCCCAGCTTTAAGCTTTCCTCTGGACTTCAGGCTCGTATATCCAAGAGCCTACTAACTTTAACCACTTGGATGTATAGTAGGCTTATAAACCTTAATATGTCCTAAACTAAACTCTTGATATTTCCTCTACATCGTGCTCCTCCCTGTCCAGCTGTTCAGGTGAAAAACTTTTGTGTGTGGCCTTGACCTCCCTTTTTCCCATCTCTCACATCTGTCTTTACACACACAGTCTGATCACTTACCTCCTCAGCCACTATCACCCTACTCCAAGCCATCATCTGTTGCCTAGATTATCCCATTAGCTTCCTAATTGTTCTCCTTGCGTCTGCCCTTGCTCAGTTATAGTTTAATTCAACACAACTGGAAAAGAGTCAGCCTTTTTAAATGTGAATCAGATGGTTTCACTCTTGTTGAAAACCGTCAAGTGGCTTCTCATTTCACTTAGAATAAAATATAAAGTTCTTATGATGGTCTCTAAAGCCACACATGTTCTTGCCACTGGCTGCCTCTCTGACATTTCCTACTGTTCTCCCCTAGCTCTCGCCTTAAGCCACATGGTCTTCTTGTTGTTCTTTGAAAAGCTGAGCATGTTCCCACCTTTGTCCTCTTTGTATTTACTATTCTCTCTGCCTAGAATGCTATACTCCCAGATATCTTTATGGCTCACTTCCTCACTTTATTCACGTCTCACAAAAATATGGTACCTCTTTTGAGGTTTTCCCTCACCACGCTATTTAAAACAGCAGGTGCATGAACACATGTGCATCTATACATGCCAACATTTATGACTATATGACATGTATATTTGTTTGTTTGTATTTTGCAACAAGAATGGAAGCTCTATGAGGTAGGAAGTTTTGTTCACCACTCTGTCCTGTGTGTTTGAAATTGTGCCTGGCACATTAGAGAGCTCTATAAATTAGTTGAACTGATGAATGTATGAGTGAGTAGTCACCATTCTAGGCAAGTCCCTTTACTTGCAGATTCTAGAATATATTTAGACTCTTTTTCTACTGTGCTCCTATTATTCCTTCTATTCTACGAGATTCAGCTTAAATATTACCTCTGATTAATCAGTTTTCCCTCTTAGTGCTCACTGCATTGTTAAGTGCTTCCAGCTGGTGCTCCACTCGTCTTGATTGGATTAGAGACCAAATACCTAGTGTCTATACATCTTTTACTTGAAAGGAGCAGAAACTTAACTTCAGTAGGCACAAGTAATCTAGATGTATTGTAAGGATACAGTGGCAGTGAGGAAAACAGAAATCTCAAAAGAATCCAAGGTACCTGGTCCATTCAGTGGAAAAGGAAGGTCTCTTCAACAGATGGTGCTGGGAAAACTGGATATCCACATGCAGAAGAATGAAGTTGGACCCTTATCTTATGCTATACACAAAATCAGCTCAAAATGGATCCAAGACCTAAATGTAAGACCTAAAACTATAGAATTTTTAGAAGAAAACATAGAGGGAAAGCTTCATGACATTGGATTTGGCAAAGATTTCCTGACTATGACACCAAAAGCACTGGCAACAAAAATAAAAATAGACAAATTGGACTTCATCAAAACTAAAAACTTCTGTGCACCAAAGGACACAATCAGCAGAGTGGAAAGGCAGCCTACAGAATGGGAGAAAATATTTGCAAACCATATATGTGATGAGGTTAATACCCAGAATATATGAAGAACTCCTACAACTCAACAATAAAAATAAAAATTACCTGATTGCAAAATGAACAAAGGAATTGAATAGACATTTCTCCAAAGATGATATACAAATGGCCAGCAAGCATGTGAAAAGGTGCTTCATCACTAATCATCAGAGAAATGCAAATCAAAACCATGATGAGATAGCACCTTACACCTAGTAGGAAAGCTACTGTCAAAAAAACAGTAAATAACAAGTGTTGGTGAGGATATGAAGAAATTGGAAATTTTGTGCTCTGTTGGTGAGAATATAAAATGGTGCAGCCATTATGGAAAATAGTATGGTATTTCCTCAAAAATTAAAAAATAGAATTACCATAGCATCTAGCAATCCCACTTCTGAGTGTATTTCCAAAAGAATTGAAAGCAGGATCTTGAAGATCCTGGTCATAGCAGCACTATTCACAATAGCCAAGAGATGGAAGCAACCCAAGTGTCCATTGATGGATAAGTAGATAAATAAAATGTGATGTATACATATAATGGAATTTGATTCAGCCTTAAGGTAGGAAATCCTGACACATGTTACAACATGGGTAAATCTTGAAGACATACGCTAAGTGAAATAAGCCAGTCACAGAAAGACAAATACTGTATGATACAATTGAAATGAGGTATTTAGAGTAGTCAAATTCATAGAAAGTAGAATGGTGCTTGCCAAGGGGTTAGGGGAAGGAGAACTGGAAAGTTGGTGTTTAATCGGTGTCGAGTTTCAGTTTTGTAAGATGAAAAAGTTCTGGAGATTGGCTGCATAACAATGTGAATATACTTAACACTACTGGACTGTACACTTAGAAATGGTTAAGATGGTAAATTTTATGTTATGCATTTTTTACCACAATAAAAAAAACAATCTAAGAACAGAAGATTGTCATAAGGTCATAAATTAGAAACAGAGGAAGATCTAGACACAGATAAAACTTTGTCAACAAACTTTCGCAAGTTTTTTTGTGTGTGTGTGTGAGGAAGATCAGCCCTGTGCTAACATCCATGCCAATCCTCCTCTTTTTTTTTTGCTGAGGAAGACTGGCCCTGAGCTAACACACGTCCCGATCTTCTTCCACTTTATGTGGGATGCCGCCACAGCATGGCCTGACAAGCAGTGTGTTGGTGCGCGCCCGGGATCCGAGCCTGGGCTGCCAGCAGCGGAGCATGCAGACTTAACCACTACGCCACGGGGCCGGCCCCTCACGAGTTTGATAATACTTGTCAACTAGAGTTTTGTGAATTTTAAGCTGTGACCTGTCATCAGTGTAATTCTACTCTTTGCTCTTCTTGTGTTCTCAGTTGTCTTCCCATCACCCCAGTTGACTGATTCGCTCAGCATCCCCAATTCACACTTCAGGAAGTTCCTCTTTCCTTTGTTGGCCAATGCTTTTCTAACCTTGGCCTTATCTTAGCTTGTAACCTGTGCATCAGCCAGCCCTGTGTCAGGGGTTCTTCTTTGGTTCAGTCGGTAGCCACCCCTTAATTGGAGACTGTGAAAGAGTTTCGCTTAGTAAAAATCAGTGAACTTCTGTCAATTTATGCATAAAGTAGCCAGATATCCTTTAAACAAGACATTTCAAATCTTTTTAAAGTAGGTACTACTTTACAATAGTAATAAGCAGGCTATGATGAGTGGCTCAGTTACCTCCTTTAGGACCAAGGCCCTTATTCCAGGAGTGTTGCCTGCTGAGGGCTCATAGCTGAGTCTTCCCAGGAATTACCTCTTCAAAAGAGAGCCACCTGTCCACAGTTATATCCCTCCCCAGGGGATAGCCTGCATCTAATGATCAGTGATACAGATGTGGGGTTATAAAGGCCTGGCCCCCTTGCCTTAATTTGGAGCAACTTCATAGAGTTATCTCAGCTTCAGTGCTCCTTGTGGGATTGGCAAAGGCCTGTAATATTATAACAGCATTGCAGCTCTGTCAGTCTTAGTGCCCTGATTCACTGGAGGACTCCAGTAAATTTCCTGCATGCAAACTTCTATTTCAGAGACTCTTCCCTCGAATCCAACCTAAAGCAGAGCAGTTTTTGTTTTCCCTTCTTGAACTTTTGGAATTGTCTCTCTGAAATTTTTTTTTTAACTTTCACCACTTACACGAGACGTTAACTTTACTAATTTCCTCGCTAGTTTGAAGTTTGTGATAAGATGGACTCTGAAATATGGCTTTGTTAAACCAGTACTTTTTTAATAAGATATTCAGGAATGCAAGGAAATAAGTAAGCGTTCTGGGAAATGTTTTAAGTGATATTAGCAGGATTTTTGCATTATTGTGAAGTTCTTTTTTCGTTGGCCTAACCAAATTAGGGTTTCAATTTGATAGTTTTGTCTTTTGTAATAACTGTCTCAAAATAAACCACTGATTTTGAGATATTTGATAATTCGTATTTTTTTGCTATTTCAGACATTTCCCCTTCGTTTGTTTTACTGCAGTGATATCCACAAGAAGTAATAAATGTGTTATTACATACTCCATGGGTGGGACAAGAGAGAGAGTGGGTGTGGAGCACAAATGTATAATGTTCATTTTAACACTTTCCTAACTACAAATCAGACTTTTGGTATAGTTCATATCCTTTCCATTCAGTTAACATGTATTGAGAACTTCTTGCTTGCCACACCCTGGGCTAATCTCTGAGGATACAGAGATGGCTAAGACTGTCTCTGTCCTCAAGGACCTTACTTTACTAAAAAGGAGAGTATTCGTGTATTCACTCAGATCTTCATTCTGTTGCCCTGGGGATACAAAGACGTAGAGATAGTCTGTTCATTTTTTTTTTTTTTAAGTACTTTTTTTCTCCCCCAAAGCCCCAGTAGATAGTTGTACGTCATAGTTGCACATCCTTCTAGTTGCTGTATGTGGGACGCGGCCTCAGCATGGCCGGAGAAGCGGTGCGTCGGTCCGCGCCCGGGATCTGAACGGGGGCCGCCAGTAGCGGAGCGCACGCACGTAACTGCTAAGCCACGGGGCCGGCCCAGTCTGTTCATTTTTATGTCCAACAATAGAAACATTATTATGTATAAAATTTGTCATGATAAAGAAGAAGAGGTTTGTAGAAGTAGAAGAAGTAGAAGTGTAATAAACATGAGGATCTATGGGAAGCAGGACATTTTTAGAGCTATCAAGAAATACAAATCTGGCCTAGGAAGACCCTAGGATTTATACAATCTCTAACTATTCCAGTAGGTTTGTTTTAGAGGATCCTAAAGAAAGAAGGACAGATACTTACTGTTCTAGGTATTTACTGAAGAATGTGGTAGGTCTTCCAAACTGAATCAGTGGTACTTTCCCACAGAGTAGTGACTACCTTATTTGCTTTTTGTATTCTCTAGAATCTAGTAGAGTGCCTTCACATAACAAGCTTTCAGTCAACGTTGGTTCAATTTATCTATACCAGTGTTTTTCAAAATGTGGTCTCTATGTCCTAAGGGTCCCCAAGAATCTTTCAGGGAGTCTCAAGGTCAACACTGTTTTCAATAATACTAAGATATTATTTGCATTTTTCATTGTTGTGTCGTTTGCACTGATGGTGTGCAAGAATTGGTAGATAAAACTGGTGTCTTAGCAGGAATCAAGGCAGTTGTCCCATTATACGGTAGTCGTATTCTTCCAACCTATGTACTTAGAGTTAAAAAAAAGTGCCAATTTCACTTAAGAATGTCTTAAATGAAGCAGTACAAGTTTTAAATTTTATTGTATTTTTAATATTCTGATGAAATGGGAAGTATGCATAAAGCACTCCTGCTGCATGACAAAGTTCAATGGTTATCTTGAGGAAAAGCACATGTGATTGAGTTTTTAGCTAAACTAATTGCTTTTTTTATGGAATATCATTTTTTATTTGGGAAAATGACAGGCAGACTGTGGTTATATTCAGAGTTGGGTATTTGGGAGACATGTATTGGAAAACCTGTTACTTCAGATAAAATAACTGACTTTATTTGTTGCCAGTGATTAAATTCAGGTTTTCAAGCAAAAATTAGAATTTTGGAAAATTTGTTTTTTGTTTTTTGTTTTTTTGTGAGGAAGATCAGCCCTGAGCTAACATCCATGCTAATCCTCTTCTTTTTGCTGAGGAAGACCGGCCCTGAGCTAACATCTATTGCCAATTTTCCGTCTTTTCTCCCCCCACCCCCAAAGCCCCAGTAGATAGTTGTATGTCTTAGTTGCACATTCTTCTAGTTGCTGTATGTGGGACACGGCCTCAGCATGGCTGGAGAAGTGGTGCATCGGTGTGCGCCTGGGATCCGAACCCAGGCCGCCAGCAGCGGAGCATGCGCACTTAACCGCTAAGCCGTGGGGCTGGCCCGAATTTTGGAAAATTTGTATTCACCAGCGTGAGCTTGACAGCTTCCCAGTACTTAAAAACTTTTCTGGTAAGATCAGATATGACTTTTTAAAAATCATATATGGAACTGCATCAATATTTGGATTATCTGCATAACTCATTGAACCAGTGTTTTCTAAATGACCAATGTATGATGTTACCAAATCATGCATATGTAAAAGATCCATTCAAAGTACAAGGTAGACCAATGGATTTTAATGTTATAGATATGAGAAGTTCATATTATAGTTTTATATTCCACATTGTAGTAAACTTTTAAGAAATTACCGCTTGTCAAGTTTTGATATAGTATCAAAGAAGTATATATCCACAATTATTTGAAAAGGCAGTAGCCACATAAGCTGGATTTCTTCATATACTTTTAACAAAACAACATATTGCAACAGATTGAATGTGGAAGTAGATATGAGAGTCCAGCTGTCTTCTTATAAAGGCAGACATTAAAGAAATTTGCAAAAATGTAAAACAAAAATGTAATGAGTGCTACTGCTCTCACTAAGTTTTTGTTGTTATGAAAAATAATTATTTTTAATTAAAATATTTTATGTTAACGTGGATTTATAATTGTTACTTTAAAATGGATTAATAAATATTTTTTAAAATTTACAGCATTAATTTTTACTACAGTAAATATTAATAGATATAACCCACATAAGTAAAAGCTTTTTGGGGCATTCACTGGTTTTTAAGAATGTAAAGGGATCCTGAAGCCAAAAAGTTTGAGAATTGCTGGTCTGTAGTGTTATGTTATGTAGATTATTTCAGTCATACATTCAAATATTTGCCAGTATCTTCTATCTCACTTACTTAATGATATATAAACACACTCTGTGAAAAGTGTTGTTGGGTGTCATCCAGTATATTTTAATAAGCCTTTTGATGTTTCATAGAAGTAGAGACGAGACCACAAACCCATTTGCATTAATTCTTGCTTTCAGTAGTATGACTTAGCCTGTAGTAATTCCCTAAATTATAAAAGTGTAGTGCAGGGTTTTTTTGAAAAATTTTCCTGGCCTTTCACCTTTCCTTAACCCCTTAAAAATAAATAAAAAAAGTAATGCTTGAGTTAGATATGGCACTATTTTAATTATTTTAATCTCTTTTTAAAAAAATTCTTTCCAAGAAAATCGAAGAACCTCTTAATAATAATGTTCTTGACAATAGATTCAGGTCTGTAGATTAAACACGCACACACATTCACTTCAGTTGTTTGGTTTGGTTTTGGTAATTCTGTGCAGTATTGGGCAGCAGCTAGATTCAGGTCTGAGCATTAGAACATATCTTGTTAGGTGTTGATTCTGTTCCTAACATGTATTCCTGTCAAGGCCTTTAGCCTAGTGGGCCCCATGGTTGAAAGTGTATGTATTTTTAAAGCTATTACTTGTTAAAAAACCGGGAGGAGGGAAGAGAGAAGGGCACCTGTTCTCTGTGAAAAGTGGAATAAATTGTTTAGCTTATTTACTCTGAAGTTTTTTAATTTTTAAAATAAGGGAAAATAGATTATTTTTAAGATCCTTTACAGGTATGAAATTCCTCATTTTAACTTGTAGCCACAGTTTTTTTAAATAACACACAGTGGAGCAAGAAAAATTTGTACCAACCATAATTGATAATCTGTTATTGATGAACTATGTTTAGTTTCTGAAAGAAATTTATATTTTCTATGGTTATAAAATTAAGGAATGTATTTTTAAACATTATTTGACTTTTAGAAGAGTAAAGCCAGAGCGTAGAACTTAATTCTTCTAGTGTAGAGGTTTAAAAAATTTTGTTACATCAGGGAAACTTTGTCTTTAGACAAAAGCTGACTTAGAAGCCCATTATATACAACAGGAAAAATAGAGCTGTTTTAGTTGAATTAATAATCAAGCTTGGGGCCAGCCCCTTGGCTTAGCGGTTAAGTGCGCACGCTCTGCTGCTGGCGGCCTGGGTTTGGATCCAGAGCGCACACCGAAGCACTGCTTCCCTGGCCATGCTGAGGCCGCGTCCCACATACAGCAACTAGAAGGATGTGCAACTAAGACATACAACTATCTACTGGGGCTTTGGGGGGAAAAAGGAGGAGGATTGGCAATAGATATTAGCTCAGAGCCGGTCTTCCTCAGCAAAAAGAGAATTAGCGTGGATATTAGCTCAGGGCTGATCTTCCTCACAAAAAAATAAAAATAAAAAAAATAAATAATCAAGCTTGGCTTTCTGTAATATTTTTCCAGTTGTAAGTTGGTAGTCTGTGGTAACACTGTTTACAAGGCAAGAATATTGTCCACTGGTACCTACAACAAATAGCTTGTTTTTAATGAAGAAATTTAAGGTGAATGCAGTTTTAAAAGCCAGGTGCATTTTTTGTTATATTAGTATCATGTTTATTATATAAGTATTAGGTAGGTTTAATTATTTTAAAAATGCTATAGTGTGGCTTTTAAGTGCTATAAACATGCATATAGTCTTTTGAATATTTGCCTTTTATGATTTGGTGTTATGACCATTTCTTTTCTCCTTCTTTCAGGAGTCTACTATGGCTCAAGAATCTCCCAAAAATTCAGCAGCAGAAATTCCAGTGACTAGTAATGGAGAAGTTGATGACTCTCATGAACATGGCTTTAATATGGTAAGAACACTTTTCTTTCTCTTAATACAAAGAATCTGGTAAGTCCTTAAATGTTGAGATGAAAGTAATAGAGTTTAGTCTAGGGATGTTTTCTTAGATTGGCTGAAATGCCAGGAATCTAATGTTACCATGTAGGGATGACTAGGTTGGTCATGTTAGTGATTTGTCAAGATTAAGCTCCAGGCCAGTAAGCATTTAGGCTTTAGTGTTATTATCATTAATTCTATTGTATGACTAGAACAAGAGTGTGTCTGACGATTTTGGCATATAACTTTATAAGACTACTTAATTTTATTTGTGATAAGAAAAAATATTAACTATACATTATCCTTTTAAAAATTGGCTTTGTTTAATCTCTTTTCGATGTGTTCTTGGTACGTAATAGGCTACTCCTGACTTTTACTGTTCACTTTCTAAAGTGGCATACTTGACTCAGTAGAAAATGAAACTTGAAGTGATTTAATTTTGATCTGCTTCTCATTTTAAATTGAAATTTAATGCATTTTACTGGGAATACCAGGGTTTTGGAGATAATCTAGGTTCAAATTTCAGCTATGCCATTTCTAGTGGTTAAACCTGGGCAGGTATTTATTTGATCTCTTGTAGATTTTGTTTTCTAATCTCTATAAATGAGAATCTTATTTATTTTCATGGGGATATTAATATAAAATGAGCTAAAATAAATAAGATGCCTAATATAGTCCTAGAAATGATAGTGATGATTATTGTTTCTGGAGATATTTTCGTAAAACATCCCTTATTATGACATTTGATACAGGTACGTAACTTTAAAAATACATTTTTCATATTATTTTTAAAAAGTAATGGTTGAAAGATACTTGAATTGTTTTACAGTAAAGGACTCTTTTTACTTCATATGTTTAAGAATAAAATTTTTTATTTTAGTTTAACAGAGGTGATATTTTAGATCAGGATGTGTCAATCTGAGCGTTACAGTAGGCCCCCCCCATCCTCAATTTCATTTACCCGTGGTCAACCGTGGTCCGAAAGTATTAAATGGAAAATTCCAGAAATAAACAATTTGTACGTTTTAAATTGCACGCTGTTCTGAGTAGTGTGATGATACCTTGCGCCACTCCACTCCGTCCTGCCTGGGATGTGAATCATCCCTTTGTCCAGCATTCCCACACTGTATATGCTACCCACCATTTAGTCACTTGGTGGCCATCTCGGTTATCAGATCAATTGTCACAGTATCGCAGTGCTTATGTTCAAGTAATCCTTATTTTCCTTAATAATGGCCCCAAAGCGTGTAGTGATGCTGGCAATTCGAATATGCCAAAGAGAAGTTGTTGTTGGTCTCTTACTGTGCCTAATTTATAAATTAAACTTTATCATAGGTATGTACATATAGGAAAAAACATAACATGTGTGCGTGTGTGTGCGTGTGTGTGTGTGTAGTTTGGTACATATAGCAGTTTGCTACTTTCTGCGGCTTCAGGCATCCACTGAGGGTTTTGGAACATATTCCCTGGGTCTTAGGGGGGACTACTGTATCCATACTTTACCCAGATAAATTCCTTGTTGTGTAGGGTTGGCCTGTGCATGTAGGATGGTTAGCAACCTCCCTGGCCTCTTCCTACTAGATGCCAGTAGCACCCTCCAGTTGTGACAAGCAAAAATGTCTCCAAACATTGCCAAATGTCCCCAGGAATGGGGAGAAACCCCCTTCTGGTTGAGAACCACTATTTTATTTATTTATTTATTTATTTATTCATTCATTCATTCATTTATTCATTTATTTATTTACGAATGAATGAATGAGGAGGACCAGCCCTGAGCTAACATGCAATGCCAATCCTCCTCTTTTTTGCTGAGGAAGACTGGCCCTGGGCTAACATCCGTGCCTATCTAACTCCACTTTATATGGGACGCCGCCACAGCATGGCTTAACAAGCAGTGTGTCAGTGCGTGCCCAGGATCCGAACCAGCGAACCCCGGGCCGCCGCAGCGGAGCGCATGCACTTAACCGCTTGCGCCAGTAGGCCGGCCCCGAGAACCACTATTTTAGATAGATCATTTTAATTGATTTTAGAAAATTCCACTGAATTTCACTTATTTTTGCCTCACCAATCCTTTAGAAGGAACGAATGTGTCTTCAAACTTGAGGTTTGTTTATTTTAATTGCAAGTGCTTTAACTTGGTTTCTAAGCACCTATGGCCTGATATAGAGTGACTCACAGAAGAAAGAGACTCTTAAATTCTGAACACACAAAGGACATTTTCACTTCAGGTTTTAGTCTTTCTAGTGTTAGAAAACACTAAGACACACCTGCATAATAGGGAAAATATTCTACCAATTACTTTATAAACTTTATTAATTCAAATAACTCATTATACCAAGATTTTAGTTAATGATTGCTTCATCTTATTTTTGATATGAGCGCCTTTGGCAAATTTATTTGGCAAACATTTATTGAGTATCTGGTGTGTACCAGGCACTGGGGATCTAGCAGTGAGCAAAAATGACAAAGTACCTGCCATCAGAGAGTTGCTGTTCTAACAGAAAGTCTAACGACACTGAGGACCTTTGTCCAAGAAAGGTAATACATACAAAAATATACCGCATTGTTTTAGAGATTCACCTGCCATCAAGCCTGTTCTTTTTTCTTATCGTTGTGGTGTTTTTTTCGAGCTATAGCTTATACAGAGTAAAAAGCACAAATGTTAACTATACAGCTCAATGGAACTACCACCCATATCAAGAAGTAGAAGGTTTCCAGGACCTTAACTGACTCCCTCTTGCCCTCTTAGGCAACATACCTCCCACCCTCCCAGGGTAATCACTGCTACTCTAACTCTATCATCATAAATTGCTTTTGACTGTTCCTGAACTGCGTTTAAATGGAATCATACAATATGTACTCTTTTTTGACTGTTTTTTTCCCTCAACATAATGTCTGTGAAATTTATTCATATTGTTGCTTGTGGCAGTATTTAATTCTTTTTCATTGTAATATAGTTTTCCGTTGTTTTAATATACCACAGTTTGTATATCTGTTCTTCAGTTGATAGGTACCTGGGTTGTTTCCAGTCCGTTGCTATTATGAATAAAGCTGCTATGACCATCCTTGTACAGATCTTTTGGTGCATAATCACCTATTTCTGTTGGGTATATACCCAAGAGTAGAATTGCCAGATCATGGGTACATAATGTTTGGCTTTGGTAGATACTGTCAACTAGTTTTCCTAAGTGATTGATCCAGTTGACAGTCCTACCAACAGTGAATGAGAATTCTGTTGTTCCACATCCTTACCAATTCTTGGTGTTGTCATACCTTTAATTTTAGTCATTCTGGTGGAGGCATAATGGTACCTCAGTGTGGTTTTCATATGCATCTCCCTGATGACTAATGATGTTGAGCATATTTTCATATTCTTATTGACAATTTGGGTATTACCTTTTATGAAGTGCCTTTTCAACTCCTTTGCTCGTTTTTCTATTTGGTTTGTGCCTTTTTCTAGTTCATTTGTAAGAGTTCTTTTTATATTCTAGATATAAGTCATTTGTTTGAATATATGTATTACAGATATTTTCTTCTAGCCTGTAACTTGCTTTTGCATTCTATTAGTGGTATCTTTTGCTGAACAAAAGTTGTTAGTTTTAATGAAGTCCAATTTATCAGTGTCTTCTTTTGGTGATTTTTGTGACCCTTTTAAGAAATCTTTGACCATCCCAAGTATCATGAAGATGGAGCAAGTATTATCTTCAACCTTGATACCTGGTAGTTAATTCCTCCAGCTTTGTTCTTCTTCAGGGTTGCCTTGTACCTTAAACCTATTCATGAGCCTTTAGTTAAGAATGTTTATTTGCGTTTGAGTAGCACTGAAAAAAGGTTTTTATCCTTTCAAATTTTAACTTTAGAATAGAGTCTTATTAGAATAAAGTGAATTAAATCATAGTATATTGGTGGATTCTTTGCTTATACAGTCAAAGCTAATTAACTTGCTATTTGTAAGTTTACTCACTCGTTAATGTCAAATTCTCTTTTTGGAGATTGCCCTGAAGTATTATTTTACTTTCTATTGGGAAGTAGAGAAGGAAGAAAGGAGATCTTGTCTTGGAGGTCTCTCTTTATTGGATGTGAACTTTACCAGTGGGCAGGGCTCCTTAGAAGCAATAATCCACTTCAACCAGTACAATCCACTTCACCTCCCTTAAGAAATTCAATATGATAAAACTTATTTCTATTTGTACCTGCTCTTGTTAAAAACATATGCAACATGAGTCTCTTAGATATTTAATATCCTTTAATTAAAATAAAAATTTGCTATGTGATCTTTTTCACTGTGAGTGAAAACAATAAAAAAAGCATCTTTTGACTTTTGAAGAAATGATGCTCAAGATCTATTAGGCATATATTTAGCTAGATTTTGGCATACTTTCCCTCCTTTATTTTCTTGAGCAAAAAAATGGAAATTGCATTTAACTTCAAATCCATGTTTCTATTTTAATGGAGATAAAAGTTCATAGGGAAAGTTTGTTCAAATGTTGCTTAGCGGTAGACTGTATTTTATAGACTAGTAAAAGAAATCTCATATGTAGAACTGGATCATAACTAGAGTTTTCTGAGGTATTTTACTTATGTACATTCTCCTTTTATATCCGTTTGTTGTTTAAAATCGTATAATGGCTTATACTTAATGCATACTGCATAATGCACTCTCAAAGTATAAAGTCTTGTATAAAATTAAGATGGTAGCTTATTAAGTTGTCATAACTTGGCTGGCCAGTTGGTGTCACTGTGGCACAGGCAGTGAAATTGTAAAGGTTTCTGTTCTTGGTTTTGTGTCTCATTGCAGATGTTTCATTTTCCTTTTGATTTCCCTTCTTAGTCTGTCCTACAAGAGGCCCTGGTTAAACTCTTAACTCAACAGTCACGTTCATATAGAGATTATAATCGAAGAACCTGTCCTAAAAATCCCCTGGCAGCAGCTTAGCATATGTTAGTGTTTCGGGGCTTGTTACTCTTTTTATTAAGATAAGGGGCAGCAGCTATATATGTAGATGATAGGATGATGATCTTAGTGTTATTGCAGTTTTTTTACAACAAAACTATTTTTGCTTCTAAATAAAAAGTAATTCTTGTTTTTTAAAGAGTAGTCCAGTTTAATCTCTAAAGACTACACATCACTCTTTTACTTTTAAAAGAGTCAAGTACTCTTTGCATATTATTTATAATTTATTCTGTTATAGTGCTGGTCAAAATATTAGGTTAGAAATGTGCAATTTTGTGCCATGAATTAAAGAGAAGAAGCAAATGTTAGCTCCACATGGTTGAAACTTCTTGTGAATTAAGTTATATTTGGCAGATTTTGAGAAATTACCTTAGTAGATATAGCTAAAATGAAACTTTTTCTGTGATAGGCCTAAAACCAAAATCCATGATTTAGGTTTTTCCATGTATGGACCTTTTCTCTAGAAATATGTACATATATGTGCAACACAAATTTTGCATTCAGTTTTAGGGAGTTTAGGACCCCCTGAATCTTGCCTGTGGATCCTTAGGTTTCCTGGGTCTTAACAATTCCTGGCTTACAAATTTTGAGTTAAATCACAGGATTTTAGTTCAATAGGAGTACCTTAGAGATTCCCCAAGTCTCACTCCTTTATTTTACAACTAAGGAAAAGGGCCCTTGAGGTTGTAATGGAATTACCCATATTAACTAGCTGTACCAAAAAGCTTTTGTGATTTGACTGTAAGTACAGTGAGGGCAAGAAAGTGCCCATTCATTACCTTATCTCCAGGACCTGGCAACAGTGCTGGCACATAATAGATAATCCAGGCTTTTATTAAATGTTTGGTGAATGAGTGAGAGAACGAACCAGCACATTAGAGCCAGGACTAGAAACAAGGTTTCTAGACTTCTATGGAACAACAGGGAAGAGATATTGTACTGTTAAACTTGATACATCTTGTGTCCTTAATTTCCCAGCATACCTCATCATCGTTGTTGTTGTTGTTGAAGTTTTTGTGTATACAGTCTTTATTGTTATTATTGTTTTACTCTTTTTTCGTGTGTGTGTGAGGAGATCAGCCCTGTGCTAACATCCTCCAGTCCTCCTCCTTTTTTGCTGAGGAAGACTGACCCTGGGCTAACATCCATGCCCATCTTCCTCCACTGTATATGGGACGCCACTACAGAATGACTTGCCAAGCAGTGCGTCGGTGGGTGCCTGGGATCCGAACCGGCGAACCCCAGACCGCCGCAGCGGAGCACGCGCACTTAACCGCTTGCGCCACCGGGCTGGCCCCAGTTTTACTCTTTAATGCTTCTGTTAAACTAAGTAGTTTCCCCATTCCCCTGTACTTATCAGTCTGGATAACATACTCTAGCAGTCTGGAGAAGATTTGGGAAGGAATATGAGTAGAAATTGTCGTAACACTGTTTTGGGTATATTTCCTCCCCTCACCCCAATGTTGTAACAGTAAATGTTGTCCATTTATATATCTGCTTTTCCTAAGAGACTGGAATCACCTTTAGAGCAGAGACAGTGTGTACACATAGCACAGTTTATGGTTCACAGTAGTAGCTCAATAAAGGCAGTATAAGGACTTAATATTTTCTACTTCAACCATCCTACCCTAGAGTTTGAACAGCATGTGATGACAGTTTGTCTTCACACGGTATAGTAGTACGATGTAACATTTCTGCATTACTGACTTCGAAAAAATTTAGTAGCGCAGTCAGGGGCAACATTGATGTGATGGGGGCTTTTTCCAAAGACCAGTTTTTACCAGATGTATGTCTTGGACCCTTTAAGAGGTATGGCAAATGTTTTTCAAGGCTTGTTTAACCCATGCAAATCTAGATTCATTTTAATATTTACTTTTCAAGTATAGAATATATTGTTAGTACTATTAGCACAAATTAAGTTTTTAAATATATGTGTTTATTATATATATATATCTATTAAATTAACTCTGGATTGGGATTCCTGTTGAAAATTGTGAATAAATATAATTTTTAATGAAAGGCTGAAGCCTTAGCTCTCTTAATTATAATCTGTAGATTGTGCCTTTGTTTATAAAAAAACGCTATCATGGATAAATTTTTTGATCCCTAGGAGGAATTTTTGAATGTAGATACATACAAATATTTCCACAAGGGTAGCCTTTGAATGAATTCAGCATGTCCTTGATGCAAGTTGGTACATGATTTTATTCTTATCAAACTTCAGTACTGCTTAGAATCTAGACTAAGGTAGTGCGGGAGTGGGGGTGAGGCCAAGAGGGTAGGCAGTTAACCTCCGAAAGATAGTAATACTGTAAGTTCTTGTTAAATGTTTGTTGAATGAATGAGGGGGAGCAGGGAGAGAGCGAGAGAAATGAGATTGAGATTTTGAGAGAGAGAGAGAGAGAGGGAGAGTGTATGTGTTGATGAACAGAGAAAATAAAGTCAGGAGATTTGCTATCTTGATCAACTGAAATAACAGATATCAGAGGAGGTTGTGATCATAAAGTGAATTATTAGACTTAAGATTCCAGAAGTGTTACTTCCTGAGTGATGATAAGGTCCAAAGAGTGACCATGGGAATTCGGTTACCTGAGTAGAACGGGGCATGAAAGATGAAAGGCATTAGAGGTGAAGAGGCAAATGAAATCTGAGACTAAAGTATAGGTTGGGTTGTACTATATTGGTCTAATATATCTTTTGTCTGCCCTCCAACTTTTTCTGACCCTTTGTGCAATTGCAAATTACCAAACCTGAATCAAACTACCAACTTTACACTTCCTACAAGTATAATGAGGAAAAGAAAAAAATCATACACCTTTACAGATAGTTATTACCACAGCCTATCATTCTGCATCGACATAGGTAGACAGGCTCATGCAGTAAATTTTATTTCATTTTAAGTATTTCACAATTTGTATTAAAAAAATAAAGCAAACATACTACATACCATGCCATTAGTAGACTGTGTTTTTGATGAGCTATGAAAACTCTGCGTAGACACCTTATATATCAGTTGGGAAGGAGCTGCAAACTGAACATAGAGTCATTCAACTGAAAGTGTGCCCAGTGGCATGCAAAAGTTGAGTTAGCAGGATAATAGTAAGAATTGGGGATAGAGCAGAAGACCTGGATATGCCAAAGCCCTCAATAAAGATTTGGGACTGACTGGAAAGAAGGTAGATGACAATGTTAAGATAGGGAAGAGGGCAGTGAGGTAAGGTGGCCAGCAAGGAGATGAGGGATGGGGGTCAGTATTGCACAAGGATGGAAAAGCAGTTCTCTCCGAGAGTTTCTCAAAATGTAGACGAAGAATTACCTGCATCAGAGTCGCCTGGCAAGTTTACTTGTTTGAAATTCTGACTCCTGGCTTCCACACTCCACTTAATGAGAATCACAACAGGCAGCTAAGAAGAATCTGCATTTTCAATAGGTTTCTTACTCAAACTAAAGTTTAAGGACAGGTAGTTTAGAAGTACCGGTGGAGAAAATTCTGACCTTGCCTTCTACCCACTTGGTAAGTACAATGTTGGAGAATAATCAGCTTTGACTCAAGATAATTGTAGAGAAGCAAGAGGCCGCTACGAGGAGGTTAAGGATGTTGCAATATGTTTACAGTAGAATTTGGAATGTGGTGGTCTGTTTGAATAATAGCTTTGCTTCTGGCAGTTATTCCTTGTAGGCAGCTAACTGTTAAAACAACAAAGGGAATTTTAAATTACCAAAATTCATAGAAGATTTAACATAAAATTTTCAATTTGTTTCTTTAAAAATTATATTATATAAATGCTTTGGAAGGTTTTATCTATTTTGAAGAATATGAGATAAGATGTTTAAATTGAGAAAATTTATTAGTAAATGAAATGTTAGTGTTATATCTGCTAAATGCTAGATATAGTAAAGCAGAACAAGACAGATAATCAACCTGGTCTTAGAAAGCTTACAGTCTGCAGGGAGAGAGAATATAGACAAATTAATTTTAACACTGAGTGAGAAGTGATGTGCTAGGCCAAGTATAGCATGGTCTGAGAACTGGTAGGAGGAGTATGTAAAGATTACCTGCTGTCCAAGCTGAATCTGAAGGATGAGCTAGACAGATGAAGAAGGATGAAGAATGTTCCCATCAGAGGCAACTATAAAGACCTGAAAAAGGTGCAAGACCATAGAATTGAAAATTCACTGTTGTTGGAGTGGAGTATATGGGGGCAGATGTGTAAGAAGTGAGGCTAGAGAGATAAGTAGGGACCAGATCCTGCAAAACTTTAAAACCGTGTCGAGGGGTTTAGGCTTTACGTAAAAGGCAGTGGAGGGCCATTAAATGACATAAAAATGGAAATGTCTCAATCAGATTCACATTTTAGAAAATTGTCTCTGCCTATAGTTTGAAGAATGAATTTTAGGGATGATAAGACTAGAGACAAGGAAGACAAATCAGTTAGGTCACCAAGGGAAGAAGGGAAATAGGACTTCTTTTATAGATAAACTAGAACAGTGAAGAACACCAAGCTGTTTTTAAAGATGTAGATAGGAGGAAAACTGGGAGAGTACAGTGTAAGGAAACTAAGGGAAAAAAGTTTGTGTAGTTTATAGACTGTTTGGAGAACCCTTACAGATTGTCGTGGTTACAGTACATGCTTTGAGAGTCACTGCTTTATTCAAGGTTTCTCCTCACCCTAAGTAAAAGGGGAGGATTAATTAATAAATCTCTAGTTCTGCTTATGTATTGCAATGTTGTGCATCTTATAAAGGATGTGTATTTTAAAGCACATTTGCTGAACATTTTGTGTTCTTTGTCTGTTGGTTTTGTACTAACTTTAGTTCAAAAGTAGATTACATACCATGCTAAATTATAAGTTCTGAAGTTATGTTTTTAACCTTATTCTTATTCTTACCTCTGTTAAAATATACAAAATGGAGGCAAGTTATTTGGGCTGAAATAAGCACCCCTTCACAGTTTTATGGAAGCTATTACTACAAATATTATTTTGTATCCTTTGAAAAGGACTTAAAATATACATGAAACTTTTTTTGCCAAAAGCATTGTGTTTTGTTTTAGCTTAATTATTTATTTTTAAAAACTATTAAATACTCCAGCATTATCCTAGTAGCTTGAATAGAAAGTTAACTTCAGGTTTATTCCAATTTATTGTACAGTTGTTAAGCACAACTTTGCAAAGTCTTAAACTTGGAGTTGAATGTCAGCAACATAAAAATGCAAATTCGAGATTTTATGTTGTTGGTTATAAATGGACTCATTGTCTCTCAAATATATTCTGGAAACTACAGGAGTAAATGCAATAGCAGATATTTTAAAAGTTACTAAGCTAGGCACAGCCTTATTACTGAGATACTTTTAAAAAATGTAAGGGTTATGTAAAGACACATTTTAAGTTTTTGTGAACTATGAGGCTAAATTATATTACTTAGAGAATGTGTATTTTACAAAAAACAGTCAACAAGCTCATAAAATACTGAGTGTTACCTCAGAAGTCATGCATTCCTCTCACATAGCCTGTATCATTTTGTGTTGCATTTAGCTGCCAGACCACTGTCAAAATGATATTTCTGTTTAGAATCTGAATGGACCCATTTGTACCACTTTGGGTTAGGCTCCTCTGTTAGTAACAGTTTAGGCAAAGGAAGGCCTTAGTGCTTTTCTGATTTTACAGCTGTTTTACATAAAGGACACGAGGTTTTTTCTGGAAGACCTTTTGTTTGTTGAGGAAAGGACCCCTGGGAAACCATTGAGAGGGGTTTGAGTGAGATGTAATATCCTCAGACAACTAGAAGTTTTTTCTTAAAGAGGCGATTTGTGACAATACGAAAGGCATCCCTGTAACTTCTTGAAAACTTAGGTAATCAGAGATAGCCATCATATTTACTATTTAACTTGTTACTAGCTCCCCTCTTCCCAACTACTACTACTGTATCTCTTTTCTGGGAATTTGCACAATATTTTGTGACAGGACAGATGATTCTAATGAGTAATGTTCTTGCAGGTAAGTTCCAAGAATATAGCATACACAACTCTCCTGGACCTCTATGCCATTTGTGTGTTGTTTGAGTGTTATTTTGTTATCCCTCATGTTTTGAGGGGTGTCTTTGATACTTTTTTTCTTAAGGGGAGCTGAAAAGCTGTCAAGACTTAGAGCAAGGCAACATCCTAGGAAACCATTCTAAAAATAGTCGACCTTAATGACCAAACTTGTAAAGTGTAAAAGATACCTTGGTGGTTTGATAGTATTTATTTTATAAGTGAATATATTTGTCTTTCAGAGAGAAAAGATTGTCTGGTTTTAATGTAAATATGAATAAAAGGATCACTAATATTTAAAACTAGAAACCATTGATTTAGCATATTAAAAAATCAACTGGAAAGGAAAAGATAATTTATTTAGCAAAATGAACAGACTCAAAGATTTGGTTTAAAAAATAGGAAGTAAATAAAACAGTGTAAAGAATGTTTTCTTTTTAATTCTAAGTGCTCTTCAAAACAATATACAGATGAAAAGGATGTTGTCCTGTGACAAGAGGTTTTAAGTGACAAGAGGAAATAAGTAAAATGGAAGGAAACTTCATCTGTTTTGATTGGTAGGAAATTAAAGTTGAGAATTTGCATTAGTGTGTTTAAACTTTTAGCAGATTCTGAAATAATGATTTTTAAAAGGTATTTCTTTAAATCTTTTAGAAAACTTAGTAGATAAAATGAATTCTAAGTCTCTAATACATTGCTTGTGGCTATTTACATTTACTAGACATTAGAGTTAATATTCTTTCTTGAAGCTTAGTCCTAACTATATTGCTAGTTATTTAGTAACTAAATGACACTTTTTTGTGTCCCAGTTTTCTCATCTGTAAAATAGTAGTGATAGTACTATTTAAGTATTATTGTCAAGATTAAATGAGATAATACACAGGCAATTCTTGCTTTGTATAGTTCCAATATGCATTAGTTTTAGTTACCGTGCTTTAATTAAATAATACCAGTCCCCCAACAACACAGCTCAAATTGCGGTCACCACAGTGTATCTACTATAATTATATAGAGTACAAACTTTGCTGCTAGCACTTAGGTCCATAAATCACTATGTAAATATTAGATGGGTATTATGATTATTGACTAATCATGTCACTTCTTTCAAAGTCTCTTGGTGATTGGTCACTGCATTATCTGTTATTCAGTTCACATACAGACAGCAAACTGTGTAGTTATATTACCTTCTTGTCTCCTGATCATAAACTCATGTGACATTTTCCAAAAATGGATAATCAAAAGGGAATGGGTGTACAAAGATTTAAGTGCAGCAAAGAAATGAAAAAGTATAACACTAGAAGAAGTGAAATTCAAATCAAACCTAAATGGAGTTGTGGAAGAAATAACTGACCATTGTTAGAATGTTGATGCTGCCACTGTTCGAAAGACTCTAGATTTGAACCAGAAGAACTTAGTGAAGGCTAACTTAACAACATAAACAAGGAAAGTTTTTAACATTTTGACAAGAATTTTTAAAGGTCATGGAATAATCCATTTTTCCCATTAATCACTTTGCACAGTTTTAGCTTGCTTGGTCATTTTTATGATCTTGCACTGACATGCAAACTGAGGACTGCCTGTACACTAAACTGCTTAGAACAACTCCTGGCACATAGTAAGTGCTCAAGAAATATTTAGCATTGTGATTGTTAGTAATAGCACTAATTAGTTGTAAAGATGATTGTAATAGGGGAGAGGGATGGCTAACATTACCTGAGTGCCTAAAAAATATCTACTGGGTGCTTTGCCCATATTATCTCACCTAATTTTCATAATACCCTGAGGTAATTTTTAGCTTCTTTTTACAGCTGAGCAAACAGGGTCTAAGAAAGTTTGTAAGTACTTGCCCAGGATCACAGAGCCACTAAATAGGAAAACTGGTCAGTCTGAGTTATCTTTCATGTTTCTAGTAATAGTTGGTACTTGATGTGACGATCACAAACTTTAAAAAGTGATTTAAGAGGCTGGCCGTGTGGTGTAGTGGTTGAGTTCGGCCCACTCTGCTTCGGCGGCCCAGGTTTGCTGGTTTGGATCCCGGCTGCAGACCTACAACACTTGTCAGGCATGCTGTGGCAGCGTCCCACATACGAAATAGAGGAAGATTGGCACAGATGTTAGCTCAGGGCGAATCTTCCTCAAGCAAAAAAAAACAAGAGGAGGATTGGCAACGCATGTTAGCTCAGGGCGAATCTTCCTCAGCAAAAAAAAAAAAGAAGTGATTTAAGAGTCTTTGCTGTTGATAAACGTCTTTTAAGTATGCTATACAAAATTCAAAAGATGTTTTCATGGGGAACTCTAATCAGGGTGAAGTAAGCAAGAAGTAAATCTTTGCAGCTTACTTATATATATTATTATATAATGTGCTCTTATTTTATGTTTATTACTTTGTGTTTATTCCCATAATGATTAGCAGTAAGATCCTTAAAATTAAAAAAATATATATGTTATACCTTTGCTTGGGTAACAAAATACTGGAGTAGGTACTTTTTTGCTTTTTCTTCTTTAAGGCTAATTCAAAGAGTTGTTCCTGGTAAAACCAATGTTAGTTTTCTGTTTTGAAGCAGACCTGTCACCTCCACTGGATTATCTAACAAAGAGTTTGCTTTGAGTCTTGCTAATGAAAAACTCTGGATATTGAGTATACATTGGTTTTACTACTACTCTTTCTTAAAAATGTTTTTATTAAATATTAGATATAAAAGAATGTTGACACAGTATATATAAAGGTATAAAGAATAACAATACAAATAAAAAGCATCCAGATTAAAAAGGAAGAGGTAAAACTATCTCTATTTGCAGAAAACATGATCTTGTATATAGAAAATCCTAAGGAATCCATCAAAAAACTATTAGAATAACAGCAAAGTTGCAGGATATAAGAGCAATATGCAAAATTCAGTTTTATTTCTATACACTAGGAATAAATAATCTAAAAATAAAATTAAGAAAACAATTCCATTTACAATAACATCAAAAATAAGAAAATACTCAGGAATATGTGCAAATACTCAGGAATATGTGCAAGACTTGTATGCTGAAAACTATAGAACATTGTTGAAAATTAAAGAAGATTTAAATAAATAGGAGGGTATCACATGTTCATGGATTAGAAGACTTAATTTGTTAAGATGACAATGCTGACTTTTTTTTTTATTGAGGTCATAATAGTTTATAACATTGTGAAATTTCAGTTGTACAATATTATTTGTCAGTCACCATATATATGTGTCCCTTTACCCCTTATGCCCACCCCCCAACCCCCTTCCCCTCTGGTAACCACTAATCTTTTCTCTTTGTCCATATGTTTGTTTATCTTCTACATGTGAGTGAAATCCTACGGTGTTTGTCTTGCTCTGTCTGGCTTATTTCACTTAACGTAATACCCTCAAGGTCCACCCATCTTGTTGCAAATGGGATGATTTTGTCTTTTTTATGGTTGAGTAGTATTCCATTGTGTATACATACTATGTTTTCTTTATCCATTCGTCAGTCAGTGGGTGCTTGGGTTTTTTCCACATCTTGGTTATTGTGCATAATGCTGCACTGAACATAGGGGTGCGTAAGTCTCTTTGAATTGTTGATTTCAAGTTCTTTGGATAAATACCCAGTAGTGGGATAGCTGGACCATACAGTATTTCTATTTTTAATTTTTTGAGAAATCTTCATACTGTTTTCCATAGTGGCTGTACCAGTTTGCATTCCCACCCCAGCTGGCTTTTTTGTAGAAATTGACAAACTGATCATACATAAATACAAAGGATCCAAAATAGCCAAAGGAGTTTTGAAAAAGAAAAACAGTTGTGGGATTCACTACCTCTGATTTCAAAACTTGCTACAAAGCTACAGTAATCAAAACAGTATGGTACTGGCATAAGGAAGACATATAGATCAATGGAATGGAATTGAGAGCACAAAAATAGACCCTTGCATTTATGATCAGTTGAGTTTCCAAGGGGGCCAAGACAGTTTTCAATGTGGAAAGAATAGTCTTCAACACATGGTGCTGGGACAACTGGATATCCACATACGAAGAATGAAGTTGGACCCAGACCTCACACCATACTCAAAAATTAACTCAAAATGGATCAAAGACTTAAATGTAAGAGCTAAAACTGTAAAACTCTTAGAAGAAAAACAGGGGTGAATCTTCATGACCTTGGATTAAGCCCTTTGATTTCTTAGATATGACACCAAAAGCATAAACAACAAAAGAAAAAATAGATAAATTGGACTTTATCAAAATTTAAAACTTTTGTGCTTCAAAGAACACCAGGAAGAAAGTAAAAAGGCAGCCCAAAGAATTGGAAAAAATATTTACAAATCATGTGTCTGATAAGGGAATTGTATCTTACAACTGAACAGTAAAATGACAAATGACCCTATTAAAAATAGGGCAAAAGATATGAATAGACATTTCTCCAAAGAAGGTATACAAATGGCCAGTTAGCACATGAAAAGATGCTCAACATCATTAATCATCAGGGAAATGCAAATCAACACTACAGTGAGGTACTACTTCACACCTGCTAGAGTGGCTATAATCAAAAAGACAGATAATAACAAGTGTTGACAAGGATGTGGAGAAATGAGAACCCACATACATTGCTTTTGGGAATGTAAAATAGTGCAGCCCTTTTGGAAGACAGTCTTGACAATTCCTCAAAAAGTTAAACATAGAGTTACCGTATGACCCAGCCAAAAACACGTGTACTAATGTTCATAGCAACATTATTTGTAATAGCCAAAAAGTGGAAACAATCCAGGTGTCCATCAACTGATGAATGGATAACAAATTGTGGTGTATCTATACAATGGAATATTATTCAGACATAAAAAGAAATGAACTACTGATATATGCTACAGTATGAGTGAACCTTGAACATAGTATGCTACTGAACATATACTGTATGATTCCATTTATGTGACTGTTCAGAGTAAGCAAAACGATAGAAACAGAAAGTAGATGATTAGTGTTGTTAGGGGCTAGGGAAAGGTAGGAATGGGGAGTGACTTGTAGTGGATGCTAAGTTTCTTTTTGGGGTGATGAAAATGTTCTAAAATTAGGTATTGGTATGGCTACACAACTCTGTAAGTATACTACTGAATTATACACTTTAAAAGGGTGAATTTTATATTTCAATGAAGTGAATTCACGGTACAGTGAATACCTATGTGTCCACCACTCAGTTAAGAAATAGAACATCACTGCTACCTTTTAAGTCATTGTTCTCTCCTCACATAGCCACACAGCTCACTCTCACTTTGTTCGGGATTCTGCCCACATTGTACCTCCTCAGAGAGACCCCACCTAAAATAGTACCCTTGGCCTGTCACTCTATATCCCTCTTGTCCTGCCTTAAAAGAAAAAAAAAAAAAAAGTTATTTAGTATTTATTACTTATAGCACTTATTATTACCTGACATAACATTTATTTGTTTACTCTCAGTCTTCTCCACCCTCTACCCCCCATATAGGTCTAACATGGGCAGAGACTTTATCTGTTTCCTACACTGCTGTATCTCTTGTGTCGGAAGCAGTGGCTGTTATGAAGTTGGTGCTTATTAAATGTTGGTTCAATGAATAAATAAATCCTTTATGTTCCAGAGCTCAGGCAGTACTTTCTCCTTTCTTATTTGGTTCTCATGGACTTAGTTCCTATTCTGAATTCTTCTGATACTTATTGTCTTTACTTTGACACTAAGTTCAACTTTTATGTTAATGTTTATATATCTTATAAAGTGAGGCAAGGACTGTATCTTATCTTTTTCTTTGCCCAGAAAGTCTAACATATAGTAAGAATAAGCAAATACTCGTTAAATTAAATTTTAAAATAAATCTGTTGCTATAGGACCTTCTTAATCTTTATGGTGTTGAGTCATAAGTCCTTTAGTTCATTGAACAAATTCATTTATTCATTCATTCAACAAGTATTTATTGAATATCTACTACATTTCAGGCACTATCTCATTGCTAAATATATAGCAGTAAACAAAATAGACAACATCCCTGCTCTCATGAAGGTTGCAGTATAGTGAGGGGAGACAAAAATAAACAAATATACACATAATATGTTACTTAGTGTTAACTGCTATTAGAAAAATAAAACAGTCTAATAAGCAGAATAGGGAGTTCCAGTGTGAAAGTTGCATGAGTTACTATTTTGTGTTGTTGGGGAGGAAAACCTCTCTGGCCAAAGGAGCGGTAAAGAAGCAAGCCCTGTGGATTTCTGGTAGAATTTCTTCTACTCTACAAGTACAAAAGGCTCTGAAACAGAGTTAGGTTTATTGTTTTTGAGGAAACAGGGCAGCTGCAAGGCTGAGGCTAGTAGGAGATGAAGTCAGGTATATAATCCTTTGAGAACATTTAATAGTCTGGGTTTTACTTCTAGTGAGATATTGGGGGCTATTGGAGAGTTTTGTATATGGGGTAACTTTGGTTGATGTGTGGAGTTAGTGGTGTGTGTCATGGATAGAAGCTGGAAGACCAGTTGGGAGACTCTTGGAATAATCCAGGTCAAATATGATGCTAGTTTAGACCAGAGTGGTAGCAGTGGAGTGGAGATGGTAAGAATTGGTTTGATCTTGGATATATTTTGAGGGTAGATCTGATAGGAGTTATCGTTGACTCTTCTTCTTCTCTCATATCCACATCTAAACTATTAGCAGATCCTAAGTTTTTGGCTAAGATTTTGATAGTAGAGACGCCATTAACTGAAAGAAGTGAAAACTGTACATGGTGTTATTTTGTTTTGTCTTTTGGGCGTGGGGATTTACTGTGAAAATCAATCGGTTTTGGACATACTGAGATGCCTATTTGATATCCAAGTGGAAATGACAAGTATGTGGTTAGATATATTGGAATTAAAGAGGGAGGCCCAGGTAAGACATAAATTTGGGAGTTGTCAATGTATAGATGATTTTTAAAGCCAAAAGAATCAATAAGATCACCCAAGAAGTGAGGCTAGGAGAAAAAGTCCTCTGATTGAACCCTGGGGCACTCCAGGATTTGGAGGTTGGGGAGATGAGGAGGAATAAGCAAAGGAGATGATAGAACATGTCACATGATGTAAGAGGAAAATCAAGAGTGTCCTGAGCTGGGAGTTGAAAGTGTAACAAAGAGAGAACAATCGTCTGTATCAAATGCTGTTCGATAAATCACATAAAATGAGAATCGACCTCATTAGTTATTAATACAGAGTTCACCATACCAATCCAGTAATTGCCTAGGCAAAATTGATGAGCTTCTCAAGAAAAACCCTTCTCAACACTTGTCAGTTATGAGAGACTACATCTGTTAAGTTTTGACTTTGCAAGTTGGAAAACTCAAAATGTTAGTTCTGAGTTTTCAAATTATAACTGTACGTTGTATGTCTTAGGGTAAAGTATTAAGAAAGGATTTCAAAGACGTATTTATCTTTTAGTGCATCACTAACTTGTCATTATTGTGGAAAACCAATAGGATCCATCATAGACTCTGATTTTGAAAATTTGGTAATTCTTTATATCCAAGCCAGAGGAAAGAAAGGAATTTTAATTGGAAATCTGTGTTTCTTGGCTTTCTTTTTTTTTAACTGTAAGACTGAATGTTGAATATTATATTTATTACAGTTAAGTTCCAATTATAAGCTAATTTGCAGTTAGGCTGACAATATCAGTGTTGAATATAAATCTAAATAGCAGGAAATTTCCTTTACCTAACCCTGATTAAAGTCAGAGAAGCCCTGTTTACCTAGCTAACCTTAAAATCAAAGGAAAATTAATATTGCAAGTGAATGATTTGTTTGTACTGACCATTAGCCAGGATCATCATGATTATATTAGACATCAGTCAGTTTTTTAATATTAAACATGGCTTTTTAGTCCTCTTCATTCTGTTTTTTAAAATGATATTCCTGGTGTATCAGTAGATTAGAAATTTGAAAATTTATTTTTAATATCTGCCTGCTGCTTAGTTCTAGAACAATGAAAGTATGTTGTATTTGGTATACACTGTACCTCTCAATAGCAAATCTTGCTGATTTTGCTGCTGGTTGTACATCATTACAGAATGCTGTGACAGCATAAGGGAATACTACATAGTAGAGAGAAAAATAGTTTAAGATGTGATTAAAAGGACACTGAACTGTTATGTGATGTGAGATTTTTTTACAAAGATTTTCTCTTTTATTCAAATGTTGCTAAGGATTTGAAGCGTTCATTACCAGCTGGACTTGGTCTCTCAGAAACCCAAATTACATCTCATGGCTTTGACACTACCAAAGAGGGGGTTATTGAAGCAGGAGCATTTCAAGGTAAGAGCCCATATGTTTTTAAAGATGGCTATGGCGGAGGATGGGAGAAGTTCACCAAATGCTACGTTTATTAATAAAGCATGCGAGTCGAGCCCTTTAAATCTGTGATAAAACACCAATTATAAACATAATCCTTTTTCTCTTCAATTTAAATAATTTAACTATTGTTTTAGTAGTCTTCTTTATGTAAATCAATGTGCATAATTTCACTGATTCTTATTTAAGAATTGGTTTTAAAGTACTGAAATAAAAACTAAAAAATTATATCAAAAATGCAGATTTAAATTATTTTAGCTTGTAACCACAAAATGTATAGCTATAAGTGAATATTGATTTGTAAAAGGCATATTTCCTTTCTCAAAGTAATTAGAAACATGAAATTTTTATTTTTTCTACTATACATGCTGTATAGAGATCTCCAAGACCACCCTCAGATTCAATAATTTACTAAGAGGACTCACAGGACTCAGTATAGTCATACTCACAGCTATGATTATTACAGCGAAAGTATACCAAGAACAATTAGCAAAGGCAAAGGATGCCTGAGGCAGAGTCTGGGGGGTAGGCATAAGCTTGCAAGGGTCTTCTCCCAGTGCAGTCACACAGGGCGTGCTTAATTTCCCCTGCAGAGATGTGGCAACATCTCTGTATGAAGTGTTGCTAACCAGGGAAGCTCATTAGAGACTCAGTGTCCAGGGTTTTTCTTTTCTTTTATTGAAGTCACATTGGTTTATAACATTATATAAATTTCAGATGTAAATCATTATATTTCTGCTTCTGTATGGACTGCATCATGTTCATCACCAAAAGTCTAGTTGCCATCTATCACCATACACATGTGCTCCTTTAACCCTTTTGCCTTCCCCCTGCCCACTTCCCTTCTGGTAACCACTAGTCCGTTGTCTATATCTATGTGTTTGTTTATCTTCCACATATGAGGGAAGTCATATGGTAATTGTCTTTCTGTGACTTATTTCACTTAGCATAATACCCTCAAGGTCCATCTATGTTGTCACATATTCAGTGCCCTGGGTTTTTACTGGAGATTGCTCGCATAGGCACCCTCTCCCTAGCATGGACCAAGATTCCAGACTCCCAGAAAGAAAGCAGGTGTTTAGCCCATACTGTTTGTATAAACAGTTTAGGCATAGGGAGCCCGTCTTACCATCCTGAGAATGGAGGGAGTCTTCCCAAAATTTAAGTTCTCAGATGCCAACTAAGGGCCTGTCTTGTAAGCTGGTCTTTTTTTTTTTTTTTTTTTTTTTGAGGGAGATCAGCCCTGAGCTAACATCCATGCCCATCCTCCTCTTTTTGCTGAGGAAGACTGGCCCTGAGCTAACTTCCATGCCCATCTTCCTCCACTTCATGTGGGACACCGGCATAGTATGGCCCGACAAGTGGTACGTAGGTGCGTGCCGGGATCCCAACCCGGGCCGCCAGCAGCAGAGCGTGCGCACTTAACCACTACGCCACGGGGCTGGCCCCGGTAAGCTGGTGTTTTTAAGGAGAAGCAGTTAAACCTTTACATTAACTGTTTTCTGCACATATTCCATATATGTCTATTTTTAATATAAAGGAAAAAGTTGCCTCCTTTTTCAATACTCTTGCCTTAATAAGCTTTTTAAAGTATTTTTTCATTTTCACTTGAGTGAAAGAAAGTAAAACCATGTAAACATTTGGATGTAAAAACTGGGTTGTTTTCTTGACAGAGCTGTAGTTAAAGTAGTAGCTATAGTTAATGTTCAATGAAGTATATTAATTTTAATACTACATTATAATTTCACAAAATGAAAAAGTATCTCCATGCCTTTGTAATTGTTAGCCCTCTTGAAGATAATATTCTATATTTTTATTATACTAAAGGCCAATACTTTATTCAAAAACAACTTATATTTTGAAATATATTCTTTGCTAAATAGGTCCTATAAATAAGCATTTAGGATAATCCAGTATGATATCCTCTGCTCTAGACTGTAAAATGAATGGGCTGTCTAGTGACACCATTTTTTTTCCCTTTTCATTCTAATGTTCAGAAAAATAAAGCTATAGAAAGGGAGCATACATGTCAGTAATCAATAGTCATTGTATAGCATTGTGGCATACTTATCTAGGGGATAACTTTGAGTTTGAAAGAGTTGACTGAGTGCCTAAAATTATGAGTGCTTAAAGATATAAGGCTTACTTTGCATAATGTGACACTTTTTTTGGACCAATCACCAATTTCCAAATTTAAGTGTCAACATAGAATAAAAAGATACTTTTACTACTAAGATACTTTATTTTCAATGAAATTATTTAGGCTGACATTTGGTTTAATCTTTTTCTCCTTAAATGGAATAGTATTATACAAGAATTGAAATCAAATGGCCATTATAAACTACTGTACATGAGCATGAAAATGCCAATCAGTTTCACTTGCTTATGGATACATCTTAATCCTTCAAATTGGAAACAAGATATGTTTCATGATAATGGCAGTAATTTATGTCTCAGATTAGTTAAGCATTTATTGGAAAGTTGCAGTTGTTTTAAGTGCCCTTGTTTTAAGACATGTATAGGTAAATTGAAAGGAACATGAGAAAAAGCAACATGATTAGAATTTAGGAAATAGGTCTTATGAAAAAATGTTAAAGGAGTTGGAGCTGTGTTAGCTCTCTGAAAAAATAACTTAATGACAGCTTATTAATGACTCTATTACTTGAACAGTTATACTAAAAGAAGAGTATTAACCATTTACTTTTGCATCTCAAGAGCAAATTTAGAAGAAATTATGCTTAAATTTAGCCTAACAACAACAAATATTGAAATCTGCCTAACAAATATATTGCAGACTCAGTAATAGTGGAAATCATGAATAAATGCGAGTTCACAAAAGTAAAGTGTATTTGGTACCTAAGTTTTGTTTTAATGGGGTTTTGGTCGTTGCCTGCGTGTATTCAGATTCATACACATATTCATATTCCTAGATTTCTGTTGTTGAGATGAAACAGAGCGAATTCCCCAAATTTAGTCAATTAGCAAGATCCTAGATTCTTAAGAATTATTTTTTATTGGATATTAGTGAATGATTTTAGTAACTGATTTCTTCTAAATTAGTGGTTTAGAGGGTTGAAGATCCAGAGAAGTGATAATTACCCTTGAAAGGAAAGCAAAAAAGCTGAAGTACTCAGTTACCTCAGCACCGTGTCTTTTGCTATTTTAGTTTGGAAAGTTTTGTGTCATTTGTTACATATATTATACACATTCTCATGTTATGTCATTGGATTATTTCTTATGCAAGATTAATAAACAATGATAACCAGAACAACAGAGCTCTGTTCCTGGGATCATCAAGAAATGGAACTACAGTAGTCATCTTTTATTTAACACTTCCTGATTTCATAGAAACCCTTGTGCCTTGGATAGTAAAGATGGTCTTTGTTTACAATGGTGATTGGACTGGATAATCTATTAAAATGCCTTCCAGCTTAACAAGTAATTTATGGATTGGTATTTTCTATATTGAATTTAATAATAGAGATATTATAGTGTGGATTCAGAACATTTGAGTCTCTCATAAGCTGTTTTAACCTCTCTGGGGCCTGTTTTCTCCTATAATTTAATGTCAGACCAGTTGATTTCCATCATCCCTTCCAGTTTTAAATTTTATGATTCAACAGATTTAAAGAGACAGGTATCTCCCACTTTGAAAGGTAGCACCAGTCTATTTAGATTTATTGTATGTTGGGATTTTAATGCCAAAACCAGTTCAAATTAAGATTTTCATATTCTTAGAACTGGTGATTTTCTGCATCAGCACTTAGTCTGTCTGAGATATGACCAATTATTACTAATTGTAAGAAAGTTGATGTTGAATCTGTCCTATTAGAAAATTTTAATTATAAATTTGATACATAATAGGTTTTCTAAAGAAGTGGGAAAAAGTGTAATTGAAATAAAAGTATCTTACAGACAGTAAAATATTCTCAGCTAGGGGGCCAGCCCCATGGCTTAGCGGTTAAGTGCACGCACTCCGCTACTGGCGGCCCGGGTTTGGATCCCGGGTACGCACCGACACACCGCTTGTCAGGCCATGCTGAGGCGGCGTCCCCCATACGGCAACTAGAAGGATGTGCAACTATGACATACAACTATCTACTGGGGCTTTGGGGAGAAAAAGCGGGGGGGGGAGGAGGATTGGCAGTAGATGCTAGCTCAGGGCCAGTCTCCCACAGCAAAAAGAGGAGGATTGGCATGGATGTTAGCTCAGGGCTGATCTTGCTCACACACACAAAAATTCTCAGCTAAATGTGGAAAGATGTGAATAATTTTTTCAACTTCTTTTTAATTATCACTCCCCTACAGATGTACAGCCTTTACAATTTAAAATAAAGAAAGCAATGGAGGGGCTGGCCTGGTGGCACAAGCAGTTAAGTGCACGCACTCCTCTGTGGTGGCCCGGGGTTCGCCGGGCCACCGGCGGCACCCAGGTGCACTGACGCACTGCTTGTCAAGCCATGCTGTGGCGGCGTCCCATATAAAGTAGAGGAAGATGGCCACAGATGTTAGCTCAGGGCCAGTCTTCCTCAAAAAAAAAAAAAGGGGAGGATTGGCATCAGATGTTAGCTCAGGGCTAGTCCTCCTCACAAAAAAAAAAAAAAAAGAAAGCAATTGAAGCTATACAGTTTTCTTTGGTTTAATGGTGGACATTAGCAACATTGTTGGGTAGTCAGTTTTTCTTACTTTGTAGATAACTAAGGCTCAGAGATGTTGAGTAATTTGCTAGGATGTTCCTGATACTATGGGGTAAATAGAGCCAGAATTTCAAACCCAGAGTTAGAATTTGAAACTTAGTTGTGTTTTATTCAGAAATTGTGTTCTTTTCCCCTAAGTTCTCAAACTTAGTTGTGTTTGAGAATAATCTGAGTAGCTTTTAAAAAACTACAGATGCCTAATGTACAGCAGAGAATAGATTTCAAGTGTTTTCACCACAAAAAAAGGTAACTGTGAGGTGATACGTATATTCGTTAGGTTGATTGTGGTAATCATATCACAATGTATATTTATATCAAAACATCACATTGTATGCCTTAAATATATACAATTTTTATTTGTCTGATAAATAAAAAACAATCGAATAAAAAAGCTAAATCTGTCCCTAAACAAAAAAACCTCTACAGATACCTGTTTCACTGATGATCAGTAGATCTTATGGCATGTACCAGGTATGTTTTTAAAAGTCCAGAAGTGATTCTTATGATTAATTAGAATAACACTCTGACTACATCAGCACTTCTTAAACTTGAAAATACATACAGATCACCTGAGGATCTTGTGAAAATGCAGATTCTGGTTTGGTCTGGGGCAGGGCCTGAGATTTTGCATTTCTAATGAGCTCCCAGGTGACATAATTGATGTAGGTCCCTTGCATCCATACTATGAATAGCAGTGATCTACACTATGTAATATTTGATTTATGATTTGAAATTTCAAATTTCTGTGAATTTTAATTATAAATTTGATACAATATTACATGCCTTTGGATTTCTACTTGAAGAGCTTTCCTTTGTATGTAAGAGTAGCAAGTTATAAAATATTTCCTTAAGCTTTAAATCATTCAGCGACGGGACTTGAATCGCATTCTGTTAATTGATTTGGAAATAGCAGAGTACCGTTAAAGTCCTGTTTAGGTGTGATCTTGCCAAGTTTCTTCTTATAGTTATATGTTTTGTTTGGCTTTAATAGTCAGATGAAAAGTTTATACAAGAACTCAGCCTGGTAGCATCCGTTTATTATTAGTCCATTCCTGCAAGAAAGCAAGTATATTAATTCCAGTTTTTAATCCTAGTTTTTGAATATTTTGAAGGAAATGTCAGTAAAGCTCTACTCAAAATGTACAGTATGTGGAGGAGAAAAAGGATTTTCACAGTTAAATGTCTACCCTTTTCAGGTTCCCCAGCACCACCATTGCCATCTGTTATGTCTCCTAGCAGGGTTGCAGCTAGTCGACTGGCTCAACAAGGACGTGATTTAATTGTTCCTGCAGGTATTCACTGCACTGATTGGATAAAGCCCTTGCTACTGCTGACGCTAAACTAATTCACTCAGTTTCATAATCACTCGCTTTATTTTCTTAGGTGTGTGTTTTTCTGGCTTTTTTGGTGGCTGCTGCTATTTTTTAACAATAGGGGAAATAATCTTTCTAGCCATATCTATCTTTCTGACTTTTCAAAGTTATTAGCTATATTTCAAACCTGAAATTTAATTTACTTTAAGATTAAAAAACTTTGTAAAATTTGATTCATTTTAATTCATCCTTTCTTTGCTCTGGAAAATGTGGGTTCACTTTTTTGATCCTAAACTCACAGCTTTGCAGCTCTGCTGTTTTTCAGTTAGACAAGAAAGGAGCCTTCAACAATTGGGTTGTTCATTATTTGGCATAGGTCAAGTGAAAAAGGCTATGTCTTTCTGTTTTCAACCTCAGCTTACAAATAGTTTGCATATTGCAACAAAATACTGTATAATTTACCAGTTATGCCCAATTGAAAAATACTTGGGAAAAAAAATCCATTAGTTTGTGTTGAATTGGCTCTGCACTTTAATATTGCTGGGCTGTTAATACAGGGAAAAAGTTGAACTCCGTATTTCTTTTTATATGAAATGTTAACATTTTGTATTTTGTTTCTATGAGAATTTTGTAAGTTAAATTTATTTGCTGGTCTGGCTGTAGGAGTAAGTCAGAAAGGAATTTTTTGCTGACTCTTTTAATTGAGCTAACATTGGTTTATAACATTATGTAAGTTTCACCTGTACAACATTATAATTCGACTTCAGTATACACTGTAGCATGCTCACTGCCAAAATTTAGTTTCCCTCCATCACCACGCAGTTGACCCCCTTTACCCGTTTTGCCTTCCCCTGGCCCCCCTTCCCCTCTGATAACCGCCAGTCTGTTCTATGTATCTATGTCTTTGTTTTTGTTTTGTTTCGTTGGTTTTGTTTTTTTTGTATCCCACATATGGGTGAAATCATCCAGTATTTGTCTTTCTCTGTCTGGCTTATTTCACTTAGCATAATACCCTCAGGATTCATTCATGTTGCAAATGGCAAGATTTCATCTCTTTTTATGGCTGAGTATTCCATTGTATGTATATGTATACACCACACCTTCTTTGTCCATTCATCCATCATTGGGTACTTAGGTAGGTTCCATATCCTGGCTATTGTAAATAACCCTGCAGTGAACATAGGGGTGCACATGTCTTTTCAAATTCGTGTTTTTGTTATCTTTGGATAAATACCCAAAAGTAGAATGGCTGGACCGTATGGTAGTTCTAGTCTTAACTTTTTGAGGACTCTGCATACTGTTTTCCATAGTGGCTGTACCGGTTTACATTCGCACCAACAGTGTACGAGGGTTCCCTTTTCTCCACATCCTCTCTGAAACTTATTTCTTGTCTTTTTTTTTTTTTTTTTTAAGATTTTATTTATTTATTTTTTCCCCCCAAAGCCCCAGTAGATAGTTGTGTGTCATAGCTGCACATCCTTCTAGTTGCTGTATGTGGGACGCGGCCTCAGCATGGCCAGAGAAGCAGCGCGTCGGTGCGAGCCCGGGATCCGAACCCGGGTCGCCAGCAGTGGAGCGCGCTCACTTAACCACCAAGCCACGGGGCCGGCCCTTCTTGTCTTTTTGATAATAGCCATTCTGATGGGTGTGAGGTGATATGTCATTGTGGTTTTGATTTGCATTTCCCTGATAATTAGTGATGTTGAACATCTTTTCATGTGCCTGTTTGCCATCTGTACATCTTTGGAAAAATGTCTATTCAGATCTTCTGTCCATTTTTAATTGGATTGTTTGTTTTTTTTGGTGTTGAGTTGTATGAGTTTGTTTCTTTGGTGTTGAGTTGTATGAGTTCTTTATATATTTTGGATATTAACCCCTTATCACGTATATGATTTGCAAATATCTTCTCCCATTTGATAGGTTGTCTTTTTGTGTTGATGATTTCCTTTGCTGTGCAGAAGCTTTTTAGTTTGATGTAGTCCCATTTGTTTATTTTTGCTTTTGTTTCCCTTGCCTGAGGAGACATATCCAGAAAGATACTGCTAAGACCTATGTCAAAGAGCATACTGCCTATGTTTTCTTCTAGGAGTTCTATAGTTTCAGGTCTTAGATTCAAGTTTTTAAATCTATTTTGAGTTAGTTTTTGTGAAAGTTTCATTCTTTCGCATGTGGCTATCCAGTTTTCCCAACACCATTTATTGAACAGACTTTCTTTTCTTCATTGTATGTTCTTGGCTCCTTTGTCATAAATTAGCTGTCCGTATATGTGTGGGTTTATTTCTGGGCTCTCAATTCTATTCCTTTGATCTGTATGTCTGTTTTTCTGCCAGTACCACACTGTTTTGATTACTATAGCTTTGTAGTATAATTTGAAATCAGGAAGTGTGATTCATCCAGCTTTGTTCTTTTTCTCAGGATTGCTTTGGCTATTTGGGGTCTTTTGTGGTTCCATACAAATTTTAGGATTTTTGTTCTATTTTTGTGAAAAATGTCATTGGTTTTTTGATAGGGATTGCATTGAATCTATAGATTTCTTTAGGTACATGGACATTTTAACAATGTTAGTTCTTGCAGTCCATGAGTACAGACTATCTTTCCATTTCTTTGTATTTTCTTCAGTTTCTTTTAACAGTGTTTTATAGTTTTCAGCATACAAGTCTTTCAACTCGTTGGTTAAATTTATTCCCAGGTATTTTATTCTTTTTGTTGTGATTGTAAATGGGATTGTTTTCTTAATTTCTCTTTGCTGGTTAGTTGTTAGTGTATAGAAATGTAACAGATTATCGTATATTAATTTTGTACCTTGCAACTTTACCATATTTGTTAATTATTTCTTATAGTTTTTTGGTGGATTCTTTAGGGACTTCTGTATATAAAATCGTGTCATCTGCAAATAGTGACAGTTTTACTTGTTTATTTCCAGTTGGATGCCTTTTATTTCTTTTTCTTGCATAATTGCTCTGACTAGGACTTCCAATACTGTGTTGAATAAGAGTGGCAGGAGTGGGCATCCTTGTTTTATTCCTGACCTTAGAGAGATAGCTTTCAGGTTTTGACCATTGAGTATGATGTTAGCTGTGGGTTTGTCATGTCAGCCTTCAAATACAGAAACCAGTTTAAGAGGCAAAGTATGTATTTGGGATCAAAGAATTGCAATTCAGGGAGCACAGATACAGGCAGAAACCCAAATAGTGTCCTGCTAGGGAGTCAAAGTCAGGGACTTTTAAAGGCAAAGAAGGGAGGTTATATTACAAAAAATTTTAATGGGGATTGGAAGCAGAGAGCTAGTCTTGGCTAACTATTGATTGACTATTGATTCTATCTTCAGAAAGTCCACAGTCCTCAGTCTTTGTGATCTGGATGTCCATTCTCCTGTGACTTCTCAAACGATTGTAAAACAATTCCCATTTTGGCCCAGTCCAGGGTTCAAGACAGCAAGGCAATTTCTCTGGAAAGGCAACTCTGACTCCATTTTAAAATGATTCCACTAAAGTCAATTTTGAAAGTCATATGTGGCCTTTATTATGTTGAGATACGTTCCTTGTATACCTGTTTTATTGAGAGTTTTTATCATAAGTGGATGTTGACTCTTGTCAGATACTTTTTCTGCATCTATTAAAATGATAATGCGATTTTTGTCCTTCATTTTGTTAATGTGGTGTATCATGTTGATTGATTTGTGTATGTTGAACCATCTTTTGCATCCCTGAAGTGAATCCTACTTGGTCATGGTGTATGATCCTTTTAATGTATTGTTGTATTCAGTTTGCTAATATTTTATTGAAGACTTTTGCATCTGTGTTCATCAGAGATATTGATGGCCTATGATTTTGATGGCCTGTAATTTTCTTTTTTTGTGTTGTCCTTGTCTGGTTTTGGTATCGGTAATGTTGGCCTCATAAAATGAATTAGAAAATGTTTCCTCTTCTTCAATTTTTTGGAAGAGTTTGAGAAGTATAGGTCTCAGATCTTCCTTGAATGTTTGGTAGAATTCACCAGTAAAGCAATCTTGTCCTGGACTTTGGTTTTTTGGGAGGTTTTTGATTACTGTTTCAATCTCCTTACTAGTGATCGGTCTATTCAGACTTTGTTTCTCCATGACTGAGACTTGAAAGGTCATATGATTCTAAGAATTTATCCATTTCTTCTAGATTGTCCACTTTGTTGGCATATAGCCAGCTGTTCATAGTAGCCTTTTATAATCCTTTATGTTTCTGTGATATCCATTGTGACTTCTTTTTCATTTCTGATTTTAATTTATCTGACCCTTCTCTCTTTTTTTCTTAGTGAGTCTAGCTAAAGGTTTGTCAATTTTGTTTATCTTTTCAAAGAACTAACTGTTTGTTTCATTTATCTTTTCTATTGTCTTTTGAGTCTCTATTTTATTTATTTTTGCTCTGATTTTTATTATTTCCTTCCTTCTCCTGACTTTGGGCTTCATTTGTTTTTCTTTTTCTAATTCCTTTAGGTGTAAGGTTGGATTGTTTGAGATTTTTCTTGTTTCTTGAGGTACACTTGTATTGCTATAAACTTTTTTCTTAGTACCTCTTTCTCTGCATCCCATAGATTTTGGTATTTTCATTTTTATTTGTCTTCAGGTATTTTTTGATTTCTCTTTTGATTTCTTTGTTGACCTGATAGTTATACAGTAACATGTTGTTTAGTCTCCACATATTTGTGATTTTTCCAGTTTTTTTTTTATAGTTGATTTTTAGTTTCATACTGTTGTGATCAAAAAAGATGCTTGATGTGATTTCAGTCTTCGTACATTATTGAGACTTGTTTTGTGTCCTAACGTGAGCTATCCTTGAGAATATTTCGTGTGCACTTGAGAAGAATGTGTTTTCTACTGCTTTTGGATGGAATGTTCTAAATATATCTATTAAGTCCATCTGGTCTAATGTTTCATTTAAGGCTGATGTTTCCTTGTTGACTTTCTGTCTGGATGATTCTTATTGATGTGTGTGAAGTGTTAAAATCCCCTACTACTATTGTGTTGCTATCAATTTCTCCCTTTAGGTCTGTTAATAATTGTTTTATATAGTTTGGTGCTCCTAAGTTAGGTGTGTATATATTAATAAATGTGATGTCTTCTTGATGGATTGTCCCCTTTATCATTATATAATTTCCATCTTTGTCTCTTGTTATCTTTTTTGGCTTGAAGTCTATTTTGTCTGATATAATGTGGCTACACCTGGTTTCTTTTGGCTGCCATTTTCTTGGAGTATCATCTTCCATCCCTTCACTTTGAGCCTATGTTTGTCGTTAGAGCTGAGATGAATCTCCTGAAGGCAGCACATAGTTGTGTCTTGTTTTTTAATCCATCTAGTCACTCTGTGTCTTTTGATTGGTGAATTCAGTCCATTTACATTTAGGATGATCATTGATGTATGAAGACTTAGTACTGCCATTTTATCTTTTGTTTTCTGGTTGCTCTATATCTCCATTGTTTATTTTTTCCTTGTGTTTCTGTCTGCCATTTTAATTTGGTGATTTTCTTAGGTTCGTTTTTTTATGTTTCGTGTCTCTGCTCTAGATTTTTGTTTTGTGGTTACCATGAAGTTTGGATAAAATGTATCATAGATAAAATAGTCCTTTTTCTGCTAATAGCATCTTATCTTTATTTGCCTATAAAAGTTTTGTCCTTTTCCTCTTCCCATTTCATGTATTTGTTGTCACAAATTGTTCCTTTTTATGTTGTGAGTTCATTACTAAATTGAAGTAGCTATAGTGATTTTTAATGCTTTTTTTCCTTTTAATCTTTATGCTGTAAAGAAGTGTTTAACAACCTGTTCTGAAATAGAGTTGCAATTTTCTGATTCTGTCTATTTATCACCTTACTCAAAGTTTTGTGTACTTTTGCCTTTTTGTTTCAGGTAGAAGAGCTCCTTTCAGCATTTCTTGTAAGGCAGGTCTAGTGGTGATGAACTCCCTCAGCTTTTGTTTGTCTGGGAAAGCCTTTATTTCTCTTTCGTATCTGAAAGATAACTTTGCTGGATAGAGTATTCTTGGCTGACAGTTTTTATCTTTCAATATTTTGAATATTATCATTCCACTCTCTCCAGGCCTGTAGAGTTTCTCCTGAGAAATCTGCTGATAGCCTGATGGGGGTTCCTTGTAGGTTACTGTCTTTTTTTCCCTGGTTGCCTTTCAAATTCTTTTTTTTTTTTTTCATTTGTGAGGAGGACTAGCCCTGAGCTAACATCTGATGCCAATCCTTCCCTTTTTTCTTGAGGAAGACTGGCCCTGGGCTAACATCCGTGCCCATCCTCTACTTTATATGGGACGCTGCCACAGCATGGCTTAGCAAGCGGTGCGTTGGTGCGCGCCTGGGATCCAAACCTGCGAACCCCAGGCCACCGCAGCGGAGCACACGCACTTAACTGCTGTGCCACCTGGCCGGCCCCGCCTTTAAAATTCTTTATCATTGACTTTTGACAGTTTTAATATAATGTCTCTTGGAGAGGGTCTTTTTGCGTTAAGATAATTAGGTGTTCTCTCGGCTTCTTGGACTTGTGTTATCTAGTCCCTTCCCTAGGTTTGGGAAGTTCTCAGCTGTTGTTTCTTTAAATAAGCTCTCTGCTCCCTTGTCCCTCTCTTTTCCTTCTAGGACACCCATTATCCTTATGTTACCGTGTCTAATGGAGTTGGATAGTTCTCACAGAGTTTTTCATTTTTTAAAAAATCGTAGTTCTCTCTCCTCTTCTCCCTGAATCATTTCTAGATTTCTATCTTGGAGCTTGCTAATTCTTTCTTCTGCTCTGTTTCCAGTGCTTTCTGTTGCATTCGTCATCTCATTTATTGAGTTCTTCAGCTCCAGAATTTCTGTTTGGTTCTTTTTCAGAGTTTCAGTCTCTTTGGTTAAGTATTTCTTCTGTTCATTAGTTTTATTCCCGAGCTCATTGAACTGCCTTTGTGAGTTTTTTTGTTGCTCGTTGAGTTTCTTCATGACAGTTCTTTTGAATTCTCTGTCAGTTAAATCACAATCTTCCGTGACTTTAAGTTTGGTTTCTGTAGAATTGTTTTTTTTTGTGATACCATGTTACTGTGATTTTTCACGGTGCTTGATGAGTTGGTCCTCTGCCAGGCACATTTGAGGTAGAGGACACCTTTCTTATTTACACAAAGCTTTGTTTACTTTGATTCTAACAGTTCAACTGGTTGGTAATTAGAAGTCTTTTTTTTTTTTCAATAGGTGGCGCTATAGCACAAGTTTTTGGTTTCACTTACCTGAGCTGCTTCTGGCTATATTTGAGATTCAGCACTTTCCAACCTCCACCACTTCCACTAGAGGTGTCGCCAGGGCCCTCATTGGTGCTGGTGTCTTGTTGCTACCTGTGTCACTGTGGTCACTGGTATTGCCGCTCAGGGTACCGTGATGGCGAGTGCCTCTGCCACATCCAGGGTCACTTGGGTTGAGGGCACTGCCACTGAGGAGTGGGGGAAGCTGGGGTTCTGGGCACCTCTGCCATGTCTGGGGTTGTTGGCTTCATGGGCCCCACTACCACTGCTGCCTGGTTCCCTGTGGCTGCAGGTGCCACTGCAGCTGGGAGGCTAGAGTTGTATGTGCCGCCTCTGCTGCTGCTAGTGGGTTCTCTGGGGCTGTGGGCTCAGCACCCACAGCTGGGGAGCCTGAATTGCAGGCACTGCCTCCACTGTTCCCCCAATTCCATCTGCTCTCTGTGTTCCAATTCACCCAGCTTCCGATGTGCTGATGTATGGATCTTCCTGGTGACATGGTGTGTTGGCAGAGGAACCTTCGTTGAGTTTTGGATGTTTTACTAGCTGTAGATTCAAAGGGAGAGACAACGGGAGCATCTCATGCTGCCATGATGCTGATGTCACTCTGACTCTGAGTTTTTAAAACTATGTTTTACAACTTTTTATCTTCTCTTTATTTCATTGTTCTTTTTAAATTATTGTAAAGTTTCTGTCCTAAGTCATTAGTATCATATATGTTTATTAAATATTTTAGTCTATGAAAAATACTTTACTATTAGGAGCTATAGATAGTTGTAGAGTTGTTTTTATGTCATAATTCTTAATTGTTGGAGCAACATTGTCAGGGCTTTATACTGTCTTTTTTAAATTATAGCTTTTGGGGGGGGGATTTCTTGAGGAAAAAAAGGAGGTACAATGTAGGTCTTGTTTTAACCCAGCCTTTCATACTGGTAGTAAAATGTTTTTAATGGCTATTTGAAATTTGAATTAGATTTTTAAGTCCTCCAAAATTATAGTAACATTGTATTGTTGCTCTGTTCTACGTAGTGCAGTGAAAAGAGATCACTGTGAGGTGTACGTGGCCTTTCATATTTTTACTGACACAGTTTTTTTAGGGTCATTAGGCTGTAAAATTGTGGAAATTTTATTATTTTTTTTGAAGTAAACAACAATTTATTTAGAAAAGAAGGCTAAATACAGCATTTTTTTTTTTTTTTTTTAAAAGAAGCAGACAGACAAACCACAGGGCATTTGTGTTTAATGGACAGGAATATTTTTTTAAGTGTTAGGAAATTATCCTCAATGATTCCAGGAAGTTCTAGTCCTTCACCTTGTGGGAACCTTTTTATTTTAAAATGCATAAGTAGTTTAATTTGAACAGCATCAATGTTTTGTTTTCTTTCCTTACTTGTCTTTATCTGGTTTGTGTTTTTATCTTTTGTTGTGATCATGCAGGTGGCCAGAGAACACAGACGAAAAGTGGACCAGTTATTCTAGCAGATGAAACTAAAAATCCTGCAATGGAAAAGTTAGAACTTGTTAGAAAATGGAGTCTAAACACCTACAAGGTTTGTAATTTTTTAATGTTTCCACGCTAACTGGCTCTAAGAATTTTCATTTGTATGTTATTCAAATTATTATTTTACAATTATATGACTATATAGGAGAGAATAATGCCATCTAAACATAAAAATACAACTAGAAAATGAAGTATTTTGTTTTATTATTGATCTTTGCATAAATGTAGTTTAAAAAGTCCGTAGCAAAAGAGTAAAAAAGCTACTAAACCGCTTATTAATTGATAGATAACACATAGTTGAAGAAGAAATATATTGCTTTGGAATATGTTTAGTTGTAGAACTGCTATAGGTATGTTTGTTCCCACCTCCCTCTTTTTGATGCTTTATACCAACTGAATGTCAAGAGAGGTGTATTAGTTTTCCAAAGCTTGAAATTATCTGATCTTGTTGTAATAACTAAACATTAACTGTACAGACGGCACCAGATTGCAAATGAGTGGGATTTCAAAAGTTTATTAACGTTGTTAGTTGCATTGCTTCAGAGTAATTGGTGATTATTTTCTTATGCCCTCCGTAAAACAAATAAGCAAGTTATTTAATCTATACTATATTTGATGTATTACAAATAGCTCAAGCCCCAAATCCACTTAGTACCTTTGAATCTTAACAGGGATAACACAGTAGAACTTGTAGAATAGTTAAGTGGGTGAAAGCCCTAGTAGCTCAGGTTAGAGCGTTAGCCATAACACTGTCTATGTATGTGAACTGGTTGTGGGTCTAGTGGTATGTAAATCAGGAAATGTCTGTATTTTTATACAGAGCACATCTCTTATGTGTCTTCTCAAGAGTAATACAAAAGTGAATTTATTCTTTCAGTTAATACTTTTAAAATATGATCTGAAATCCTCTACAAAAGTATAGGTTTTCTTAGGATGGTAAAAGTGCCCTGAAACATGCTACATGAATTTTTCCAAAAATTATTTAGCTGATGTCAGTGTAAAACTGAGAAATGCCGATGGTAATCATCAAAAATTGATGCCTGTTTAAACTGGTCTCATTCAAGACATTCTATTTAATCATTATGGCTTCTCTCATTCCATGTATTGTTTTTCCCTTTGTATTCCTTTATATCACAACGGTTCACCCAAATATTCAAATTTCTGCGTCATCTTTTTGCTGACTCCACATATCGAGTCAATCATTAAATGCATTCTGCCTACTTACTATTCTTTGACTTTATCCTTTTTTCTCCATCCCAGCCTTCACAGCCATAGTTCATGTCTTTATTACTCTTTCACATTACTGTAATAGCTTCTGAACAAATTCTCTTGTCTGCCTCGTGTAGTTCAATTCTTGCCTAAAATCCTTCAGTTGATCCCTATTGCCATTAGAATGGCGTGAATCTGATCCCTGCTACCTTTCCAACTTTATCTCCTACTGCTCCTCTCTTCCACCCTTTGGATCCAGTGATCCATAGCAAATTATCCAGAGATTTCCTAAACAAGCTGTGCTTTCTCACATCTCTGCTACTTTGTTCATGAGGCTGTATCTGCCTACCACTTGGAATTCCCCTTCATGTTCCCTTTCATTTCACTTGTTTATCTTTTATCCCAGACTGAGCTTCATTCATTTATTTATTAAATTTATTCAGCCATTCCTTTGTTCATTTATTCGTGAAATTTGCCTCTAACTAGTAACATTCTATGTCCACACATTTTGAACCTAAAGAATACAGGCCTTATTTCTGAACCAAATCGTACTAATTACAAATTACAAAGTTTAAGATTTTGTTCATTTGAGCCTTCCTCTCTTGTATTATTTAGTTCATGTTTTCCTTATCTTTTTTTCCTATGTGTGTGTCTATTATCTGTTCCTTTTTTTCTGTCTCTTACCTCTATAATAATTTGAATTGAATTATTAAGATTCCATATTTATCTTTTAAATTAACATATCACATTCAGCCTTTCTTAAAATTTGTGTTAATGAAAAGAACCAGTCTTTAAAATGTTGTACACATGGCATAATACTTTGTGGAGGAATTATTCTCCTCAAAGTGATCATTTTATTTTTAACTGAAATTTTTTTTCATCACTACTTAATTTGGATATTTCAGTTTAAGTCAAAAGAGAAAAATTTCTAACTTACATGATTTTATGGAGTTGGTAGCCCAGTATGTCTGCGCTAACATATGCCTCTCGAATAAAAGAACCTCAGAATGTAACGACCTTTTTGAGTCTACATGATTCTCTGTTCTTGTGGCTTTTTGACCTCTTCGGACCAAACTGTGAGCTAAGATAGGGCATTCATTGTCATTTGGAGAATCCTTCAAGTATTGATTCTGATATGGTTGATTTAGGACTGTGCTTGTTAGCCATTTACTCTTGAGTAATTCAATTCTGGCTATGACTTTGATCCTCTCTTTCTTGGACTTCAGTTCCTTCATGATTTCTACCTTGAATTTCTTTTGTCTATTTCTATTCTCTGGCAAACAGTTTAAGGCTTTTCCTCAAAGAGAATATTGAGCATTTCCTTTATTGGTTAGTTTTGGCTTCAAGACCAGTCTGGTGATTAAAACCAAATATGTAATAGGAGTAATTTTAAATTTAGGCCTTGAACCCATCTTCTTAAACATTATTTTAATCTACCTGATTTTATTCACAAAATTTGAAGCCAAAATTTATTTTCTCATTTATTCTCATCTGCAGGAATAGTTGTGAATAATGAACTCTGGTTTATCTCTTTTGTTTGTTTTTGTATTTTCCTGGTGTAGAATAGAGTACTTTTAGAAGTCCATCTTTTTTTTTTTTTAAGAATAATCTCAGTTTTAGCATTCAGAGCTATTTGGCATCTTTCCCAAACATTAAATGCTTTTAAAAAATGTTTTAACAGTTTGCCATCAATATTCACACGTTCATCATATTAATCTTTGTTGTTTTTAAGCCAATATCTTTTAAGCTTTCATTTCTGTTTTTCTTGTCATATTGCCTTATTCATTTACTGGTTGACCTATTTCCCCTGTTAAGTTTCTAATATTTGCTTTTATGCTCCCTTTTTCCCTATACTTGACCCTTAATGAGTCTTTTTATATCTATCACTTGTTGCCATGAAATTATTCTTTTCCTTGTACTTAAATGTTTTTATTCATTTTTTGGCATCATAGAAAAAGCTCTTAGTGCTATTTAAATACTCAGAGTACACAGTGACTGTCTCATAAATTCATGACCTGTATGATGGTGATTCATGGTATTTTGTGCACTGTTTATTACTTTATTTTATCCACCCTCCCCCAAGTAGCAGATCTACATAGAGCACTAATTTACTTTTGCTTCTTCCTACTCCTTTAACTTTGCTCCATTTGTCCTATTATCTTCAAAATGAATTCTTAATTTATAAGTATGGAAAACTGAATAGGACCACCAGCTCATTGTAAGTCATCTGCATTTTCAGGGACTTTGAAGAGTAGAGAACTGAGATTCTTAATTCTTGTCTATTTTAAACTTGCTTCGTAATATATACCGGTCTCCAATTTTGCATTTTAATTTCAGTATATGCTAGGAAGCAATTTAAATAAAAATCTGCTTTTTAGTGATTATGTGAGAAACTTGCTCTGGGAACCTGGTGAGTGGGGAAATGATGAGCAACTTTGTATTTTCTCACTACAACTTTCTTTACAAAGCTCCATTTAGGCTATGTATAGTACTCTCACTTCCAGATTACTTAGATTTTCCTTAGGAGTGTATAGATATCTGTATTGAAATATAAGCTTTGTAAATTCAGTTTCAAAACTTGTTTCAAGTGTCCATATTAATCTTAATATGCCTCATAATCACTATTGCCTTACTCTTCCCACTGTCTTAGCTTCCTGGAAACAAAAAACGTTTCCTCATTAAACCTTTGACCCTACTGTCTGCTTGTAACTGTTATTTCTGTGAAAAAATGACCACTCAGACAACACAGAAGACGTTTCTTTCATTTTGCCCAGTCTACCAAGCTCCTTCAATGAATTCTGGCTTCTTGACTTTCAAAAAACTGTTATATCTTGGTTGCTATGGAAGGTACCACACGCTTTGCCTCGAGAATAGAGTAAATGTCTCTGATAGTGTTGCACAGGGAAAATCCTGGTGTGGATGAAAAGTGGGAATGAGTGGTATATCTCCTTTATGTTGTTACCATTTCAGATATTATTTCTTGCTGATGTTTCTCTCATTAAAATCACGAAGTCTGCAGTTAAACTGTTCTCTTGATGTGATTTTCATCTCCCAGGAGTGTTTATATGTTTTCCATAGCAATAATTTTACCACCCTTCTGTGAGTTTGGTCTCTCACCTTTCCTATCATTTTCTATATAGATAATTTCTCTACTTTTTTAAAAAAGAACTCCTTTGTAAAAAATGTTTATTCATAAAGATCCTTAATTGATAAGAATGGAGAATGTATAAGGGAATTTGTTGCAATTTTAAATAGAAAAATATGAGTAACATATATGCTAACATTAAAAGGATAAATATAGGTTTACGTGTACTGACAAGGAAAAGTCTCAAGATATTTATTCATAAAAAAGAAATGTTCAGGATATTATGTATAGCATAGCATGGTCTCATGTTGACTTTAAAAATACTGTATATGTGATTACATAGGTTTAAAGGAGCATCTAGGCTACCCATCAAACTGTTAATAGTAGTTTTCTGCGATTTAGTGGGATTAAAGGAAGGAAGAGGAAATTCACCTTTTATTTCATTCACTATTTTAATTTTTACAACAAATATTAATTCTATAATAAACTTTGAGAGACATGATAAAAGAGCAAGTTCTCAAATTTTAAAAAGTATAGTACTTACTACTTTTTTAGAATATTTTTGTTAACCTTAAAAGATGAGGAGTATGTTAATGCTCTTCATGGTTACTCTCAAAATGTATTATTGAGTAGTGAAGTTGCTTATAATTTTTTATTTCTAACAAAAATTACTAGAAAACTTATTTCCATGTGTTCTGAAATTAGGTACTTTTAAAAAATTATAAGTTCCTGTATCATTATTTTTGGGGCCGAGTAGAGTAACATAATTTAATACTATTCTATCTGGGCAAAAGTAAAAGAAAAATTCAGGCCTCCAATCTCTACTTCTTTCTCTTCCTCCCTCCCTCCCTCTCTTACTTTCTCCACTCCTCCTCCTATCTCTCCCCACTTGCCCACCCTCTGTTCTTTCGTCTTTCTCCTTCCTTCCTTTCCTTTATTCCTCCTACTCACACACATACACACAGCTATTTAAGGGGAAGATAGAAGGAAAAAAAGCATTTGAAACCAATAGGAGAGTTGAATTTTGGTATTCTTATTATTCCTACATTAACAATCCAATATTGTTCTTAAATCAATGTCAAGTATCTCAATTGTTTTAAATAATCTACCCAAGTGCACTAAACTTGAAATATGGTTATGTGAGAGAGCTCATCTGACAGTATATAAATTAGCTACTAGTCTTATAACTTCCTCTGGTTAGTAATAGTTAATAGACTTGTCTGATAAATTTACTGAGTCCTGGTGAACTTCGAAAAGGGCTGACAGTTTTAATTTGTTAGGTTAGCTTATTTGAATCCAAAAATGATGTATGCTATGTGTTCTAGCAATTTGACTTTAGATTGCTATATTACTTTTTTTCTTTTGTTCTTTTTTTTCCCCCTAAACAAAGTGTGTCTTTCCCCTTTTAGTGCACTCGACAAATTATTTCTGAGAAGCTAGGCCGTGGATCAAGAACTGTGGACCTTGAACTTGAAGCTCAGATTGATATATTAAGAGATAACAAGAAAAAATATGAAAATATTCTAAGACTGGCTCAGACATTGTCGACCCAGCTTTTCCAGATGGTGCATACCCAAAGGCAACTTGGAGATGCATTTGCTGACTTGAGTTTGAAATCACTAGAACTCCATGTAAGATTATTTTAAGTAACTATTTGGGGGATGAGAGGGAGGAGAACGGCAATAGGCATGTTTTAAGACGTAATTTATACATTTCTGATTTGCTGAACTCTTAATAAAATTGGAATCTTGAGGGGTTCTTTTAAGATATTTCGTGTAATTTTTAAGAAGGCCCACTGACTTCTGTCAATATAGTGATCCAGTTGTACCCTAGAGGAGATGTCAGGTGGGGTTTCAGGGGAAGGGAACTTGGTTAAAGGAAAGGAAAAAGAGAGTACTCAGCCTGCCTGAGCCTGGAAAGAATCATAGCTGGGTGTATAGTTGGGCATGGGTAAAAAGTAAATTTTGGCACCTAATGAAAATCTCTTACCTGGTCTCCAAGTGTCTTGAACAAATAGTAACTTGCTTGACTGGATTTGTGACATACTTTTACTGAAATCGATATAAATTATGAATTTTAGAATGATATTATTTTCCTGCATCTATCTCTATGAGTATTCAGCAAAGCATTCCTAAGAATTTCTTGTGGTATCTTATGTGACTCCTTTTATGTCTTCTTTTTTTCCTCACTTGGAGCCAAAAGGTGCAGAAATCCCTGCCTACAGACTTCTAACTTAAAGAGTTGGATAACTTAGAGCCATAAATCGTTTGATAATATCTAGAATCTTGGACAAAGAAAGTTTGGCTGGAAATGGCAGTATATATCATAATAGGGAAAAATACTGAGATTCAATTCTGAGTCATTAGATAAATAAAAGAAGAACTAGTTTAATACTGAGAAGCTAAATAATCATAACAGCTGCAATTATTGAGTGTCCACCATTTCACTGTAATGGACTGGGTGCTTTATAACCATTATATCATGTAATTTATCTAACAACACTGCAAGAAATGTTATCCCCATTTTATAGATGAGGAAACTGAGGCCAAAGAGAGGTTAGGTAATTTTTATAAGATCACAAAACAAATAAAAGGTAGAACTGGAATTTATATCCAGGCCTGTCTTATGTTTCTTCATGATCTCTTACTATATCTTTAAGTGGAGTCTTTAGAGGGTCTGTGACACAGAGAAAAATCCCCACAGTATGGAAAGAGGTAGCCAGGGTATAGGGTCTGGGGAAGTGTTGCAGCAATGTTATCAGTGATGCTACACTTAGTAGACACTATTAATTATAATAGTTAACACAGATTGGGGGCTTGCTATATGCCAGATACTATTCTAAATGGTTTATATATGTATTAGCTCATCTAATGCTTCATCTTAGTAAGTACTTTTGTCATCTTTCTTTTGTAGATGTGAAATCCTTTTTGTACAGAACTGAGAGGTTAATCCTCAGTATTCAAGTCCATTGGACCCAGTTTTAATTTTTGAGTTTCTTGTTTGAGCATTTCTAACTGTAGGGATTGATATTTCATGACTTACTCTTTCTTAAAGATCTTCCAATTAGAAAATTTACATTTTTTTTTAACAGAATAGAACTTTTTATCTTGCAACTACTATATGGATCCATTTGAAACTAAAGACACAGTGTGGGATCTTAATGACCTTATTTCTTATATCTTAAAAGTGTTTTGCTGTTTCATCATCTTAGGAATTATTTCATAATTACTCATCAGTTATTTCCAATCATGTTAAAAATGACTAAGATAATAAGAAAACAAAAGAATGATAGCATTGCCTAGAAGAATGCTACAATAGTGAGATAAATACTTTTTGTTTGTTTGTGTTGCCAAAACGAAATCTGGAGTCACCATTTCTGTAGTGTTTTTTTTTTAATGTTCATGCAGTACAGTTGAGAATTTAGAATTCTTCATTTTCTGCCCATAATGGCAAAGAGAAGACACTACCAGAGGAAGACATTTCATAATTATTAGACAAATCAGAAGATGACTATAAAGAGACAGCAGTATTGACTCTTAACAATGATGGTGAAATTGATAATATAAGTAAAACTTCAGGCCATGAGTCTTCCAATGGTGATATCCTAGATGAATTTTCTTCAATTCAAAAGTCAATGATATACCAATTTTACCTCAATCAAATAAATAAAAAGTGTTGATGAATAACAATGTATTTTTAAGGACAAAAAGGAAATATGGTATTGTATTAATCAAGATTCTCCAGAGAAACAGAACGAACAAGATGTGTAAATATATAGAGATTTATTTTAAGAAATTGGTTTATGTGATTGTGGAGGCTCAGTACATCCAAAATCTGCAGGGTAGGGTGGCAGGCTGGAGATCCAGGGAGGAGATGCAATAGGAGTCCAAAGGCAGTCTGCTAGCAGAATTCCTTTTTGCTCAGGGGAGGTCAGTCTTTGTTCTATTCAGGTCTTGAACTGTTTGGATGAGACCCACCCACATTATAGAGGATAATCTGGTTTACTCAAGTCCACCAGTTTAAATATTAATCTCATCCAAAAAAACAGCTTCACAGAAACATTCAGAATAATGTTTGACCAAATATCTGGATACCATGGCCCAGCCAAGTTGTCACATAAAATTAACCATCATAGGTATTTTCGTTCAACAGGAATGACTCCATCATGCAACATTTTTCGACAAGAAGCTGGACCATCTTATCTTGCTAAAAAGATGTACTATATTCTTCTTTGATGTTTATGCACCAAAATGTACCTGATATGATTCGTTAGTGAACAAATGCTGAAGACAAGTGTGTATACGAAAGTGATTTGAAGGAAATAGATAATGTAGAAATGAAAAAATTCATTGAATTGAACATTCTAATTGGTGTTTATAAATGTAAAAATAAGGTAAACTAGATCCTATTGGAGAGGTATTTGAAATCTGGAATCAGTATTTACAGGATGGATGTGTTTGTACCAGTGAGGATTTTTGAGAGAAATAGAACCAGTAGGAGATATGTGCATAATACACACATACCCACATATAAAGAGATTTATTTTACAGAATTGGCTCATACAGCTGTGGTGATTGGCAAGCCTGAAATCTGTAGGGTAGGCCAGCAGACTAGAAACTCAGGCAGAATTTCTGTCGTACAGCAGAATTCCTTCTTTTCCGTAAAACCTCAAACTTTTGCTCTTAAGGCCTTCAGCTAATTAGATGAGGCCCACCTACATTATGGAAGATAATCTCCTTAGAGTCAACTTTAAATCACGTCTACAGTCTTTATCATTATAAATGTTATTCACATCAACAACATTTGTACCTTCATAGCAACATCTAGACTGGTATTTGATCAAATGAACACTATAGTCTAATCAAGTTGACACACAAAATTAACCATCACAGTCCACCGTTTGTCATTTTAGCAGCTCTTATAAACATCTCCTTAAACCATACAGTTATCTCCAAATAAAGACAATAACAAAGTCTTACTTCCACCTAACATGATACAACTATTCCTGCATACTATCAAAGAGACACTAACCCGTTCCCTGGAAGAAGATGCAAAGACCTGGGGTGATATTCACTTTTTTTCTTGATATCCTGTAACTTAAAATACTATGATGTAAAGTTAATATATCTTATGTTATGTGATAAGGGGATAAGAGAGGGAAGAAGACTAGGGTACTTGCTTTACACACACACACACACACACACACACACACACACACACATTTATAACAAAATAAGGAAAAAATACTCAACAATTATAGTCCTCATTTCTATAAATGGCCACATGGTCATAGCTTCTTCCACTACCCATTCCATATTGCATTTGCCCTCAGCTAGCATCTCAGCCTGTTGTGGTTCTTTGCCTGGTGGGGTAACCCAAACCCTCATTCCTAAAGGGTCCGTGTCATTAGCAGCCCTGTGTGAAATGGGTTGTTGTAGTTTTCCATTGATATTAATCATAGGGCATGGTGGTACTAAGAGACACCCTAAGGGGTTATGTATATTGCATGCATACTCTTCCTTACCTCCATTGCAGAGTAGCAGTCCAGTTTCTCCCTGGTAATAAGGATTAATCACACCAGCCAGCAAAATAATTCCCTTCTTTGCCTGTTGATTTTTTTTTTTAGGAAGAGTTCTAGAGTGCCTTGGTGAAGAGCTGGTGTCCACTTCCTCTCACCTTATGCCATATTAACTGAGATCCACAAAAAATACTTAGCAAAAGGCCTGGCACATAGTGGCACTGAATAAATTATGATGATTGTGATACCTGTTGTTGGAATTGTGGCATTTGGGAGTTGAGGAAGAGTTTAAAGATTAGTCCGATTCCTTCGTTTTCTAGAAAAACAACCAATATCCAGCAGTTAAAGAAAGCAAATCTCAGGGCCGGCCTGGTAGTGTAGTGGTTAAGTTCACATGCTCCGCTTCAGCAGCCTGGGGTTCACAGGTTCGGATCTCGGGCGTGGACTGATACACCACTTATTAAGCCATGTTGTGGCAGCGTCCCTTATGAAGTAGAGGAAGATGGGCACGGATGTTAGCCCAGGGCCAGTCTTCCTCAGCAAAAAGAGAAGGATTGGCAATGGATGTTAGCTCAGGGCTGATCTTCCTCACAAAAAAAAAAAAAACAAATCTCCTGAAAGGAATGGGAAATGATCTTTTAATGAATGCCTGTCAGCTGTCAGAAACTTTATACAGGTTATCTCATGGCACTTCCTATCAAGCTTGTAAGGGAATTATCTTCATTTTATTAGTAAGGAAATTGAGGCACAAGGAATTTGAATTATTGACGAAAGACGCAAGTGCAGTCAGTGGCAGACTCAAGATATGAATTTTGAAACTGCTTGAATTCCCAAACTTAGACTTTTATCATTTTCTCATATGCCTTCTGTTATACCATGGCACTTCTTTAAATTGTATTTTCTCAGTTTAGAGGGTAACGTCTACGTCAAGATTAGAGAACTTCACACAATCCATATTATTGTCAATTATCAATTAGTACTTGCTATTCTAGTTTTTGACCTCTCTGTATTATTTTTTAAAATAACCCATTTGTTATTAATTAGGTAATAATTTATATTACTAAAACTTGATGTTTTAGATTCAATCAGATGCTTCTGTTATTTGGTCCTAATGTATAAATTGAATAGGAAACAGTAATCATTTACATCTGGTAAGTGTTATGAATGATGTCTGAGCTGCTAAAGAGAATAAAAGAAATTCAAATGTTTTCAAAGTTTATTTTCTCTATATATAAAGCAAGCAAATTTTTAGATCAAGGAATTGTATTGGCCTTCCTTCTTCAGTGGCAGATTAGACCTACAGCCCTGTTCTTGATGTATATACCCTTTGGTTATTTTATGTTTAGTCTATTTGTAAGTAATTGCTAAGGGAATTTATAATAATATGTAAAGTGCTCCTGCCCAACTGAGAATACTAAAATGACTTATAAACTAAATAAACTTCAGGAGTCATGTTTTATCTTAATTTCACTTCCTTCAAAAAAGCATATTTAATTATTTATGTATTTATTTATAATGCATATACATATGTATATTCCTTTCTTTCTAGTGTCCTGATGGCTTTATATCTTTCACTATTATCTCTCTTGGACCTTACTATGAAAAAAGCTTTTTTATTCTAGCCAGTTAAGTTTTCAAATTATAGATTAAAATCTTAGGTTTTATACACATTTTCTTCACCAAGTTATAGGTGAGATTTCCATTTATGAGTCAGAACTGTGTCAGTTTACTCTTCCTGTCTGCTTTGAATTTAGGCCTATTTATCTCATCTGTAAATGCAGAATTCCCAATTCTGCTATGTAACATTTTAATCTGCTGCATTTCATCTTACTATACACTAGTTATTTTGTTTGTTTTTGGTAAAAGAGCAGCCGTCAAGGTTGTGTAGATATCCCTGTGGTTAAATTAGGACTCGTGGCATTTTCAGAGTTAATAATGTGGAATCATGCATATTGAGAACTTTTAGAAATGAACAATGTTACAGGGGTATGATGTAATGATAGATACTTTGTTATACAGTGAGTAGAAAAAGTTTCCTTTTTATGAACTATGATATTTATATCCAATCCAACTTTCATATTTTTCTTCCTCTTGTTTGTTGATTTTTTTGTGTTACCTCTCAATGAATATCAAAGATATTCATTGATAAGTACAGTTGTAATATGGTATGTGAACTTCTTCTAAAAGTTGTAAAAAATGTTTTCTCCTATATTATTCCATTTCTAGTAACATTTATTTAGTCTTCAGTACATATCTTAGCTTGTAAAAACTTGGTGCCAGATTCTTCAGCTGTCCTGCCTTTCATTTAGTTTTTACATACATTGATTGATATTCCTTTTATGTAATCCTATATCTACCAATATTTGCAAATCAAGGTCTTTAAAATTTTGAAGACTGAATCCAGAGTAAAGAGTTATATAGACCTTTCTTAAAAGGAAAATGCTTTTAACACAACAAAGATAATTTTACTCTCCTCCTGTTTATTAATTATTGAGTATTTTATCGCCTAGAAATTTAATTTTAACTATAGTGCTAGCATTAAATTAGCATCTTCTAAGATTCTAGTTAATTTAATATTACACTATTTTTTTTTTCAGTTGAAATTGAAGAGTGTTTTATAACAAACCTCAGAATTCTCAAATTGAATGGTACATCTTACAATAAGATATGATCAAACTTTTTATTTGGTCACATGTGTTCCTGATAATCTGTTAATTAATCAAACTTAGACTGGAAAGCTTTTGCTGCTGAAAATTGAGAGTTCTTGCCACATCTAAAGGAGTCTTAGTGTAATGTTTGCTAAGCCAAGACTCAGTTTATTCAGAGAGAATGAACTAAAACTTGGTGTTGAGTGATCCTTCCTCAGCTGTGTGCCTTGACAGACCTGAACTTGGGAGTCAGCTGGTCACTAAATTTACAGAGATGTGTGTTGTTAATATTTATACTTTGAGGAGATTTAGTCAAAACACAAAAATTGCAATCTATTTTATGTCTGAAAGTTTTAGCCAATTGTTACCTAATTTGGTGGTGAAAGTTATAGTTTCTCTGATTAATAATCTGCTATATTTTTCTTCTTAACAGCTGTGCTTACAATATAATAGAAACAAAATGTAGAAATGAAAATATTCTTTCTACTACAAAATAGTTTAACTTTAAAATTATTTGATTTTAGCTATGCATCTGAGCTGATGACAATTTTGGTTTACTAGACTTTTTCAGTAATTATGTAGCTAGTTGTGATTTAGATTCCTATTTATTTAAACATTGAAAGAAAAAACTTCTTTAGGTAGATTTCTAAATCATATATTTTCCCAATAGTGATGTGTTTGAGATTTTTTTTAGTCACCTTTACTAATTTATTTCTGGATAAGTTAAGGTGACTTTTTTGTTTTAGGAAGAATTTGGCTATAATGCAGATACCCAGAAGCTGCTGGCTAAAAATGGAGAGACTCTTCTTGGAGCCATTAATTTTTTCATCGCTAGTGTGAACACTTTGGTGAATAAAACAATTGAAGATACATTAATGACTGTGAAACAGTATGAAAGTGCCAGGTAGGTATAAATTTCCAGTATATTGTCTGTTTTACAGACGGTACGTGATTTAGTTAAGGTTTTTGGTTGCAAACAAGAGAAACCAACTCTGGGCTAATATGGACAGAAAAGATTGAATGTATTAGAAGGTTATAGGATAGCCCACAGAACTAGCAGAAAGGCAGAAGAACAGATTCTAGAAACAGGCAAGAACCAAAGCCAAGATAATGCCTCAGAAGAATCTATTTAGGGCCCTTATGCTGGGTACCTCAGGTACCTGATGCTGCCACGGCTACCATAAATAGTTTCCAAAAGGCCCCTGAATCCTTTGCTTCATTGCCCTGAGAGAGTGTCCGATTGAGCCTTGGTCATGTACCCAAACTCTGCCTGCTAGGGAATAGGGAGGTAGAGGATCTCCCAGCACCAGCTTCCTTAGAAGAGGACATGGCCTTGTGTTCTACCAGGCAGATACTAGATGCCCTCTATAATCTTGCCTAAACCTACCTTTTCGCCCTTATTACCACTGCTTCCACAACTGCTGGACTTATAGCTTCAATTTCTCTTGACTATATAAGCTCATTTCTGCCTCCATGATTATGTTTATGTTGTGGATACCAACTCCCTGATCTTCTGTTTATCCAGATTATCACCAGCCTTTGAACTCTTTTAAATTTTACCTTTTACTTAAATTAAAAATATTTGCCTGATATTTTCATAGCTGTTAGTAATGTAGTGTTTTCATACATTTTATACACACGCACAAACACGCAAACACATACATATGATTTCCCTATCTCATGAGCATCCCATTAGGTAAACGGAGTACATATTAATAAATACTTATAAATGGGTAAAAAGTAGCAGACCCAAAGTAGCATTTTTCAACTTTTGATTCTAGGCCCCATTTTTTCCCCAACTCATTCCAGTCCCCTTTGAGGTTTTTCCTCTAAACACTGATAATCCTTATTTTCTGTTATACTTTTTATAGCATAATTGAAGATAAGTGCCAACTTTACCTTTTAGATGTATAACTTTACTTTTTTGCCCCTTGCGCTAGTTTAATGATATGACAAATGCCTCTGAAAACTAAACTCACGTAGTCTTTTTGCAATTGAGTGCTTATTCTTATGTATTTCCTTATATTTTATGTAAGTAAAAGTCCCAATTAATTGGAAAGTTAACTTTTGATCTTTTTACAAGAAGAGATGCTTGTTGTGAAAGAAGTGTCTTCTTTTCAGTTTAGTATTAACATATGAGATTCTTAATGGCTTAGAAATAAAGGTCAAGACAAATAGCTGTGGTTGTCGGGTAGCAGAAGGGCAGAGATGGGGCTGTGTGCCTTATTTAGGTTTTGGGCTCGGTGTTTTATTTTTCTTTATTGTTTGAATTATTTACTACCATAGTATTAAAATCTGAAGATAGAAAAAAAGAAACAGAAGGAATCTATCAATAGGATATCCCTCAATAACATTGAAGGAATCTCTCAGTAAGATATCCTTCAATAGGCACCCCTTTAACAGCATTCCCAGTAATTGGTTCTCCAGTCTCTATTCCTGGGCTTTGTCTGTATTGTTCAAAGGATTCATTATGTATATTTTTCATTTCTATAAATTTTATTTGGTTTTTTTCCAAATCTGTCTGTTCCTTATTTGTAATGTCCTGATTTGTTCATAATGAATACTCTTCCTTTTATCTCTTTAATCATTATAAGCATTCTTTTTTAGTTTTTCTGATTGTTTTAATATTTGTGGGTTTTGAAGATTAAAATTCTTTTGTTCCAAAAGTACCCCCACCACCTCCCAGTTAAGAACTTCGTGAATCTAGTTTCTGTTTCTCTGCTTTGTAATTGTCCACCTATCCTGAAATATATTTTAGTTACTATTAAATTTATTATAAATAAATAATAAATTTATTACTTAATAAATTTATTTATTACTAAATAAATTAGTAATATCTTTTTCTTCAGCCTTTATTTCTAACATGCTTTTTAAAATATTAAACCATATTAAAGAAAGACAAATTTCTTAGATAAATCACTGTTCATACACAAAACATCTTATGTTTAATCTGCAGAGGAGAAAAATAAGCCTCTAGAGATTAAATGGTTTGCTCACTTGGAGCCAATTTCAAAGGCAAAATGAGAATCCATGGGCTCCCTACCTTTTACTTTTGATCACTAGGCCTCAAGCTTGAACTGGATTAATCTCAAATTTTTACATCTAATTATAAAAAATAACTTTCACATCTTATAATGAGAAATCTGACTTAAAGACAATATGATATAAGATTTATCCAACATATAGATTTGTTTGAAACTTTTGAACAAAATTATAAATCAAGTTATATGTACTTGGTAGCTGGTTATCAAAATCAAGTTATATGTACTTGGTAGCTGGTTATCAGGAAACCTTTAGAAACCTCAGTGTGTACTTTAAAAACCAACAACAATAATGACCTCACCCCGTAATTTATTCTTTTTTATTGAAATTACAATGTATGATTTTTATTCATTAAACTTAGTTTGGGGTTTGACTTTTCTGTGCTATTTATGAAGTAGCTGAAGACACTAAACCATTGCTACTGAGGGATAACATTCCAAAAGAATCTCAGATTAAAAGTTTCTCAGTAGCTGAATTTTCTTCTCTGTCAAGACCAGAATTTACTGACTTTCAGGGCAAGGGTCAGCTACTTGATCAGCACAAAAAGTGGCAATTTAGGCAAATGTCCGGGTGGCTTTTTAATGCTCCCTATTATGCATTGTGTACCAGTATTTCCTAGCCCTCTGGTGCTTTGTGTATAGAAAATCTTGTAACAGCCCATTCAACACTTCTCCACAGCAGCACCAACAAGGGAGTCAATTGTGGTCAAGACTTTTCAGATGTGGACACCTGTTCTCTAGAAGTTTTACATAAGCCATAAAGTAACCAGCTATCACTAACTTTATTGATATGGACTCAATTCAGATTGGCAACCTTGAAGTGAAGAGTTGCATTTTGAAAACTTAGTGTGCTTCTCTTCCTGCTTAGTAATGAGCACTGTTAGAGAAGCTCTTATGGAAAGTTTTACTTTGATACCATCTACAAACTCGGAATGTAAAAATTAAGGGATATAAGGTCAGTATTATAACTTTGATTGTGTTAAATTAATCACTGTTCTTTAGAAATGTGCTCCAAGGGTATTGAAGGATATTTGTCTTCACATTAAATCACCACATATTACTATTTATTTTTGTTCTACTTTTTTCTCTTTCATTTCTTATTGTTTTTAGTATGTTTGCTTCTGGCTGTCCCTCTTCTAATTTGGCCATAATAATAAGCACTTTAAAGATATTAGTTATTACCAGGTGTCCTAAGTACTTTATATATGTGAAGTTTTGTGGAGATTATTATTCCCATTTATAGATGAAAAACTGAAGCGGAAAGAGATAAAATAACTAGCTCAAGACGTTAGAGACAGTGAAGGGCAGAGTGGTCATTCACTTTGGCTGTAGAACCCATGGAATTTAACTAACTTGTTATTGTTACCAAGTCAGTCTTGCCTCCTAAATCTTTAGTATGTGTCTCCTCCTTAGCTCCACTGCCATTGCCCTGATTCAGTGACTCATTTCTCTTTTTTCCATAGTCTCCTAAGTGATTTCCTTGCTTCTTATTTCTTTTTTTTTTTATAAGGAAGCAACTTATTTATTTATTTATTTATTTTTGTGAGGAAGATCAGCCCTGAGCTAACATCCATGCTAATCCTCCTCTTTTTCCTGAGGAAGACCGGCTCTGAGCTAATATCTATTGCCAATCCTCCTCCTTTTTTTTTTTTTTCCCCCTAAAGCCCCAGTAGATAGTTATAGGTCATAGTTGCACATCCTTCTAGTTGCTGTATGTGGGACGCGGCCTCAGCATGGCCAGAGAAGCGGTGCGTCGGTGCGTGCCCGGGATCCGAACCTGGGCCGCCAGTAGCGGAGCGCACACACTTAACCGCCAAGCCACGGGGCCGGCCCTGCTTCTTATTTCTTAATCTTCTTCTCCAGTCCATCCTCCATTCCTTATACTACCACTAGAGTCATCTTTCTATTTTCTAGTCGTTGAACAAATAGAACGTGTCACTTTCTAGATCAAAGTTCTTCAATGGCTCCCACCACTTGTCCTACTGGATTAAATCTGATCCCTTTAGCATGGCCTGTAAGGCCCTGCTTAATCTCAGTCCTGGTCACCTGTCTGACTTTAATTCCTTTCATTATCATGTTTGAACTTCAGGTTCTAACATACTGAATTACTTTCCGAATGTGTCATGATATCTCACAAATCTATGTATTTGTCCTTGCTATTTTCTTCCTGTAATGTTCTACAATTTCCCTGCCCCAGTCCATCTCATAAGCTTTTACCATCCTTTAAAACTTAATTCTATTGTTTTAATTCTGTTCTGAGATGCTTTTCCAGATACCCAACTCAGTCATTGTTTCTCTTGATTTCTACTATACCTTGTCCTCCCTCCCTCATGGCAGTTTCCATTATCTCATTTTGTCGTAGTTGTTTAAAAACTTCTCTCCCTCTAGATTGCAAGCTTCTTGAAGATAACTTTATCTGTTCATCTTTATAGCTCTAGTTTCTAGCACAGTGCCTGGAATGTAAAAGTTACTCACTTAATAATTTGTTGAATGAATCAATGTATCAATCAATGAATGAGTGATCCTCTTTTGGCCCTGAAAGATCAAGTTTGTTAAATTCAGTTTAAGTTAAGAATAAATTAGGCTCAGTGTAAGGGACTGATGTATTCTTTCTCAAGTCACGTATACAATATAGTTTATGTTGTTTACAATGTTCTTAATTCCCAGAATAGGAGATAGGAGTTGTATTTTAGATATATGAATAAAGGCTTTTAGTTTTAGGGCATAAGCTTGTGATGTTGATTTGACTAAATTAGAGGTCACTTTGCTTCTTCTTAGCTGAGTGCTGAATAGTTGAGACTGCTGGATAAGTCACTATTTAATAAGCAAGGTAGTACTGTACTTACACAGGTGCTGTGATAGGGGTATTTTGAGGTGCTGTGGGATCATAGAGTGATGGTGGTGGGGTAACTATTTCAGTTAGTGGTGGGAGAATATTAGGGGGAGACGTCTCAGGGAACACAAGGTGGTAAGTGCTCTATAATACATGTCATTATCACATTCTGAATACTAATGTTACAGAAATCCGTGTAGAGTTGTGCTGTCCCGTATGGTAGCCACCAGCTACATGTGTCTGTTGAGCGCTTGAAATGTGGCTAGCCTGAATTGAGATGTGATGGAAGTATAAAATACACAATGGATTTTAAAGACTCAGTTAAATAGTTCATTAACAATTTTTTTATATTGATTAGATGTTGCAGTGATAATATTTTGGGTGTATTGGGTAAAATAAAATACAGTGTTAAAAAAACAGGTGAAATTAATTTTTATTTTAATGTGACTACCAGAAAATTTTAAGTTGCATATGTGGCTAGTATCTATTTCTGTTGTGCATTGCTGACCTAGACTATAAGGACCACTGACCCTCCGTGTAACTTCTTTTTACCATTAATTTAAGTATGTCATTCTGAAGTCTGCTATCCTCACCTGCTTTGACTTATTAGTATTAACTAGTTCACATGAGAGATTGATCGCTACCCTTGATCTTTTTAGCTTTAGGTTTGGACATCTGCTTTTTTTTAACTGGTTTTTAAATTTAGGAAATTTTACTTGTCAGTTAATACTATGCTTTGGGAGGAACAGTTAATGAGGTTAAGAAGCAGCTTTTTTCCATCATGCTTGTATTAATAGAGCTTTGTATTAAAGAAATACATGATTTTAAAAGCACGAGGTATAAAATATGTATGAGAATTATTATATATTAATGTATAATATGAGACTGTTATGTATTTCCCACTAACCTCCTGAACTTATTTTACTTTGTTTTTGTAGTATGCTTCACTTATTCTCTTCTTTCCAGGATTGAATATGATGCCTATCGCACTGATTTGGAAGAACTGAATCTAGGACCACGTGATGCAAACACTCTGCCAAAGATTGAGCAATCACAGCATCTGTTCCAAGCACATAAGGAAAAATATGATAAAATGCGCAATGATGTTTCAATTAAGTTGAAATTTCTAGAAGAAAATAAGGTAAATTTATTTTTTACCTTCTGAGATCTTTTGGTAGACTTTAAAATGAAGTCACCCTAAAGAGAGATAAATAGAAAGGTTTTTGTTTCTGCTAACTCTTTTTCGTTAACAGTTGCAAAGTGGAATTCCATTTATAATCAGTGTTTGAGTTTTTAGAAGTATATAAAATATGTTTACCTTTCTGCCATAAAAGTTATCATCGACTCTACTGTCCTAATCTTTCACATATAATAATTGGTAAAAAATACTTGATATTCAGCTGTTGATCTTCAGACTGGTGTTGGTTTCAAGTGCTTAAAAAGTTGTATAATGATAGATTCTCCTCTGAATATTTTGAAACCTTTTTATTAATGATAGGTACAGATTTCAGGAAGAGAACAGCATTCTTCTCAGTAACCGGTAAATGAGGAATGACTAAAAGGCCCAGCTTAGGGCTGCAGTTAGCATAATCTAGAAGAAATAAGCCAAGAAATCAGTTTTCCATGTTATTTTCATGTTTTGTGAACATATCCAAGGATTAGAACAGTGAGAGCTGAGATGGACCTGCTGTAGGCTTCACTTGGAGATGGATTCAGATATTAACAGGCTCTTGAGTTTTGGTTTAAGTAAAGGACAGGTTCCCATGTTTAACATTTCTTCCATCACATGCATACTCAATTTTGTGGGGGTGTTGCAGTTCTGGAAATGGGAGAGCCAGTAGTGAGCATGTTTCAGAGTAGGTATAGCTCAGTCTGTGGAGATGGGGTCTTCCCATTGCACATCAGTGGTCCTTTTCCTGTGCTTTACACATCCTCTGAAGTCATGGTAGGTCTTCAACTCTGCTTTCTTCCAAGTACCCTCTTAAAATTATTCTTCAGTTCTACTTGTCTGTTGATATCATCTTGTTTTCCTTAACATTTCCTTACAAACTCTTCTGGCTACCATAAAAGCTGCAGAATGATACCTTTCCTTGGGATCTACCAAGTCCAGCACTGTGACTCACTTTTTTTTTAGCTTCAATGGGTGAAAAGTATTCGCCAGAAAATGATACAATGGCAATAAAGGAAACCTCAGCAGAGTTATCAGACAGATTGCCCGGCATCATTCAAACAAGAGCACAGTGCAGCCTTTTAGCATTCATTAGCTGAGCACATAAGATGGCATTCATTTTGGTCGTTCATATATATATCTATATATACATATATATTTATCAGTTACACTGTTTAGTATTTTGATAGATAGGGATATATCAATACTTAGATACAGACGTATGTTTAAAATATAAAAATATTTTTGATGTACTGCCCTATAATGGATCAGTACTATACAGTTTAGTGCTAAATGAGATATGCTAGCGTTTTATGGGCTCTTTCCAAAGCTAATTTGAAGGGAAGGAAAGGAATTCACCTAATCTGGGGGTTCAGGATCTCTGCTAATAGAGAAAATGATTTTAGGAAATCTATAAAATGGTAATTGTGTTTCTTTGGGATCTATTGATATTGTGTGCTGTTCTCTGGTTAGTGAGATTATGAGTAATTTTTGTTTTCTATATATTTTTCTGTATTTTAGACGTTTTCTCTGAAAGGTTGTGTTGCCTTTTTAAAAAGGAGGGAAAGTTATTTTGAAAGAATCAGTACTCCTAAACCAGCTATGCTTATATACTTCTTGGCAGAATAAGTAAAAATACGCACATTGCACAAGGATAAACAATGGCCATGTGACTGCTACTTCTTTTACTCTGACTGTTTTTGAAATTTGACAGTAGATCTCCAGATTTAGACATGAATCAGGGAAAGCATTTCTTATTTGTCAGTTGCTATGCATTTTACATGTATTCTCTCACTGAATCCTCACAACAACCTTCATACTTTAATTCTTCTAGTAGATATTATTAAATACTGTGTATGCTAGGGATACATCAGTGAACAAAAAGGACAAAATCTGTCCTCTTGAGGTTTGCATTCTTATCAGTCAGATACTTTCATTATCCACATTTTACAGATGAGTGAATTAGTTTTACATCATCTTCTGTGACCATATATGCCCTTCACTTCTTATCTTTTGGAACTCTGTCTTCCTGATCTGTTCACTATAAGGATGCTCCTCACTTATTAGGAAGAGGTACATGACATACCTAGGCTCTTCCTTTTCCTGTGTCCAGGAGAATTTCTCCTAGATCCTGGGAACATCAAAATCAATATCTGAGCTGTGGAAAATAAGCTGAAAAAATGATTTGAGGCCTGTCTAACTCTGGTGTCATTCCTGCCTAAAGTAACGCTGTGCTGTGTCTGGAAAATAGCTGTAGTGCTAATGTGAGAAATAGAAAGGAGGAACAGAGGTGGTAGGTAGAAAAGAAATTGTACCCTTTGTCGTCCTCTGCCCTTACTTTACCTCACTTGTTTTTTGTTGTCGTCTGCTGTACTCTAGAGTTGAATAACGTAGTCAAATGAATAGGCAAGTTGGACTGTGTCTTTTGCAAAAAATCCTAGATTAAGAATACAAAAATCTGGTGCCAGACCCACTTCTACCACCTACCAGCTTTATAACCTTGGACAAGATGCACAGTCTCTCCAAGCTTCTGTATTTTCCTCTGGAAAATGGGGTAAATCATACCTTGTGGTGAGCAAGTGAAAAAAATGCAGTGTCCTCTGTAAAGTATAAAGTACTGTTCACAAGTATTTGTGAGATTCCTACTGTATGCCAGGCACTTTGGTAGGTAAAGGGATGAAAGAGAAGGAAGATAAAGTTCATGGCCTTAAGGAGTTAGAAAAACATAAGATGGTGTTGTTTTCTAGAAGTTATCACCTTCACACCTTCCCCTGGTGGCTTTTAAACTTAACCTGTGTCCTGACTGCTTTGTGTCTTTTTTGCTGGTATGAACAGAAATTGACATTAGAAAGATGTGACAGGAGACGTGAACTGTATTTATTTGAGTGTATTTATTTGAAATGTTAAATTATATAATTTGTCATTACGTAAGCAATACTTTCTCAATGGTAAGTAAGGATAATAAATTGTCTGAGGTACATTCAGATGTTTCCCTAGCCAGCTCTCCTACCTAAGATAACTTAAGTAGCTGGCAAAGGAAGATGCTGAAGACAGAGATACATTGATTATTTAACAGTGGAAATATAGTTTTTATGGCCATAATATTTCAGACTTGGAATTCACGATAATTTCTTACTCCTTTGTCATTAAGATATCTTTTTATGTTCCTTCTAGTGATACCTCATCTGATGTTGAATTATTTATTTTTATAGATAATTAGAGAAGTACGGTTATTTTAGTATCTATAGTATTCTCTACTCATAGCAATAAATAAATAGCTATTATCTACACATACATTAAGCCTCTACTATTTCAAATACATTGGTTGTAGTGCCAGAAAACTAAAGCAGCACTGTTCAGTAGAACTTTAACAGTGGTGGAAATACTCTATATCTGTGCTTTCCTGGTAGCCACGAGCCAAGTGCCGCTATTGGTCACTTGAAACCTTGCTAATGCAGTGAATCTTTATTTTATTTTAAAGTTTAAATAAATTTAAAATTATTTTAATTAAAGGTTAAGTAACCACATGTGGCTAGTGGCTATCATAATGGACAGCACAAATTCCAATTCTTAAAATTTCCCTGATTTGAGAAAACTTGCTTAACCTCTCTGAGCCTCGGATTCCTTATAAATAAAAAATGAATAGTAACGCCTGCCTTAGCAGGTTGCTTTTGTGTAGTAGTGATAATGTATAAAGCTCCCAAAAAACGCCTTGACGACAACTTAAGAACTTAGTAAATGATAGCTGCTGGTATTGGAGGTGATAGTGTTTCTATTATAATTTTGGTGGCATGAAAACATGTACAACTTGCCTATTCATTTGTTTACAAGTGATCCAAAGAAGTATGTGCAAAGTTCCAAGTTACTGGCACAGATGACAAATTGAGAAGTAGTGTGGGCTGAGCTGCTCAGGGAAATCTTCAAGATCCATGGGAGAGAGAGAACTTCAGCCTAGCCTTGAGAGATCAGAAGGACAGGCCTAAAAGAATTGGGAGGAGAACCTGCTTGGCAAGAGGAATGGCCTGCATGTAAGAATAGAGGAATATACATGTTTAACAGAGCAGTAGACAACCGTAATGGGACAGAACCTTCACATGCTTAAGGAAGAGAGAATCAGAAAGGTAATTGGAAGCCAGATTGTATTGAGCCTTGATCACATAAAGATTGAATCGTGGTCTCAAAAGGGATGTATACTGAACGGTGAGGGAAGAAGGGGACCCCTTTATGACCAGCCAGATCATCTCTGTAAATTTTAAATGTCAGTCAGATGGCTTTCATATCCAACTTTATCTTGTTGGCATTGAAGAACTTTTAAAGTTGGGAGTAACAGAAAAAAATTATGATTTAAAAACACGCTTCAGGCACTGTAGTTTAAAGGAAGAAAGAAAGAGGCACATAAACCAGTGAGGAAACTTTTATAGCCAAATGAAATGATTAAGAGCCGGGATGAGGGTCATTGCAATAGCAGTAGAAAGGAAAAATACAATGATTTCAAGGCTGCCTGACAGGGCTGGGGAAATCAACATAGGAAGCTGGTTTGGCTTGAAGGTTGTGAGGGATGAGGGATGGGAATTTGTTCTGATTAACCCAATGTTTGGTTTGAGATGACGACGAGATATTCACATGGAAACAATTGGTGGGAAGTTAATGATGTGGGTTTGGAGTTTGGAGGAGCAGGGTCAGGGTTTCAGAGATAAATGTTTGCAAGTTATTGTTTTGAGAATAACGTTGTCATTGTCACATCGTCTCTTCTTTTGACCTATCTTACTATAAAATAAGAAAATTGCTTTTATTCTCAAGGATTTTATGTTGTGAGATAGCCTAGAGATATTCGTTGTTTTTGGCTTTCCACAGTTGTCATCAAGCTAAGTTTCAATTTGAACTCACTAATCAGCTATTTCTAAAATAAAATCTATTAAAAAAAACTCTGATCTTTTTTATTTAACTCTTCTAAACTATAAAGAAATGATGTTGGTCTCTTTTTCTAAGCGATAAATAACTGTAATTTGGATGAAGACTTAGATCCCTGAGAAAACTTTTCTTTGTTTTTTGTTATTGTTGTTGAGCACCTTTTACCCTTTTCTTTTATTTTTAATAGCTCTAACAAAGGGAGGAAAAAGCAAGCCTTTGGGCCTTGGAACGGGCTATCATCCGTATTTACTTTCTTTGCTGTTTGAAATACCTCAAATCTGGTTTTTTGTTCTTTTGTTAAACTACAGCTAAATTTGTGCCTTAAAATCTCTCTTATATGCAGTTGTCAGGTAATCTACTTAGCACTTGAATTTTAACAAAATATAATATTGTTATTGTATATTGTATTTTTTAAAAACTTGAGTTATCTGAAACATCAATGAGTGTGCTATTTTATAATCTGATGATGTTCTGAAGGCTACTGCTTTTTTGAAAGCTGTTTCCACAGCTTTTTTGGGGGAGGGAGGAAACTTACTTTTGGTTCTCATGTCATGGCTTTTGTAGTGTCTTTGCATAGCAACACTTCTCTAAAATGAGAGGCCAGATAACCAAACAGCTAGAATGGTGCATAAAATAAAAGCAAATAGTCATTGAGTGAAGGACTGAAAACCGTTCCTGTGACTGTCTTAATACATTTTGGTGGCCAAACATTATGAGAATGTTTTTGTTTGTTTCATTCTTGAACTTTGTTAAAAAGAAATTTTGAGAGGGATTGGGAGGTGGACTCAGCTATATGTTAGAAAATTGAAGTATTTATATGTACTTGGTCTAGCCTTCCTTCTCTTTGGCAAAACAAAGGGAATAGGTATGTAAAATACACACATTCCTGTGTGTGTGCGTGCATGAATGCTGAGTGATATGTGCACATATCCGTATTTGTCATTTACCCTTAATGGAAAAACTGGAATCCGTCTACTATTTATAATCTATACTTTCTATCCACTCACCCTCCTGATATATTGTGTTTACTTTTAACTGAGACAACCCTTATTAATCTCTGATATTCTCCTCCTTGTTTACTAAACAACACTGAGTTGCATACCAGTAAAGACAAAGTTAATTAGGCTCTTCTGTTTCTCTTTTCATCAATATTTCTCTTTTTCTAGACCTTTAAATAACATAACTTAAGCTATTTTGTGACTTAAGGCAGTTTATTTACCTTTTGTTGTTCCTTTCAAGTTTCAAAACAAAACATAGGCTACTTTAGTAAAGAGAAAGAAAGTAGACATTTCTGGTGCTTTGTAGACTTGGTGAGAATAGGTACCATGCCTTCTTTTACAGCCCTCATGATGCCTAGCAATGGTGTTAAACGTATAGTAGTCATTTAGCAAATGCATGTTTGCATTTCTTTCCAGAATTAGAGGTCCACTACAGGGAAGTGAAGGAGATGGAAGTGAAGGAGAGTCAACTAGGATGGAATAGAAGGGTGAATCCTGATTACCTCACTCTGCCTTAGTGCGAGCAAAGCATGCTCTCTCAGAAATGCTTCTATTGTCTGCAGTGTGTACTATTTTCATGGAAAGAGGAAGCAAAAATTTAGAGAAAAATATGCAGATCAATGAGCCACTCTCATGTTTGTTTGTTTACTTTATTTATTTATTTACTTTGGTGAGGAAGATTAGCCCTGAGCTAACAACGTTGCCAATCCTCTTTTTGCTGAGGAAGATTTGCCCTGGGCTAACATCCGTGCCCATCATCCTCTACTTTATATGTGGGACACTGCCACAGCATGGTTTGATAAGTGGTGCATAGGTCTACGCCCAGGATCCGAACCTGTGAACCCCAGGCCGCCAAGCAGAGTACGTGAACTCAACCACTATGCCACGGGGCTGGCCCTCGTGTTTTTTTTTTTTTTAAAAAAAACAACTTTCTAAGGACTAGCTCTGTGGCCAAGTGGTTAAAGTTCCACACACTCCGCTTCGGCAGCCCAGTTGCGCAGGTTCGGATCCCGGGCGTGGACCTACTCCACTCATCAGCCGTGCTGTGGAGGCATCCCACATACAAGAAGTGGAAGAGGATTGGCATGGATATTAGCTCAGGGCTAATCTTCCTCAAGCAAAAAAAAAGGAGAATTGGCAACAGATGTTAGGGCAAATCTTCCTCACCAAAAAAACCCCAACTTTTTATATGGCTTGTAACCACAAAGAATGTGACAAAAGTAATTTAAGATTAATATTTCCCTTAAGATGACTATAATTTAACTTGGGAGTGGTAAATCTCGTTTCAGGGCTACTAATTTACTAGGGGGAAAAAACCCTGAATATGTCAAAAGATTGAACAAAGCAGCTTAAAGTATAAATAAAAAGTCCTTGCTTTTTATTTTAAAAGTCCTTACTCATTATATACTTATTTTAAGAAGGATAAAATATACTCTTACTTTAAGGTAATGTCAGTTAATTAGCTTTAACCATTAAAAGCAAGGTTTTTTCCATTATTATATTTCAGTGACTTAAAGGATGACAAGAGGGGGCAGAAAAAGATGAACCAGACTTGGGATCTATCCTGGACACATGTTTGATTAATATAGCTACTTAATTGTAAAAAAAATTTTTTTTCTTAAAAACCATAGTCATTCTGAATCTGAGGTTGATGAAAAAACTGTTGTTTTCACTCATACTGTATTTTATATATAATCATAATACAATAATATTCCTGTATGTTAGGATTTCTTTTCTAATATATTATTTAATACATTATCTCTTTTCTAATATATTACAGACTTATTTCATGTGTATCTTATTATGTATTTAACTGTTCAGAGAAAAATCCGATGAACTAAAGTGGTAAGGCAAGAGAAAGAGGGGGAATACACAGAGAATAAAAAACCTAGAATGAAGTCAACATACTCATGTAGTGTGAGACAGCTATATATGTAATTGTGATGACTCATTGGCTTTATGCAAATACGTAGTGTAATGGGAAATTCTCAAAGCCTAGTACATTTTTATAAAAATACACTATAAATGTTTGGAAAAGTTTAGAGGGCAGAGGTATTCTTTGTTTCTGAAACTTCTCTCTGAGAGGAAAAAATACAAACCTCTAAATATAAAAAATGGATATTTGTTGCCAAAGTTTAGGGAGCATATTAATCATTACTTAATATGTACAAGCAGTTACATTCTTGAAATCTTTTTCTCCGTTGTCAAAAGAAAAGATCCCTAACTTCTTACTCTCGATACTTTTTGAATATTCATGCCAGTGACTTACTGTCCTCCTTATTTCTGTAACTGAAGACATAAACAGTATTGCCTCTTGATATTTGCTCGTAAGTCAAGTGAAATTAAGTTGTATAGATAAAAAACCCTACAGTTCTAAATAAAAAATAAGCATTTATGGATTAAAATGTGTGAGTATAATAAGCAACCTCAACACTGTGCCAAGTGTGATTACCTACATTTGGATCCTGTGAAACATTCCCTTACCTATGCAACTTTACTTCCAGACTTAATTCCTGAGTATATTTCATCATATAATTTGATATAATTTCATGTTGTTATCGTTCTTTTTTTCATTCACTTAATAAACATTTATCAGGTATATAGTATGTGACAGGAAGTGTCCTGGATATTGGTGATACCCAGTGAGCAAAAGTAGAAACATTCTACCCTCAAAGAGTGGATAGCCTAGTAAAAGAAACAACAATGATCAAATCACACCAAAAAAATATATATAAAATTTGGCAGTGACCACTGTTTTCAAGGAGAGGTACATAGTCAGTTAAGAGTGGTCAGGGAAGGTTTCCATGAGAAAGTGATGTTGAGCCTTAACTAGGTAAGTGAGAAGCAAAGAGTTTTCCAGGTAGAAAGAATAGCATGTGTAAGAGCCCTGTGGCAGGAGGGGATGTGGTGTGTTCAAAGAATGAATGTGACTAGAGCATAGTGAGAAGACTGGGAAGTAAGCAAGGGCCAGACTATGGAGGCCTTATAGACCACATTAAGGAAAAGTTTTATTTTAATATCAGTGGGAAGCAATTGAAAGAATTTTTGGTAAATGATAGGTCTAAAATGTGGAGCACAGATTTTAGTAGAACCTAAGAATGAATATAGTAGTTTAGACAAGAGATGATGGAAACTTGGATTAGGATTAGTGGTAGTGGAAATGAAGTGAACTGAAGGTGTCAAGAGATAATTAAAAAGTAAAACAGAAATACATGTAAAATACTAAGAGCAGATTGATGTATGATTGGCACCTTTGACATTTTATTTCTTTATTCAGCAAACATTCACCGATTGCTTTTTATGTGCCTGTCACTGGGTTAGGTAGTAGAAATATAATGGCCTTGCCATCACAGAGCTTATAGTCAAGTAAGAGAAATAGGCATTAACCAAATAATTACATAAATGTAAGCTATGGTAAGTGTTGTGAAGGGAAAATAGAGGGGTCATGTGAGTATACAAAGAGGACTTAGCTTGGTGTGGGGGATTGTGGAGGGCTAGCTAGAGGAAGTGACATTGGGGCTGAGATCCAAATGGGTAGAAAGAAGTTAACTAAAGGTGTTTGGAGAAAGGGAATCTTAAATAGAAGGAATAGAATATGCAGAAGCCAACTGAAGGTCAGTGAGGCCAGAGCATAATGAGGACAGGGGAGAGTAGCTCTGGATGAAGCTCGACAGGTAGGTAGGTAGGGGCCTACACAAGGATGAAATGACTTAGGTACAAGGTTACTCATTGCAGCATCACTTGTAGTGTCTAAAGATGAGATACAACCCACCAGTTCAGCAGTAAAGGACTAGTTGAATAAACTGTGGTTCATTTATACAATGGAATACTTTGTAGCTATTTAAAAAAAAGAAGAATAGGGATGCTATTGATAGAAAAATCCTCAGAACATAACTATTAAATGAGAAGAACAAGGTGCAACACACTCACTATGGTTCAATACCTTTTGTGTAAGAAATGAAGGAAATAAGAATGTATAATCCTATTTTCTTGTGCTTGCATAATGAAAAACCGGAAGAATTAACTAATTAAAATTGGTTACCTATAAGGGAAACAGAGTAGTCGGAGACAGGAGTGAAAATGAGACTTCTCATTGTATACTGTTTATATCCTTTCAATTTTGATCCTACCTATTCAAAGAATAAGATTTAATTTTAAAAAGAAAGGAAAATAAGTATAGCTAGAAAATGTTTTTTAAATAGTGTGCCTTATCTTTTTTCAAAATGAGACAATTATATTTCTATTTTTCAAATACAGTCTAATATACGTATTCATATAGCCTATAATTTTCCTCTTAGCTTAAAATCAAATAATCAATTTCATGTTGGAGAGAGTAGAAAAACAGTTAACTTGCTAGGATGTGAGTTCCATACATCATTCTTAAGTGACAGATTAGAAATGGTGTGATATAGTACCTTTCATTTATATCAGAAAATATTTTCATGTGTAGTACCATATTTGCTGCTGTTAGTGCTTTGGCTTCCAGATCCCTTTAAAAATTTTTCTAAACCCACATGGAGGAGGAAAAATTTACCTGTGGTTTGCATTGCCTCCTTTCTCTCTTTAGAAAAGAGGCAGAAACTATCTTTATATAAACCATACAACCAAAAAGAATTGTGAGTTGTGGGTTGATTTTGAAATTAGCATCGTCCAAGCCATTCCAAGCCATACCTATCCAGAGTCAGTCGGTAACATGCAATCAACTGGTGAATACAGGAGAGAGAGCGCATCTGGCTAACCAATTCATATAGTTTGTCTGTCAGTCACGCTATTTCCAGCAAGCAATTTTTGTGAAGCAGAGGTGTTTTGTACACAAGATTTCAAAGGCTTCTAGGAGGGATAGCTTCATAATCATGAATTGCTGTTTTTGTCAATTTGACTTGGTTTTTTTTTTTTTTTTTTTTTTGGCAATTATAAGGTGCTTATGTTTTTTTTTTTTTTTTTTTTTTTTTTTTTTTAAAGATTTTTATTTATTTTATTTTTTCCCCCCAAAGCCCCAGTAGATAGTTGTATGTCATAGCTGCACATCCTTCTAGTTGCTGTATGTGGGACTCGGCCTCAGGATGGACGGAGAAGTGGTGCCTCAATGCGCACCCGGGATCCGAACCCGGGCCACCAGCATTGCAGCGCGCGCACTTAACCACCAAGCCACAGGGCCGGCCCAGGTGCTTATGTTTTTTGACTCTTTGGTCAGAAGTGATCAACTCATGTGCAGGGCAGGATGTTTGGGTTTCATTTTTCTGTTGTGTATTTTAGAAAGGAGGGGATTGTTTGGTCTTTTCACTTGGAGTGAATAGGATTCACTTATAAAAATTTGCTCCTCAACCATTACTGCTGCAATGTATCTGTTCTATAAAATGGTTGATACCTCAGATCCACATTTCACTTTATTCTGCCAACTTTGGGTATCACTGAAGTCAGTTAACCAGGTTTTGTGATAAAGGTGAGTTTTTAAGTGATCAATGTAAGATTTGAACAGATCACTAATAATCTGCACTGGTTTTGGTGGCAGCATTACTGCACTTTTTTTTATTAGTTCTTGGTAGTTACAATCTCTTTGATTTACTTAAAAGTAAAACTTTTAATTAGTATTTCTGAGTAAAATCTCAGATGTTAGCAGTGTTTAAGAATTTGACTTTGCATTGGTTTTTTTATCCTTTCCTTGATGTCCTCTCAGTAATGACTTAGCACTTTTGTTGATCATATATATATTCCTTCTATGACTCATCTCTACACTTTGTTAGATTAAAAAATCATTTGATAACTAGGTTTTTTCTTTATTCCTCTTAAACCCTATAACATTTTGTTTTGCTATCCTTAGTTTCTTCCTTTAAATTTTCAAAAGATGCTTTTTTTTTTCAGTAAGTTTTTTAAGGTGCTTGTTTTGGGCTATTAATAATGCCTAATCCTAAAGAAATATTGTATAAAGGTACTATGACAAACTGTCTGCTGACAAGCAATTTACAGTCTAACGGAGGCCATTTAGTAAAAATCTGTTATATACAAAATGCTGAGTTAAGCATGAGAAAGAAGGAATACAGAATTTGATGAAGAAAAACATTAGTGTGGGCTAGAAGTACCTGCTAGGCTAGGTGATAGTATGACTTGAGCAGGAACACACAAGAATGAGTAACATGAGCATTGGTGGGAAAGGTCAGAAAAAAAATTCTTGAAGAAACCCTGGATCATATGCTTAAATGATTTGTAAACTTTTGTTTTCTATTCTATTCTTAAAGCAGAGCATAGTATTACTGCTTACGGATTTTTTTTTAAGAGGAATAATGCTTTTATCATACTTTGATTAAGTTTTTCCATTGTTTATAAAATATTTGTTAGGTGCATAGGATCAGAATTTTGTAAGTTGGATAAGAGATTGGGTTCTTAATCTTAAAAAAAAGTTTTCTAAGATATAATACAGAACCATACTTATGAAGGAAAACTATTTTGTGAATGTAAACAGGAGTGTGAATGGGCCATTAGTTTAACTATAAGTTCTTGTTGCCAGACGTTCAAAGGCCGTTGAGAACAGGGTCACCTAATTGATGAAGGGAAATACCCAGTTCCGTAACTACTCTTCTGTACCTAAATTAATTTTGAACTAGGAGCTCAGATGCTAACTTGAATGATTTATGCTACTTTAACATTTCCTCTAGCAACTTGAAAGTTTCTTTCTTTCTTCCTCTATGTATTACCATAGTGCCCAGGGCTTTCTCCAATTTAAAACACATATCATGCTGTGCTGTGAATGCCTGCTAGTCTATTTCTTCCTCTGGAGGTAAGCTCCATGGAGGCATCTATAGAGCATTCCCTTCTTATAGTAAGTGAATTGATGGACCCTGATCTTTTGAGTACTCTGTAAATGGAAGAAGCTCTCTATAAGTATTTTGTATAATATCTAGATGTATATCTAGCTAAACTGTGATCTAGTGTACAGATGATGATGGTGAGATTCAGAGAAGTTGAGTCTCACAGCCAGACCAGGATTCAAATCTAGATCTGTTTGACTCCACAGCCCTGTTTTTAGTTAAGTATGATGCTATGATGCTGCTCCAAGTGAGGTTCTTAAAATAGCAGAGGGAGAAGATGGGAGATAACCTTGGAAAACAGAAACCGTATTCGTCACATCTAAACCTGGAGCTCTTGGAAGGAAGGGAGGAAGAGGAGTGAGCTAACACTGTCAGCCATACAACAGAAGGAAATAGATATTTTTGCTAAGGGGGAGAAAACCTCTGCACTGAGAATTTTAATGTACTGTTGGATAAAGAATTACAAGACATTCCCACAGTTCTGTGACCTACCATTATCAGACTTGACAAGTTCTGTTTCCTCAGGTATCTTCTTTTTAAAACAGGACTGCCCTTTTTTCCCTCATAGGATGTTTTTTTTTTAAACCTGCTTGTCAGTGATTTGTTGAAACCTATCCCAATGCGTCAGAAAAATGAAATCTATTCTTTTACCTCCACTTGTAGTTCATATTTGTCTTTCCTTCTCTCACTCCCTTCCCAATGCCCACACCCATATTTTTGATAGTGCTTCTCTTTCTCAACTGGTAGTTGCTTTGACATGACAGGCATTTCTGAAGCTATTACAAAGTAATAAGATACTTCACAAACCTAATAAAAGGCCAAGAAAGGTATACTTTGCTGCTTGTTACTCTTCTAGTCTCTTACTTAATGGAAAAAGATCAATGATGGGCAGAGAAAGCATATAATTATACATTTTTAAATAGTTGAGAGTAAAGAAAGGAGTTAATATTTTACATATTAGTGGTTGGAGACTTCTTACTAAAGAATGATTTTGTTCCAGCTTTTCCTCACGTGTTTAAGCCAAGCTACTGCCCCAATATTGTCGTACACTTTATACAGACCCCTATTTTATAGAATTGTTGGGAGAGCCAATAATTACTTTGAAGAACTTAACAATTGTAAATATATTGAAACTAATAACTTTTATTTTAACTAGAAATTGCCTCTTTTTTTTTAATCACCTCTGATAAGAAGGTATGTAATCTAAATTTGATTTGGAAAGAAGTTCATTTGGTAGAAATAAAGTGTCTTTTTATGGTTTTGATGCCTACAAAGTAATACTTATAAGTTTTTTCAGTCAGTAACTTTGTAAATGGAATTTATCTTCTATTGATACATGCTGTGTAGGCAGGAGAAAATTTTCAGGGTAATCCACTTGGCATCATTTATCAGTCCTGCTCTTAAATTTCTCTTATGCATTTTCCATTTAAAAGCCCAGCTTGTCTCTGCCTTACTCATCAGTGTTGAAGTTTGTTTTGCCGTTTAACAATTAAAGTATTGTATGGTATATTTTAGGTCATTCACCAGATGTTGCTATAGTGGTTTTGCTTATGTCTGGTCTGATCTGGGTTGCTCATTGTTTGGCACATCTTTATGAAAGTTCTTTGTAATTGAGTTCACAATGATTTAGTGTATTTCTAAATTACTGTAATTGTTTCTGATGTTAGGTTTTGAAAATTTGTCAAATTTGTCATCATCCATTTCTGCCTGGAATTGTTACCTCTATCTCCTTTTGCTCCTATTTTAAATCTCTGCTTTTCTGTTGTATTTTATTTATCCTATAATCACTTTAAATCTTTTCTAAGTTAGGACACACATAAAAAAATACTTCAATATAGATTTTTTCCTGCTGTGTAATTATGGAAAGATTATATGAAAGATTAATATCGCATTATTCTTCATAATTTTAGAAGGAATTAACTTTTATTTCTTTCATCTGCTCCAACCCTTGTGTTAGATCCTTGTCCTGAGGATGTTTAAATGCAACTTCAGGGCCAGAGACAAAGTTAGCAAGGAGGTTAAAGTATATCTTTTCTACATTTCTACCCTTCCTTTAAGGGCTCTGCCATATCTTTTTTTGTTTGTTTCAAACTTGATTTAAAAGCTTTACAAAATGTTTATTGCTTTATAAATAGAGGCAGGTTAAAATAGGTCAAAAGAACGTGGACCCATCTTGGAATAAGATATTCCTGAGTTCCCAAAATCCCAGCTCCTGCTTTCTAGCTATCTAAACTTAGGCACATTACTTAACTTTCTGATTCTGTTTTTTTAAACTGTAACATGGAGAGAATAACAGACTGTACAGAGTAGATATAAGGGTAACATATTATCTGTCACACAGAAAGTACCTCACAAAATCTACTGTCACCCACCATATCAAAGAATAGTCTACCAAAACACTTGGCTGTTTCTCTGATTCTGTACGCTCATCAATTCTCATGATCTAATAGCATAAGTGTAGAAGTAAATTGAAAAAGAATAATGACCCTAAAATATTTCCTCAAACATTTTGGCTTTTTGCTTCTCCTCCTAAAAGTAGAGTTTGACCTTTCCCCCACCTTTCTTCATCTCTCTCCCTAAGCCAGTTCTGTTTGAGAAACCAGAATCTTTCCTAGATTGACCTTTACAAGGCCAAATAGCCTAGTAAAGTGAACCCGATAAACAAGCCAAATAAATTAAAATAATACTTTTAAGTCTTGTTAAAACTGCTTATATATAGTGACAACAGCACAGTCATTACCAAGATTGCAAAAATTAGTTATCTTTAAAATTGAATTGCAACTGCTTTTCTAATATTGCTTAACTATTCTCTTTAATTGGTGATGATTTATATTTATTTAATAACCAAAACATCCTGAGGATTCTTTGTAGCATATCAGAGTTGCATTGAAGACATTATATGAATACATATTATAGTGCAAATTAGTTAACCAAAAATAGGCAGAAAAGCAAAATATTCTGTTTTAATTCATTTAGTTTAGAAAGTATATTCAATATGAATTGATTTATTAATTTATTTTAATTTCCTTTTATTTTCGATTTAGTAATCATTTGATTGGATAAAAGAGTCAACTTACCATTCTTATTTAAATTTGTATTCTGATTTTGAAGACATACTGCCAAAACTAAAACTTGTACTAGGATAACACATTATCAGTGCTAATAGAAAAATGAAGTAAATTATCTGTTTTGGTATAAGATAGCTTCTGAGATTAAAGTGACAATGAAATTTTATACTTTATTTCCATAATTATAATTGAAAAGCTGTGAATCTCCAAAGGCTCTCACTCTAGCAGGAAACTGCTCTGAAGTGGGTGTATACTTTAAAAGGCTTTACACATCAGCCTTCTCACAATTACTGGGAGAATGTTTTTGTGAAAATAGGTATTGTGTCATTTTGTTGTGAAAATAGGTATTGTGTCATTTTGTTGTGAAAACTAGAATTCAGTCCTAAGAAGCACCCTCTTTGCTTGATTTCCTGTGGATTAAGTTTCACTGGGGGGTGGGGAACCATTTTAAATACAGCTAATGCACTGGGTTTGAGGCTTTGTTAGTAGGCTGCCGTGCCTTGCTCAGCTGCAAGAAGAGATGTCTCTGTGTTCAGTTTGTCAACTGCCTCAGGGGATGGGGAAACTGACTTGTGTTGACATTTGTAGGGTTAGCTAGAAATTGTCTGATGCCTTTCTCACTTTCTTTCTGACTCTCTAACTTTCTAGACTGTTGTAACAGCTCTCTGCAGGTCCAGTACATGAATCAAATCCTGTGCTCTGCTTTTATTGTCTCCTCTAATTCTGAAACATTGGGAATTAAAATTCAAGTCAAAAATTTTATTATGGCCCAAAGAGCAGTAAAGTAATTGGCTAGAACCTACTTCTGAAAATTAGAATTTTGTGTGTGTGTGTGAGGAAGATTAGCCCTGAGCTAATGGCTGTTGCCAATCCTCCTCTTTTTTGTTGAGGAAGATTGGCCCTGGGTTAACATCTGTGCCCATCTTCCTCTGCTTTATATGGGACGCTGCCACAGCATGGCTTGACAAGCTGTGCGTCGGTGCGCGCCCGAGATCTGAACCTGCGAACCCCAGGCCACTGAAATGGAGTGTCAGAACTTAACCGCTACGCCACCGGGCTGGCCCCTCTGAAAATTAGAATTTTATGCTGAAAATATAGGCACCCCTTAGCTGCTCGGTAATTCCAGGAGCCAAGGATTGTCCAAAATAAGAAAACAAGAAAGGCCAAATAGTACTAGTAGAGCAGGGTGGAAACTACCTTGTGCCCCAGGTAGGTTACCACTGTGAAAGCTTTAAAAAAATACAGTACCTGTAGATAGGAAGAGTGTTTAATTAATGGGGTGGTTCATAAACTGATACACATAAACTTCCAGTTGAATTTAATAAATCTCTAAAAGAGGAGCCAGTTTCTGTCCTTAAAAATAAATAGAAATAATTTTTTTTTATTGAAAGACAGCCTTTCAGAAGAAGGGCTTTATGAGAGCCATTTGAGTTTCCAAATATATCTATACTTCTACTTAGAAAGCAATTACTTTTCCCAGAAAATTTTAGTAGAAAGGAACCATAAAAATTATCTTAATCTCAATTTCTTCGTTATGCAAGTGAGAAGAGAGTTCACATAGTAAACCCAGGACAGAAATAGGAATTGAGCCTGATTTTCCGGAATCTTTTATTCTATTTCAACTATATTAGCTTCCATCTACAGTTAACAAGAGTCTCTACAGGCAAAGAAAAAGATTATCTACTTAATGGCACAAAAAGTAGAAAATTAATAAATGGTTTATTTGTGGTAAATTTGCTTTGTTCCTAATCTGGAAAAGGCCACTTTAGAGAAGGAAATTTTACTTAAGTGTGCTTTGCAAAAATTCAAAATACATCACATATCAGTTCGTGAGGTTTGTGACATCCTATTTTAGGGACAGATATGAGTTTTCCTTGAATTCTCTGAGGTCTGTTACTTCAAATTCACAAAACAAGGTGAATGTCTTGGTTATAAATAGAATTGATCTATGGCTTTAGAGAGAATTAGAATCTGGAAAGATCATTTGAAACTTTCTAATTTAGTTTCATTTTTAGATCTATTAACTCATTTATAGTCTATTTTTGATACTGTATCTGAAATGAGTCATAAAGCGTCATTATTTTCCTATTTTTTCTTCTGTCTTTTTAAAAAATAACATTTGGTGTATATACAAAATAATATGTAATTCATATGTAAGTTATAAAGCATAATAATATAATGAACATCTGTGACCCTACCACCCAACCCAAGAACTAGAACATTACCAGTAATTTGTTTCTATCTTCATGTTCCCTCCCTAACCCATCCCCTTACCACCCCCATACCTTACATTTTATTTATTCATTCTACTGTTAAACGACATTTGCATTGTTTCTGTGTGTCTGCTATAAATGTTCCTGACCATGCCTCATGGGGCATTGTGAATGTTCAACTTTAAGATAAAGCCAAATTGTTTTCCAATGTAGATGAACCAATTTACACTCCCACCAGCAGTGTATACAAGTTCCCTTTGATCCACATTCTCTCCAAACGAAGTGAGTAAAATGGTATTTTTGTGTGTGTTCTTCATTTTTATTTCCCTCATTATTTATTGACCATATGTGTTTCTTCTGGTAAAAAATACCAATTCATGCCTTTGTTCATACTTCTACTGTATTGTCTGTTTTTTTCTTATTGGTTTGTAGGAGTTCTTCATATATTTTTTACTAATCCTTTTTTGGTTATGTGTTACAGCTATCTTCTACCATTAGCGGCTTGTGATTTTACCCTCTTTACAAGGGCTTTTGACAAACCAAAGTTCTTAAAGTAGTTTAAATTATCAATCTTTTCTTTTGTTAGTACCTTTTCTCACCTATTTAGGAAATTCTTTCAGACCCAAGGTTGTAAGATTTTTGGCTATATTTTCTTCTAAAAGTTTTAGATTTTTTTTACTTTTCACAGTTCCAAATCCACCTGAAGTTGGTTTTTTTATGTTACGAGTTAGGAATTCCTCTCAGGTGGATAACCATTTTTCCTAGCACCATTGTTTTCCCCCACAGCTTTATTGAGGTATAATTGACATGCAGTAACTGCACATATTTAAGGTGTACCATTTGACATGTTTTGATATATGCAGACACCTGTGAAAACATCACCAAAACAAAATAGTATGTTCATCATCCCCAGAAGTTTCCAAGCCCCTTAGTAATCCAAACCCTCAGGACCAGGCAACCACTGATTTGTTTTCTGTTACTATAGATTAGTTTAAATGTTCTAAATTTTAAATAAATGAAATCAAACCGTTTATACTCTTTGTTTTCTGGTTTCTTTCACTGACCATAATGTTTTTGCGATTCATCCATGCTGCGTGTATCAGTTATTCATTTCTTTTTATTGCTGAGTGGTATTCCGTTGTATAGAAATACCACAATTATCTGTTTGCCTGTTAATAGACATTTGGGTTGTTTCAAGTTATTGAAAGCTATTATAAGTAAAGCTACAATGAATATTCACATACAAGTCTTTGTGTGGATGTACACCTTCATTCCTCTCAGGTCAATACCTAGGAGTAGAAAAGCTAGGTTGTATGTATATATACATATGGGAATAGTAGGTACTTGTCTGACTTTTTAAGAAACTGGCAAACTTTTCCAAGATGGTTGTACCATTTTACATTCCCACTAACAGTGTATGAGAGATCCATTTGCTCCCCATCCTCTCCATTAAGTTATGGTTGGTCTTTAATTTTAGCCATTCTAGTGGGTATGTAGTGGCATCTCATTATGGTTTTAATTGGAATGTCCCTAATAACTAAAGATGTTAAGCATCTTTTCATGTGCTTGTTTGCCATCTGTATATTTTTTTTTTTGGTGACATGCCTGTTCAAATCTTTTCTGCATTTTTTTGTTGGGTTGTTTGTCATCTCTTATTCAACTGTAAGAATTCTTTATATATTCTAGCATCAGGTTCTTTGTCTGATACACATTTTGCAAATATTTTCTTCTAACATGCAGCTTTCCTTTTCATTTTTATAACATTGCTTTTTTAAAAGAAAAATATTTTAACTATTAATGTTTTTCTTTTATAATTTATGCTTTGTGTGTACTGTAAAAATTTTTGCCAAACCCAAGATCATTGAGATTTTCTCCTAAGTTTTCTTCTAGAAATTTTATAGCTTTTAGCTCTGACATGTAGGCCTATGATCCATTTGAAGCTAAATTCTGTATATATTGTGAGGTATAAGTGTCAAGGTTCATTTTTCCTGACAATCTTTGGATATCTTTTCTGTCTACCAACTCTCTTGATGAGTTTATCTAGTCATGTGGCTTTGAATATCATCTATATATTGATGTGTATTAACTCCCAATTTATGTTTCCATGCTAGACAGCTATCCTGAACTCTATCCAGTCTCAAAAATACAGTTACCTACTCAGTATTTCCATGTGTATGCCTGAAAAGTATCTCAGACTTGTCCAAAACTGAGCTCTTGATATCCACCTTTCCCCCTGCTCCACACTGCCCCCTCACAGTCTTTGCTATATCAGTAAATGGCAACTTTGTTCTTTCAGTTGTTCGGGTCAGAAGTCTTGACTTCGTCTTTGTTCTCTTTCTCTCACACTCCACATCTTGATCTGTGGGCGTCACCTGCATGTTATGTTGAGAATCCCACCTCTTCTCACTGCTTCCCCTGTTATCTTTCATAACCTTCCCCTTTTTTTTTTGCTGAGGAAGACTGGCCCTGAGCTAACATCTGTTGCCAATCTTCCTCTTTTTTTGCTTGAGGAAGATTAGCCCTTAGCTAAAATCTGTGCCAATCTTCTTCTATTTTGTATGTGGTCACCGCCATAGCATGGCTGACAGGTGGTGTAGGTCCGTGCCTGGGATCTGAACCCGTGAACCTGGGCTGCTGAAGCGGAACATGCTGAACTTTAACTACTACACCATGGGGCCAGCCCCATTTCCCTTTTTTAATAATGAAAAAATGTTAAATACATTCAAAAGAATGTTTAACCTGCAGGGAAAATATAAAGAGTAGCAACAACAAAAAACAGCAGCCATGTTCCCACCACCCAGGTTAAGAAACAAAACTATCAGTACTATTGTAGCCTCCTCTGTGCTTTCCCTTACCTCATCCTCCCTCTTCCCCTCCCTCCATAATCCCTATTCTGAATTTTGCTTATTGTTCCTGTTGGTTTTCTTTATAGTTTTACCACGTATGAATGTGTCATTCAGTTATGCGTGTGTTTGAACCTTATATAAATGGAATCCTACTATGGATGTTCTTCTGCAACTTGCTCTGTTTTGCCCTATCTGATGTTCCTGAGATTCATCCATGTTGATGCATGGAGCTGCAGTTCGTTTATTTTCACTCCTATATAGTATCCCCATTGCATGAAGAGACCGCAGTTTACCCATTCTCCTGTAAATACAAATTTTGATTTGTTTTCTTGTTTTTTTAATGCTAAAAACATTGCTACTATGAACATAGTTGTACATGTCTCATGGAACACACATGCAAGTTTCTCTAGGGCATATTCTTATGAGTTAAATGGCTGTTCCATAGGGTATATATGTCTTATTTTACTAGATAATGCCGAATTGTTTTCAAAAGTAGTTGTACAAATTTATACACCAATCAACAGTATACAAGAGTTCTCATTGTTTTAAGTTTTCCTAATATAGAGGGTATAAAATGGTGTCCCAAGTTAGTTTTGATTTACATTTTCCAGTTTTCTGATGAGGCTGGATATCCTTTCCACTTTAATTGGCCACTGCTGTTTCCTCCTCTGTGAAATGCCCATCCATGTTATTTGCTCTTTTTTTTAAAATTATTTTATTGAGGTCATATTGGCTTATAACATTGTATAAATTTCAGGTGTACATTATTATAGTTCAGTTTCTGTGTAGGCTGCGTTGTGTTCACCACCAATAGTCTAGTTTTTATCTGTCACCGTACATATGTTCCCCTTTCTCCCTTCCCCCCGACCCCCTTCCCTTCTGTTAACCACCAATCTGTTCTCCTTATCTGTGTGTTTGTTTGTTTATCTTCCACAAATGAGTGAAATCATACAGTATTTGTCTTTCTCTGTCTGACTTATTTCACTTAGCATAATACCCTCAAGGTTCATCGATGTTGTCTCAAATGGCACGATTTTGTCTTTTTTTATGGCTGAGTTGTATTCCATTGTTTATATATACTATGTCTTCTTTATCCATTTATCTGTTGATGGGCACTTGGGTTGCTTCCAAGTCTTGGCTATTGTGAATAATGCTGCGATGAACATAGGAGTGCATATATGTTTTTGAATTAGTGTTTTCATGTTCTTTGGATAATACCCAGAAGTGGAATAACTGGATCATATGGTATTTCTACTTTTAACTTTTTGAGAAATCTCCATACTGTTTTCCATAGTGGCTGCACCAGTTTGCATTCCCACCAGCAGTGTATGAAGGTTCCCTTTTCTCCACATCCTCTCCAACACTTGTTTATCTTGTCTTTTTAATGATAGCCATTCTGATGGGTGTGAGGTGATATCTCATTGTGGTTTTGATTTGCATTTCCCTAATAATTAGTGATGTTGAACATCTTTTCACGTGCCTATTGGCCATCTGTATATCTTCTTTGGAAAAATGTGTGTTCATATCCTCTGCCCATTTTTTGATCCAGTTGTTAGATTTTTTTGTTGTTGAGTTGTATGAGTTCTTTATATATGTTAGAAATTAACCCCTTGTTGGACATATGATTTGCAAATATTTTCTCCCAGTGGGTGGGTTGTCTTTTCATTTTGTTGATAGTTTCCTTTGCTGTGCAGAAGCTTTTTAGTTTGATGTAGTTCCATTTGTTTATTTTTTCTTTTGTGTCCCTTGCCTGATAAGACATGGTATTCAAAACGATACCTCTAAGACCAGTGTCCAAGAGCATACTTATGTTTTCTTCTAGGAGTTTTATGGTTTCAGGTCTTACATTCAAGTCTTTAATCCATTTTGAGTTAATTTTTCTGTATAGTGTAAGATAGTGGTCTACTTTCATTCTTTTGCACATGGCTGTCCAGTTTTCCCAACAGCATTTATTGAAGAGAGTTTCCTTTCTCCATCGTTATGTTCTTGGCTCCTTCGTCAAAGATTAGCTGTCCACAGATGAGTGGTTTTATTTCTGGGCTCTGAGTTCTGTTCCATTGATCTGTGTGTCTCTTTTTGTGCCAGTACCGTGCTGTTTTGATTACTATAGCTTTGTAGTATATTTTGAATTCAGGGAGTGTGATACCTCCAACTCTCTTCTTTTTTCTCAGGATTGCTTTGGCTGTTCAGGGTCTTCTGTTGTTCCATATAAACTTTAGGATTCTTCTATTTTGGTGAAGAATGTCATTGGCATTCTGATTGGGATTGCATTGAATCTGTAGATTGCTTTAGGTAATATGGACTTTTTAACTATGTTTATTCTTCCAATCCATGAGCATGGAATATCTTTCCATTTCTTTATGTCTTCTTCGATTTCTTTCACTAATGTCTTATAGCTTTCAGTGTATAGGTCTTTCTCCTCCTTGGTTAAATTTATCCCTAGATATTTTATTCTTTTTTGGTGATTGTAAATGGGATTGTATTCTTGATTTTTCCTTTTGCTAGCTTGTTATTAGTGTATAGAAATGCAGTTGATTTTTGTATGTTGATTTTGTACCCTGCAACTTTACTGTGTGGGTTAATTATTTCTGATAGTTTTTTGGTGGACTCTTTATGGTTTTCTGTATATAGAATCATGTCATCTGCAAATGGTGACAGTTTTACTTCTTTCTTTCCAATTTGGATCCCTTTTTTCTTTTTCTTGCGTAATTGCTCTGGCTAAAACTTCCAATACTGTGTTGAACAAGAGTGGTGAAAGTGGGCATCCTTGTCTTGTTCCTGTTCTCAGAGGAATGGCTTTCAGTTTTTCACCATTGAATATGATGTTGGCTGTGGGTTTGTCATATATGGCCTTTATTATGTTGAGGTACTTTCCTTCTATGCCTGTTTTATTTACAGTTTTTATCATAATGGATGTTGGATCTTGTCAAATGCTTTCTCTGCGTCTGTTGAGATGATCATATGATTTTTATGGCTCATTTTGTTAATGTGGTGTATCACATTGATTGATTTGCAGATGTTGAACCATCCCCTGCATCTCTGGAATAAATCCCACTTGTTGATGATGTATGATCCTTTTAATGTGTTGTCGTATTCAGTTTGCTAATATTTTGTTGAGGATTTTTGCATGTATGTTCATCAGCGATATTGGCCTGTAATTTTCCTTTTTTGTGTTGTCCACATCTGGTTTTAGTATCAGGGTAAGCTGGCCTCTTCAGTTTTTCAGAAGAGTTTGAGAAGGATAGATATTAAATCTTTGAATGTTTAGTGGAATTCTTCAGAGAAGCCTTCTGGTCCTGGACTTTTGTTTTTTGGGAGGTTTTTGAGTACTGTTTCAATCTCTTTACTTGTGATCAGTCTATTCAGATTCTCTATTTCTTCTTGATTCAGTTTTGGGAGGTTTTATGATTCTAAGAATTTATGCATTTCTTCTAGGTTATCCAATTTGTTGGTGTATAGCTTTTCATAGTATTGTCTTACGATCCTTTGTATTTCCATGGTGTTCATTGTAATTTCTCCTCTTTCATTTCTGATTTTATTTATTTGAGTCTTCTCTGTTTTTATTTTAGTGAGTCTGGCTAAAGGGTTGTCAATTATGTTTATCTTCTCAAAGAACCAGATCTTAGTTTCATTGATCCTATTGTGTTTAGTCTCTGTTTCATCTATTTCTGCTCTGATTTTTATTATTTCCTTCCTTAAAAATATGGAACGCTTCACGAATTTGCATGTCATCCTTGCACAGGGGCCATGCTTATCTCCTCTGTATCATTCTAGTTTTTTAGTATATATGCTGCAGAAGCAAGCACTTATTTGCTTTTTTTTTTGGTGAGAAAGATTAGCCCTGAACTAACATCTGTTGCCAATCCTCCTCTTTTTGCTGAGGAAGATTGGCCCTGAGCTAACATCTGTGCCCATCTTCTTCTACTTTGTATATGAGACACCGCCACAGCATGGCTTGATGAGCGGTGTGTAGGTCCACGCCCAGGATCCGAACCTGTGAACCCCAGGCCACCGAAGCGGAGTGTGGGAAGCCAACCACTACGCCACTGGGCCAGCCCCTGTTTGCTCTTTTTAATTGAGTTGTTTTTGGTTTGTGGGAGTTCTTCACATTTTCTAGAAACATATCCTTTGTCAGTACGTGTATTGCAGATACCTTCCCCAGTTTCTAACTTGTCTTTTCTTTTCACTATCTTTGGATGAATAGAAATTCTGAATTTTAATGTAATTTAATTTACCAGTCTTTTCCTTTATAATTTATGATTTTTTGGCTTTAAGAAGTTCTTTCATATCTAAAGTCATCTGGGAACTTTTCCATCCTTTTTCAAAACATGTTGCCCTCAGAGTTCTCCTTTAGCAATCCCTGACAGCCTGTTCTCCAGAAGAGATCTGAAACTCAGTCACACTGGCAGAGGTGACTGAAAACATCTCAATTTTAGAAAACATTTTTATGTAAATGGGAATCAAATGAGAGATAGCCTGTAATGTTTTATTTTATTTTACTTATTTTTTGCTAGTTATAAATTTAATTGACCAATGTCTTACAGGAAAGAGATTTGGTCCTGAAATCAAACTTTACCCATGTGTGGTGAACCCTGCTTATAACCTTAATTAGAATAATTTGACCTTACTACAGTCATGTGCTGCATAACAACACTTGGGTCAATGACAGGCTGCATATACAATGGTGATCCTATAAGTTTAGCACCATATATCCTAGGTGTGTAGTAGGCTATACCATCGTGGTTTGTCTAAGTACACTCAATGATGTTCACACAATGACTGAAATGCCTAACAATGTATTTCTCAAAACATATTCCCGTCCTTAATTGACACGCAACTGTAGATATTTATGCAAATCAGTTTATCATTTTAGAGCTTGTTTGAAAAGTGATTGCAATGTAAAACTTTTCTGTCTAGACATAGAAAGTCAATATGAATTAGTAAAAGTCTATTTTATGTTGGGCAACAGAATTATACTCAGAGACTGAGACTGTCTTTGCCAGTAGTTTAACACAGGTTCACTGGAGGAATTAAAATGATTTCACAAGCCAGTAGCATACAAAATAATGTCTCTTAATAAGCCAATAAAGAAATTTGATGTTAGTGCCATCAGGTCAATGCCAACTCCTAGCGACTCTGCGTACAGCAGAGTGGAACTCTGCCGAGCCTTTTGTGCTATCCTCTCACCTTCTGGCGCTGTGTCAGACAACACTCCACTGCTATTCATAGGGTTTTCCTGGCCAATTTTTTCGGAAGTGAGTGGCCGGGTCCTTCTTCCTAGTCTGTCTGAGACTGGAAGCTTTGCTGAAACCTGTCCACTATTGGTGACCCTGCTGGTGTTTGAAATACCAATGGCATAGCTTTCAGCATCACAGCTACACACAACTGCCACAATATGACAACCGACAGAAGGGTGGTGTGGTTCTCTGACCAGAAACCAGGCGCCTGCGTGACAGCATGAAATCTTAACCACTAGACCACCAGGCCTGGCTAATAAAGAAATAACATACTCCAAAACAATGATAGATTAATCACACTATTGCTCCAAGCAAGGGGAGATGAAAAGAGTACAGTCCCAATTTAGTTCAAGGTGTACCTTTGTATGAATTGGTACTCGGGAGAGACAGCTTAGCCAACCGAGAGCTGCCAGTGCAAAACGTAAGTACTTTGTTGCTAGAGCACGAGGTTAGGGAACGACTGGCGCCAGTGTTATGAGCAAGCTAATCTTTGAGGGGCCACTGCATGGCTTCCGAGACTGCCAGTAAAAGAGTTGCCTTTATCATGGCAGGAGCTGAATGCCCCAAAGTCTTCAGAGTTGTTTAGGTAAGCAAAGAGTTGCTGTGCCCAGACCAAAAACTCTCGAATAGTCCTCACAAACTTTCAGTATTTATAGTCTAAATGTCCCCTTGCCAAAGTTGCTTCTCCACATGTTCTTACTGATAAGCCCCCAGCAGTGTTCATCTAGCAGAGCTACTGAGTGTTTATCAATGACAACAGATGAGATGGTGACATCCTGACACAGTTGACATCATTCTTGTATCAAAAACAACTTCATTTGAGCCATAAACAAGTGGAAAAAAACATATTCACGTAAGTCATAAACAAGTGGATTTGAAATCATGTTAAACCAATACACAACACAACAAAGTCTGTATTAAGAATGTTTTAAACAAACTTTACGTGTAATACTGTTAACTTGAATGGTGCTAACCAATTAATAATCTGGAAGAAATTAAGTACCTCTGTGGTGTTTGAAAAATGTGTTCATTTTAGAAGCACAGAATCATGAGGTTGTAAAGGGACGCTTAAAGGTTCTTCTGAGGTGATCTGTCAAGCAGAGGAATTCCTTCTGTAGCATCCCTGGCTCTTTTCTGCCCTTAGATTGAAGGCCGTGCATGTCAAGGCAGTCAGTGTTAATAAGCCAACTGTGCCGCTGCAATCTTTTCAACAAAATTTATTTGCTTAGCACACACCTTTTTTTCATTGTGCTAAGATAAACTTCACATCAATGTCTATCTTTGAAAAGGAAAAAACTATCTGTGTTTCTTCTTTCACACTCACAACACTTCTCAAACACTTCTGACACCAGCTGTGTATTTTTTCCCACACGGACCAATTCTCTCATTCTCCAGACACCAGCTGGGTGTCCTGCAATTCAATTCAGTTCTGACACTGTTCAGACACCAATCGAAAATCCAGCTTGTCACCTGTGCTTCTGACCAACTGGCTATAAATTGAAGGTTCCCACAACCCCTCCTCAGGTTCAATTATTTGCTAGAGCTGCTCACAGAATTCAAGAAAACAGTTTACTTACTAGATCACTAGTTTATTACAAAGATTATTAAAGGATACAAATGAACAGACAAATGAAGAGGCGCTGGAATGGTCCTGAGCACAAGAGCTTGTGTCACACAAGTTTGGAGTGCACCACCCTCCTGGCGTGTGGATAGGTTCACCAACACAGAGGCTCTCCAAACCCCATACGTTAGAGATTTTTATGGAGGCCTCATTATGCAGTCATGATTGATTAAATCATTGTCCATTGGTGATTAGTTCAATCTGTTGCCCCCTCTCACCTCCCTGGATGTGGGGGTGAAAATTCCCACCCTCCAATTACTATTTAGTTCCCCTGGCAACCAACCCCCACCCTGTAGTTATCTAGGGGCTTTCCAGAAATCTCCTCATTAACATAATTCAGGTGTGGTTAAAAAGGATTTGTTATGAAAAACAGAAGACACTCTTTTCACCTTTATAGCTCTGAGCTATTTCAGGAACAGAACAAGAGACCAAATATTATAACAAAAGATGCTTCCATGGCTCTTATCACTTAGGAAATTACCAGGGTTTTAGGAGCTTTGTGCTAGGAATGAGGATGAAGACCAAGTGTATATATATATATATATGTGTGTGTGTGTGTGTATATGTGTATATATATTCCTTATTATAAATCAAAATATCACAATCTTACTTTTTACAAGGTCCAAATCAGTAGGTTCTAAATAAATGACATTTATTTAGACAAATGAAGACAAAGAAAAGTCAGTGTCGTTTGAAGATTTGACTGTCAAATAGGTAAACTTAGATTCCACTGAAATTGAATGAGTGCTTATTCTGTGTCAGACAGTGTGCTGGGTAGTATCTCATTTCACTTAACCTTTACAACAACACTACAAATTCAGTTTGGTGATGGCATCCCCGATAAACAGATAAAGACCTTGGCCAGTGAAGTTAGAAGTGACCTGTGCCTGGTGTCACTAAGAAAACTGGGAAGTGGTACAACTAAGATTGGCACTCATGCATGCCAATTCCAAAGCTCTTTCTGGTAATTTCTATCAAGGACCAGTACGAATAACTGGAGATATTTTACTAATGACCTAGATGAATAACAAACACAAATTCAGGGAGGCCATGACCAATACCAAATTATGCCTAATGCAGCTGTTAGGTCTTCCTAGGAAGTTGGAAGTAAAAGTTTTCAAAGATGGTATATTACATTTACTCCAGAACTGGAGTTAGGTCTTGGGGCGGGTTAAGCATTTTTGCCCTTCTTGTTTGAATCTCTGTTCCCTAGCTGCTTTGTCTCTCAATTTCTCTCATGTATCACAACCACCCCTGACTCCTAACCTCCCCAGATACAGGCCTTTCTTCAGTTCCTTGATTTTTCAGCCAGCTTAGCCTTTTCTCTTTCTGAGCCTGTCCTCCCCCTTTGACTTGCCTCCTTTTCACTGTTTTCTAAAACCCTTATTCACTACTAGGAAACTGCAGTCTGTACCTTCTTCATAGATGTTACCAGTTAGCTTTTGCTGCATAACAGAACGCCCAAAACTAAGTGGCCTAGCACAATAGTGATTTATTATTTCCCACAATCGTGTGGGTTGGGTAGGGGGGTTCTCCTGGTTTCACTTTCTGCTGGAAGGCCTGCTGGGCACTGCGCAGCTGGAGTGGCTCGTCCTCTTTCTCTCTGGGCTTTCATCCCAAAGGAGGCTAGACCTGGCTTCCTCACAGGGTGGCGGCAGTAGTCCAAGAGGGCAAGCACTTGCATGATGCCTCATTTTCTAATGTTAATGCCCAAGCTCATTTTCATTGTAGAAGACTCCCCCCAGGGTGTGGATATTGACAGGGGTGATTTTTTGGGGCCATTATTATAAGAGTTCACTATAATGGAATACCTCACTCACCTTCTAGAAACCTACTTTTCCTATAATTATCCTGTTTCCTTAAAAATTGCCCCTAGGTTGAAGCTCGTCATCTTTTGAAATATCCCCCAGATCTCAGAACCAGAGAGCAGGGGAGTTAGAGTTCTCCTGTCCTGGTGTTCATCTCCAGCCTTTCTTGAAAAAAACCTACTCTCCCCACAAGTGCCTTTTTTTTTTAAGTTAACCTGATGTATTTTTTCTACCCATTTGTCATGCTAATCATCATTTTCTGCTGCCCTGTGCCTTACTTATCTTTGTTCTTTTGCATCCGTAGTACGGTTGCCTGCTATACATACTGTTGACTGTTTTGTTGTTGTCCTTGTTGACCCGGCCACAAAGGTTTTCATGTAGAAAGGTTGCAGGCCTTAAATGTCTAACCAGATAAATTCAAGATATACCTCTTTTAGTTTGTACAGACATTTTCTAGTTTTCATTGTTTCATGCTATGTGGTCCTTTTAAACTATATCCCTGCCAGAAACTTTATCTTTGTCAGAGGAAGAGAAAAAATTCCTTTTGTTTTAAACAACTTTTAGGTGAATCAGCAGCGCCAGATGCCCTAAAGGTTTGAGTAGTCAGAGAGTTAACCCAACTTCTTCTCAAGCCTTGAGATATTAATTCCCTGGGTATCAATACTTACTTTATTTCTTACCTCTTTCCTCCCTTTCCCCTTCCCCAAAGAATGTAAGCTCAGGAGGGTAGGGATTTTTTTCTATATCTCCAACACCTAGAACAGTGCCTGGCACATAGGCAATATTTAACTAATATTTGTTGAATGAATAAATGAATGGAATAAAAAGATGTCTAAGATATTTTAAGTAAAAACCAGTTACTGAAAGTGTGCATAGTGCAATCCATTTATGTTTTTTAAATATTGTATATATCCCTAGAAAATTTCTCAAAGGGTACACCATAAAATGTTAACAGTGACTCTCTGAGGTGAGAGGGGAGGGGAATAAGTGCAGACAGTGGATCAGGAGATTTTACTTTATAATCTTGGGCATATGTTATTTTTATAACATTTTAATTTTAAAAAGGATTTTACAAATCAAAAATATCCAATATAAATGTTTGTTATTTCCTTTATAGAGGTAGAGGAATGAAGAAATGGCTAGAGACTATGTGTGTGTATGTTTATGTGTATATAATATAGTGAATACGGATGTCATATCATATATAAAATGTTATAACCAATTTTTGCACTTAGCATCATATATCAGATGTTTTTATATCACTACAAGTTTTTAAAGCTCAGTTTTAATGAATATTGCATCAGATGGGTAAATCAGAGTCTATTTTATACTTTATTGTTGAACATTTGGTAGTTATAAAAAAGACCTCAGGAAGCAACTTTATTCATAAATCTTTGTGATACTTTGCTGATTTGTTTAAGAAAGATTCATAGAGGTAGTGTTAACTTGATTAAAACATTCTCTTGATATCATTAGAAGTAATAAGCAATTGAAAATGACTGAGAGTCATGAGAACTTTGAGTAAATTGGCTTTCTGGGCAACACTTGCTGCCACTGGTTTGATTCTTTGCAGAGAACTGCAGAATTTAAAAGTATATAGCCTTCTCAGTTTTACATGCAGTTTAGCCTTAATGATGTCCATACTTGGTATATAGCATATATCATATAGTAATTATTTATGTATAATTTTGCCTCTTCAATATTTGATTTTGAATATTTAGTTTGAGGGGGATTTAATGATATTTTTAATTAATGCTCTCAATAACATTTGAAAACGATTAACAGAGTATGTGTTTAGCTTCTTAAACTGACCTGTTCCCTTTAGGGAAATTAAAAAGTCATCAAAGGCTCAGTGACCCTGTCAAGCAATGTACAATTTGTGTGTGTCAAATACTTTGTCATTATTAAAACAGCTTTTCCTAAGGAGAGCTTGCTATTTAATTAAGACGTAATAAATCACCTCATATTTCGTTGTCATTGGTGGTAATGCTTGGTCTTGTAACTCTGCCCTGTTCACAGGTTAAAGTATTACACAATCAGCTGGTCCTTTTCCACAATGCCATTGCCGCTTACTTCGCTGGGAATCAGAAGCAGCTTGAACAGACACTTAAACAGTTCCATATCAAATTGAAAACCCCCGGAGTGGATGCCCCATCTTGGCTTGAAGAACAGTAAAATCACACCTGGAAGAAAAAAAAAGAAAGTCACGTTGTTATATTGCTAAACAAACCTAATAAGAATTAAGCAGAGTTGGGGAAAGAGGGAAGGAGTGACAACCGTTATAGTGATTCTTGCACAAACAGCTTTAATTTTTCCCTTTTTCATACTTTAACAATTGAACTGTTAAATTTGGTAGGAAGGTGGGTGGTTTTAATGTAAACATAATTTCTATAATCTGAACATAATAATTTTCCTTTTTGAGAAATCCTTTTGTATTGTGAGGGTTGATGGCTATTTCTGTAGTTTGAAAACATCTAATATAGATTTGCACTGACAAGACAAAAATTCAAGGGTTTTGGTCCTTGAAATGAGGGCCAGTTGTAACTTTTCCAAAGGGAGGTTTACATGATTTGTATCAACATCAGATATTTTATATATGAATATATTAAACATCTTTAAGAGATTCATTTTCATGTATTGTCTTAAAGAAAAAAGAAACTATTTTGCTGAGTAAAATTCTATGGTTTTCCTGCAGCATCCACACAGAGGTGGCAGCTCTAATGAATGACTGATTGGCTTGTGGAGTTGTGGCAAATAACTTTTTAAAAATGAATCTGTACCATTGTAGTTCTGTTTAACCTTTTTTTAAAAAAATGCAGGAATCACACTGTCATTTCTGTGAGGCTTTTGAGCTTATGAATTTGCATCACCGAAAGTCACTGGGCAGTGATGTTAGCAATTTCTTTTGATTCATAATGAAACCTGCTTAAGAGAATTTTTTTTGACAGGTGGACTTGGAAATAGAGATTGTTGATGGTTTCTAGAGTAGAAATCTATGCTCAGAAAGCTAATTTTTGGGTAAATTCCATCTTGACAGAAGTGAATTCCTAGACAGCTTTCATTGACTTCCATATGTAACAATACCAGTTAAGCCTTAAATCACAGATATGTGCCTTCTCAGATACAATAATTCTCATTCAACCAATGTACATAATCCATAAAGATACCCCTTTCAGATAATGTTTGACGTGTCTGTTCCTTCCTTGGAAAGGAGCACTGTGTATAAATGTTGGGTTTCTTTGTATTAGGTTAAACCACATTTAAGGTTTAAGGGGAAATCAACTTTTGAATTTACCGTTTCGTTTTTCTTCATTCCTTTTGCGGAATGAGAAGACAGGAATTTTTTTCATTTGAGTAATGGAAAGGTAATATGGGACAGTGTGGTGCTAACAAGAAGAAAGGGGATTGGAAAGGCCAGTACTGTTTTAGTTGCTCAGCACTGTTGGTTCTGTGTTATGTGATTGGCCTGTCCACTGTGTGGTTCTGTCAGTAATGGAATCCTTTTAAAATATAAGTTCTCTTTATTTTTGTCATAGACATAAATTAATATTTTGAGAGGTATCTCTTCACCTGTTCATTTGTTTTGTGTTGAAATGAAGTACTTAAATTACTGTTATACATGAACTTTGTGGACTGTAAGAGTTGTTATATATGTTCAAATGCCTTTTAGCTGGCTTTTTAATATGCTTGTTTTCAGTGCTTAATTCAATGTAATGTGACTGTAAATCATAAACCTATTTTAAATCATTCCTCCTGTATATTTGTACTCTGAGAGAGCCTTTTATTCTTCCAGCAGAATTACTACTTGTGATAGTTATTTACATTCCCCAGAATGTACCTCTGGTGTGAATTTTGTATTCTTATTAAAAGTGTTTGCTGCAGTACCTTGTTTTTGTGGCTCTTCGTTATTTAAAATAAGAAGCAACTACTTGGAAATTCTGAGGACATTTGATTTGTCTTTTCCAAATTTTAAAAACAATAACGGGCTGGCCCAGTGGCATAGTGATTAAGTTCACATGCTCTGCTTCAGCGGCCCAGGGTTTGTGGGTTCAGATCCCAGATGCAGACCTATGCACCACTCATCAAGCCATGCTGTGGTGGCGTCCCACGTACAAAATAGACGAAGATTGACACAAACGTTAGCTCAGGGACAATCTTCCTCAAGCAAAAAGAGGAAGATTGACAACAGGTGTGAGCTCAAGGTCAATCTTCCTCACCAAAAAAAAAATGATGCTTCTGTCACTTACAATTGTTTCATCTCTGTAAGTTATTCTTTTCCCTAAATCGGAACTTCTTTTGGGAGCACAACATGCCCACTCTTACCACATTATAACAACAATTTTAGTGGCTAAGGAATTAGATAGTTTCATGGATCGATGATTTCTCAGAATAAACTGAAAATGTCAATGATTCTGAGTAGTGGATACAGGTGCAAAAGAAATAAATTAACATATTAGCCAGTGGTATATTTATTTTGTTAGGAAAGTGATACATATTCATTGTAGAAAAAAAATTAGAGGATAATTTCAAAACATTGAAGATAAGTAACTTCCCAAGTAAGTACTGCATGGAACCAGCTAACCCCCTGAAGTTAGATATTTTAGTTACAGTTATTTATATTACAAGCTGTAGTTTGAATATCCTTAACATGCATGCATTCATTTTTGTACTCTTACCTGGTTATTACCTTAGGTTAGATTCTTAGAAGTGAAAATAAGCCTTCAAAATATATACATTTTTAAGATTTTATTATGTATTGCCAGTTTGCTTTCAAGAAAGATTTTGCCGGTTTACACATCCAGGAGCATACACGTGTGCCTGTGTAGCATATTTTTAAAGCCAGTATTCATAAAAGGACATAATGCGTATAATCAGCAGAACATCACTTCATAAATTTTTAAATGGAAAGGGAAAAATTGTCAGGAAGATAAAGGCTATACGATCAGGATTTGGGTTAGTTGTGGGGTATGGAGCAGGGGATAGATGGAAATGGCTGACTTGTCTCTCTTTAAAATATAAATTATTCAAGAAAAAAATGCACTGAGGAACAAGTCTGTGAAATTGAACTCTTCACACTGTTTTTGTGTGTGTGTGTGTGAGGAAGATCAGCCCTGAGCTAACATCCATGCTAATCCTCCTCTTTTTGCTGAGGAAGACCGGCTCTGAGCTAACATCTATTGCCAATCCTCGTCTTTTTTTTGTTTTCCCCCAAAGCCCCAGTAGATAGTTGTATGTCATAGCTGCACATCCTTCCAGTTGCTGTGTGAGACGAGGCCTCAGCATGGCCGGAGAAGCGGTGCATCAGTGCGCGTCCAGGATCCGAACCCAGGCTGCCAGTAGCAGAGCTCGAGCACTTAACCGCTAAGCCACAGGGCCGGCCCCTCTGTTTAAGAGGCGGGCTACTGGCGGCCCGGGTTTGGATCCCGGGCGCACACCGACGCACCGCTTCTCCGGCCATGCTGAGGCCGCATCCCACATACAGCAACTAGAAGGATGTGCAGCTATGACATACAACTATCTACTGGGGCTTTGGGGGGTAAAAAAAAAGGACAAGGATTGGCAATTGATGTTAGCTCAGAGCCAGTCTTCCTCAGCAGAAAGAGGAGGATTAGCATGGATGTTAGCTCAGGGCTGATCTTCCTCACACACACACACAAAAGATAAACTGAGGCATATTAAAAATTTTAAGAGTTTATTTGAGCAAAAATCTTTTCAAATCAGGCAGCACCAAACCAGAAGTGGTTAGGAGTGCTCCACTGACAGGAGCCAGGGGGCAAGACTATAGAGAAGACGAGGAAGCAAAGCAAGGAAATTATGTGATGGGCTATAGCTTAAGTGGTTGCCTTAATTGGGAAAGCCTAGTTGGCTGTGATTGGTTGTCTTTAGGTTTTGATTTCTTAACCCTGAGGCATTTCAGGCTTCTGTAGGCTACTAAAGCATCAAAGTCATCTCAATCTAAAAGCCTCCTTATTTAATTAATTTAACAATCCCAAAGCTTCCAGATCTTAGGGCCCAGGAAGGACCTGGGCTTGCAGAAACAATTTAGCTAAAATCTACACTTTAAGAAGCATCTTTTCCAAATGGAAAGCACACTGATAATGTTACTGAAGCTTATCCCACAGAGTGTGAAACTAGAAGCTTCCTTAGAGATTATCTGTTTTAACGCCCTTTTATTACAGAAGAGGACACAAAGGCCCAAAAATATATTACACTAAGCCAAGCCCCATCTCCAAATGTAATGCCAGATGATTATTTGCAACTAAATATATGAATTCCCCTTTAAATCCTGCCATTTCAACTACATAATGTGTCAAGAGTATCGTTTCTTCTACTAAAGTACAATGCATATTAAATGTCTTCTCAGTTGAAAAAAATAAATTTATCCACCGCAAATGGATTCATATTAGGTACATTTCAAAGTATATACAATGTTCATCCTTCCAATCCACTGATCTTTAACCTAAAGTATTCTGAAAAAGAAATCATGTGAACCTGAAAAGTGCTATATAAAGTAAAATTATGGGTATTGAAAAAGCTAAAGATAAGTGTCTTTTAATCATGGGACTATTCATTTGAAGAATAATTTATCTAACTCAAAATGTGCCCAGTCTCCTTTATCCATCACTGGAGGTGACTGTAGGTGTGAAAAACAAAAGCAAATTATCTAAATTGCTAGTTGAGTACAACATTTGTATATAATTTGTACTCATTTTTGTGACGTACTAAGAATGCCTGTATTTTGTAATAATGTTCCTAAATATCTTTTGCCAGTAGCTCTTTTGAACCTTTCAGTTGCCTAAGAGAGTTGAGACCATTTGAGATCCTTCATCACTCAATTCTAATCAAATTTAGGCTTTTAAAAACTCTGATGCCCCCTGTAAGACTGTAGTTTTTTATATTGGCTAATAAGACTATCCAGTTGTGAGTAGACTATTTTCTGATCAGAAGGCCAGTTATATTTTGCATTCATTCAAAGCTTTTCCAAGGGCCACAGGTCCTTTACTACTTTCACAATACAGCAAGACCTATTAAAATAGAATGACAATGCAAACAGCTTTCCTCTTTTGAGGACTTTCATTAAATTCTATTCTGTGTTCCCACTTGAAGGTTTCCTGCTCCACAGAGTTACTGGCATAAATGAGCCTTTATAATGAATTGCCAAGTGGTCCTCCTAATGTTCAGGAAACTATGAAGCTCAGCTTTGTTTTTGTGAAATAAAGGTTGACTCTTAGTAGTTTATGTTTTGTTTTGTTTTGTTTTGAGGGAGATTGGCCCTGCGCTGACATCTATTGCCAATCTTCCTCTTTTTTTTTTTTTCTTTTTTCTCACCAAAGCCCCAGTACTTAGTTGTGTATCATAATTGTAGAGTTGTAGCTCTTCTATATGGGATGCCACCCTAGCATGGCTTGATGAGTGAGTGGGTCCTCACCCAGGATCCGAACTGGCGAACCCTGGGCCGCTGAAGCAAACGCGATAAATTAACTGCTATGCCACCAGGCTGGCCCCTAGTTTATGTATTTTAAATGAGAACTATTTGTTTTTCTGGTGTTAATTCTGAAATGGAAAGACGAGATGATCCACGTGAGGAAAGGAAATTAGACCCAGTGTGAGAACTGTAATCCTATTTCTGTGCAGTTAATTGATTAATATACCATCAGAGCTGGGAATTTCAATGACATTTTTACAAATGAAACTTCCACAAAAAAACAAAACCACGGTTTGTTTTGTTTGGGCGTATGCTAGGCTTTGCCATAAGCATCCTCTCAAAGACTGTGAGCTTTCTGCAACTGGTTTGTCATGAGTTGTTGATTCATAAGGAAGACGAAAGAGGAAAAAGACACCATTTTGTTGATCTTAAACAAAAGCAACTTTCCATGATTTACACTTTCATATCACTTCGCTTTTGGTACAGGTGTGTGTGTTTGTATAAATATCTTTGGGGTGAAATGTACACCTTGCTGGCATGGGGCACATAAGGAAGAAAAATATAAACCATATTAGTCTTCACTTTATCTTGGAGATTTGATTATTAAAGTTCTAAAGAAAAAGCAAACTCTCACTGTAAAAAACACTTTTTTTTCCATTCAAATGAGTGGAGGGTATTATGGGGTACAGAGAGGGAAGATAACTTTAATCCTGTTAGCCTTGCTGAAAAGTTTTAAATTATGAAGTTTTTAGAAAAACAAAGTACTTAAATTATTTATATATGTGACTTTACTTTTATCCTCCCCTGAAATGATTTCTTTTTTTTTGGGTGCGTGTGTGTGTGAGATCAGCCCTGTGCTAACATCTGCCAATCCTCTTCTTTTTCTTTTTTCTTTTTTTTTTGCCGAGGAAGACTGGCCCTGGGCTAACATCCATGCCCATCTTCCTCCACTTTATATGGGACACCACCACAGCATGGCTTGCCAAGCAGTGCGTCAGTGCGCGCCCGGGATCTGAACCGGCAACCCCCGGGCCACCACAGCAGAGCGTGCGCACTTAACCACTTGTGCCACCAGGCCGGCCCCTGAAATGATTTCTAATTCTATATTAGGAAGCTTTTTATGGAAAACTACCTAAATTTTTATGCAGATAATTATAATTCTTTACTTTGAGGAATATATACTTATTACTCATTATTGGACTTGAAGCTCATGAGAAAGGCATTGTATATGCTTTTTTATTCCTAATTCCTTAAATAGTTCTTAGCTCAAAGGAGCCATGTAATAAAAATATGTTCATTTTTTGGATACAAAATTCAAATGCAGAAAAGCATTTTGTGGTTGCACTGCTATTTCATCTCAATGAGTTACAAAGGAGGCAGTACACTTATAATCTATTTCAAATCAATGTCAGGGTGTTACCTAAGATACTAGGATGTTTACAGAAGACTGGCCAGTTAAAGAAAATGTAGAAAGATTGGCAGAATTAGAAAATGATTTTGCAGCCCCCACTGAAATATTGATTCACACAAGGATCACCAATGTATGCTAAAATCATTAGAAATTGAAGGAACATAGATCATGTCCAAAGTGTTACACCACATATTATTCAATTTGAAAGGGGAAAATGTACCATTAATAAGAGATTTGTGCTTACCGTCTAACTCAAGTGATCAAGGTCAGCATCACTAGTCACCTGATAATCATGTGCCTCCAGATATAATGCAATATAAATTATGCAATATTACAAGATATTTTTGCGGGAATTGTTTAACCTGAAACTGAAACTAATCAAGCCTTTTGCCTGAAATTCCAGTGTGTAGAAAATACAGAGGGTTAAGGAATAAGTTAAATGATACCATGAGGAATCAATTGGATAAATCCAGAATCTGGGACATTCTACAAGATAATTGGCTTGGTTTCTTTAAAAAGTCAGTCACAAAAAAAAATATTTTAGAAATATTGATATAAAATAAAAGAGATTTTAGATCACAGTTCAAAAAATAGCTATATAAAACATTTGGGGAACAACTGAGTAATTTGAATGTATATTTGATGCTACTAGGGACTTTTTGTTCATTTTTTTAGATATGGTAATATATTGTGGTAATGTGGGGAATAGCCTTATAGGAGATGTGAGCCTCAAGTTTTAAAGGTGAAATGGCATGATGTCTGCAATTTACTTTTATTTTATTTTATTGAGGTAATATTGGCTTATAACACTCTATAAATTTCAGGTGTACATTATTATATTTCAGCGTCTGTATAGACTACATCGTGTTCATCACCAATAGTCTAGCTTTTATCTGTCACCATACATATGTGCCCTTTACCCCTTTCGCCCTCCCCCCACCCTTTGCAATTTACTTTTAAATGGTTCAGCAAAAATATATACATTCATACATACTCACATATATAGAGAGAAAGCTGGAGGAGAGAAAGAGACAAGGAAGGAGAAAGAGTAGATATGGCAATATGTTAAATTCTTAAGTATGGCAATATGTTAGCAATTGCTGAAATAGGTGGGTGGATATGTGGGGTTTCATTGTACTAGTCTTTCAGCTTTTCCTTATTTGAAAATTTTCATAATAAAAATTTAAAAAAAGAAAACTAGGATATTTGGTCCAGAAATGCAGGTGGAATCCTGCTAACTTTTCCCTCTTGCATCAGGGTAGCAATCAGGCTGTTTTTGGTACAACCAATGACACCACTTGCTTCACTCCCACAGTTATCAGAATCCCTTTCCTAGCATGTGAAAGACATTGGTTTGTATTTGGAGACACAGAAATTCCAGAAAGTGTCAAGTTGAACAGTTTTCTGTTTATCAGTCAAGATTACAGAAACAAGGCGACTGAAGAAGCAGAAATAGTTTAATATCTGAGACTAATTAGAAAAAAGAAGTCATGTAGGAAAACATGCATTCACTAAACTAGATTTTTTTTCTCTCCTTTTTCTCCTCAACTTCCCAAATAGCTATTGGAAACTATAAGAGAAGTTAAGCCCAAAAATAGAACACTAACTTTATTTTAGCTTAATACCAATGCTTTCTTCTGTTTCAGTTTCTACTCCTCTTCTCAAAAATATGAATATACTACTATTCTGTACTACTGCTCTAGATTTTTTAAACTTAGCTGCTTATAGCTTCATTTATTTTAACAATTTAGACTGTTTAAAATAAATTATATTAGTACATTGTTAATTTTTAATAACTTATTTTCAATCTGAAAGGTATTTTATGAGCTGGCCAAATTTCCCCTAAATCACACTTCTTAAATTAATAGCTTAAATCTTTAAAGAACTCCTCAAATAAATAATGGATGTTTATATTGTTCTCAAATTCTCTGTTGCCTGTTCTGTCATCCCTACTTTACGTCAGAACAAGGAAAATCCTGTGGATTAAAATTTTCTAACTAGTTTACATCAATAACAGAAGCAGCAAAAAGCCGAGACAATGTTTTGAGAAGTGAGTGTTTACCATGGCAATGGTTGCTATATAATCACTGGTACTATCGAGTGAGTTGAAAAAAATCTGCGTAAGTTGAAACGGTCATGAGTATTTGCTGAATGACTGGTCAGCTTACCATGTTGACTTTCATCACGTGATTCCACTAACACCCTCAAGAGGTTCAGATGGTCCCTGAAGTGGCTCTAACAATTTCTTCTTGGAATTGTGTTGGCCACTAGAAAAGGCCAGACCTTTAATTCACCATTTAGGTTTCCTATGGTATGGTCTTTTAAAACATAATCTGTCTTTATATTCTGTAAACTTTATTTATCTAAAAAGTTTACTATATTTCTTTGTGAAGTTCAGTTAGCATTTTCCTCCAATTAAGCCAGCCATAAAATAAGAGAAATTAGTTAGAAATTGCAAATGAACAGCTCTAAGTCTAAAGATAATTTTTTTTTTTTTTAAATATAGGAGAACTTGCCTAAACTTACAAGGGAAGGGAAAGTAAGTATTAAAGTTCATGGCAGGCTCTGGTCCTAACTTGCCTCTTTGTCCTCTAGAAAAAAAAATACAACGACATAATAAAAGGCTGTTGTGCTGTCTTTGGGTTTTCAAGCTTTTGGAGTCACTATTTGTGCTCATGACTAGAGCAATGAAAACAAGTCTTTTTTTCCCAAGACACAGTAGCTTCAGTCCAAGCCACTCCAGACTTCCTTGCCAATGACCTCAGTAATGACCTTGATTTATTCTAGGAAGAACTCTGCCTATTTAGTCCTTTTAGCCCATTTTTATGTGAATTTCTGTTCACTAGTGGTGAACTAAGAACACTCAATTAAGAAAAACTTCATTCATGACTAATTTCTAGTGTGCTGACTTTTCCTCTTATATTTTTTCCTTACAGTAGCCTCTTTGGAATCTTGTCCACCTACCCTATGGAAGCAGTTTACCCAAGCAGTGACAGAGCAGACAACTGTCCTACCAAGGGTGTGCTTAGTCTCTCCTCATTTGAAATCAGGAATCCCATCTCTTTGGTGTAGCCCCAGAAGAAGTAGAGGATCCAAGCTACATGCTTCCAGTCTTAACCCACTGTATCAAATTTAAGAAGAGAGAACTCAATCCCAAACCTTGTTGAAGCTGGAGGTGCTGGGCTGCATTGCTTTGGGTAGGGCATCCGCATGTCTTCTGAAATGTTTCACTTGACTGGCCTATGCACGCCTACATTTCTTCAGTTCATCATGAGATGTTATGATATCTGGCTGTTCTCTTCATGTGCTCTTATATTCTGCTTCAAAGAGCTTGAGTCTCATCTGGTGGATTCCCTTCTGGATTATAGAAGCCTCTTGAGGGCAGAAGTGCTTTGAACATTTTTGTAGCCCTCCCTGTGCCTTGCACACAAAGGCATTCAGATTTGTCAATAATGGCGATTATCATTGCCAGAGCCTCTAGCTTTGAAGGACTAGAGGCCCATTGGTGTCGTTCGCTGGTGATGAGGACTAAGTTTAGCTGGCAGACACACTGATTAACCAACCATTGTCAGAGCACTGGGAGTAGATAATACTGAAATATGAAGATGAATAAGACAGCCCTACCCTCGAACTTTTTGGTTTAACGGGGAGAAAGTCTATGCAAATCCTGGGAATGAATGGTGTGAGGAGGGGAGGGACCAGTATGTGGAACATGCTGTTAGTGGCTGAGTGTGGAAGCAGTCAGCCTTTGGCTCCAAACTGGAATGTCTTGTGCATCTGTGTGTGTTGGGTGCAGAAGGGTGCATCTTACCATCCTACCATGGCAGCTCGGTCAGTAGAAATGGTCCTATCCATGTTGTCAAACTAAACTCACATTAATCACATCTTAAATATGGTACAATATTATTTCTTTGTAGGCTTCGAATCTTAACACTTTTTTTCCCCACCAGTCAGACTGACAGAATGCTTGATCCCTTTTTACCTAGTAGCACTAACGTGTATTTGGACAGAGAGGCAGAATTTGTCTGTAGCTTCTAGGTCATCAGGAGAGAATGTTTGGTCAGAAGATTTAGTAATATATCATCTTAGTTTCCATCTGGAGGTCAACCTGAGTGCTCCCATTTTTGAGAAGGAAAAGAAATTAATAACTAGTTACCTAGCTGCTCAAATGTGTGTCTTATAACTAGGCACACAAGGACTGGGATGCATGAGTGTTTCAACGTCACCTTGGGGAGCCTTAGAATCTGCACAAATGGCTTCCTGGAATTTGAAAACAATTCTGGTAAAGTCCTTTATTGCTATTTTGATTATTGTAGCCTCGTGAAGAAGGAATCAGCTTATTTTGACAGGGAAGACACATAGGCGTAAAATGTCTTTGTTGGTTATCTCAAGAGTTTTGTCTAAAGTAGAATAATGTGTGACTTTTGTTAAAAATCTGTATGCTAAGAAAAATTGGGGGTGAGTCATAACCTCCATGGTTCCCCTTCTCCCCCTGTGTCCCTGTCTCTGCTCCAGCCTTCTGAATTAGCCCCTCTGATTTCTTTATGGTGCCTCTACCCAGCCTGTCACACAGGACAAAGGTCTTTGAACCATCAAATGACTTCTGTAGACTCTGTACCGTGAACATGGGGATCACAAGGGGCCCCCTTTTTTATGAGCTCTTGTGCAGTGGATCTGCTGGGGTAGAATTCCTTCTTCTGCCTTCCCCTTCATTAGACAAGGTTTAACCTGATTATGCCCAGCAGCAAGTAGGTGCCCTCGGAAATTAGTCTCCGTATTGAGATCAACTGTGAAGAGGGCATGCTTGTAAAGGAAAGAATGCAAAGCTAGAAATATGTTCAAATCTTTGATAATGGGGGGTGTGGAGGGGGGAATGAAGATGTGTGAACATCTAGCATTTTCTCTGCTTTCCCTTATTTATACTCCTCTTAAAATTACAAATGTGATGTGTCTTTGTGAACCCAAAGTTGAGGTAAATAAGAATCCACAGCAAGAGTGTATTCAATTTCCCTGGGAAGGGAAATTGCCTCTTCTTTTTTTTTTTTTTTTTTTTGTGAAGACATTTCCAGCATAAAAGTAATTCCATCCTAGAGTGTAAATTAAAGTCCTGTGTTTAATCGTGTGCTTGTCCTGCATCCTCTCCACCCCCTCACCCCCTGTGTAAAACGGACACCTGGAGCCACACTACCCATCAGTCACCCCCCAGAAAACATGACACAATTCAAAACCCCAAAATTCAGGTATTCATTTACCTGTGCTTTCAGCAAAGGGGTGCAGTGAGGAGTGAACCCAGGGTTTTACTTAGAAAACCAGCAACATTTCAAGAAAAATTAAAAGTAAAGGCCTTTACTCTTTTCTATAGTCCTGAGAAATCAACACCAATATAAAAATACTTTGTACAGATAAATTTTTCTCTATTTTATGACCTAATATACAATTTAACACACAAAAATTGATCATATGCACAAAAACACTAGATAAAGGGAACTTAGAAATGTGAGGGGAAAGTTTTTCATCCACTTTACACTACAAATGGCTGAATGTTGAATACCACCTCTCTGAGTTAGATTCAATACAGAAGCTTCTTTTTCAGGAGGGGCCAGCAAGTTAGGAGAGAAGATGAAAAGAGAAGTCCTGGGTTAACCCCAATGCACCCATTTCAGGTTTAGCCTGGTCAGGCCCACAAGGGGATGTACCTGTGAGCTAATTGTGATGCTCAGTGTTTTGATAGGAATCCTCTTTGGGGCCAAGGCCAATCAAAACTTGAATAATGGTATTTCTACCAAAAAGCTTACCCTCTTTATTTATTCCCCAAATGGTCCATTTTAATTATTTCTATAAATCTGTCTTGAGAAATATTGACACTAATTGTTATGGGCTGGTTTTGTTGTTTGCTATCATATGCAAAGTATTTACCTTTTTACTAAAAATAGAAGCTTAGTGCAAAGGGATTGTTCATAACTGGTCCACTAAACTAAGTACACACCCAATTTCCAAGAGGATTAAAAAGGGCTTTACAAATTGCTAAGTCACCAACATGTCCTTTCACCCACCTTTATATGCCCTACAAAGTCTGGCACGGGATGTGCACATAGTATTTCCGTAGGGGAACACACACACACACACACACACACACACACACCACTGTTGATTTATTGAGTTTCTGTTTGGAGACTGCCTATACTGTGTGTATTATGGTTTCAAATTACTGTTTGCTCTTCTAACTTCTTAGAAGGGTAAACAATTTGAAAACAGTTAAAACCAATAGCAAAAGAAATTGGCATCTGACATACTCCTTAACTTAATTCTCTTACAGAGACTCACACACTTATTTTTGATGATGGGTCACGGGAAGAAGTGATTCACTTTCATGTTATGTTTTAAAGCTGTTTTTCTCCTCAAAATTTGAATGTTAGAACAGCCAGATCCTACATTTATAATTAACACCAACCAGTTTTCTAAGCACAGTATCAATTGTCAACTAAAAAAATGCCTAGCTGAAGGTTTTTGGGGTAAAAACTCTGACATATACAGTATTTCTCCTTCCCTAGTTTCATCTTCCATCCCTGCCTCCAAAACACAGACACACAGACACACACACACACACACACACACACCCCTTAAAAAAGAAAATGGACAATTTTCTGTAAGGAAACACAGACAGGCAGGAACAAGGGTCATCAGATGTCTAATTACCTCATTCCTATATGTTGGGTGAGGGTTGTCTGTCATCTCTCCTACCCTCAAACAAATCAGGCACTGTTATTGACAAAGTATCTGTATTTCCTTCTGGCGAGGGAAATGCCACTGATGCTGCTATGGATATCAACATCACATGTGAAAGCATTTTCTATTTAAAACTTTCAGAACTCACTACTTAGCATCCAGAAAAAAAGTTTCTCCCTCTTAATGATCAAAGTCTCATCATTATTTACTATATTTAAAGGCAACTTACTATTTAATTTCTTAGCCTGCAAAAATAAAACATCATTTCGTCAGTTCAAAGTTGTTTGGAAAATTGGAGTAATATAGTGTCTGCATTTTGCCAATAAGATAGTTGATGCAAATTTGCATTCATAGTGACAGTAACAATTCCACTGATTTTATTTATTTTACACTTTCTACCCTTTGAGTGAAACAAGGTCTAGCAACTTCTCTGAGAAATGGCTGTTACTAGAAGCGTTGGTGAGTCTTTGCATTTGTCTGCAAGTCTGTTTAACTATAGAGTTGGTCGTGTTTGTTTCTTTGCAGTTTCCAATTTTAAGCGTAAGGACACAGCCTATAATCTAAATACAGAACAAGTGATCTCATCAGTTATGTTTTAAGAAGAATAAAGATTAAGTAAATCTCAGTCTGTATCAGAGAGAGAGAGAGAAATTTAAAAATCAGTTTGGGGCCAGCCCCGTGGCCTAGTGGTTAAGTTTGGTGTGCTCTGCTTTGGTGGCCCAGGTTTGGTTCCTGGGTGCAGACCAACACCACCCCTCTGTCAGTGGCCATGTTGTGGTGGCAGCTCACATACAAAAAGAGGAAGACTGGCAGCGGATGTTAGCTCAGGGCGAATCTTCCTCAGCAAAAAAAAAAAAAAAAAAAAAATCAGTTTGGGGGCTGGACCAATGGTGTAGCAGTTAAGTTCGCTCACTCTGCTTTGGCGGCCCAGGGTTCACAGGTTCAGATCCCAGGCACAGAACGACATACCACTTGCCAAGCCATGCTGTGGTGGCGTCCCATATAAAGTAGAGGAAGATGGGCACGGATGTTAGCCCAGGGCCAGTCTTCCTCAGCAAAAAGAGGAGGATTGGCAACGGATGTTAGCTCAGGGCTAATCTTCCTCACACACACACACAAAAATCAGTTTGATGCCTCATTCCTATGCGAGAGGGGACTCATTTCAATGTGTCCACTGTGGTCCCCTAGAGGGCCCATGAATCAGCTCACAGATTAGACTCACTCTCTGTGCAAATAGGCCTGTTTTAGAACTGTAAGGTATTTTTTAGAATGGATCCTGAAATCTGATTCATTTTGGTTTGAAGTCTTTGTTTAGTGGCTCCTAATGACAGATTCAAATAGAAAATGCTGGATGTAGGAGAAACTGAAAGCTTCTCAGGGTTGAGAAGGTAACACTAGAAGAAAGAAAAATGAACTGAGCAAAGGACATGGAGCAATCTGGAGAGGACAGCCTGGGGAGAGGGAAGAGCAAGCTGCAGACAGAGGCTTCTTCTGGAGGGCTTGGAGCTGGCACCTGTAAGGCCCGTTGCCTGGGCCACACTGAGCTGCTAATATGCTCCCTGAGAGGTCTGGCTTTATTGGAAAAGTGCAAGCTGGCCACACTGCCCACTGCTCAAGAGCCCCTGCAGTAGCCACAGCAGCCATCTCCAAGCCACAAATTCCAGGGGCTGCACTGACTTTGGGCCCCCTTGGCTTCAAGTGTCTTTCTAGCCTTCCTCGCAGACAGAGTGGCTGGCACATTTTTGGGGACACAGGCGGACAGCAGATCTTAACTCTAAAGCACAAACTTAGGTGAGATGAGGCTGTGCTGAACAACCAACATATTAATAGATGAAGAATAAATCGCCTTCTAGATTTGCAGCCTTAGATCCAATCCATCGAGACATTAACTCTATGTGAGAGTTGTGCTCTGCTCTGTCCAAGTACTTTTTGGCCTCCTAATATACACAGCATAGAAAATAAGAGTCAAAGAAGCATGACACAGGGGCCACACACAATGCTGCTCGAGTGGAACGCGACGCTTCAAACTGTAGAAGATGAAGGTAGAATATGCTGCCACAGTGTCAGGCTGAAGAAGGCCACCTTTTTCCAGTAGGCACATATGTGAACTTATAGGAGGTTTTGAGCAGGTAGGTAATGTGATGAAATCAGACTTTAAAAAACACTGACCTGAGAGCAAAGCAGAGAGAAGAGAGAAGGAGAAAGAACACCGAGGCACTGGACACAGGAATCCGAGTTAACTTCTCTAAGCTAGAAAAATAGAGAATGTACGGTTTCTAGGATTGTTGTGAGGATCAAGTGTGATGCCTGACACGTGGCTAACAGCAAATAAATATCAGTTCCCTTTCCTGTAACTGGGGCAACTGCAGTGGCCGTGGATGTGAAGTCCAAATGTAAGAGAGATTACTTGGGAAAGAGCATCAAATTTGGCAAATACTTGGATATAAGGAATTTAGAAGAGAAAAAAAGCCAGAGGAAAGCTGGGATGTCAAATTTTTAAAATCAGGTCTTAAGTAAGGGGTATGGGCAGGAAAAGTACCAATTTTGAGACAAAGATGGGTTGACTTTTGGGCATTGAATTTGGACTTGAGATATTTACAGGGACAATATGGTTCCAAGAGTCCCTGGCATAGAGGTGAAATCAGAAGTAGATTTACCTCGGAACTCAACTTTGCACACCCCTCACTAGACAAGGACACATGTCTAGTGTTGTGTTTGTAAGTTTTTGTGTTTTTCTTTAAAAAGCTCCATCAAGAGTTGTACAAGCTTCAGGCCCCGCAAAATCTGGACCCGTCCAGGTTTAAGTCAGAAGACAGTACCCATGGGATAAAGGGAGGTAAAGAGTTGAAAGAATCCAGTTACTCCTTAAAGGACAAGAAGGCTCCGCAGAGAAGGCGGGAGAGGCAGAGAGAAGGCCTGTAGGCCAGGATGCTGCAGGGAGATCAAAGGCACTGGGAGCTGAGAATGGGTCATTGGACTTGACCCCTCAAAAAACGGACTGACTTTAGAGTGCACACTCTCAGTACAGTGTGAGGGAAGCCCAGGCTGGAGGGGGGCTTGAAGAGCAGGAAGTCTGCATTGGGGGAAGCGGACTTCTCATCTGGCGGGGCTGACATAAAAGAAAAGGAGAGGATGCCATTCCACACTTCACTTTCCATATTCTGTAATTTAACACTACCTGTGCAGTCAATATTCTTTTGGGATTAATCTTAACTCTCTGCGCATGGGGCTGTCTTCTTTTACTACATACATTTCCCACTCCTTGAGATTTTCTGGGGTCTTAGTTGAATCTATTTCTCTTCATGGTGAGTGTAAGCCTGGTCAACAGCTAAGAAATGAGCTATTGGCTGGCATGGATTTTGTTGGTTTGATTTCTGTTTGTTTTAGTTTTCACCCTAATAGCTTCTCTTTTTTCCATCCATATGGAGGTTAGGAATTCTGTCTTAGGAGTTCAGGGGCTGAAGACCAGGGTGGAGAGACGAAGTCATCAGGCACGAGAGTCTGGAAGCGCTCTGGTCGGTTATCTGGGATCACCGAGTCAAAGGTAGCGATGACTTCACCCCGCAGAGGGCGCCTCCCCAATCCTGCAGCCGATTTCCGATCAGCCGGTTTGCCCGGGCTGGGTTTTCTTTGACTACTTGTTTCTCACTGCTTGGCATCACAAATCACTTTGAAAAACGATGCGATTCAACTGTTCCCCGGTTTCCTCCTGTGAGAAGTCTTTCCCAGACAGCGTCTGTTCATGCGATCAGGCCTGGAGTGGACCTTTTCTTTTTTGTGCTTATATATAACTGAAAGGTTCCTGTTACCATCATCATTGAGGCGATTAAAAAAAAAAAAGTAACAAATTTACAGGTCTGCAGGCCCCAGGGAGGAGCTGACCTTTGGGAAGCCCCGGCCCGCCTGGGATTAGGCGACACGGGCTAGGACGGTTCACTCAAGCGCTGCCTAGTGCTCTAGGGAGAAACAAGTGTGGGGCAGAGGGCGGCCAGGCGCGCGTTTGTGTGTGTGTGTGTGTGCGCGCGCGGAGTGTGTACGTGCAGGAGGGTGCGTGTGCGCACGTGTGAGTGCGCGCTTGTGCGCAGGGGAAGGTGCCGGGGAGGCTGCCGCAGAGGCTCCTTTGTGGAAGGCACTTGCCTGTTCAGAAGCCAGCTTGGCGCCTCCCCTTGCTGGTTCCACGAGGACACCTGGCTCTTCACAGTCCGTACATCTCCGTCCTCCGCCACCCCTACTTCCCTCGGTGGCCCCCGCGCCAGCCTTCGGGCGCGGGGAGCAGCGTGCCCAGGGGCGGCTTCCGGGCCCCTGGGGCCCCCAGCAGGTGAAGGTGAGCGCCTCAGCGCCGACGTTGGTGCTCGGAGGGTGGAAGGAGCCGAGCAGGAAAGGGCGTGCTGTCCTTTGCGGCTGGCGCTGGGAGCTGCCTCGTCTGCAGCATTGTTACCTGAGACCGCGGCTGCGCCCCGCCCCGCGCCGCCCTGCCCCCTCGCGGTCCGGGGCAGCCGGGCTGCAGCGACCGGCCAAGAGGCGGCTGGGAGACAGCAGGCGGCGGGGAGCGAGGAGCGCGCACGGCGAGCGCCGGCTGCGGGTGAGTATGAGCGGCGCGGCCGAGGCAGGGTTGACCGCTGCTCGGGGGCACCGGGAGCCGGAGACTCCCCGGCTCCGGAGGGCCGGGGGCGGGGATCAGCCTGGATCCCTGGCTGCGGCGCCAAGTATCGGCTGCCTTCGATACTGGGAAGGCTGGGGAGGTTTGAGCTCCCTCCACACCCACCTGGGTGACTTTGGCGGCTGCACTCCCAGGCCGCAGAGGACAGCAATCGCTCCCTTGAGGCGAAGACGCGCGGAGCTGGACCCGCGTCCAGAGAACGAGCTAGGTCGCGGGCTAGAGGGCCGCCTCCGGGTTGGACCTGGGTCGACTAACTTAGCTTTAGCTGCTAAGACTTTTGGATAAACTGCGCCCCCACTTGATCCCCGCTCGTCCAAGAGCGCGCAACTGGGGCGCCGCGCCAGGACCCTGGCCAGCGAGGAGTCATGACTTGCCCCTCATGACAGTGGGTGCAGGGTGGACAAGGACGGCGTCCGGGTGATGCGGACCGGGGACAAGACGGCTCTGGCTTAGGCACACTCGTTCTGGCCGTGCAAAGTTCAGGTTAGAAGTTGCGCCCTGCGCTCATGGAAGCTTGGAGGGGAAGCGTGTGGGCTGGCGGGTTACCTCCAGCCGCTGCACTGCCCCCAGCTCGGGGACAGCGGGATCTCGGTTTAATCCTCGGACCAAACACCAGGAGTCTCCCCTCTATGTTTTTCTCGCCGGCTCTTCCCCGCTCCCTTTGGCTCATCCGCAGTGCGGCCGTGAGGCTTTCTCCCTCGCGCCCGGGACCCTGATCCGGGACGTGGGGAGGTGTCATCGCAGAGATTCCAGGAGAGGGTGGAGCTCGTGTCCGCGAACCAGGAGAACCCTCCTACCCTTCGCTCCAAGCACAGACACCTTCCCTAATCAACCGGTGTTTCTCTCCTCCCTCCCCCCTTCCCCGGCCCCCCCCCCCCCCCGCTTCTGGGAGCTTTGTGCAGCTGCCCTCGCAGAGGGGGCGGGCACTCGGGATCAGCGTGGGGGGGGGCGGGGAACCGGCTCTAAAGCCGGAGCCCTCGAGGCAAGGGGGCGGGGCCGGGCAACCCCTTGGCCCGGCTGCAGGGGACCCGGGTGGGGCGAGCCGGTGCGGCAGCCGCTACAGTCGAGTCTGCTCGAGGACGTGCGGACGATTGGCGCTCCCGGGAGGTGGAGGGTCCAGCCGTTCCCCGGCGTCGGCGCTGTCGGCCCCGCTGTCCCCGCACAGCAGGCGGCGGCCTCCGCACCGCCCGCGTCCCTGCCCCGCCGGGCGGCCGCCGCAGAGCCTGCGCGGAGCGTGTGGGCGTCTGTCTCCGTGCGCACCCGCGCCCCCCCGCCGCGGCCCCGATAAGGACACCGCCCGGGGTTCGCGTGCGGCTTCAGGGACCTCCCACTAGGGGACCTGCCACTTGCGTCCCTCTTGCTGCCGCCAGACACTGAACGGGGCTCCCCGGGGATCCGGACGCGGCTGTGTGGCTGCCGCCGGCCGGGGGTTCGCGGCGCGCTCCGAGTCTTTTGTGCTGCGGGGCCGGTGGCGTTTTGGTGAGCGGCTGGGGGGCGGGGGGGACGCGGGCGCGGGGTTGAGGGCGGAAGGACGCGGTGGACCTCTCGTCGGTGCGGAGACCTAGGAAACTACTAGGTATCCAGACTTTTTAAAAGAAATCATGCCCCCGGTGTCCCCAGACCTAGTAGTTTTCAAACATCTCTTTGCACTGAAACTGCCCCTTGTGTTCGGCCGTCTGTGACCCCCTCTACTGACCCACGGTTGTCGTCCTGGAATGAGTAGCGAGCGCTTCCTTCTCTCTCTCTAGAGCATCCTTTGGCGCTCGTTTGCTTTTTTTCTTGGTTTGGGGACAGCGAGAGAAAGTGAAAATGCACATTCAAAAACAGGCGTTCTTTCTCTGCTCTCAGGGTGTTGCGCTCGGGGGAGTCTGTGAAATGTTTATGTTGTGCCGCGGATTAAACACGCTGACTGGAAACGGCGTTGGGTTCTTTCACTGTGGGCCAGAGTGCCACGGTGAAGAGGTGGGTGTTGCCCGCTCTGGTTCAACTGTGTGGTTGACGTTCTGCGTTTAATAATCAAGAACGGTTTTGAAAGATAGGTGGTGGGGGAGGAGACTTTTCCCAATGATTTAGTGGAGTGAGAGCAAAAATTCCATATTTTAGAGTTGCCTGGACTTTCCCCACCCTTTCTTCTCCCCCAGATAAAGTAGGCTGTGTGTTCTTCTGCCTTTTCTCTCGAAACCTGGCTTGCTCTGCCCCCGTTTGTCGTCAGAAGGGTGTGGGCCAGCCCTTCCTGCTCCCACCTCATCTGTGACACATGTCAGGAGTCAAGAGAAATGGTTTTCTGGCTGGTTTTCCTTGGCGTTTACTTTTGATTATTGTTGACCTAGGGAGTGAGTGACCAGCTGAGCAATAAGGCCCCACTAACCCTCTTTCAAGAAAGCTCTGAGCTCTGAACTGACTTTCAGGAACATATTATTCTCCTAAATATGCTGTGAAATGAAGCATACATACTCGTGCTTTTCTTCCTTCCCACCCACTCCCTTCAAGAGAATAGAGCTTCAGGGGTGTTTCTGACACTAAAAGCAAAGTAATGGCAGCTATTTAGGCAAGAGAGTTTAGGCGGGACCAGAGGGCTTCTTTGAAGACCCTTAAGAACATTCTCATTTTAAGACTTTTTACTTGCTTATCAGCTAAAGGCTAAGTACAAGATCACAGCATTCCCTGATTAAAAATTCACATAATTAAAAGATACTCAGCTGAGCCACGGCCTCCCCAGGAGGGTCCATCACTCAGACACACCTCCGGTGGATCATGATTAGCACTCAGGGGACTTGAAGAGAAGTTCTTATCCTCAGAGCCTTACCGTAACAGCTCTACATTTTTCTCAGGGCTGGGCATTTGTCAGCCTTAGCAGCCGTCCTTCCTGCTGCTGAGGTCCCCAACCTAGGTGAGATGGTAAATACAAGCCTGTCTCTCTCTGCCGTGGGAAGATTGATGGGACACTTGACATTTTCCAGACAGAGCCAAGGCTAATTCCAGTGTCCTTGCTGGTAATTGCCAGCTGTGAGAAACAGCCATTGTCTTTAGAGCTGTTGGATTATCTATGTTCTCCTAACATACTAGGACAGTATGTGTTTGCATCTTTGCTGTGGACAGTACCATAATAAAGCAAATGTTTTTTGTGTATCCTCTGTTTTAATATCTTGTGAGACTGTGGAAAGAGTTAGAATGTGTGTGCCTGCACTCTCTTTTTCCTGCCATCTCTTTGACTCTGAAAATCCTCACCAAGGGGGAAGCCCTATTGAAGCCAATAGTAAAAACATTAGCATCTTAGCTAATCATTGCTGGAGAACTTATTCATTAGAAACTGTTGGGGGCCTAGGATCCTTGTATGTTACCCTGGGGAAAAAAAATTAGCCAAACAACATACCAGAAACAGTGTTGTAAATTTTTCTTTCGTTCCTTTAACTTTTTAAGATAACATTCTTTCTCAAGATAGGGCAGTGGTTAGAATCATGCCAGTGCATAGCTAACACAGGTCACTTTTTACTTCGACAAGCTTTTATCTGGTGCTTCTTCTGTGCAACACACAATACTCAAAAAGACTTGCATCCTTCGGAGCTTTAGTGTTAGAAGATAATGCTGTTACACAAACTCTGAGTATGTAGTCTTTGTCATTCTTTATTAGTATTTCTACATTTGCTATGTGAGGTTTACTGGCACATCTGTGCATAGACTTACGCAGCACTGAATGAGTTATTGCTTTCTAGAATGGAGATTTTTTTGGTTATCACCATTCTTAACAGGGATAACCTATAAACAAGTCACCAAATCTGGAATTGGAGGTGAATTGGAGGATGAGCAAGTTTTCTATACATGACGTATTTTATGTACAGAAGTATTTTAAAATATGTCAGGGTAAACTGCCAAGATTACCTGTACAGTCTTGAAAAAAGAAGAGTTCAAATATAACTATAAACTGTAATTGACAATGACTCATTGGCTTTCGGGGTGCCAATGGTGAAAACAGCCTAGTTATGCCCCTAATGATAATTATGAAAACTCCCTTTAAAAGCCAGTTGCATCTCAAGTGAGCTGTAAGTTGGCTTGGATAAATATTTTCAGTTTTACTTTCTAAAAAATTATCCCATGGTGATGGCTACACACCGCTGTGAATGTACTTACTGCCACTGATGTACACTTAAAAATGGTAAAAAATAAATTATCCAATTAATACTTGGAAATGCTATTTTCTACCCGTATATAATTTTCAGAACTTGAATATTCAAATGTTTCATAAAAACATTTGTTTTTGTAATGTCGAGATAATTTAATATACAGTCACTGAGTATTGAAAAAGGACAAATCTCACAAACCTAGTAACTTAGAAAGCAGGGATCGGTAATATTAAAGGATGTTTCTAGTAGCCAGGGGCAACTTAGGATTTTGTCTATAAACTCAATACATATTTTAAAGCAAATGTAATGCCTGTGAAAATAAAGAGATATCATATGTACATATGACACCAGTTGTTGTTAATAATAGCTAACTATGGACCAGGCATCTTGGTAAGGAGCGTACATGTATTAGCTCATTTATTCTTACACAAACCAATGAAAGGGCATATCCTTATATCATAGATGAGGATGCTGAAGCCTAGGTTAAATAACCCCCCTCACCTCAGCTTAATCTAAGAAGTAGCAGAACTGGGATCCGGGGAAAAGCACTCTATTTCTGGAGTCTCCGCTCTTAATCCTAAGGCAGTCCTGCTTTGTTTATATGATTCTGTGTAAAACATTTCATAATATTTGAATTCATGATATCAGTTTACTCCTGCGTCATCCGGTATTGTTTGACCCGTGTGTGTTTGTAAGTGTGAACTTTGACAGTGATACTGTAAACGGATAATTACACTCAGAAGTCCATTCTGAAAATCCCTTCCATGTTGCCCTTTATGACCTGGAGGAAACAGTCCCCTTTTCACACATCCACATAATCGGGGTGCTCACTCTGTACCCCCATGGGGTCCCTTCTTCCACATCCCCACTTGCCTGTCCTCATAGCTGAAGAAATGTGGTTGTTTGACCCCTGTTTTCACATCAGGTGTGTAACAACCCAACACCAAAAACAAACATTTAAAGGTCAATAAAAATACAAGTTACTAGAATAAGTCAGTGACAGTAGATAATGGTTAGCTATGTGGCAGGTGTGATACGGGCAGCATATCCTTATGTGTGTGTGTCTTCTTGCTGATTGTGTCACGGAAGAAGCAGAAGATGCAGGTGAAAAGTTCTGATGGTTTCCAAAGAGTGGCTTTACTAGAATCCAAAGTGATAGGGTCGGAAGTGACAATAGAGGTCATGTAAAGTATCCCAGTGTCCTAACTTTACAAATGAGAAAACTGAAGTCTAGTGAGGTGAAGTGACTTGTCTAAAACTGTAAGCAGTAAAGCTTGATTTAGAGCTGGAACCTTTCATCTTCAAGTTTAGTGTTCTTTTCTCCCTTTCTGGGAAAGCTGTGTCACCAAGTGGAACAGGAACATGGTGGCCCTGACTCCAGGGGAATGAGTTTGGCCGTTATTTTATCATCTCCAAATGCCCTGCCTATTACGTGCAAGGTGGAAGATGCCCTTTGTCCCACTGATTGGTAGGGGACGTGTCCACACTCGAGTAAGGCAGGGTCACTAACACCTAACGCGTCAGCCATGTGGGTAATTTCCCTAGAGGTTGGGTATCCATTGTCCAAAGAAAATGCCCCAGTTAGTGAACAAGCAGTTTATTCATAAAGTGAGCAATACTTGCTGAGCCTATAGCAAGTTCTCAATAAATACGTGTTTTATTGATTAATGGAAAGTTTCCAAGTTGGATTTATTGCTACTGCTTTGGGAGCGTTTCCAGGTAGTAAAATTTGGTTCGCATTTAGAAAAGTATTAGTCCCTTTTAATGCTCTTGTGGATGTGTTGCCCCTCATTGATTTTAATGTCCAACTAATCTAGGAGGACTGACCCTAGCCTCTGAAGAGGATAGCTAGTATTAAAATGTTTTCCTGTACTGATTTTAAAGTTGTTTCATCTTTGTAGGTTTGGAAGATGACACACAACAGAATTGCCTTTTCCTCTGGCGGCAGACTAGCGGGTGTATGATGCAAGTTTGATGTTTGTGTCTGCTTTCTCAAGGTCAAGAAATTATCTCCTTAGAAGGCAACAGTACTATGCATGTTATGAATTGTGTCTCCTTGGTCGGTGATAAAGAAAATGGGAATATCGCCACGGCAGCTGGATTCATGATCGGGCAAACACCACCGCCGCCTCCTCCTCCTCCACCGCCTCCACCTCCACCATGTCCATCTTCAGGGGAAGGGTTTCCTCCCTCTCCTCCTCCTCCCCCACCACCTCCACTACCTGGAGGGCCTCCGGCCCCGCCTCCCCCTCCAGGCCTACCCCCAACTTCTCACATGAATGGCTATAGCCACCTTGGTAAGAAAAAGCGGATGAGAAGCTTTTTTTGGAAAACCATTCCAGAGGAGCAAGTTCGTGGCAAAACCAACATCTGGACTTTGGCAGCCAGGCAGAAGCATCACTACCAAATTGATACAAAGACCATCGAAGAGCTCTTTGGGCAGCAAGAAGATACCGCCAAGTCTTCCCCTTCTAGGAGAGGAGGAACTTTAAATTCATCCTTCAGGGATGCTAGAGAAGAGGTAAGAATGGAGCATGGAGGGATAATCCTCCACATACTGCATTGTTTTGTGTTTGAGGGGGCGGAGTGTGCATATGTTTCAAAAGTTGCTAGAATCACTAAGAAATAAGATGATGCAAGCGAATGTGCTCTGGAAATGATAGAAAGGGCCTTATATGATGAGCTGGAGCTGAGTAGCAAAAAAGTGGGAGAAGCGTGCATGCCGTATCCTCCCAGACATCCCGGTGGATTATGACCTCATGCAGAGAACATGCTATCTGGGGCCACCACTCTTTGGCCTCTCAGCACTGCCCTGTCTCTAGCACATCTGCTGCCATTTCCCCTGGTGGAGTAGTTCTGCTGAAGTTCAGTATTATTAGTCTCCGTTGAAACAAAAAACCGAGTTCCTGAACCCAGTTATCTGAGATTAACTGGAGCTTTCTGGGACAAAATACCTGTGTTAAGTAACGTCATTAACTAATATACATCCTTCGGATTTTTATCCTTAGTTTTTCCTCCAGTTTTCCTTCCACAAGTGTTTTGAGATGACCTTCATTCCTCAGATCTCTGAATTAAATTATGGCCATGGTGGAACAGAGACTTCCAGAGAGCCAAAGCATAAAGCTATTTTCAGATACACTTTCCAGGAAGCATATTTCCAGTTAACACTAAATGTGTTACTTTGGGAAAAAATAAAGCTGGCAAGTTATAAGAAGTTAACTGAAAGCATGGCCTCAGAGCTACAGGTCACCATATGTTGTGGAAACTGAGTCCAAAGTTGCATTTGTAAGTACTCTTTGTCTGGAAACATGAAAATAAAGTAAGAAACCTCTGCTTGTTAGAAGAAATCATTAGGAAGCCAGGAATTCAAAGGAAAGAATGCTTCCCACTAAAAAAAAAAAAAAAAAAAGGCACCAGAAGTGCATCATTTTTAATCTGTTGTAAAAGGAACAGAGAAAATAGGTCAGAGATGGAGTTGACTAGATAAGAGAGTGAGCAGCGCTCTGGAATGAAGCAGCAGCTCTCTGCATTATTGAATTGTTGAGCTGACAATATTGGCCTTTTTTCTCTGTCTGGCCCAGGAACACGTTAACTTCTTCTCTCCAGAAATTCACTTAGGGGCTTTGAAGCTTCTGGTATAGTCCACTGTTGAAAGAATAGTGAAGAGTCTATTTATTATAAAATGTGAAGAAGGCTAGGGTTAGAATTAAGTGTAAACCGTGGAATAAGTTTGAGAGGAAGTCTTCAGGACAACCCTTAGTGCCCTCCCATGCTGAACATGGGCTTTTCCCTGCTTTTTCCTTTATGCAAAGTCCTTTTATTTCTCAGCAGATCCTTTCAGTATTGGAAGGAGCCAGAAGTCATTTCCTTAGTACCCTGGCCTTTGCCCCAGCTTCTAGCAGAGGTTCCTTATTGTACAGTAGGTCACTTCTCACCATTGTTTCCTAGCTCTATTTACTGAATTTCAAGAATTTTGAAGGAAAAAGTGGATGGACGCACGTGGGAACGGAGCGTATGTCTCAGGAAAGCACCTGTGACAAACAGCAGGGGGTCTGGCTCCCCGTGCTCCTGGGGAGGCAACTGGCCAGGTTAGAATGGGCAGCATCCTTTGTAGATTGTGGACATTTATTTTTCCAAATGATAGTTGAAGTGGCTACGAGGAGCTTGCTCTATGTTTGTGAATTCAGGAGAGGTTAAGAACCACTCTGAGATGGGGGGAAGTGGCAGGGAGTGTGACATCTTTTCCCAACTATGGCGGAAGCAGAAATGTCAATTTCTAGGCCAGATCTCAAATTCAAGAAGAAAGAGTCTTTCTCTTTGCCTCCCTCCACCCCTGTACACTAGGTACATCTTTACTATTTTCTTCTTTAACTTTAAATTACCCCAAAAGTGAATGACTATTATTTTTAATTGAGGTAAAATACACATAACATTTACTGTCTTAACCATTTTTAAGCATACAGTTCAGTGGCACAGAAACGTCCATGCTGTTGTGCAACCACCATCACCATCCATCCACAGAAGTCTTCTCATCTTGCAAAACTGAAACTCTGTACCCATTTAACAATAACTCCCCATTGCCCTCTTCCCCACCCCCTGGCAACCACCCTTTGACTTTCTGTCTCTGTGAATTTGACTACTCTAATTACCTCATACAAGTGGAATCACACAGCGTTTGTCTTTTCATGGCTGGATTATTTCACTTTGCATAAAGTGCTCAAGGTTCATCCATGTTGTAACATTTGTTAGAATTTTAAGGTCGAATAATATTTCATTGTATGTATATACCACAGTTTGTTTATCCAGTCATCTGTCAGTGGACACTTGGGTTGCTTCCACCTTTTGGCTATTATGAATCATGCTGCTATGAACATGTGTGTGCAAATATCTTTAATTTTAACACTTGTAGGTCCTCATCTGAGAGACAGCATACTAGAAAGAAAAATTAAATCACCATGACTGTATCATAAAATAATCTAACTCTTCAGCTCCTCAGTACTCAGGTAGGATAAGTAGTTTAGGTAGATGGATTTAAGTGCATATTAGGTAATGTTGTTACATAACAGAGGGTTATCCAGAATTATTTTCAATTTTTTATGCCATCTCTAACATGGCTAGAAGCATTATATATACTTTTTTTCAGTAAGAGAACACAGTACATGCTGTTTTCTTTCCTCATTAGATTTTGTTCTAAAGAAGTTACAACTCAGCAGAGTGATAGTCTAACAAGGACCAGTAATAAATCTTTCAATTCATTCTGTAGTGAGTGGAGTCCAGGGTTGAAAGTAATAGTCCTCACACCTGTGTGTGTGGACTGGAGAATGCCCTAAACAGCATGTTCAGCAGAGGGACCCATCCTGAGCCTGGAAACATGGCATCCAAACCCGCTACCACGCAGGCTGTAATTCTGGAAGTTCAAATGTGCCCAGGATCAGATTGTGTCCCCTTGAAATATAATAACCCTCTACAGAAACGGCCTGCCATTATGTGGTTGGCTCATGCTTTAAAGGGCTTATAGAACATTACAAATAAGTTCCATTGTACTCCAAAGGAAGAAGTTGCTGGAAGATAGGGAAGAGCTGGGTTTGGGAATGGCTGAACTTAGGAAGAACATCACTTAAAATAGTGAATTAGAACATTTAGTAAGGTGGACAAAGGTTAAGTATTACTATCTTTGTTACCTAAAAATTAACTTGAAGAGGCTCCAGATGTTACATTAATAATTAAACTGTAATAAAGTAATTATAAATAACAAAGATACAATAGGGGGGATAATAATAAAAAGATTCAGCTCAAACTTCACCTTCTTTTCTGAGTTCGCTAATCTCACCCCTGAGAAGTTCCCCATGCTCTGCCCCCTCAGAGCCTCGCACTAGTTGTTTGGGTCTGTACTCATCTCCCTCTAGAATCTGAAATGCTCTTAAGGAAAGGGACAGTCTTAGCCATTTGGTGTCCCCCAAAGAAATTAACTCAGCTGACGGAACTGAGCCAAAGGCGCAAAGGGACTGTCTTACAAGGTATCAATATGCTAGATCAAAATTGGGGTTTGCAAAGAAAACACCATAAGGTGAATAAGGTCTGGGGATCTAACGTAAAACATGGTGACTATAGTTGATACTACTGTATTGTATAATTGAAATTTGCTGAGAAAGTAGAACTGAAATGTTCTCACCAAAAAAAAAAAAGAAAAAAAGATAAATATGTGACTAGATGGGGGGAATCCTTTTACAATGTATACGTATATCAAATCACCACTATGTACATTTTAAATATCTTACAGTATTATTTGTCAGTTATACCTCAGTAAAACTGAAATAAAAGAAAGAGAAAACACAAATGTTGAAACACTTGAGGTCGTTCACTATGATGCCTGTTGTAATATTACAATTAATATTAATTATACCTTATAAGAAATAACTAAAATTGCTTATTAGAGAAAGAGAGGAAGGGAGAGAGAGAGGAGGAGGGGAAGGATGGAAGGAAGATTGGTTGTTCTAAATTTGTGAGAAGTAATGCTTTATTCTCCACACTGTAATTCAGGTATCAGTCATTCTTTCTCAACTTTTGTTATGATCCCCATATGTTCTAGAATTCTGGGACATCCTCAATCCAGAACTGTAGAACTAGGTAGAGTATTTGAAATATATTTGAAAGAAAAAAAAAGCTTCTACTGGGTTTTCATTTTTTTTCCCCAAAGTGGGGGGTAGGTACATTTGCCAATTGACAGCCAACCAAAAATAAAAAATAAAATGAAAAACCATTAAAAAGTAAAAGCTAAGTCCATCTTGGATGATACAGGAAGATTTTTAAAATTTTGCTTTTCAGAATTTGACGTAGTATTGAAATAACCACTACTTAGTGTTATTTAAGTAGGTAATGAAGCCTCCTTTGACATATTGAAACAAAAGTGGTTTAAAATTTTCTTCTTCCTCCTGAGGACATTACACTGAGTGAAATAAACTAGTTACAAAAAGACAAATACTGTATGATTCCGCTTTATGCGGTACCCAGAGTAGTCGAATTCATAGAGACAGAAAGTAGATGGTGGTTGCCAGGGGCTGGGGGCGGAGAGAGGAGTGGGGAGTTATTGTAAAATGGGTATAGAGCTTCAATTTTGCAAGATGAAGAGTTCTGTGGATGGATGGTGGTGATGGTTGCACAACAATGTGAATGTATTTAATGCTGCTGAACTGTACACTTAAAAATGGTGAAGATGTAGATGTTATATGTATTTTACTACAACTAAAAAACAAGTTTCTTCTTCCTTTAAAGAATATGGGAGGCAGATTTTGTAGTGGATTGATACTAGGTGAAAGTACAAGAATTGCAGTAGAAAAAACTAGGAGAGTTTATTTGGAGGTTTTAACAAGGGGTGGTATAGCCATTGGCCCCCTTTACTGAGTACATAGTACTGCTGTCTCAGTGCTTCAGAGGGCGTCAGAACAACCCAACCACCCTGGCAGTCTGTGAGGAGACTGTTATAGCCGGGTCCCCCTCATGTCCTAGTGGGCCATCCCCGGGATGGGATGGATGCGTTGAGTGCATTACCTTACATTTTAGCTCCCCTGTTCGCCAGGGATGATTGAACTCTGCGGTGGGCCTTTAATGGGAAAGCTCATGAGCCCTGTAGCACGCTGACTGCACCTGCTGTTGCAGGCCCTGACTTCAGTGGGGTCCTGCCTACATGTCCTGCCGTGTCCAGAAAAGTAGATACGGATTGATTGGAACTGGTGGAGAGAGAGGGAGGGGGCCAGGTCGGTTCACCCCTCTTCTTGGGACGATTTGTCTCAGCCTGTGCAGCCAGCAAGTCTCACGGGGTGCCACGTGCAGCCTTCACTGCTCTGAATGATTCCAAACACCACCCAGTTCCACATGCACCCGTTTCTGAATTGCCCAGCTTTGGGACGGCAAGCACTTGGGAAGTCAGATAAGCTAATTTACATGTGTAGTGATAACCCTCTCTAAAGCGCCTGAACGGGCGCTTTATAACACTGCCTTAGAAGAATCGAGTGTGATAACTTGTGAGAATGAGACTGCTCAAACATGAGGCAGATCTGAGGATGCCAGGGGAGCGTGGGCCTGTCCCCGCAGTGGCGTCAGTTGTCTCGTGTTCCTGTTGTTTGGATGAGGTACGGGGCTTTGTTTTCCCTGTACGGTGCTCAGTCATGGCCAGCCCAGATTTTTCCTTAGGAATATTGCTGAATTCTCTTAAACTAGTGACCAGTTTCTGAAGCCTTGCTTCAAGCTGTGGAGACAACGGCTGCCCCAGGCTGTGGCTGCCCCTGTGCTGAGCATGAAGGGCTGCCCCTGGAGGCCCAGGGCTTCCGCTCATGGAGCCGTCTTCTCAGGTGAGAACACGATTTCTATCCATCATGCCACACTTACCTCTCCGGGGTCTCCAGGGGACTTGGCCAGGCCCTGTGGATGGCATTCTACAGATCTGCCCCCATTCCTGGAGAAACATCCCAATGCGAATACCGGGCTGGTATTTGCCTCTTCTCTATATGCCTGTATCCTCAGCAATATTAAATCTCACAGTAACTAGAGAGGAAAGGAACCAGAGAGACCCAGGCTAGCATTGCAGTTCTAGTACTGCTTTGAGGGAAGTTATAAAATGGCATCTCTGAGGCTCAGTTTCCTTATCTGTCTAGTGCGAATAATAATAGGAGTAATTTCTCGGTCACTTTTCCTGCAGCTACAGCTGTGGATCTGGGCCAAGTGGACCAAAAGTCCCAGGAGAATGAGGGCGGGGCTTGGGGTGTGGAAGGGTGCTGCCATCAAGGGTTAAATATAGCAGGAGCTGGTAATTTCATGAGAGAAATAGAAAAGAAGTCTTTTCTTCTCCCCAGAATGGGGAGAATGGGTAGAAGTGAGTACAGAGGGAGTTCTTCAGATATGGATATAGCTCTATCGATATGCATGTTCTTACTTGTGGCTTTTTAATGTATGAAATATAATAAACACATGGTTTTCTGTCTTAATAAATTTGGATTCTGCTTTTGGTGTGAGCTTTTCTTGTTAAAGGGTGTTAAGTTTGAGAGATTTTCTCACCCTGTCTTTCCCCCTCCTCTGCCCTCCCTTCACACTGAACTTGAACTGCAGTCCCTGGGTAGGATTCCAATAAGGAGCCTGCCCTTTTAGTTTGGGAGTTTATTTTATGGCTGGCAGGTGATTGTGTTAATATGAAATAAACCCCTGGGATAGTAAATAATGTGATTGTTTAAGGTTAGTCTTCAAAAGGAGGCAGCCATGCTCTGGTAAAAATTTAACCGTATAGCCAGAAAGTGCCATTAACTTTGGTTAACAGTCTTGCTGCCTCTTATGTCCTTAGAAGCAGGCCCAGAGATTGGGAATTTAATCTGAAACCTGATTCTCTTTTGTTCACAATGAATCACGTACATTTGGAAAGGAAGAGCATTATAACAACATTCCTGTTTTAGCTAGTCTCCCTTTACCAAAAAACAAATGGAAAAAATTACAGCAGTTTTAAGATTATCTTTCCTCCTTGGATCCCGGATATTTACTTCCAAAAAAATGGCTTCTGTGTTTAACAACAACCCCTGTGCCCCCCCTAAAAAGGGTTCTGTCTAATTTCTAGTCTGATAAAACCCCTCCAAATTATTAATTTTCAACAGCTTAAACCTGTTGTAGCCAAAATCTGGGTTTTGATGGTACATTAGAATAGCTGCCATATTTCATTAAATCAAAGATGAGCCATGCATTGTAAGACATCCTGATTCCAGAGATGCAAAAAAATATGTCTAAGGTAAAATATAGCACAAGGGTATTTCTTTTTAAATTCTGAGTAAATAAAATGTAGGACACTTTCTTACCTCTTCCTGAAAGGGCTGTTGGACATATATATTGTTTTTCGATGAAAAGAAATTTTTCTTTTAGGAAAAAAATAAGAATTTTACTATGTTTCTGGAAATAACAGTGTTGATCCTTTTACATCCCTAAAGCAGGGTTGGGACTCACTCTGCAATATCTTCAGAGTTATTTTTTACTTTCTTAGTTCAAATCTCATATGATTCTTGCTATGCTAAGACATCTGTTTCCAAATTGGGGCTTTTAAATGTGGGCTATATTATTCTAAGAGAAAATTGCTTAATTAAAAAATTTTAAATATATATGTTATTAAAAATTATATAATATTAAAATAGATGTATATATAATTATTACAGTTAAGGAAATATAATATTGCAGAAAGTTTGGGAAGATGATAGTATTTTAACATTCATAAAACTGTACTGGGTATATCAGTTAATCACCAGATTTACATATTGGGGATTACTCTTTTATAAATTAGTGATGTATTTTGGTAGGTTTTAATTCTCTTCTTTCTTCCAGCTCTTCTTATTTGTACTTTAATGATCTTATGTGTCTCTATTTTTTTCTAGATTACTATCTTGGATGCAAAACGGAGCATGAACATTGGGATATTTCTTAAGCAATTTAAGAAGTAAGATTTTGCACACATTTGAAACTTTAATCGTATCCATGCTGTCAGCATCAGAGCTGTGGGTGTGAACTGAAATTCAGATTCTGATATGAGTAAAAGTCATTCCTCATACCTTCTTCGACACATAGCTTGATGAGTCTGGAAGTGTGTGTCACTTTCTGCTGTTTTCCTTCATGGAAACATAATCTAGGGGCTTGAAGTACAGGGATTGCCCCTCAGGGTGTCTATTCAAGACTGCCATCTCAGGGAATTTATAAATTTATCTGTAGTGTTGCCCCTTGAGTAGAGGTTGGACTGGTGAGTAAACAGTGGTTAAATTCAGGTGTTGTAAAGTGGAAAGGAGAGGGCTCTGCAGGGGTTCCATGAGACGAAAGGGGATTGTTTTTCTTCCCCCAAGAAGACTCTCAGTGTTGTTGCCTCTTGCATCCTTTCTGGGGTTCCCGAGGAAGGTTTTCCAGGTGAAGGGGCCTCTGAGTGGTGTATCAAGATCTCGGCTTTCCTGGCAGTGGGGCTGTTGTGATCGCTGACACAAAACCACCTGTCGGGCTGGGAAGAAGGTGGGATGGAAGGGAGTGTGGAGGAGGTTTTAATTTCCACTGGCTTGTGTTTCTTTGGCATTCCAGCAAATGTGAAATGGAATCTTAATTAATTGTCTTTTCAAGGTCTCCTCAATCCATTGTAGAAGATATTCATCAAGGAAAGAGTGAGCATTATGGATCAGAGACATTGCGAGAATTTCTGAAGCTTTTGCCAGAGTCAGAGGAGGTAAGGAATTTGGCGCGTGAGTTAGATGTTAGCAGTCATGATAAAAGCTTAATATTTTTAGGAATGTCAAAACTCGCATGAGAAGGGCACCCTCCTACCTGGAACCAGAGTTTTCTCATATAAAAGTAAAAAGTGACCTAGTAGAAAGAGTATGGGTTATGGAGTTCAAGAATCTAGGTTTAAATTGGAGCTTTACCCTTAATTGAGAAACTTGAGCAACTTTCTTAACTCCTGTGAACTTTAGTTTCCTCACCTGTAAAGTGACGATAATGATGCTTACCTCATTGGATTGTCAAGATGATTAAACCCTAGTTATGCATGTCATGTGGTGCTTGGCACATGGGAGCTCAATAAATTTTAGTTGCCTTTTCTGTCTAATGATGACCTTTGCCTAAGGTGCACCCAGGTTATTTATAACACATATACTTTTTTTAAAAAAAAGAAAAAGAAAACCCACATTTGGATGAAGGTGCTCTAAAAATTTGGAGAGATAAGTAAACTGTTAATAAATGTTGTCTATATAATTGACTAAAAGGTGGAAATTGCTGTGATAGCAATTTTAGGACCACAATATAAAGTTAATAGATTTTTGGGGGGACTGAATCAACTGAATTTTTGAATGGTTAGGAGCTTGACAGGGAAAAACAGAAAAACAATTTTATAAAACCTTCTAAAACTGTGATATTGTCTTTTATTTCTGAAGAAGTGACCCTTGAAAAAATTCAATAAGAAATTGCATGAATAAAAGCATTCGAATAGTATGGAGTCTTCTGAAGTAAAGTCATCCTTTTTACATATACTGCTGGCTCCTCCCTCCCCCATCCCACTCCTCTTCCCAGACATAATTTATGGAACTTAACTTTAGTGCCATTAATAACAACAAGAGAAATATGTCTTTGTGCTTTTTCTTTTACATCAATCAGTGACAAAACTCACAATGTCTTAGTGGGTAACTAGATGTTCTAGGTACTTCTAATAACCTGAGCCTCTCGCTCTACCTTGGGTTGTCTGTTTGCAAATTAAGTGTAATTCACCTAAGCCAAGATTAATTAATGGCATTTATTGATGTTAGTAAAGGATCTTAAAGTATTGAGGGAAAAGTACATTAAATCATAATTTACCTTGGATCTTATATATTGAACCCTCCTTAAGCTTTCTTTTAGGTAAAGATTGAGAGTTCCAAAATCTTTAATTAGGATGGATGGGGTTTAATTAATTTGTGTTTTAAAAAACATTTAGTTGGTCTCAAAATCTTATTCCTGCTTGGGCTTTTTTCATGACTCTTCCTTAGGACCACTTGGTATCCACTCCTAACTGACCTCATCGTTTTTTTTTTGTTTTTTTTTTTTGCTGAGGAAGATTTGCCCTGAACTAGCATCTGTTGCCAATCTTCCTCTTTTTTTTTTTTATTTGAGGAAGATTAGCCCTGAGCTAACATCTGTGCCAGTCTTCCTCTATTTTGTATGTGGGTCACCGCCACAGCATGGCTGACAAGTGGTGTAGGTCCGCATCCGGGAACCAGGCCCATGAACCTGGGCTCAACAGCGAAGCATGTCAAACTTAACCATTACACCACAAGGCTGGCCCAAGACCTCATCGTTTTTCTTAAGTGAGGATTAAATTTGATAGCACATGTGAAAGTGCTCTGAAAAGCTCTAAATTTCTAACTAAATGGAAGTTAGGCATGAGGGAGGCTGCCAGCTTCATGCCATGAAGAGGTGGGAGATTAATTATGGTTTTCTTAATATCTTCATTTCTAATTTAAAATTCAGAGGTGACTAGGGAATGCAAAGGCTGTGGAAGACTAAGGGATTTTTCAGAGAAACAACTTAGCTGTCAAACCTTTCATGTTTGAAAGAACTCTGTTTTTTGAGTTGTGTGTGGGATATAATTCAAAGGGCAGAATGTTAAGGGACGATGACTGAAAGGCACCCAAGCCTGCCCTGAGTCCCCAAGGCACTCTCTCCCCCCTAGACAGTTAGCTAACCCCGCAGACAGTGCCCTGCTGAGATGAAACATTGCTGTGGGATCCTGAACTGCCTTCCCTGCCTCTGAACCAGGCCACAGCTGTTTCTCCCGTCACCCTCCTGCTGCAGGGTCATCCTCGGCCTGAATATCTGACAAGCTTGGTCACACTTCTCCTTGTTTACATTACTGGGTCTTGGCGTTCAGCTCACCACACCCTCCAAACTCAACTGGGAGCTTCCTTCAGCAGGAACACCCTGACAGTCCCCAGGGGCCCCTTCCTAAATCACTCTGCTGGCAGAGGGAGCTGAAGCCACTTCATGACTGATGCTGGCTGCAAGGACAGACTGGCTTTGTTGTGAGTGCTGTGCGGCCTCTAGCACCACCAGGATCCGAGGCTGACCCTGGAGTCTTTGGTGGAGGGTGGAGGATGGGGAAGAGGCCAAGGAGGAGGCAGGGCCAACTGAGAGAGGTTTAGGAATGTGGCAGAAATATGCTAGTAAATGCATAAGCGTATGCGTAACTGCATGTTGCTAAGACTGCGGTGTAACGTTCTGTGCTCATTTTTAGCACAAGAAGGGACTAAAACATCGAGTGCTCCCATGTTCCAGGCACTGGGCAAGGAAAAATTCAGTCAAGGAAGATAATGTATTTTATTTTATTTTTTTTTATTTATTTTTTTTTAAAGAATTTGCTCTTATTTTTTTTTTTTTTTTTTTTAAAGATTTTATTTATTTTATTTTTTCCCCCCAAAGCCCCAGTAGATAGTTGTATGTCATAGCTGCACATCCTTCTAGTTGCTGTATGTGGGACTCGGCCTCAGGATGGACGGAGAAGTGGTGCCTCGATGCACACCCGGGATCCGAACCCGGGCCACCAGCATCGCAGCGCGCGCACTTAACCACCAAGCCACAGGGCCGGCCCAAGATAATGTATTTTAAGTGCTTAAGCCCAGTGTCTGGCACGTAGAAAGTCAAGAAATCATCACTCTGATTATTTTGTGTATTTTTTAAATTTAATCCTCACAGCCACATTGTAAGATAGTCCTCATTTTACAAATGGGAAACTGAGGCTCACACAGGTTAGCTAGACCGTGTCTCGTGTCCCGTGATTGATAGGCCCTAGAGGAAGGGGATTTGAACCCCGGTTGTCCGACCCCAGAGCAGTTCCTTCTGCTGCACTCCACCACCTCCCTTTGAGGAAGGAAGGGCAAAGGTTCTCAAAACTCCCCCTGCACCAGGCTGGCCTCCCAGCCTTTTCATCACCTCTGCCATCACAGAGGACTGGTGTGAGTAAGTGTCACTTGAATAATACTGTAATCTTATCAGCGTGCTGAAAAATATGAACGGAAACAGCCCTTTTCTCTCTGCATTCTCAGCTGACAAGCCAACCCAAGGTTAATTTGTTTTCAGGATTTCTCTGCCCTTCATCACAAATCTTTTATCTGGCATGTTTGTTCATCTTGTCTCAAGCTTGTGGTTAAAACCTGCAGAGGAAGAAGGTAGACCCAGAAATGAGAGCAGCGGGAGAGTGCTCTCCATCCGGCACAGTATTCCCGTGCCCTGAGGGGGGGCTCCAGGAGGAGCCAGGTGGGCAGTGGGAGGGAACCCCCCACCCAGCCTGCGAGCCTTTCCCTCTGTTGAGGCTAGTACCCTGTCGCCATCTCAGTGTCAGGGCAACAGGGCTGGAAGGTGGTGGAAGTTTTCCATTCTCTCTGGAAGCAGGTTGAGCTGCCTCCTTAGACATTTTTATCGCTTCATTCCTACCTTCTCTGTTTACTCTGCCTCCGGGAGGGAAATGACAGGGAGGAAAACCTAGTCTTCTCTTGAGTAGTCTGTTGGTGGGAAATCTTGCTATTTCAAGGCCATGTGAGTGGAATTAGATGGGATGAAGGAGGCCTGCCCTTTGGAATGTGTGCGTCTTAAGGAGCGTGCTGTTTGCTGTTAGGACAGAAATCGGGCACAGCTAGGTCATAATAGAGTCACTTGGCTCAGACAACGAACTCAGACAACGAACTTATGCCTAATAATGTTGGATAAATGCTTTTTGATGATGATGAGAATGCATAATAATTATAGGGTTTGTTCACCTCTCTTTTTTACCTCCCTGCCACTGTGAAGGTACAATAATCCCTCTTAATGAACGTAAATCTCATTTTGAAATGGAATTAAGAACTGTATACATGGCATTTAAATTAAATACTATCTTTCCATCACCATTCTCTTGAAATCCATAAACATTTTTAGCTCTTTACATAAGTGAAGGAGATTAATCGTCGTTCAGTTATAGCTGAGCACATGTTTAATAGAAATATCTACAAAGTTTACTTAGTGTGACCTGTTCTTGTGCTTTAGACAGAAAACTGTGCTGCTGTTTTCAGAAGTTTTGCACATGCTACATATATGGTCTTATAAAAGGCACAACCTCACTCTGCCCCTGCCCATATATAGTGAATTGTTAGACTCGGGCTCAGAAGGGATCAGAATTCATCCTATGGCTTTCTCACGTCAGAAACTAGGCACTGATTGAAGTTTAGCTAAATCAGAAGTTCCAACTGCACTTAAATTTAGTAAGACTAAAACTGGTAAATTCACTTTGGGGCCCTAAAGGTAGGGGAAATAATGCAATTCTATAAATGGCTATTTTCTGCCCATTGGAAAAAAAAAAAAGTAGTGTTAAGGACCAGACTTAATACTAGGGTATGCATCTGCACTGTTAGATTTTATGTTTTCGGATAATTGCTGTGGATATTTTAGTTTGTGGATCTTTGCAAATACCCCCTTCTCTGTGTTTTTGAACTGTGATTTCTTACTTTTCAAATGGCTTGAAAATCATGTTATTTTTATGGGCACCCAACATAATCCAGGGGGCAGAAGAGAGAAAGCTTTGTAAAGAACAATAAAAAGTGGTTAGTGCCTACTGGCGACAGTTAGCTGCAAAGTTAGACTGTCTACTTACTAGTAATCTTGAGGTACTACTTACCATAAAGTATTTTTGTTGGGGGACCCTCTGTTGCGGTGGGCAGAAGTGGTTTGCTATTGGGTTGGTCCAGTTGTCTGTTTGGGGGAAGGCATGACATGCTCTCCGATGCATTTTGAGAGCTTTCTCTTTGCCTCCATCCCCATCTGCTAGCTCTTTGGCTATATTCCTATGTCAAACTCTCTTTTTTTCCTTTACTACAGTTGAAGGAATATTTGTTTAGTAACTTTTAGTTTAGTTTAATTTTTTTACAAGAGTAACATATGCTCATTGTAGACATTTTAGAAAATAAAAATGAGCAGCAGAAGAAAATAATAATCACTGTAATCCTCTCACTTAGTGGAGGTGGGGCCTTTAGTCTTTTTGTGGTGTATGTAGGATGTGCATGGAGGGTTGGGAGGTAGTAGACACTTTTTTTTTTTAATTTATAGAAAAGGAATCCTACTGTACATACTGTTACTTTATTACCTGATTTTTTCATAGGAGGATATCTTGACACCACCACTTCTGTGGCCCAGGGTTTGCGAGTTCAGATCCTGGGCGCAGACCTACACATCACTCATCAAGCCATGCTGTGGTGGTTTCCCACATAGAAAACAGAGGAAGATTAGCACATATGTTAGCTCAGGGACAATCTTCCTCACCAAAAAAAAAAAAAAAAAATCTACAAAGTTTACTTAGTGTGACCTGTTCGTGTGCTTTTCTTAGTCTTTTCTTAGGTCTGCATTTTATTAATTTGAATTTAGCACCCAAATCCTATTTTCTTAAAGAAATTCTAAGATGAAATTTAAAATCATGTTACATTTTAATCATAGTTATTTTTTTCTCTGCCCCCTTTTCCATTTGTCTTTTAGATAAAGAAATTAAAAACATTTAGTGGAGATGTGTCCAAGCTGTCCCTGGCAGACTCCTTTCTGCACTACTTAATTCAGGTGCCAAAGTAAGGATCACCCATCATTGTTCTTTGCAGAGTAAGGTTTTTAAATGAATGACATCAAATTCTACAGTTTTGCTTTTTAAAATTTTGCAGCTATTCACTTCGGATTGAAGCGATGGTGCTAAAGAAGGAATTTTTGCCTTCTTGTTCTTCTCTATACACAGATATAACTATTCTAAGAACTGCTACAAAAGGTAAGTAGATGCATGGTGCTTCATGTAATTCATTTTTATTAATTTTGGTAGCAGTTTATTTCTAAAAACTATTCAATTGGAATTAGAAGTAGAAGGTCCCATTTCTGATACACCCTAAAAAGAGAAAGTGAGATGTTCCCAGGGATGGCATTTGAGGCTTATTTTCATTTACTTTCCCCTCTTGTTAATTAATTGTTTAATTAATTGGCCAATCAATCAATTAATTAGCATATTATCCTCCCATAAAAGAAGCTTTCTTTCATCTCAAGCTTTGGAGTAAACCTTGCTGGTTGCACCTCACTCTTGTTCCTCTCCTAGGCTAGCTTTCTGTGTGTATCTGGGGGGTATGGGTGTGTGTGGTGGCATGTGCTCAGAGCCTGGCTCCCTGGGCCAGCCGTGTCTCTCCTGGTGCTCTGGCCTCTGTTGGTGTCTCAGACACCAGAAGCAGGCCTCCTTTCCTCCTGACTCCTCCCGGGCATCTCCAGTCACGCTTCTGCCCTGGTGTTTCTGCTCCCACCCACTTCCCCTCCAGACTCGAACATCTGGTGGGCTAGTTATCTTTGAGAGGGGCTAGTTGGTCATTTTCGTTTCTTTGAACAACTTGCTAAGTTTTTGCATACCCAGCGTGGACAGACTCCTTAGAGTTGCTCTAATGTCTCATTCCGCAGGGCTGGGAGTTTTGCTTTCTTGCATTTGCAGCAGGCATTTGCATTTGTCCACTTCACATCTCCGAGGCAAAGTCTCTGGCACTCCCTGACTCTCACATTTTCCAGCATTCCTCAGCCCGATTTCCCCTTGGTCCTTTTCTGGGTTTCTGGTTACTATTGTAGCATGTCTGTTCCTATTTGGTTTTCCTGTTTAGTTGCACTGGCCTGTGTTAGGATAAAATTTCTCTCTTTAGCCCATCATATTTTCTTTATTTTAGAGAGGAGACTATGAATTAAGGAGAATTTTTCTTCTTTTAATATAAAGACATTTTAAAATTTCTTCTACCTCCAAGGCTATTGGCAGCATCTTTGGGAGGGTTGTTGCTCCTGTTCACATAGAGCTGGAAGAACATGTTTTTGTATTGAGCAATGTAAATTTCTAGGCACGGTGGAAACATTTCTTATCTAGCTACCCTTCAAAAACTGGCCTTCTTAGATAACAAAATATAGGCAGTGATCCAAATGTAATTTTTTTAAAGTAAAACCAGACTTAATGGAGAATATTAACTTAAAAATATCATAGGTGACATTTTATTATCTATATGTACTAGAATTTTAATAATCAAACTTTCTTTTTAGCTTTTCAAGTACATTAACAGTTTTTAATACTGTTTATTTGTGTAGGTGTGTGTACAAAAGATTCTGTGTTTAAAGAACTAGTTTACCAATATATTACAAGGATAAGTTCCTTTTTAAATCTTTATGCCAATCCAAATGAAATGTACAGTTTTGAATAAAATGGAAAGATTCTCTGGTGACTGGTCTCTAAGGGATGGTACTTTGCAAGTTATTTACATGTCATCTCAGTCTGTTTACGTTTTATCTCTTTGTAGCTCATCGACTAAGCAAAATGTCGCTTGCTATTAGTTTTCATATTCCATAAATATAGTCTCAAAGGCTAAGTGGATTTAAAGGAAAAAAATAAAGAAATAACTGCTGAGAAGAAACTTATTCCGATAACACAGTATACTGCTTTTCATAAGGCCTTTGCATTGTCCACGACTTGAATATTTTCATTATTGAACTATTTTGTGATGTGTCATACATATTTGACTCCCAGTTAAACTCTAGGATGTGAATGGCCAGTAGCAAATGGTGCATTAGATATACCATAGATGTGCTCCTTTATTTGTGGTTTTCAGTCTTTGTGTACAGTTTAGGGTCAGAGCTTGCTTCAGATACACTTGAACTTGGATGTGGTAGCTGTCTTCTGTGCATTTAAGCTGCAGGCTTCTCTAAGGCACTGTGGTGTGTTCTTTTTGACAGAGCTGATGTTGTGTGAGGAGCTGCATTCGATATTACACTTAGTGCTGCAGGCGGGGAATATCATGAATGCAGTAAGTAAAATTCAAAAAAACAAAAATGTTGTATTTCCAACTTTATTTGTCTGTCTAAAGGTATGTGTATATTTTTCTCTTTTGATTTGTCTTCTTTAGGGAGGGTATGCTGGCAATGCAGTAGGATTTAAACTGTCTTCTTTGCTCAAATTGGCAGACACAAAAGCAAACAAACCTGGGATGAATCTTCTGCACTTTGTTGCACAGGTATGTGGAAGTGATTAAAACAGAGAGGGAAAGTGTGTGAATCCCCCTGGAGGTGGTGGAGTTTTTCTGAGGCATAAGGTGGCGTCAGACAGAGTTAGGAAAGGGCATGGCAGGTTCCAAGATGGTTCTATCTGCAGAAGCACTATCTGCAAATTCCTGAGTTGAGCTGTGCCTAGGGTTATAGGACTGGAGGGAAGTGAGGGGTCAGGGAGTGAGGCAGAGGTCGGGGTTGGTGAAGCCAGGTTATGAAGGATTCAAATCTTGAAGCTGGGGCATTTGGATTTCATGCTTTAGCAATGGGGAGCCAAGAGAGGTTTGCGCACAGCATAATGGCATGACCAGGTTTGTTTTTGTGTTTAGGAAAATGAGGCAATGTAGAGCGTGGGTTGGAGTGGACAGAGAACTAGAACTAGAAACACCTCTTGATATAAGTTGGCTCTAATTATTTGGTGAGAGTTGAGAATCAGAGTAATGGCCACAAGGATGGAGAGTAGAGGCCTGGGTGTTGCAACATTTCTGATGTTGAAGTCACTAGATTTTTGACCAGCTATGTGTGAAGAGTGAGGGAGTCAGAGCAATTAAAAAGATCACTTCGGCTTTTTTTCTTTTTGAGCTGTGGGTTAGAGTGTCTTACCACTCGCTAGCACAGGGTTTGGGGTCTGGACCCTGTCTATCACTTCCATTTTTGAGTGGGTCTATGTGATGCCAAAATAACAAGTTAAAGTGAAAAATCAGCCAAGGATGGTGATCTCTTTGTTGTTAATTTATCTCAACAAATTGTACTGATTTGTTCTTCCTTCACTGAATCTGCTTGTTGTTTTGACAGCAGTCACATAGACAGAGCTTTAACCTGGGGAGGAAGCTGCATTGCATGCTTGTTTCAAGTGTGAGCTTCACAATGGGGCAGAGCTGGGAGACTTTGACTTGTCCTCTATTAGCTGTACTTCCTGAGACAAGTCACTTAAACCTTAAGACCCTCAATTTCTTCATCTAATGCTGGGGATAGTGATACTTACCTCAAAACCAGGTAATTGAGAGGGCCAAAGGAGATAATTCCAGAAAGTGCTTAGCTCAGTGTTTGGTATATAGTAATTGCTCCATAAATAATACACACTATTATTATTACATTCTTCAGAAGACAGAGGGCATGTTTAACTCAGTACTAAAGTAAAAGTTAATTTTCAGAGCATTAAAACCAGAAAATGTGTTCCTCGGCCCACGTGGCTTGCAGAGAGTCTTCTGGCAGCCCTTTTGGATCCATTATCCAGGTCCTCTGTGTATCTTGGTCCCTGCCCATGGGAAAAAGTGTCCTGAGTTGGTAACGGCTCCCTTCCCATCTGCCTTCCTTGCACCCTCTGAACAACTGAAGAATCCAAACTCCTCCACGGCTCTTGCACCTTCTGATTAAACTCAGTTTGCAAACTAGTTTAACCGCTGAAGGTATCTCAGCTATTTAAAGGCATTCTCATAGGTATGGGTGGTATTTAATCAGCATATATTGGATTCTCTTAGAAATAATGGGCCCTGCTAAGCTGCCACCTGCTTCTGTTGAGTTTTCTTGCACATGAATTTTGTTCTATGTCAGGGTCAGTTGCTCTGGGAAGTTAAGTGTACCTGAGAGTAGGGGAGTTCTGGTAAATCTTACTGAGAATATCAGAGTTCATGGCTCAGTGAATTGCTTTGAATGTATCAAGCGTAAAAATGGGAACAGTGATGTTAAGTTTCCTTTAAGCCCTGAGAAAATGATTTCCTCCCTGTTTTATCCGTATAGTGAGAGAAAATTCTGTTTTTGTTCCAGGAAGCACAAAAGAAAGATGCCATTCTTCTAAACTTTTCTGAAAAATTGCATCATGTTCAGGAGGCTGCTAGGTAAGTGAGGAAGACTGAAGGTAAATTGTGAGAATTCAAGGTTTTTTTTAAACTATCTTCTTATGAAAATTGATGAATATTTCATAACTTCTGGATTTAAGCTTGAACTTTAAAGAGTTTGGTTGAACTTTCAGACCTTCCTTTCATTTGCTTACAGAGGTGTGTGCAACTTTGGAATTTGGGAGTTTTGAAAAATTAATCTTTATTTTTAATCTAAAAATACCTATTGCAGTTTATTCTAATAAATATCATCAGTGTAAAAAAAATATGTATTAAGAACTTCAAATCCCTCCACACCCAAAAGACAGAGCTCAAACAACACAGCCTGTTACCTTGGGAGTTGGTGCATATCAGTCAAACTTGCAGGGCCATACATCACTCTTTCTTGTAGAACCTAACATGGAACATTTATTTTCTATTGCATTAGAAGAAGTTGGAACCATACCAAAGGCTGTGAAAGGATTTTGTTTTAAATTAGTCACTCAACTTTACAGAGAAAGTATCTCCCCAACATAAAGTTCTATTTACAGCACTTTAATTTGCTTCTCATCCTAATACAGTTGTGTATTTTAATGTAGCTATAATCTGTGTGTGCTGCTGTTTTGAGTTCTCTGTTTTTAAATTTGTAATACATATTCATGCATTCAGTGGTAAATGTTCAATAACCAGCTTTTCGGGAGAAGAGTCCTGATTTGTAGCATTTGCTGATTTCTGTGTATAAATATTGCTGCCATGGTTGATTGCGAGCTACCAACTCGGCATTACTGAATGCGGAGTTGGGAAGAGATACCCATACCCATGGCCGCCTCCTGCGAGCTGGCTTCAGCACACCACTTCATGTATCAAGCCAGTTCATGTCATATACTTATTATCTGAGTGTCTGTATCCATTCAAGACAGCTATGAACCATATGCATAAACACATGAACCATAGCTCTTCAAGCCAAGCCCTGTCACTGGCCATTGTCTCAATGTTATTGACTCTGAACATCTAACCACAGATTACACATCTTTCCCAAAGTGAGATTATCAGCCCAAAGGTGTGAACAGCTCATAGTTCATGATTACAGATGGCCAGATTATTCCCCCAAGAGAACAAGCATCTTATAAGATATAAACTAAAACAAATTTGTGTGGGAATCTTTTTTCCTCTGAGTAGTATAGAAATGTTACTAAGAGACAGAGAGAGAGAAATAACATTACATTTTTGAATTGACATTTCTGGTCAGAGTTAGATGAGGAAGTTTAGCTAGATATTGTCTTAGAAAAAAACCTATTCAGTAAGGTTTGCTTATTTGAAGTGGAAGGTGAAATACACTTGTGAAGTATAAACAGATCATAGGTGGATGCCAATGACCAGTGAAGGTGGAAAACTTTATTGCAAAAAGAAAAGTTAGGTTGACAATGGAAGCGTGAAAGCACCCTAATTTATAAATTTGCTAATGGAATTCCACCTGGATTTTAGGTGTCACTTATTTACTTTACCAGGTGACAAAAACATCATTCATGCTCTACTAATCTTGATTTGACATACAGAACAAAAGCCTTTCAATCAGTCCTCCCATTTCTTTGCAGAATTGTTAGCTGTGTGTTAGTTCCCTCTAAAATACAGTGCTGGGCCGGCCCAGTGGCGCAAGCGGTTAAGTGCGCGCGCTCCGCTGCGGCGGCCCAGGGTTCGCCGGTTCGGATCCTGGGCGCGCACCGATGCACCACTTGGCAAGCCATGCTGTGGCGGCGTCCCATATAAAGTGGAGGAAGATGGGCACGGATGTTAGCCCAGGGCCAGTCTTCCTCAGCAAAAAAAGAGGAGGATTGGCAGATGTTAGCACAGGGCCGATCTTCCTCACAAAAAAAATAAAATAAATAAATAAATAAAACACAGTGCTTACCCTGGGTGTCTGTGGCAACCAACATGAAGTCTGCTTAGACTCTCCCTATTACCCTTAGTGTCAGGATTAGCAGCGTTTGCTGTCTTGCTTTTCGTGAGTTAGAACTTTTGTGTTTGTGTTTAATGGCCAGAGGAGAGTGTAAGGATCTGAGTCCTGCTGGCTTTTAGCTTTTAATGCTTATTTCATAAAGGTGTTCAGACAAGTCCCATGGTTTTGGTTATCTCACCAGCAAGAGCAAAGTTACAGCCTGCTCTCTTTGAACCACTGTGTGCCTTTAGGAAGGAATCGGGCTTAAAAAAACATAGGAGGAAGCTCTAAATACAGGGATAGGTAAAGGTAACCGCAGTAGCTCTCCCCTTCTGTTTCTAGGGTTGACCAACGGTTGGTCTTGTTTGATGTACCTACATGACACATGGCTTCTCTGTGCCAACTGCCCACTCTCCCCTTTCTTCTTTTAGATTATCTCTGGATAGTACGGAGGCAGAACTACACTCGCTCTTTGTCAGGACAAGATCTCTAAAGGAAAACATCCAGCGGGATGGTGAACTTTGTCAGCAGATGGAAGATTTCCTTCAGGTTTGTGGGTGATTCAAGTCAGTCCCTCTAATTTCATCTTCCAGCAGCACCGCGGAGGCTGGTTAAATTTGCATGGGCGTGTTTGTGGAAGCAGCAGGTTCCCATTCATATTTTTTCCCCCAAGTCAGTGAAAGGAACTTTGTATTTCAATGCCCATTCTCTGTTGGATTGGTTTTTTAACAGAGGATATTGAGTAGGGTCTAAGCCTCAGGTGTTTGTTAGGGGCTGGGCCCGGGGTTTATCACGGCTCCGTTTGCATGATCGCACCCCACCGTAGTGAACAGGTACCAGCTTCTGGGGCTTACGCTTGGCAAGTTATGTCTGGGAACTCAAGTTTTGGTTCTAAACCGTGATTTAGGCGTTCCTGTCTCCCAGTCAAACTTTTGGACAACAGAATGACGTTCCCTAGAAATTGTAAAGACACCTGAGAACTTGGGCTGTGGTTCCTTCACTTGTTTTTATTGAAGAAACAAGCTGCATTTTGGCATGTGTTCTAATGAGCACGGGAGAACACAGGATAGCTGTGCCTATCAATACCCAGAATACCTCAGCCGCACAGGGTGTGTCGGGAGCTGCTCCGAATAACATCAACAAAAAACAGCAGAGTGGATGTGTTTGTGACAGCTCCTTGTGACTCACTAATCACATAGTCTGACATACTTCTTCTCTCTTCCTTATTTAAAAAAAGTGGCACCGTTTCATGCTTTCAGTCTTGGGTGAAATGGTGTGCTACCTTAAATGTCAGTGCTTTGAGACTTGCGAGGTGGAACATGTGTGGCAGGCTGCCCTTGGCACTAGGAAGGAACAGCATGCGCCAAAGGTTGTACCAACCTGGGCCTCTACTCATAATTAAGCTACATCAAATATTGTGAGCTTCAGCTCCCATCAGCAAACACTTGATTTTGTTTGGCTCTGCTGTGAGTTTATTTTTATTATTAAACACGTGTTCTGTGTTTTCTTTCAAATATAACCAAACTCTGATTTTCCCTTTAAAGTGCACAGATTTTCCTCAAAGTGAAACCACAAAGCAAACACCACCACAGAAACACCTAACAGTAGGTAGTAAGCACATTCAAATGAAACCAATCCAGAAATTCAAGGAGAAGGCCCATCATTCATCGAGATAAGAATTCTGGATGTCTCATTCTCCAGTTCTTATATTAAATATTAATATCTTATGCTAAATAGTAATACAGAAAGGCTTATGATGAAAAGCAGGTCTGTCTTAGCCGCGCATCTAGACCCCTCTTCAAAAGCGACCTTGTTTTAATTCTAAACGCTTCTTTTTGGTGGTCATTTTTCTCTCTGTAAATAAAATATCCCATGCAGCTATTATTTTTCTTTTTTAAATTCAATTTCTTTTTAAATAGGGGAGATCCAATTCTTTAAGGTAGGTTATAGGGTCAGGCCATGAAGGGCTATGAATGCCTCTGAACACTTTGGACTTGGTGCTCTAAGCCGTGGGGAACTAGTGAAGGTTTTTGAGCAGAAGAATGACAGGAACACAGTTTTGCAGATCTATGTCAGTATTTTGACCCTGTGGGCAACAAATACCAAGTAAATTGCTTTGGAACTTTGGTCCGTAGCAGACAAGTTAGAGATGGAAAGTTGAGTTTGCTACCGGAACTGCTAATCTGTTGTCAATCATGCTTTACCAGTGTAGCTTTGGACTTTTACGTTTATGGCCCTAGTTGTGTAGAAAATGAACTTGTGGCAAATAACTCTGAGCATGGTGATTTTTCAGATCCATATTCGGAATGTTTCACTGTCCCAAGTCCTAAAGGTGACTGCAGTGCATTTAAGTTTTTCCTTCCTAGTATTGTCTCAATGCCCATGGGATCTGGTGATGAGACATACGAGGTGGAGCTGAGCTCCCATATAGATTCTTGTCAAGAGTCCTATTTTTTTGCAGTTGAGCTGTTCTTGGCTGGAATCCACCTTTCCCCTTGTGGAACAATGACAGGCAAAGATTTATCCTTTCATTAATAACCTTCTTTCCCTAAAGAAAAATATGGCATGAATGTACACACTGCCTTGGGCTACTGACTCAGATGGTTACTTTCTCTGGTATTTGGTTTCCTAAATAGTTTTGGTTTCCTGCTACCTCTTGAATGTTTGGTGTAAGAAAAGGGCTTTTAAGGGGGAAAGTGTGTTGGAGTGGGTGGGAGGTGATGAGTCTTCTTGGAATTTCTCTTTAGGTTCTGTAGCTCTCCAAGCACGTTCAAGCAGCGATTCCACTCCTCAAGGGTGGGCAACCTATAACTTCACCATTTGCCAGGCCTGTCCCCCCACTCAAAAAGAAGTTTCTCAAATATAAGCCTTTTTAAAAGCATGATACATGTGACTTCATAAAGTAATATATTTCATACATTTCTTCTTCATATAAGCCTTGTTCCTCAGTGACAAAGAAAGCAGTGTGAGACTTCAGTGTGATCCCAGATATTCAGTCTCCATGGGGTTGTGGCTCCTCCAGCCTGCTGTGTGCTCATTTCAGTTCAGCATTCAGTCACTGAGCTGCAGTTAGGGAAGGGGGTTTGTGCCCCTTGGCCCTAGTGGATCCCTGTCCTGAAAGGGTTGGGAGCTCATTGGAGGAAAGCAAGCTCTGTCATTCCCACTGTTTGGTTGTGGCAGTATTTGGATCTGAAGGGGCCTTGGAGACTTTGTGTAGAAGAATTAGGAGACAGTGAAGAAGTAAAGAGCATGGATTTCTATCTGGCAATAATTCCTAACCATGGGTACCCATCAGAGTTTTAATAAAATATTAATGGCAGGTCCACCCCACACCTACTAAATTGCATGGGTGGGGTACAAGCATGGACTGTAGACAGTGCTTCCCAGCTGGCTTGGACAAGCACCCCTGTATGAGAAGCCTTTGCTAGGCGTTTGTCTAGGCACGAGAGCTTCAGTCCTGTGGGGGTGATATTGACCCTGACGTAGCTCATTTGCAATTAAGTTTAAACTCCCTCTCAACAGGGCAGACCTCTCAGCAGACAACTTGTGAATCCAACAAGGGCCTTCTGGACCCTAAAGTAAACTCTTGGCCAGTATAAGACTCGGTTTTAAGAGAAGGAAGAACAGACGCAGAATGGGTCTTCCTTAATAAAACCAACTGTACACCGTGTCATTTTTTCAATGACATTAAAGGTGAACATTTTGTTAGTGGCATTCCACAGGTTAAAGCTCTTTAATCTCTTGTGGCTTCCAGGCCTCACACAGGAGTTCACCTTGCTTCCCCAAGGTTTAGTTTGGGTTGAATTGTTTTCCTTTTGGCTCCGAGTGCAGTGGACTTGCAATAAACCTCACCTTTCTCAAGACCTGAAATTGAACCCCGGAGCACGTCTTCCCGGGGCACCAGACGGGACGCCGAGCGCCTCGCAGCCGACCCTGTTTACTTCAGCGTGTGCTCGTTTGTTTTCCTGCAGTTTGCCGTGGAAAAGCTGACGGAACTGGAGCGCTGGAAGCAAGAGCTCCAGGACGAGGCCCACACCCTGATAGATTTTTTCTGCGAAGACAAAGAAACCATGAAACTGGACGAATGCCTTCAGATATTTAGAGACTTTTGTATCAAATTCAACAAAGCGGTTAAGGTACGGCTGAGGGCATCTCTGTGTTTTTCTGAGTTGTTTGCATTTTTATTTTTCTTCTTCTGGACCCAGCCCTCTGCCCATGGCACAAAGATGGTTCAGCATTTCCACGGTTTCAGGAAAGTCTGGTTCAGGCAGCGTTGCCAGGCTTTCAGTTGGGATTACTGGGAAGCGGCTCTGCCATTCCGGCCCCAAGCACTTTGTGTCGTCAGGAGTCTGGCATTTGGCTGCTTCTGCTACTTTGCTGCTCATACTGACACTCGCTTTAACGCCCCCAAAGCATTTTGTTGGTAAAGTTTATTTATGATGGCAGTCAGGATATTAAAAAGTCTGAAGACCCTGAATGACTTTCTCACCCCCACCCCAGGAGGGGATGTCCTCTTTCAGGGAGACCTGGATTGTGGTGGGATGATCCGAAGGCCTTCTCTCACCTGTGTCGAGCACGGTAGCCATTGCTCCGGGAGTGGGCACCATGGGAACCAGAGCAGGCTTCGAAATTCTCAAATATTTAGGGAGCCGACTGCTGTCTGAGCACAACAGCCGTGTTTCTTGCCCTTCCACCACCAATTCCAGGAATCTCTGAGTTCAGTGCAGAAGCCAGAAAACTCTCTGGGTTGCTTGGCTTTGCAAATAAAACTTTCATCTGTGAATTAAAAACAAAACATCCCTTCACTTCACGTGGTGCCGAGGAACCAAATACTTGTGCGTCATCTCTTTCCCTATATTTTAAATGTAGGTTTGTCCATAGCCGAATTTCTTTGAGGACTGGTCAAATTTCTCTTCAGTCCTAAGTGAGTAGCCCAGAGTTACTTGAGTTCTCAACCTTTCCTTTCTCTATCCAGCTAAGAGAAGGAGGCTAAGCCTGTGGCCACGTCTGCTCTCCTGGGTCCAGGCAGTGAGCTCAGTGGGGAGGCGGTGGTGGGGGGTAGAGGCCAAATTGGCTCTTTCTGAGGCCCTCACTCCCTGGCAGAGTCCTACAGGCCCGAGAGACCACCTGTGTGATGCTCTCAGCCCAGCCGCCCTGAGAGCCAGGAGCTAGCCCCGCCCCCACTGCAGACAGCCTTGAAAAGAACGGCCTCAGAGACATGGGAACATGGGGTGTCTGAGGCCAGAGCTGCAGGAGGGGCCAAGAGTCCCCAGCCAGAGCCAGAGCCTCACAGAAACTTGGATGGGAAAGTCCACCGTCTGAGGAAAGTGATTTTCAAGTAACAAATACTAAGGATAACAGATTTGGGTTGTGAGAGCCACATATTTATGTGACACAGATATATTTAAAGTGCACAGCCAGGCGCTAAGTGTGCTTTGGTATGTGCCTTTGTGCTGGTTCCATTTGGTTGGGGGAGGGCTGGGCGCTTGGAGCAGGCTGTAAGGTAGAAGGTTTTGGAAAGCAAATCCTCTTCTCTGATTGTGGGAAGGGGGTGGGGCACAAGGGACAGAGCCACCGTGGCATTTCTGGTGTTTCTTTATCAGGGAGCGCTCAGAGAACAGAGATTTGAAAGACATCTCTTAATGTCTTGGGTATGCATTTATGCACTGAAATCCTTGTTAGGTAGAATGTGCTGCACATGAGAAAGAGAGAGAGAGAGACAGTGTGTGTGTGTGTGTGTGTGTGTGTGTGTGTAGATCATGCAACACAGCGGGACAATTTCAGGCTCCCCCTTTTAACACCCGTAGTATTTTTCTTTCTGCCATTGCCGACATAGCACTTTCCTGGAAGTCTTTTCTGTCTTGCCCTGCTTAGAAACCAAGTTAGGTTTCCTCAGAGTCGAGGTTGCAGGCATGTGTGGAATCACATGCTGCCCTGAGGGGACAATGCCTTGACTGGAAGTTGGGCCCAGTGATCCAATGACAACCTTAGACAGATTACTGGGGCCAGGCCTAGTATGCTCCTCCAGTCAGATCCCCAAGTAGGGCTGGGCGAACCTAGCCCTCCCCACACACACGCAGGTGCAGACACACACAGTCTGTCTCAGTGAAGCTCATGACCCAGGTCTCTTCTCCACGTGGGTATCTCTCACTGGAGTTCTAGGGTAGGTGGTTCTGGAATTGCACATGGCTCCCTCGTGCCTCATGCATCTCTGGGCTTCTCTCTACCCCTCGTTCAGGACAACCGTGACCGGGAGGTGCAGGAGCTGAGGCAGCTGCAGCGGCTCAAGGAGCTGGAGCAGAAGCGTCGTTCCTGGACGGCTGGGGAGCTTGGGGGATTCGGCCGGAGCAGCAGTGAGAATGACGTGGAGCAGCTGACCAAGAAGGGTGCAGAGGACCTGCCCTCTTTCCTGCACCCCAGGCCCATCAGCCCCTCCTACCGACCCCCCAACACCCGCCGTTCTCGCCTCTCCCTGGGCATCTCCGCTGACCGGGAGCTGCTGACCTTCCTGGAGAGCTCCACTGGCAGCTCAGAGGAGCCCAACAAGTTTAACAGCTTGCCCCGGAGCAGCCCCCGGCAGGCCTGGCCCACCGTAGTCTGGATGGATCCTGGAGAGCCAAGGGGCCAGGACTCCAGCCGCACATGTAGACCTGAGGCCTCAGAGAGCCAGGAGGAAGCCCCTGACCCATCCTTAGCTTGGCAGAGCCAGCTCCCAGTCCCTCGGCCTGGGGAGGCTGCATCCGCCTTCCCCCAAGCTCGGCGTGGCGGCATCAGCATCCTCCGAAAGAGGAACAGCGAACCTGTGGGCCTGGGTCCCGGCCGGTCCCCTCCACTCTCGCCACTGGCTCTGGGGATTAAGGAGCATGAGCTGGTGACAGGGCTGGCCCAGTTCGATCTCCAGGGTTCCAAGGGCCCAGAGATACCCCGGCTGATCGTGAATGACTTCACCCCAGTGGTGTCTTTGGAGGATGGGAGCCTGCATCCCCTTGGCACCAGCAACGGCAGCCTAACACGTGTGGGCAGAGGTGCCCCGCGGGGCCTCAGTCCAGCCCTGGGGGATGGCAGTGCTGCCCCTAATGAACCCAGCAGCTCGGCTCTGGTATCTGTGGGCAGCAGTGACCCTGAGAACAAAGATCCGGGGCCTCTGGTCTACATCTCGGACACCACCGACTGTTCTCTGACCCTGGACTGCTCAGAGGGAACCGACTCCAGACCTGGAGCGGGGGAGCCGGGGGAGAGGGGTGAAGGGGATGGCTCCGTGTCCTCTGGGGCTGGGGAGACGGGTGGCAGCCAGGTCTCCTCTAACCCTGCTTCCAGCCCCCCTGGGGAGGCCCCTGCCCCTGTCTCCGTGAAGAGCGGGCCCAGCTGTAAGGGTGGCCTTCCCAGGGACAGACCCGCGAAAGGGAAGGATGTGGTGGCACCAAAGAGAAACTTCCTCAAAGAGGTGTCCCAGGTGGCCTCCAAGCCGGGGAGTGGCCGGCGGGGCCAGGGGGCGGCACCCAAGCCCGTGCGGACCTTGACCTCCTCAGAGAGCGAGGGCATGCGCAAGGTCGTGCCCATCTCCAGGGCCAGCAGGGCCTCCGCGGGCTGGAAGCGGCCCCCTCGGGAGACCCCCGGCAGCACAGATGTGCCGTGGTCGCGCCGGAGCGCTGTGCGGGGGAGCTCAGATGCGTCGCCCAGGAGGCCCTCGACGGGGCCGGTGGTGGTGGCTGAGGAGCAGAGGCTGCGCCGAGCCAGTGGCAGCTCCAGCAGCGCCCGTCCCGGGAAGGAGCCCTCCCTGCAGCCCAGGGGCTCCGTCAGGAAGCCCAGCGCCAAGCCCCTCAGAAACGTCACCAGACAGAAACCTGAGGACAATAAGATCTGCTGCTCCAACTCCCAGGGCCCCGAGAGCCCCCAAGAAGACCCCAAGCCCCCGCCAGCCCCCAGTGTCCCCCGTGTCCCACTCCCCATCCCGAGCTTCGCCCGAAACACGGTGGCCTCCTCATCTCGCTCCATGAGAACAGATTCCCCTCCTGTGGCCAAAGTCCCTGGCATCACGCGGACAGTCTCGCAGCGGCAGCTGAGGGTGAAAGGTGGCCCTGAGGACGCCGCCCCCAACAACAGCGGCACCCTGCGGCGAACCAGCAGCGCCCGGGGCCCCAAAAAGGGTCTGGAGTCTGCTGAGGGTCCCAGTGCCAAGACAGAGACCCCTCTGAAGGGCAGAGGATCTGGGGAAAGGGCCTCGATCCGACTGAAAGGCCCAAATCAGACCACACTGGGGAACGTGTTTCATCCCTTACGGAAGTGATGGGTGCCTGTGCTTTGTCACCTGCTGGGGTTCAAATGGAGAGGACAGACTTCTGTGAAAGGCCAACACCGAATGTCTTTGTTCCACATAAAGCGATCCACTGGTGCCGCCTGCCAACGCTCGTGTCACTGAATGCACAGTCCGGGATGCCTGTGGACTGCCGCCTGCTGTGCTGACTCCTGCTGTAAAATCCCGAGTCAGGACGTGGGTTCACCAGTGATGGGCCAGCACCTCCTGCACGCCGCACCCCAGAGGTGTGTGCCCTCGAACCCTCTCCCCCAAATCAAAGACCCTGTGAAGACCCCGACGTGTAAGATGTCATTCTTATATAACAAGTCAAAAAAGAATTTTGGCCAGTTTTATATATCAAAGACATTTTTTATGATAAATATTAAATGTTGTTTAGTTGGTTCTTTTTGGAGAGTGAAATGCCTCCCAGGGGAAAAAAGAAGAAAAACCCCTTAATATGAAGATACTTTTATCTTCCTGTGTTCTCTGGCCTCAGGGGTCCACCTGCCCACACTGTCCATTGCAGGCAACTGGACTTCTCTGTCAGCCCTTGGTGTTCTGTGGTTGGCACCATCTCCTTGAAGATTTTCTGCCTATGGTTGGCACCATCTCCTTGAAGACTTTTGGCCTTGCTCGTCTCTCCCTGCGTAACTTTGGGTGTGGGTTTGCGTGTGAGCAGGAGGGAAAATGAGGCTGGTGGACAGAAATCAGATGCTCCCATGTATTCAGGGCAGGCACCATGGGCATGGGGTGTGTGCCTCTGGGGCCTGCATGGCTGCAGGGCAAGCCTCCTCTGCAGATGGATGGCAGCCCCTGGGAGAGTACTGGATCTTCCAGAATTTAGAAGTGCCATATTATAATGGAAAGGCGTCAGGGGCTGTTCAGCTGAGCGCATATTTCCCGTTCTGTGTGTTCTCATTCGTGTACCTGTTGTAAAACTGAGTGAAGGCTGCTATGACTTGAGTTCGCTCTAGTTACAGGGAAGAATAAACCCTTCCGTCTCCCATCTTTCTTCCTTATCTTTTTGCTCCCAGCCCTTCCGTCTTTGCAATTGTGACCTGGAGCCTGGAGAGTCTCTCACACTCTGTCTCTCTCTCTCTCTCTCTCTCTCTCTCTCTCTGTCTCTCTCTTTCTCTCTGTGATGATACTTTTTAATGTTGATGTCTGTTCTTTGATGCAGTGGTTTTTAAATCCTGAGAAAAACCAAATCAAGTCTTTAAAAACAGACCAAAAAAATGAACTTGCTTTCAGAAGAACTTATATCATCAGGCAAAATTAAAAAAAAAAAAAATCAGGCTTCATTCAAAAGAAAGGGGAAAACATCCTTTTTCTACACAGTATCCATTCACTGCTTTCCTCTGAGATTAATTGAGAAATGGGGGAATTCTTGAAACTTTATTGTTTTTTAAAAATTGCCCTCCACTTTTTTTCACTTTTGGTCACTTATTAGTGAAACCTCGTTTTGGATCCAACGGTGATCGGTGGATTTAGGCAAATACAATGTATTTGTGATGAATCCATGTGGTTAATGTTACAGTCTCCCTCCTGTAAAATGTTGCTTTCCATCCAAATTAATTGGAAACTCTGAGCTTCCATAAGTCAGCCAAATTGAAAAGGTAAACTTTATGGTTGAAGAAGTGAGGCAGCGGACCACAAAACCTCTTGTAAAAATAGCTCTGAGTAGATGTTTCCAGGGCTCCACAAAGCTGGATATGGGAATGCTGAGCTGTTTTTCACCATCTAAAAAAGCCTAAGAAATCATATTTAATCATGCATCCAACAACATTCAAAACATAGGGCCCATGGGAGATGGATGAAAGAGGTCAAAAGTTTTTGGATTTGTGGATAGTGATGGAGTCGGGACCCCTACGCAGGACCTGGGAACCAGGATCTGAGTCCCTGCTCTATCACCAATGCCATGTGACTTTGACAAGTCACTCCCTCCCCCTAAACTTCTGTTTCTCAGTCTGCAGAAGTGGGGACATGGCCTCAATGATGGTCTCCAAGGGTCCTTCTAGCTCCAAGAGTCCAAATCATCATAAACAACCAATGACCCATTTGCCTGGGGTCAGCTTCTCTGAACCAACCCTCAGCGTCCCTATAGCAGAGGCCTCATGTAAAGGCCTGCTCAGAAGAAGGCACCTTCAGAATGGGTTGCTGCTTTGAAATCCTGAGAAGTGGTGTGTTACTTAGCCCTGTGGAAAACATCTGTGTATACATCTGTGCGAGCAGGTGATCATTCTATTACCTTTTATTGGTAGTAAGCTTGGAGAAATAATTTAAGTATATAATGGAGAAATGTACATACGTTTCTATATAAATTTGTTTAAGATGAACTGAATGTATTTAAAGGTCCATTTATATGTTCTTTTACCTAACATGTAGTTTAATAAAGTTCCTGTTTATGGGAGTTGTGTCGTATCCTCGGCTGTTTCTATGGGTGTGTGTGTGTGATCCTGGTGGGAGGGTGTGTGATTTCCCGCTCAGAGAGAATGGGGGGGTACAGGAGGTGCGGGAGGGTTGAGAGACAGCCGTCTTACCCTCAAAAGGCTCAAGAGCCGAAATCAGGCTGTGGGTGTGTGTCTTCTGGGTAGCACAGAACCTGCATTTAACTGAGGGCCTGGGGAGTGGGCCTTGCGCCAGACCTGTGGGAATGCAGGCGTGCATCTGATACGCAGGCCATCGATGGAATGTTCAGCATCTCGTACACGCTCACATTATTCCATGTTTGGGGCCAAGCTTTGTGTAATCTCCACGGGGCCGGCAAGTCTGGATCTGCTCCTGTGTGTCCTCATGTGTTTTGGCTCAGGAGACTGTTGGGAAATCTCAGCTCACCTCTGCGGCTGGCTCAGGAATGAGCAGAGAAGGGGGGTGTGTGGTTTTATTTGAAATGAAGTGTTGGTGCTTATTTGAAAAGAAAGGGGGATTGTGCGTAAGCAGCGCCTCATAGCTGGGGGTTTCATATCTAGTTTTAGCCCCAGCTACTCTCCCGCTTTATTTGAAAGTGGGTTAGAGGAAGATCCCTGCATCAGGCGCCAGTGGAGGAAGAGTCGATGACGTCATTTAGAACCTGGTTTTGCCTGTTATAAGCAGTTTGGGACGCCAGACCCCTCCCTGTATCTTCAACCCTGCAGTACCAGGGCTTAGGGACATAACCAAAAAGCTTTTTATTTTCACAGTGAGTCTCAAGTATTTATCTTTTCACCCTTTTATTTTATGGCTTTCACAAGGAACCTGTCTTCCAGTCCTCCTCTCAAAGATGTATGTTGAATTTAAAGGGCCACAGTTTCCTAATTGTTCATTCAAGATTCTGCGTATTTACATGTTATGGTGAGAGGTTCCAGAATTGTTCGGTAGAACTCTTAATTCAGCCATCTGAGGCGTGCAAATTCACGAACTTCTGCCCCTAAGGGTGCAATATCCTTCCTCTACCTCCTCCCATCTGGCAATGATGAGAATTTGCAATTTCACAGAATTTTCTATTGAAACTTAAACTTTATCCTTAATTCTTTATTATACTTTTGCTTCATGCTCCAGTCCTGCCAAAAAAAAGAAGAGGGTTTTTTTTGTTGTTGTTGGTATGTGTCCTCAAACACATATAAGCATCAAACATATAAACCGAATGTGAATAAGGGGCATTGCATCTGGTCAGTCAGTATTTCTTAAAATTATCTGGGCCGTGAGCACAAATGAAATGGGGGACAGCAGGTCTGCAGAGTCACCCTACCGGCATCTATGGAGTAATAGTGTGTAGCTTGGACTGAATCTGTGGCAGGGTTGAAAACATAACCCAGAGCAACCTCTCCCTGGGGGTTTTTTTAATCCTCAAATATCTTCCAGTAAAATGTCCTATGGCTCACTGATCACCTCCGTGAAAACAAAAGCAACATTCTCGCAGTCGAAGAAAATGGCTTTTCTGTCTTCTAGGCCAGAGCTCAGCAAAGAGGCTTTTGGCTTCCTGGTTGGTACACAGGACAGTTGGGCCCACTGCAGGAGGGGCCACAGCCCCAACCAGCATTCACATTCTACTCATTCATGGACCCTTCACCCAGGGCCCACCAGGAGGCTGGCACGACCTGACCATCAGCCTGTGGAGCAAAGGTGGCTGAGCCTTTCAGTGAGGACGCTGCTTGAGGTCCCCGTAGGCGCATTCATGCCAGGCCTTGGGAATCAGGGCTGGGCTTTGCCCCCAGCCTCCTCAGAAACATTCAAGGGCTGAGTCTGATAGGCAGTCCCTAACTTGCAAGCCTATGATGTTCCCCAATGATGTTCGCAATTAGATTTGAGGAGTTCCGAATGCACTTTCCCAGAGCAACCATGTCCTGTATTATGGGTGGGTTTCCAGGACAGCCCACTGGGAACCTATTGAACCCATCCGTGGGTGGTCTGTGGCACCGAAGTTTCAATAGAAGAGAACCTCACTTGTAGCAGTGTTCCTAGGGGAAAATGCCAGGGAGCCAGGAAAATTCCTCCCCTGGTTCGTGGCATCAAGGAGAGATTGAGGCACTGCAACTTGAGGGCACCAGTAATTTCGCTCTCCACTGCTGGATAAGAGAAAGCCTTTCTGCTCTTGAGGTCAGACAAAGGAGCTCGCATATCCCAGGCCAACTCCAGTAAATATGGGCCATTTCTCTATTGGAGACTACCTTTTGTCTGTTCTTCCTAATAGCCCAGCAGAAAGGTGTACACCCTCTGCTTTCAATTTTCCAGGAGGAAGGCTGGATTCAGCCACACTCTCTTAGCCTCCTGATAACCAATGAGAAGATGGTGGGGGTTGTGGGGAGGTGACCTTTGCGGCCAGGGCCATGGCCTCATGAGCCAAGGATAGCTGGTAGCCGGGCAAGTGGCCCCCTTCAGTGAGAGCTGAATGTCTGCTGCAGGTGGCAAGCACTCTGTGGTGCCTCCTGACTTCTGACAGTATTGGAGCACCCTGAGACACCCACTTTCCTGCAGAGTGGAGTGCTCCAACGTGCGACAGAATCCCCCAGGGCTGGTGGGTGATTCCTGGTCCCACCCCAGACCTAAAACAAGTCAGAATCTTTCTAGTGGGGTCCCCAAATTTGCATTTTAAACAACTCCCCAGTGATTCATTTTTCACCCTGCTGATGAGAACCAATGGGCTGGAGAGAGGCCAGAGGCTGGGATTCTGATGTGGGGCTAACGAGCTGTTCTCTGGGCTGAGCCCCTCTCTGAGCCTCTGTCAGGACAACGCAAGTGCTTTTTCCCCTGGGCAAGCGATGCAGGGCATTGACTCTGAGCTCAGCGCCCACCCTGTTGGGAAGAGAGCTGCCTCATGCGAGCCTCAGGAGGTGGTGTAATTGGGGTCTTAAAACAGAAGCACCCCCAATCATACACGTGGCCACTCCTTTGAGTCTGGAGCTCTCAGTAATGCAGCATCAGAGCTTCTGGAACAATGGCTCCAAGGGAGCATAGGAAGCGACCCTTCACCCGAGTCTTGCAGTGACTGCCCTTTAGGAGGATTATAATTCAGTGTCTGTGAAGCAATTTGCTAATAAGTGCTGAACAATGCCACACCTCTCCAAGTGCCCACGGGGAGATTTTGCCAGCAAAGCTGCTCTTTGGAGCCTTGTTCCCTGGGCCTCTTGGCCTTGGCCTCTGGAGCTTTCCACAGCCTTCATGAGCGTCACTTTAACTCTGTTCTTGGGAGCTTTGCCTAGTGGCTGCGGTTCCATCTCTCCCTGTACTGGGGCCAGGCAGGCCAGCATCTGTGCTGACCTCATGGGTTAGGAAGGGGGTGGGGCGCAGCTCTCCAGGGTGCTGACTCAGTGCAGGATGGGAGCTGGGTGCGTGCTCACGTGCAGCATTCAGAGCACAAGCAGAAGAAGGGAATTGGGAAGACAGCCCCCCCCACCCCATTTTAGTGTGTGGAAGCCCTCCCTGCAGGGAAGACTGGCCCTTGGTTCTTTCCAAAGCCGTCAGCCCAGAATAATTGACCTTTCACCTCGTCGTGCTGTAAATGGCTCCCCATCAGACCAAGAAAGTTGCTGAGAGAGTCTGGACAGTCTTGCCACTTTCAGGGACAATCATTTTGCCAGTTTGGGCAGGTGCAGTAGAGGAGTTTGAGCTGTATTTGGCTTAAAACGATGGTTCAGCTCTGGAAGTTGCCTCCACGGAGGAACAGTGCCTCTATTCAGCTGTGGCTGAGCGGAGACGTCAGCCTCCTTGGTCAGCTGTATTTTCTTCTTTCCCAAGGTACCAGCGGTTCCCACCAGCTGATTCATCCCCAGGGAGGAGAGGGAAGAGGTGGGCTGCCTGCAGGGCAAGCTTCTTACCACTGCTAAGAGACAGAGGGCAGAACAGCCTCCCGGCCACCACAGGGCCTCCTACTCCCAAGTTCAGGTTCGACTCCAATACAATAGAAGTAAGAGTCACTAGATAAACACCTGGATAAGGTGCCTAATGCTCTCATCCCTTTCCCAAGCCCCTGCTTTTCTCAACCAGCTCATAATGTTCTGAGCTCTGGCTAGTGCTTTTCTCCCAAGAAACTCCTCCTGGCTTTGCAGTTACTCATCACACGCCCACTGTCCCTGTGACCCACTGGGAGGTGAAACTTGTCATTCTCACTTTTCAGTGGAGGAATTCCTTCTGGAAGAGGTGAAAGGGGAGCGTGTGAGCCAGTGGCACCATCTCTGGCCACATTCATGGAGTGATAACATCCAGCATGAGGTCCAGCTGCTCAGTCCACATCTGGACACTGTCCCCATCCCTGGAACAGCTTTCAGGAGGAAGCTTGATGAGCTGGAGCATGACGGAGGAGAACGACCAGGACAGCCAAGGGTCTGGGCACTGTGCTCGAGGATGACCACCTTGAGGATGAGGCTGCCACGACAGTTTAACCTGAAAAAGGATAATAAGAACCTGGGGTGGGATTAATCTTATTCTGTGTTGTTCTAAAGCAAAATGGAGATAAATCTTCAGGTACAGGAGGAGTTCACACCAAAGCTGTATGTCCACCTCCCTGGGCTAGAGGCCCTCCAAGTCCCTTCCGTCTGGAAGACTACAAACTTGTGAAATGACTGCCCCAGACTCGGTTGCTGAGTTGATCCAGTAGCCCCTGAAGATGACTTTTCCCTTGCAGGGGTCACCTCCTGGAAGGCTCAGCTACACCTTAAAATGTCGTGAGAAGAAGCTTCATGACAGTCATCCTTGTCATCACTCCAAAAACGTCTCCTGGGTGCAGGGCCCACTGTTGCCATGGGCAGCATCTGTTGCTCCCTCTTGGATTTTTCCATATGGCAGGGCTCTGGAGCGCAAGGACAGTCACCTTATGACAGATTCTCAGGGCAAGTTAAAGAAAAGTTTGTGATTCTCGAAAGTTCTGAGTCTTGCAGAATTCTAAAACAGGGTGCCAGGGCCTGTATTGTCCAGTGGAGCCCAGCCACCCTCCAAGTCCAGCTGGAATACTTCTTTCCTTCCATCAACTCTCCTCTGACCCCTCGCTTTGGAAACTTATCTTCTCCTCCTCTGAACTCTCAGAGCGCTTGGGGTTATAACATGGATCCCCACTGCCTTGTACAACAGTTGGTCATGTTTGTGTGATTCCTGAACTAGGCCGTGGCCTCCCTTGGATGGGGTGGGCGTGCTTCTTCATCTATGGAGCCCTCCAGGACCCAGTGTAGGGTGGCATTAAGTAGGTACTCAGCATGTTGTACTGATGGAATCTAATGGGTGAGGGGAAGATTCGAGGACCTGTGCCCTAGGGGAGCACATGATTGAGGACCCAAGGCCTCTCCCTCACTGACAGGTCTCTGCCTGTGCCTGGGCTTGGCCTCAATATGTGAGGTGGTGGCACCCAAGGCTCCCAGCTGAAGGCCCCCATGAAGGGAGCTAAGGGCTTCTGGGAGAGGAGGGCCCTTAGAGGAGGGCTAGAAAAGGGACGAGAACAGAGAGAAAGACAGTGTTGAGTGCCCCTGGCACGGGGCCTATGCTTTACGTTGAGGGGAATGGGAACCTCACCTGCACACCTTCAGGTCCATTGGGACGCAGCTCCTTCTAGGGTGGCCAAAGCCCCATTGCAGGGCTGCCCTCATCTGCCCTGGACACCCCGAAACTACACCCTCAAGCACTGAGACCAGAGAGAAGCAGCCACCAGGCATTTCAAACATGACCTCTGCATCCTTGATTTGCAAAGGGCCCTGGCACATTTCTGGGGATGCTGGGGAGATGGACATGGCTGGGTTGCCTGTCCTCCACCAGCATCTAGGCTACTGCCTGCTCTGCCATTTACTAGCTGTGTGACCTTGGGCAAATTGCTTAACATCTCTGCTTGGGAATCATATCTCTATGTAACTTCAGAGCAGTTGAGAGGGTTAAATGACTAAATATGTTAAGATAGTATAAGTGTTTGCCATTATCACTATTCTAGGTCAGAGCCCACACCTGGCAACTTCCCTGGGGGCCAAGTGATGTGGGCTGGCTGGCTGAGAAGGCTTTAGAGACCCATGTGCATCAGACAGGGAGGCCAGCAGGTTCCCCAGCAGCCTGTGGACTCAGTGCAGTGGGTCCTCACCTGGACTCTGTCCCTATCTGGCTGAGTGACCTTGGGCAGTTCACTGAATCCAGCTTTGCCTCTATTTCTGCTTCCTTCTCCAGGGGAGCAAGCAGGCAGGGCTCCGTGACACCTGACAGTACATAAATGGCCGGTTGTGTCTCATTTATTGGATCTATAAAATGCATTTGCTGAAGGCCCATGATCTCACCCTCGAGGCCAAAGTCTTCCGAGGATTCCCTCCCACCTGGGACTCCTGGCACCCCTTCTCTGGGAAGATGTTTGCCCAGCATGTCTATGGAGGGAAGGTGCTCTTTACCTAGTAGCAGTCTCACTGTTGTTTCAGGGAAAGATCAAAGGAACACACTGTGCCCAGAGTCTCCCTCAAGGTCAACAAAGCCCAGCGAAAGCCCAAGGAACAGGAGGCTGTGTCTGCAGCCCAGCACATACCTTCCTGACTCCACTGTGGGGCCACCTGCTTCCCCGTGGCCACCTGAGCAAGCGTGTCCTCTGCCCACGTAAAAGCTGTCACCTTGACTGCAAGGAAGGCAAGACAGAAAGGGAGAGACAGCCAGGGCTCCAATGTCTGCAGACACTGGCAAAAAGCAGCCCCCAGACGTTGGGGAAAGAGCAGAGGCCTGGAATTCAGGAGACCTTCTTGTCCTGCCCTGGGTGACCCGGGGCCAGTTACACATCCTCTCTAAAGGTCACATTCCTCATTCCTTCAGGGCAGGTTTCTAAGTTTCCATCAGGGCTGATGTCTTTGATTCTAAAGGTACGGTTCTTGGCGAGCCTGTTAGGGATGTGGGGCCATGTCGCAGCCCACTCCTTCTGCTCCGCCTGCTCATGTCTCACCCCAGTGGCCTCATCTATCTCCTCAGAAGGAGCTCAAAGAGCCCGCCCATCACTGCTCTTGATGGTTGCCTTCCTGGGACCTGTGAAGACTCATGGGTGAGGGTGTGGGCTTTGGAGCTGGTAGACCTGGTTCAAATCCCAACTCTGCTATTCCTAACTGAGATACCTTGGGGAAGTCACTTACCATCTGAGTCTCAGTTTCTCCTCTGTAAAATGGGAAAAATCATGCCTCTCTTTTGGGGTTGTTGTTAAAATGGGAGATATATCCTGGTGCAAAGAAGGTGCTCAATAAACAGTTATTGGGATTATTAGGGAAGTCTGTTCCGTCAATATTCCCTGTGTGCTTAGTGACAGTGGGCTGGGGCTTTGTTTTCTGATGCGCACACACGTGAGAAATGTGATGGGTAGTCATACAAGCTTATAACTGCCTTTCATCACAGATGTGATACAACCACAAGATAAAAGAACTCTGGCTTATCATCTGGCTCCATAGGAATTTCTAAAAGAGAAATTCTAAGAGTGATTTGAGCATACCAGACCACTGCTTCTCACATGTGGCTACAAAGCTTGGCTGTTTCCCATAATCTATCTTTAAGGCTCTGAGTTTGTTATCATTGAGCCTTCTTGGAGGAAAGTGCCAGGAGCTCGTCCCAGGCCCCTACATCACACCTCAAACGTGTGTCCCCCCAGCAGGGTCCAAGGGGGCTTAGCAAAGAGCTGCAGCCCATTGTAGGATGCCCATGGATGTCAGATGGTGCAGGGAAGCTGGGAGCCAGTGGGAGGCCCTGGCTGATCTGCCAGGTTTCTGCTGACTCTCTGCAGGACTCTGTGACTAAGCAAGTCACTTAGTTCTCTTTGTGCCTCAGCAGCCCCCAGGATGGGAACATTGCCTGTCGCCTGCCTGTCTCACAAGAGAACAGTAGGGTCAAGGGAACCAATATTTAAAAGGGCTTTAATCTTGAATGACAGGTGGCAACTTACAAGCGCATCGTGTTTTTGACCACAACATGTTCTTTCCAGGAGCTAACCATCAACGGTATTTTGCTGTAGATTCACCCCGAATACAAACACAGCCACTGCCTACTTGTTTCCTTCTTCATTCTGCCGGTTGCTAGATTGGCCACCCTGATAGATTTTCCAGACACTCAGTTGCATCTCAGTCTAGCGACAGAACTGCCGGCACAACCCACCCACGTCAGGAAGGGATTTCTAAAAGCTTCCCAATCCGAGCCGGGTGGAACCTCACACATCTGAGCTAACTCAGGTATCACCCAGCACAGGGTCTCTTGTCTGCTGACACCTACGGACTCTTATGCTGATGGGACTCACAACTCCTCTCTGCTGTTAGAAGTCGCCATAGTGGCCACACTTTGGAGGGTGGGCAGTGACCTGAAAGGGACTTGGGGGACTTCTGTGGTCTGGGAATGTTCTGTAATTTGACCAGGGTATTGATTATATGGGTATGTGGAATTTGTGACAACTCATCCTTATGATATGTACAGTTTTCTATGTATGTCTATTGTGCTTTAATAATAAAAAACTGGGCCATGCAGGATTTGGGGGCTTTAGTGACATAAGCCCACTCAAAGGCTGCTCCTTCAAGAGACTCTGACATTTGTTGTTCATCCCCTCTCTCAGGAAAGTCAGTCATAAACCTCCACCAGCCTCCCACGTTAATACCCTGCTCAGTTTTCTTGTCAGCAGTTTTATGTGTCTGTGGGTTCCAGCGAAACTGTTGACATCAACACACTGTACCCACACTGTGCAGGGGCTTCTGGACATGCCACGGGCAGAGCAAATGCTGAACGGGCTGTGGGAAAGATGGTCCTTTAAAGACTTGCTCCTCCTGGTCTTCCTCAGCAAAAAGAGGAGGATTAGCATGGATGCTAGCTCAGGGCTGATCTTCCTCAAAAAAAAAAAAAAAAAAGACTCGCTCCTCCTGCTCTCAGCACCACAATGATATCATTTCCTCCCAACAGGATCCACTCCCGTTAAAGCCCTGTCCAGGTTCTGCTCTTACCTGCCCAGGTGAGCCATGAGCTCATCTGAGCTCTGAGGCAGTTGTCCTGGAAAGAGAAAAACACTTAACAACAGAGATAAAGTAGTCCCTGAACCTCCTAGCTCCCTATGAGGTTGTCACCCTGAACTCTACGCAGGAAGGGCCAGTCAATGCCAGGGCATGACTTCAGACCGGGCGCCCGTGTGCTAAGATAAACATCGCCAAGCCCTTTAAACAAATACCGCGGGGAACTAAGGTTGAGTGGTTAGAAAACAGAACCAGACAGAGAGTGGGACACAGGGTGCCAGCCAGGGGCTAGAACCCGCATCAAGTCCTCAACTTGCTACCAAGGAGCTGTGCAACGGGGCAACTCACATGCCCTCTCTGGGCCTTGGGTTCCTCAACCCTAAATTGGGTTGGAATCATTCCTAAGGCCCCTGAAAAATGGATTGAAATCACTGTGCCCATGTGAAGTGGCCTTCGTCAGGGTTTTTCCTGGTTGGTTGGTTGGTTTTAGGTTGTCTTGTTCTGTTTTGGACCCACAGGAGCAGAGAGTAAACTGATCATACTCAGTTTTTGGCACACAATTATCTGTGCAAAGCCCATGCATATTATTGTATTTCCCCATCTCTGATCTCCACTCCCAGTAGGCATCCACCATAATATATTTGATATCTGTCCTTAGATATGTGTGTGTGTATCTATATGTCTATATATAGACATAGATATATCCTTGTAAAACACTTAACATTGTTTTGGGTGTGGATTTTTAATTTACGTAAGTGACAGCATACTATGAATCTCATTCTGTTTCTCCACTCCACATTCTTTTTTTATGATCCTTCAATGCTGTCGTGTGTATGTCTAGCCTATTAATTCTCACTGAGGCACAGAATTCCTTAGTCTGGGGCCACCACATTGTTCTTATCCATTCCCCTGTTGATGGACATCTAGGTTACTCATACACCATCTTATCACACACGGCACCACCATGAACATTTCCACACACATCCCCTTAGGGACCCCAGAGAGAGTTTCCCGGGAACTGCCACCTCATACTGTGAATGTGTAGTCACTGTCACTAGGTACTGCCAGATTGCTCTGGGGCAGGGACAGAGGACAGATGCTCAGTGCCAGGAGGCAGAGCCTGGAGAAGGGCCTGCTGAACCAGAGCGTTGTTTGGCTGAGTTGCCTGGCGCAAGCTCTAGATTCCCTTCTCTGGAGAAGGCACGTTTTTCATTGATTGGCTCCAATTTTGAGAGCCACTATCCCCTTCCCTTATAGCCCGCACAGTGGTTTGTGATGAAATGTGAGTTGATTGACTATTTGATTGTCTTTCTCCTCCTAGACTGCAAGTGCTCTGTGGGCAGACATGGTGTTTTTCTCACCACAGCTGTATTATGCCCGATGCCCAAGACAGAGCTAACACTGTAGGTGCCCAGCAAACAGCCGTTGAATTTAGAAATCAGTGACGAATACAAATGAAGCCTCAGCAGGGCTGGGACCTGGATGAGGGAAGAGAGGCACCTAGGGCACAAAATGTAAGGAGGCCTCGCTCTCAGGTGCTGACCTGCACGTGCCCTAAATGAGATTGGGGGTCTCCCTTGCCTTGTCCTAGACCAGCTCTGACCTCAGATACAACTTCTGCCCTAGAAAAGCTTTCAACCTCAAGTTTAGCATCTAACTGGGTACCTTCCTCCTCCTCTTCCCTCTCTTCCTTTCCCTTTCATTGAGCATCACTGTGTGCCCAGCCCTGATCTAGGACCTGGGCTAGAGAAACTCACGGTCACTGTCCAGTAGGGGATGAGGCCATGGCAATAATCATTATGACGCACAGAAATGAGTTTTAAAAAAAGAACCCAGGACATCACCCAGGACATAGGAGGCACAGAAGAGTGGGTGGTTATCAAGGAAGCATCGAGGAGGTGATGGCTGGGGTCGAATTTTGTCAAGAAGGCAGGAGGGGAAGGGCATCTGGGCAGTGGCACCTTGTGCAAAGGCCTGAGACAGAACAAGACAGTGTGGGCAGCAAGTTTCAAGTGTCTGTTTCTGGAGCATGAGGTTCAAGGCTGGGAGGAAAGGTGACAGGTCTGGGGAGCAGGGAGGTGAGGCTGCAGGGGGATGGGGATGTGAGGAGAATGAAGAGGTAAAGGCAGAGTGCAGGTCTGAGGGGCCACATGGACTATATCCTGGGAGCAACAATTTATCAAAGAATTATAAGCAGGTGAGTGGCAGGAACAAATCTGTGCTTTAGAAGGTTGTACATTTGTGCAAATGTGTGTAAATATGCGGCCCTGGGTGTCCAGAGAAGAACTGAGGCATCTGGGGAGCTAGCGGGTAGAGTCTCACTGGGGTAAATAGAAAGAGAGCCCTTTTGAACCACAGAGATGACTCCTCTATGGAATAGGGGTCTCCAGCCTTGTAAAACAACCAACCATCGGCAAAGTAGTTTTCCAGAAGCAAGAAGGGCCACTGGGCAAACTAGACCCTAGGAAAGGCCATCCAGGCTGCCTGGCCATCCTCACACTCCAGAGGGAGGGGACACAACTGACACCTGGCATGGCACAGCCCCGGGCTGGGGCAGCTCCTGGCACTGGGAGGGTGCCTCTCTTTGTACCCACTCACAGGAGTTTTCTCTTTCCTCTCCTGAAACTGAAATCTAAAAAGCAGGCTTTGAAATTAGTAGGACCATCCTGACCACACCATCCCGAGGAAGCCTCGGAGGCTTCTCTTCTTTCCCTTCTCTCCCTTCTCTCGGAGGGAGAAATAATTATCTTTCTGCTTACTTCAACGTTCACTTTGCTGAAGAGAAATTTTTATTTCCTCTCCACCCATTTACCAAACTAGACTTTCAGGCTCTGCTGCTCTGGGAAAGTGTTTGGGGGTTACCGCGCCTTCAAACCTTTATCCTCCTCCCACTGCCGCCCCCCCCAAAAGCTCGGTTTGTTTGTTTGTTTCCTTTGAATCTCTCCTTTGTCCCCTGACCTCAGATCCCTTGCCAGGTGGCCAAGTTGAGAACTGGTGCAGCCTCTGCCATCCTCCTTCCCCTCAGCCCTCCAGCTTCCAGAAGCAACAGCAGAGCAGGCAATGCCCGGCCAGGCCCTCCTCAAAGGGCTATGAAACCTGTTGTCAGCACAGCCCTGTCCTACCAAGAAAACCCCGGGCTACAGCCTGCTTCCTGGCGGAAGTGAGCTCCCCGTGCATAGAAACGGTGCCAAAAATTGGCCTCTCGTGTCATTTCAACGTTGGTGACACTGGCTTCCCCCCTGCAGCCCTCTGGGCCCTTCATGCCCGTCCTAAAGGAGGTCTAAGCTTTCTCAGCCTCACACTGGAAACAGGACCTGGGGACATATTTCAGCCCGGCTTGGTTAGAGTGACATAATAGCTGTGGATCTCTGCTTAGGGAGATGTCAGAATCACCAGGAAGCTTATTTTTTTTAAAGAAAATGATCAATTCAGTTAGCTTTTTTAAAAAAAGTTCACCCTGAGACAGCTATGTTGATCCTTTCCTCCCTCCTCCTCCTCTTCTCTCTCACTTCCTACCCTACCTGGGTGTAGGTAGACTCAGGAAGTGTCAGAGGGGGCAGATCCTAGCAGAAGTTCCCCAGGGGATTCGGTGCAACCCAAGGTTTGGAAAGAGCAGCCCCAACACATATTGTTAGTGCACTGTTTGCACTAGGAGAGGACCAGGTCATTTAGATGCTAAATCTTGGCCTGTGTCTCCAGGGAGTGAAGGCCTGGGAAAGTGGATAGAAAAAAAAAAGGAGGTAGTTACTTGGGGCCGGAGGGGCAATTTGTGTCCATGGAACCCAGTGAGCTATTTGGCCTGTTGGTCAATGAAACCTTTGACCTCATTCCTCAAGGGTCTAAACATGTGAAGCCTAGACCTTCTGTATCTTTGAATTCAACTATTTTGCTATGATTTAGGCCAGAATTTTGAGTTCCTGGGTCTGCCTACAGCCCAGGTAGAAGAGGAAGAGAGAAGGAGGGGACAACACAGCTATTTTGGATTCTCGGGGGGAATTTATTTTTGATTATTCCTAGTAGTTTTTTATTTCAAACACTTATGCTGTACAACTTTATACAGTACAAAGTAAGGGTCACCCTCCCTGCCAATCCTCTCCTTGGGGCGCCCACGGTTAATGGCGCTCATTGGAATATGTGTATCTCTCAGGCCCTTTGTCTCTGTACAGAAACACAGATGGCACAGGTGTGCTATTGTCAATGTATTGTCCTGCCACTGCCTCTGCTTTCTCAACACTGCCTTGTGCACACTCAGGGAGGACTTGCTGCTGGGTTCTGAGTTCTCTGGCAGGTGAGTAATCCAGCAGTTCTTCCTGCCTTACGGTGGGTGAGGTCACCTCTCTGGTGTCTGCCCAGGAGCCAAGAGGGTGATTCACAGCGCTCTTCTCCTTATTTGTCCAGTTTGTGACCAGCCTGGTCCACTTCAGTAAAGGATTTAGTAAGGACAGGCCATTATATTCAGTTTGGGGTTTCTTCTTAAACACTTGGTTCATAGGGCTACTAAAGGAAGCTCAGAGTCGTGGAAAGGGCACTGGACTTTGAGCCCATCAGTCAATCAACAACTATTTGTTGAGGTCCTACTACGTGTCACTGTTCAGGCATATGGATGTAGTGGAGACGAGAAACAAAGTCACAAGGAGCTGACATGGTGGTGGATGTGTGGGTGGAGGAAAGACAGGAAACAATCACGGAAATACAGAAGACATTGTAGACACCGGTCACCGCCATACGGATAGTACGATAGGGCGAGCTGACGGTGCCTTGATGGGTGACTGAAGACCTACAGACTTGGGGCAGCTCTGGTCCAGCCAAGAAGCCACAGTATGACATGGGACAAGGCATGGGCTTCATGTTCCTCATTGCACAGTGAAGACATTGGCCCAGGTCACCTCGCGTCTCCTATCCACAGAGAGAGCATTCAGGAGGTTCAAGCACAATGTCCCGTGACTAGTTTTTCCCAGAGTCCCTTTTCTGTGGCGGCAGCCTCTGGGAAGGGAGATCTTTGTTAAAATCCTTTACCAGATAATGGCCAAAGTTCTAGAGAACACAGAACAGCAGGAAGAAGAACCCAGCCTTGAAACCAATACATTCTATACAAATTCAAAGTGGCTTTGTGCCCTCTGGGCCTTTGCTGAGAGCCCACATGGGAGGAAGGGCAGGTGGTTCTCTAGAAGTGAGTGCACTGGGCAGCTGGGGTCACACAGCCATCAACCACAGGGGCAGGGCTGCACTGAGACACTTGGGGAGGGAGGCTGAGGAAGGTGGCTCTGAAATAGAGGGTGGCAGAAGCTTTGCAGGGCCCTTGGGAACCAGAACCCTCAGCTGCAGCACACCTGCTTGCTGAAGGGGCCCCCAGTCCACTTGTCACTTCCCAGCTACACCAAGTAAAGCCCCCTTGGCACGGCTCTGCCGCAAACAGGGTGAGCAGATCTGGTTTGCTGAGTGATCTCAGGGCCAGCCCAAAGGGGACCTGAGTTCAGGCAACACCAGGAAAATCCTGCTTTGCAGAGAGGACCAGTTTAGCCCTTGAGAACCAGAGGTGGGAGGAAGGAGTGGAGAAGATCTCTGTCTTCCCCTCCCTCAAAGTGCAGTGACTCATACAGTTTCCTTTTTCCAATTTTCAGGTTCACTTGTCACTTAGAAAGTGGGCACAGTGCCCGGGGGTCCCAGACCTGGGCTCTTTGGATTCCAACAGGTGTAGGATTTCGAACTTCAATCCAGGCCGAGGTTTTCCCATCTCAGCCGGACAGGAACATCACACACCTGAAAAGACAGCAGTGATAGTGCTTTTACTTTAGGGGGAAAAAGAGGACTCCCGGGAAACCTCCTCTCCTCTCTGATTCATGCTCCTTCATAATGCAGCAGGCTCAGGAACCGTGAATGACATATTAGTGCAAGAAAGCAAGCCGGTCAAATAGACTCATATGTCACTGTTCTTGTGACACACAATTATTCACGCTATTGAGGCTTGTAACTCTTCACAGGGAGCCAGGACATCCAGAAACAGGCAGCTTGGGAGTTGGTTGAGATGAATGAAGAGATTTAAAGCACCAAAATGCACCACGTTCAGTCTCTGAACCTTGGCCATGCCATTGGAGGAATCTTCTGGATCAGATGGGTCTACATACAAAGAGCCGGGTTCTCGCCTGGCGGCCATGGGTGAAGCTTCCCCATTTTGTACTTTTCGAAGGAGTAGCAGGTGGGGAAAGTGGGGGGGGGGGGGGGCCAAGGGGAAAAAAGGACAGCAGTGACCTTCAAACCTCTGAAAATTTCCCACCAGGCCAGGAATCTTGGGAATTTGCCTGACCCAACAATGGCAGGGTGCTGATTGCTCAGCCAAACCATCCCATAGGTAAGCTGGACTGCAGTTCTTTGCCTCTGCATTTCTGCCAGAGCCATTCTCACTCCAATGGCAAATTCAATGGTGGGGGGTGGGGGGGTGGGGGGTCGGGGGTGTGTACCAACAGATGGAATTGCATTCTTGGAGCTTGACTGAGGTTTCCAGAGACTGGCAGGGAGTTAGGCCTCTCCACACTGCCCCTCCTTCCTGCTATCCATTCAAATCACCCCCCTTACTGTGGGAAAATGAATGGTGGGTGCTGTTCAGGGCTGGGGTCCCAGGGACACATCTCAAATGCCCATAGCCTCATGCAATGACCAGAGGTGGGAGGGATCTCAGAGGGGTGGGTGGTGGGCCTGGGGATGTGCAGCACTTTCTCTTTGGCTTGGGCTAAAGAGTTGCTCACAGAGAGGAAAGAGGTTTACACGTAATTAAAAGCCGCAAAATTCAATCCTTTCTGATTCTACCCTAAACCTCTGCCCCTGTGTTCCATCCTTGCCGTTAGGCCACTCAGAGCTAAAATCCTTCCTAAAGCTGGGGAGGGAGAGAGAGCTGTGTGACGGCAAATGATTGGGGCAGGTGAAGGGCAAGAAAGACCCTTCCGTTTCCATCATCAACTGCTCCCCCGCCCCCACAAATCCAGTCTCCAGGCAAAGCAAATGGCCCTCAGTCTGGGACTGGCTGGCTGCGTCCCTGCTCCCCCAGCTGTCTGGAGATCTCTGTCACCCTTTAGGACTCATTTCAAGGGTCATTTGCTCTGGGAAACCTGACCTGACAGCACTGAAGCAGAGGTGACCTACCCTTTTGTGTGCTGCCCCTCCCAGCAGCAGAATGCACCTCCACGCTCACTGTCACTCAGAGATTAGACAATCTCTATATATGTCTCTCTTGGACTCTGTCGGTGTCGTGTAGTTCTTTGTGTCCCTGACACTTAGCTCAATGGGCATCCGCTACATGCTTATTATATGAGGAAATTTGCTCACCTGTGAAAACAAGAGTCATGGGGGAAGGAGCACCAGCTTAGAGCCGGGAGATCCTCCAGTGTCACTTTCTGTTTGCGTGACCCTGGGAGAGTCAATGAACCTTCCAGAGCCTCACCTGTTAAGTGGAGATATGCCCATTTCAGGATTATGATGCAAGTTAAGTGAAATAAAGTTAAGCACAATAGTAAAACACTATGGTTGAGTGTCGATCACGTGACAGGCACTGTGACCAGGCTGAAGAATCAGATGTTGGGTTAAATAAGAGACTGGCATGGACAGATCTCAAGGAACACATTTGCATGGGAAGGACCCTGGCAGGTGCTCAGTACAGAGTACCCTGTTCCATAAACGCAAGTTAATTGGGGTCTGGTGGCCAAAGCTGACCCAGGAGACCAATGGGAACTAATGGCTGGTGAAGCTTCGTGGCGGAAAGTCCTAAGGACAACAGCAAGCCAGCAAGAGACTGCCTTCTTTTTCTCTTCCCAATAGCACAAGGAAGTACTTCCTTGGAATTAGAAAGGACTAGAGACTTCTCCATTTTATGACCAAATGAAATTAAACAATATTAAAGAAATACTTCACGGGACTTCTAGAAAGGACTAGAGATGTGTTCATTTTGTAGCTAAAAGAGATTAAGAGGATATTCTTGGGAAATTTTGGCCTGAGGTCCTGAACCATCTAGCAAATCCCTAAAGCTTTGCTCGTGGCAAACATGTTCTAAGCTCCCCTAAAAATTACTACGTCCGTCTGTCAAGCATTGATACATTCATGAGGAGACTGAGATCAATTATAGTTGGGGGTACTAAGGCCTTTACTCTGACTTTTAAAGACTCACAGGAGTTTTTTATGGGCCTTGGGCTTCATTTATTTTCAAGGGTGACCCTTTCCAGCTGTGCCCAGAGGAAAGCTTGGGCCGCCCAGCATCACATTTCTGAAAAGGTTACAAACAGCTGTCTCTGAGACACACCACCTCCCAGCCTAATCCCTCCCAGGAAGGATGGGTATGAATTGAGGAGTCATGACCCTAACAGAGCTGGAGGAATGTTCCTGAGAGATTTATAGATCCTGGAGTGTAAATGCATTTGCAAAAGCCCAAGACCTTCTCTTTCCCATCCTTCTGTTTTGAAGAGCCAGTCCTTTCCCAGTGGTCCTCAGTGGGGTGATAGGGGTAGGGGATGTGTCAGAAGGGCCTGGAGAGCTTTTTAAAAATGTATTTGCCACCTCTGCCACCTCTTCTAATTCTCTGGGGGTGGGAGGTGGAGGGGAGCTGGGCATTTTGAAAAAAATCTCTGGGAGGCCTTGTTGACTGGCCAAGGTGGGATTCCCAGGCCTTACCCTCCAACTGTCTAATGACTCACCACCAAACTCCACATACTCTTTTTTATGTCTTATTTTTCAGAGAACAGGCTCTGGCATTTGCCAGACCTGGGTTTTAATCCCAGATCCACCACTTTCCTGTTGCTCATTTTCCTCACCTTTGCAGGCTGGGCAGGAGAATCATGTGAGATAATATGTTTCTGGTATGTAAAGCCCCCATTGAAAGCATGGGGCCAGGATGACAGAGAGCTGGCTGGCTGAGAAGGGAGCATGGCGAGTGCCCTCGGAGCTTTCTGCAATGGTGAGGTAGCACTGGGCAAGTCCTCGGAGGGGAATCCAGTGTGAGAGGCTGGGACTCCATGGGTGCCTAGGGGAGCCTGCAGAAAAACCCCAGAGCTGGAGTGGCCCTGAGGAAGCTTCAGGGTGACCCAGGACTGAGGAGGTTCCTGGGATGTTCGACTTTTGGTGCTCAAAATGGGACAGTCTCAGGCAAACCTGACAAGTTGGTCACCCTAGCAGCTATTGTCTTGCTAGGGGAGCTGGGGGACGTGGCCTAAGGAGGGTCTCTCTCCCGGGATAAAGAAATGTGGTTCATGAGGGCGTTTAAGATAGCAAACCTGATCCCACCGCCACCAGGGCCTCAGAGCACCAGAGGGTGGATCCCATCCCACTGGGGATGCTGGGGAGCAGGGAGTAGGTCGGTTGCTCTGCGGCACTTCTTGTTTTTCTTTTCCCCCTTTTGTCATTCAAGTCGCTGCCTCAGAGGGAGGGTGCCTTTGGACAGCTGTTTTCTGGTGAAGGTAAAGAAAAGAAGGGAGCAGAGGATTAGGGGACCCCACACGGCTTCCTCTGGGGGCTGCACACGCAGGTGGGAACAGGCAGACTTCCTCCTGGGCAGAACCCCTTGAAAGCCCTATTTGTCCTGCCCTTTTCCTGCCGGAACATCCTTTGTCTACAGCCAGATGTTTAGCCTGTGGGAGTGGGGCTGAGCAAGCACACGGCCAGGTACCGAGGCTGCTGCCCCTCAAGTGTCTGCTCTCCGGCCTGTCTTCTCTGCCTTCTCCTCTCCCTTGCCTCTTCAACTCCTAGTAAATCTCTCCCTTTCTCCCTGGCTCTTCACTCCACTCTTATTTCTTTTTCTTTCACCTTCCTGCATCCCTCCATCACTGTATCCTGATAGATAAAGTAAGGTCTTGGCAGGTCCCTTGTCCCAGGCCCTCTTCCCTTTCTCAGAAATTCTTAAACATTTAAGGGAAAGACAGCTTTTCACATAGAAAGTGTTAACCTTTTCATCCCTTCTCACTGGGCTTTGAGTCCCCCAAGGGCGGGGACTGGCTCTTCCTCGTGCCCGCTGTCTCCTATAGCCTGGTGTGTAAATCTGCCTTCAAAGAATATACAAATAAAAAAAGAAGGCTTCCTTTAACAGGGCTGGCATGTGATGATGAGTGAGGTAGACAGAGAAGGAGAAGAAGATGTTCAAGGAGAAGGAGATGTTCAAACTTATTTATTTACTCATTCCTTCTTTTAAAAGTATTGACTTTGGTCAGGTCTTTTGGTCATGTGGAATGTAGTCTTAAGTCATTGTCCAGGTCTCCTCAAGAGATGGGAGTTGTAAGGAGAGCCTGCCTTGCCTCCAGCTCCTAAGGGAGTCTCATTAATACAGGAGCGAGATCAGGGAAATGTGAAGCAGGAAAGTGGGACGGAGGTGTAAATTTAGATGAACTTTCTCTCTCTCTCCATCTAGCCAGCATCTGTGCTTTGTCTGTCCTGCCTCAGGAAAAGCTACTTTCTTCTCTAGAATCCTGAGGAGGGGAGCGGGGAAAGGAGCTAATTTTATTGAGCATCTACTGTGTGCCAAGCACTTTACATAAATTATCTCACTGATTGATAACAATCTAGCTTGATGATATTATCCTTTTTGGACAGAATGAAATTCAGTAATTCACCTTAATATACACACAAGAAGTAGAGCCAGCAGTTAACTGACCCTCTGGTTCTTACGCCTGTAACTCTCTTTCCACTACATTACGTTACAGTGGTTACTAGAATAAAGAAGATAAAAGAGAGTAGAAGAGAGAAAGGATCTTTTAAAATTAGAATCATGTTTGTAAATATTACAAATTTGCACAGGGCTCAAAGCTGTCTCGTGCAATTTTAGAGCAGTTTTCACCAAACGTTTTGAATCCCAGCGATCCCTCACTTAGCCTCATTTATATTCCATGATTGAGTCTATTGATTTAAATTCTTCAAACCTGTTTGTAATATCATCAGCCTGTAGTCTATTTTGGGCTAATGAATTCTTTGTTTGCCACCTGCTCTGAAAGCACTACTTGCTGTTATTTGTCCTACAACTGCTTTTTCTAAGTTTCAAGGCAATACTTGTTCGTTTAAGTATTCCAAAATGTTCTCCTTCTCTGGGATGTCTGTGATCTCTTAAATTTCAAGCATATTCTCTCTTTGACTTTCATCTTCCCATCCAGAGCTTCCCTCCTTCTTGTCTGGCCTGGCTGATTGTCTGGGCTCATCTAAATGCCACCCTTCTAGTCCCCTCAATGCAACTTTTTATGCCAATAATATCTCAGGACAGTCCTCCTACTGTGGCATATGAGTGAGCCTCTGGTTAATAAGATGCTCATGTCAACTTTGGTGATTTGTTGAGGGCCAGCTGGGCATATAACTTTAATAAAAAGCCTTCTATTCCCCTCTGTCCCTTGGGATAATCAGAAGAGAGCACTCCAACAGGGTCCTTCCTCCACAAGAAAGCCTTGATCACTTCCCCAGAGTGTGTGGGGAAGAGGGAAGAAGGCCAAGCCGAGATGCTCATGCTGGGTGGGGGCTCAACTAGGCCCCCTGACTGCTCAGTGACTTCCATATGTCAGCCCCACCAGACAGTGTCAAATTCATGCCCCAGACAAATGACACATTCCTACATGTCTCAGAGCTTCAGTTCCCCTTGAATGCTGGAAACTGTGATTGCCCAGGGGCTGGTGAATATCAAAAGAGAACTGATCTTTCTTTCCTCAATCTGGAGGGTGGGTACTGTGGCGTAGTACCTCCTGCCAATACCCAGCACTGAGATGAGGAACAAGCAAGTGCTGGATGATTCTGTTTCTCCTCTGGGCTGGGGTTTGGGCTGCCCCCTCACTGATCCCTCGGAGCCTTCTCTCAGCTGAGCTGATCCTCAGTCTGTCCACGTCACAGGCTGCAGCATGATGCTTAGAGTGGGCATCCAGGGGGCTGGCAGATTCTCCAGTGATACACGAGTTTGGGGAAGGTTTGAAGGTAGGGGCTGGGAGTGCGGGTTTTGGTTCTCTGAGCCATATCATCAACTTCTTTGCAGAATGAATGAGTCCAAATTAAATGTGGGAAATCCTGGTATTGTGGGTTAATTGTGCCCCCTAAAATGCATATGTTGAAGTCCTAACCCTTAGTATCTTAGAATATGACCTTATAGGGAAATACGGTTGTTACAGAGGTCATTAGTTGAAATGAGGTCATACTGAAGAAGGGTGGGCCCCTAATGCAATATGACTGATGTCCTTATAAGAAGAGGAAATTTGGACACAGGCATACCCAGGGAGAACACCATGCGAACGTGAAGGCAGAGATCAGAGTGATGCTTCTACAAACCAAGGAACACCAAAGATTGCCAGCATACACCAGAAGCTAGGGGAGAGGCCTGGACAGATTCCTCCTCGCAGCCCTCAGAAGGAACTAACCCTGCTGACATCTTCATCTTGGACTTCTGGCCTCCAGAACTGGGACACAATAAATTGTTATTACCATCCTTGCAAACTAATACACCTGGGTTAGACCATTTTCTTGACTTCAGAACTTCTCAGAGCCTTTAATATAAACTAAATTTGTGTGCAATGGTTTCCAAATTTGACCATAGGACATTTTTTTACCATTGGGCATCTGGGAGGGATAGTTTTACAGGAACATACGCTGGGAAACACTGTTCAGACTCCTTCTGTGAGTCTGGTCTAGGTTCGTCAAATCTACCTATTAGAAAGAGAAGATGCTGTTTTGAAACCACCACCTGAGACTATACCATAGGTCTTGGCACCCACATCACTAAACTTCTCTGTGGCTCCGTGTCCACCTCTGTGCAGCCAGATGGGCGGTCCACTCAGACCAGGGTGTGATGCACTGCACGTGCTCTGCAGGTGTAGGGGGACACCTCCAGTGCTATTTTCAGGAACAGCACCATAAATGATGCTGGGGTGTGGGGTGGGGTGGAGCTGGGGTCTCCTGTCAGTTCTGCTATGGAGCCTGGAACACAGGCCCTGGGGATGGTGGGGTGGGGAGAAGCAGCCCTTATAGTCTGGCTTTTATCCAATAACAGCAGTGTGAGCCAGGCCCCTTTCCGAGAGGCCTCGGGACAGCCTGAGGCAGGAGTTTCCAGAAGGCGAATTCCCATGGTCTTGAGGACTAGCTGACAGAGGTCAGCCTCCATCGCTGCCCTTCTGCTCTCCAGCAGCCAAAACTACTCACTCTTCACCTAGGGTTTGCCATTATCTATACTGTCCACGGCTTCCAGACAGAAACCCGGGCCAGCGGGAGCTATAGGAAGGGGCCAGGGCAGGCAGCATGGAAAATGGTGGCTGTGAGCTGAAAATAACACACACAGCCAGGGAGTGTCACTTCCTAATTCCTACCTCAGGATGGATCTGGCAGATAAGAGGGAGGAGCAGGAGATGTGAGGGCAGAGGGGTGAGGGACACTAATTGTTATGTGGCAAATACCCCGCCTCCAAAAGCACCTACTGCACTAGGGCCTCTGAATTCACCTCCCAGTCATCGTAAAACTGACTTATAACAGTTCACACCAAGTAGAGGAGGAGAGTGGGTGGGTGGCAGGGTTTGGCAGCAACTGTACCCGTGAGCTAAGTGCAGTGACCTCAGGTTAATAATCTGCCCCCCTCCCCAAAGCCCCTGAAAGGCATCAGGGACAGCAAAGGAAGAAGCAGCGGTTCCTGGCTGGGGCATGGCGTGTGCAAGGAGGCCGAGGAAAATAAGATTGGAAAGGCAGGTAAAGGTCCGACTGTGGGGGTCTTCAAAGTCCCAATTTGTGTATCTGCAAAGGGTTTCAGGGGCCCATGGGGAAGTACAGTCCTTCAAACAAATGAGTGACAAATCAGAGCAACACTTCCAATGGCTTGAGATGAGGACCTGAAAAGTGATTAAGACGGGAAACTCTGAGATGTCTCACTGAGATGTGGGTAGGGTGCCACAGAAATCACTACAAAAGCCCAGAGCCTAAGAGGCTGGCAGGGCACCAGCCCTGTGGCCTATTGGTTAAGTTCGGTGCACTCTGCTTCGGTGGCCCAGGTTCAATTCCTGGGCACGGACCTACACCACTTGTTGGCAACCATGCTGTGGTGGTGACCCACATACAAAATAGAGGAAGATTGGCACAGATGTTAGCTCAGGGAGAATCTTCCTCAGCAAAAAAAAGAAAAAAATAGAAGATGCTGGCAGGTGAAAAAAAATGATCCTTGTCCCTCCTCACACCTGCTAGAATAACTAGACTTAAAAGGACTGATGATACCAAGTGTTGGCAAGAGCATGGAGCAACCAGAACTCTAGTATATTGCTGGTGAGAGGCCCTTGATTGAAAGAGGACACAGGGAAGGGGTGACCCATCTCCTGCTGGCTGCTAAAAGATGCAAACTCAAAACTCTGATCGAGGTCTGAGACATTGCCAAACCGTGTTTCAAAGTGGTTGTAAACTGCTTTGGAAAACTATTTGACAGTTTCTTATGAATTTTAACATGTACCTTCCTTATCATTCACCATTCGTGTTTCTAGGTATTTACTGGGAAAAATAAAAGCATATCTCCTCAAAAAGACTTATACAAAAACGTTCATAGTGGCTTTGTTCACAATTGTCAAAATCTCCATCAACAGGAGAATGGATAAACAAATTGGCTAGTCATATCATGTCATACTACTCAGAAATAAAAAGGAACTAGCTACTAACGTCCACAACGACATGGATGAGTGTCATAGACATGTGAACAAGGCCGGATGTAAGTGCGTGCTTACTGTATGAGCCTATTTATATGAAGTTCACGAACAGGCAAAACGAATCCAGTGTGACAGAAATAAGAACAGTGATTGTCTTTGGGGGTGGAGGGTGAATTGGAGAAGGGCAGGAAGGAACTCACTGGGATAATGGAAATCTTCCATATTATTTATTTGGGTGATGGTTGTCCCATAGAAACATAGAGCACTTTTTTAAAATTCAGCATCTGGCAGGAATAGTGTTTATGGGAACATACCCTGGGAAACTCTGTTCAGACTCCTTCTTATGTGTCTGGTCTAGGTTCATCAAACTTACCTATCAGAGAAGAGGATGCTGCTTCAAAACTACCACCTGAGACTTATGTTATGGGAGTTGGCACCAAAACACTTAACTGCTCCATACCTCAGTTTCCACATCTTTACAGCCAGAAGAGGCAGTCCACTCAAGGTCTAGCACAAGACATGATGCATTATAATAACTTTTCTCAATAAGGAAAAGCTGGTTGCAATTAAGCAAGATTCACCTCCAGTTTCTAGTCCGGTATGTAAGAAACTTAGAAATTGCCACTCTGTCCTAACAAGAAGATATAAAGGTGGACACACTGAAAAAATCAACAGCTTATCTTAGATCCATAAGAGAAGTGAGGTTACAGGGCAAACTGCTGCTCCCCAAATTAGAGAGGACTGACAGGCAAATACAGAGAATCACATCTTACTAAAGCAGAAACCCGCGTGCTGAAACCTCATGGGAAGCAGTGCTGGGGTCGGGAAACCTGAACTGTAGTTGATGAATTGCTGGAGGCTCAGTGAGGCCAACTCTGAGGTTTAAAAACTCCAGGGTGACCCAGTCATAGGGAACCCCCACACTTTTGTGAGTTTTACCTCCTGGAGCTCTACCAGGTTCTCACAGGGAATATCAGAAAACAATTCCCTTGCACCTCTGGCAGGGGGAGGGGAAAAGGAACCATTTTGAAATATGCCAGAGCAATCTGTTCTTCCTGACAAGGTCTGCCTTCAGGAGACAATAGTTAACTAGAGCCTAACCTGTTGGGGTTTTATCAGAGCCTAACTGACCTAGGGGAAGGTCCACCCAACTCCAGCCGTCTCCGGCCATCCTACCCCACTTAAGAGAAGCACAGTCAAGAATCATAGGCTCACTAAAAGATTGAGACCCACTCATGGGACTATAGAACACTTCGTCTACCCCCGCACCTCATCATCACATTACTGAAGGCCTATTTACAGCCGTTTCTTTTACCCAATACATTGTGCCCAGCTATCAAGAAAAAATTACAATACATATTAAAAACACAGTTGCAAGAGACAGAGCAAGTGTCAAACCCAGACTCAGACATGGCAGGGATGTTGGAATTATCAGATGGGGAATTTAAAACAACTATGATTAATACGCTAAGGGCTATAATGGATAAAGTAGACAGCATGCAAGAACAGAAGGGCAACATAAGCAAAGAGATGAAAATCCGAAGAAAGAACCAAAAAGAAATGCTAGAGATTAAACGCTGTAACAGAAATGAGGAATGCCTTTGATGAGCTTATTAATAGACTGGACGCAACTGAGGAAAGAATCCCTGAACTTGAAGATATCTCAATAGAAACCTCCAAAACTGAAAAGCAAAGAGAAAAAAGACTAAAAAAACCAGAACAGAATATCCATGAACCATGGAACAACTACAAAAGATACAACATACATATTGGGAATACCAGAAGGAGAAGAAAGAGAGAAAGGAACAGAAGAAATATTGGAAACAATAATAATTGAGAATTTCCTCAAATTAATATCAGACCCCAAACCACAGAGAACTTGAAGCAGGACAAATGACCAAAAAACTACACCTAGGCCTATCATTTTCAAACTACAGAAAATCGAAGACAAAAATCCTGAAAGAAGCCAGAGAAAAAACACAAAGATAAGAATTACATCTGACTTCTCCTAAGAAACCAGGTAAGCAAGAAGAAAGTAAAGGGAAATAAAGTGTTGAGAGAAATAAACCACCAACCTAGAATTCTCTACCCTGTGGACCTATCCTTCGAAAGTGAAGGAGAAAGAAAGACTTTCTTGGACAAACAAAAATTGAAGGAATTTGTTGCCATTAGACCTGTCTTGCAAGAAATGTTAAAAGAAGTTCCTCAGAGAGAAGGAAATTGATATAGATTAGAAACTTGGATCCACATAAAGAAAGGAAGAGCATAAGAGAAGGAGTAAGTGAAGGACAAAGATCGTATTTTATCATAGTTTTAATTTGTATTCCTTTGAATACGATTAGTTAAACTTTTCTTTTTCCAAATTAAAAAAAAAAAATTTTTTAATTAAGCGAGATTAACTGTGGTTTCTCTGAGCTGTTAGCTTCAGCCTTGTCCTCCATCAGACCTTGATCAGAGTTCTGAGTTTGCATCATTTTAGAAGCGAGTGGGAGAAGGCTATCCCCTTTCTTCCCTTTCTCCTTTTCTAGTAAAGGGCCTAACATCTCTACTTGCTTCCCAAGGAGCCAGACAGGATGTGAAAGACAAAAACCACCACAAAGATTCTACGTTTGCAGGATCTTTTGCCTACTTTATCTCATTTAATCCTCAAAGCAGACCCATGTGATTGCAGGATAAGCATTAACCCTATTCTACAGATGAGTGAATTACCCAGCTGAAGTGGCAGAATCTGGGTTTGAACCCAGGTCTCCTGGCTCCTCCTGACCCCTTCCACCCAGGAGAGTTACGACAGCAGCAGCAGCGGGAGTGGTTCATCTCAGTTCCTGAAAACATTGAGCTCCTAGGACATCTGAGGATGTGAGATGGATGTCTGAGGATGTCAGAAGAAAGGGGGTTATCTGCATGCAAACAAGTGGGAATTGAATCCCTGAGAAAGGCAATTACTGGTCACCTTCCCCGAGCAGGTTTGAATTGCAGCAGGAGGGGCTGCTGGTTGCATCCAGTTCACCTTGGCTGAGTGTGGTGCTCAGGGTGGGGGTGTGCCCAGGTCTGGCAGGTGGCAGCTGGCCATGCTCTGCGTTGGTGAGGACCACTTTTCTCTCTTAACCCTGTTCCTATAGGAATCCTTGTGGTGGAGGCAAGCACATTCCAGAAGGTGCATGAACTTAGAGTTATCTGGAGGTGCTGAGAGGACTCTGGGGAGAGGACTTTGTCAGAATCAACCCCGTTCACCAGACCACCAGGTTAGTCAGCTCTTCCCTCTGAGCCTCAGCGCCCCGCGTGGCACAAAATCCAAAGGGCCAGAGTCCATGAATATTCACATTCTTGCCTTCCTTTCTGTAGGTCACTTAGGAAGATTTTTTTTTCATTTTAATTGCTCACTTAGGGACTGAGGTCTGAAAAAAGATCAGAATTTTAAGATTATTTTAGAAGACAGATTTTAAGCCCAAGGATTGAAAATGTGTTTTAGAAGAAAATGGATGCATCCTGCTGGTAGACTACTGCATGGAGCACTTGAAAGGGATGATGTTTAAAATACTTAACAACCGATAAGGCACAGGCCCTGACCAACCATCGTGAGGGCACAGAATCTTGGCGAGTTCAACAGCACCAGATGTTAACCTTTTAGCTGCTGAATCTTGGAGAGAGATGATGGGGAAAGGCGGGGAAGGGGTCTTGGGGGAAGGCTCAGGGCTGCGGGGGAGGGGAGGAACCCCTAAGGGCTCAGTTATTCACCAACTGGCACAGAAGTATTTCTGTTTTTAACAACTGGTTTGCCTTCACCCGTGCAGACAACTGAATACTAGCCCCTAAAGCTAAGGGAGGTTGAAAGAAAGATCCAGTTGAGGTCATGCAACAATGTCCCAGCTCAGCCTATAACCCTTGTCTTTAGATCCTCAGCCTAATACTAGGAAAAGGGTGTCTCTAACATTTTGGTATTTCATATTTAGCCTATCTACCCATAGAACTTGTCAAAACCCTAATATTTTGACTTATTTATAATTGTATAGGCTGTCTAAAATCACATCAATATATGAAGTACCTATATCATCTAGACCAAGATTGGCAAATATCTTCTATAAAAGGCCACCTCGTAAATACTTTTTGGTTTGTGGGTCTTTGTGGGTCATACAGTCTCTGTACCTCTGTCATTGTAGCCTGAAGGCAGCCCTACAAGTAAGTAAATGAATGAGTGTGGCTATATTCCAATAAAATTTTATTTATGGGCACTAAAATGTGAATTTCATGTGTCACGCAATAGAGTTATTCTTTTGATTTTTTTAACCATTAAAAATTGAAAAGCAGGGGCTGGCCTGGTGGCGTAGCGGTTAAGCTCACACACTCTGCTTCGGTGCCCCAGAGTTCACAGGTTTGGATCCCAGACACAGACCTACACACTGCTCGTTAAGCCATGCTGTGGCGGAGACCCACGTGCAAAATGGAGAAGGATTGGCACAGATGTTAGCTCAGAGCCAATCTTCCTCAACAACAACAACAAAAATTGAAAAACATTCATTGAAAAAAACATTCACTCATTGAAAAACATCTTTAGCTCACAAGTCATATAAAAACATGGCAGGCTAGATTTGGCTCACAGGCTGCACTTCACCAATCCCTGGGCTAGATGGTTTAGGACTCTCAAGATTCACCATCTCCCCAGCACAGTGTTTATATAAAATTGAAACCAACGTGAAGTTGGTGTTTCTGTCTAACTTCCTCTAAATCCCATCTACCTGAGTCAGCCTGTGAGAACCCCTGAATTCCAGAAATCTGTGTGTGGATGTCCAGGAGACTGCAGATGCATGGTGGAGCTGGCCTGCTCTGGGGGCTGTCTGTGCAGAGTTGCCTGAGAATTGGGGCTCGCTGAAACCAGGCCATGGGCTCCCCACGCCCAGAAACACTCCTCAGCCACAGGCCCTCACCTGGTAATTATCCTGTCCTGGTTCTCTCTATACTTACTCAGGAAGGTGCTTGTCAAGAGCCAGCATTTAGACTCCTTCTTAATCTTCATCATCATGTTATTCTGAGAGGTTATATAACAAAATAGGTGAGTGCACGAGCTCCGGACTGCCTGGGTTTGAAACCCAACTCTATCACTGTGAGTGACCTTGGCCAGGTTAGTTATCCTCTCTGTGCCACGTTTCCTCAACTGTATGGTGATGTGGAGTAGCTGAGTCAATATGTAGAAAGGATTTATAACATACTCAATAAAATTTAGCTGTTAATCTTCCTGTTCTGCTTCTCTCCTCCATCTCACCTGAATCCATCCATCCAATGTCTATGAAATGCCAGGATCTGTGCTGGGGAGGGGGATGCAAAGCCAGGGGAGACTCAGCCCTGGTCCTAGAGTCCCTCAGCCTATTCAAGATTAGTGATGTTTCAGTTAGCCATTGCTATGTAACAAAACACCCTAAAACTTACTGACTGAAAACAACAAGAAGCATTTATTTGCTTACAATTCTGCAGTTTGAGCAGGGCTCGGTGTAGATGGCTCATCTCTGCTCCACGTAGTCTTGGCTGAGCGGCTCTGCTGGAGCTGGAGGCTGCAAGATAGCTTCGCTCACATGTCTGGCACCTCAGCCGGGTGGTTGGAACAGCCAGGGGCTGGCTGAGCGGAACCCTCTCTCCTCCAGCACCTCTCTTTCCTCATGGCTCCTCTCCAGCAAGACAGTTGGATTTGTTTACAAGGCAGCAGACTTCCATGAGGCAAAAACAGAAGGGGGAAGGCTCTTAAGGCCCAGACCCAGAAATCATATAGTGTTGACCTCCACCACATTCTGTTGCCAAAGCACGTCACAGGGCCAGCCCAGATTTAAGGGGAGGGGAAATAGTCTCCATGTCTTGACGGGGGGAGTGTGCACAGGAATGGAGGAACTGTGGGTGACCATCTTTGCAGGCAATCTACCACAACAATGGAGACATTAGTGTGAACAACTCCAGAGCAGGCACCCAATCTGGCTTCTTCACCCTTTATCCCCAGAATTGAGAGCAATGTTTTCGAAGATTTATTTCTCTGCTGGTTTAGAAGAGTTCTCTTAATTTTGAAGTTTATTATCTTTTAAAAGCTTTGTTCATCTTACTGAAAAAACACTAAGATAATGCTAACAAAAAAATGAAAGTTTTAATCATTCATTCCACGGTAATTCAAAAAATTTTGTGTATCACTTTCTGTTTTTGCATATCACATTCTATTTGTATAATGATAAAAGTTCTATAACATTCAGAAATGAGAAATAGAGAAAGCTTTTATATAGTGTATTCATATATATAATTCTGTATTCAGCTATTTTTATTTATCATAATATGCAACATTTTTTCCATGTCCCTACATGGTCTTCATAATTACTCTTCTTTTAAATAGCTACTATAATGTTCCATTGTGTTGATCTGTCACAGCCCATTAAATCTTTCCCCTCATGGTCATCTAGGCAGTTTCTGCTGTGAAACATCTTTCCGTCTTTTGACATAGCCTTCCTGATTTTTTTCAATAGCCGAATGATAATTCATCGTGTTTATCTGTCACATTCTAGGAACACACGTTCCCTCCATGTTGGCCATCTTGGCTGTGTGTACAGACTGGATCAGAGGAAAGCTGGTCACAGAGACACATGCTGGGACCAGGACAGGCTAAATCTGTAACTCAGAGGCAATGGGCAAGTCCGGGGGGAACCAGGGCTTCAAGCAGTTCCATCACAGAGTAGTCTGATAAGTCCTGCTGAACTTTTATCTGTGCTGCTGTTCATCGATCACGCCCAAGCTTTTGTCCCAGGATGTCTCAAAATGCCTCTTGCCTCGTCTCAGCTTCCTATTGTTGTTATTTTTAAAATGTTACAATAAACCTATAGTATCATAGTTCTTTTATCTTCTTTTGAATGATTTTGTTAAGATAAATTCCCAGGAGTGAATTACTAGGTCAAAGGGCATGAATATTTTTTGGCTCCTGCTATGACTTGCAAAATTACTTTCCAAAGTTGGCACTGCACCCTGGTGCTACTGTTGGACATTAGCTTTGAAAATTAGCTCAAACACAAATGGGAATCTCCAACAGGTGTTTCTTTGGTTCTCCTCTGTGTGCTCTGATCACAGCACTGACCAGTCTTTGATGGACAGTTCACTTGCCTGCCTGCTGGCCGAGTTTCCACGCCCCTAAGAGGGGCGAGTTTCCACGCCCCAAAGAGGCACATTGTCCATCTTTATATCCCTACCTCTAGCACAGTGCCTAGTCCTACAGATTAGAAGTAAAGTAAATACTAATTTAACAAATGATTACCTGCAATGATTATTATCTCAGACTTAGGTTCAAATTCCATCTCCTTAAGTTTTGTCCATACTCCCTGGTCCTCAGTTTACTCATCTATAAAATGGCAATGATAACACTGACCTTGCAGGATTTATGGAGGGATTTGAGACAGTATTTCTGAAGAGTCTAGCATAGAGCTTGTTTCAATAAAAAGCAACTATTTTTATCATGATGTCGCATGCTCATTCACTGAATTTCCCATTGTGAGAACTGTTCATATATTTCCTCCATTTATGCTAAAGTCTAGCTGTTTTTCTAATAGATTTAAATAGAATTCTTCACATATTTTGGCATTACAGTCTTTTGTCATGTAAGATTTAAATATTTCAATTTTGTCATTTTTATTTTAGAGGTTTTACAACTTTATACATCTAAATATATAGATTTTTTCCATTGAGATTTCTTATATTTCTTCAACTAGAACATCATTATATTCTTACGTGATATATTTTTCATTTTCTACTGGTTTTCTGACAATTAAAATTTTTTTTTTAATGTAGTTCTTTAATCCATTAGCATATATAGTATAAGATGTGCCTTTAATTCAATATTTTCCCTCAGGCTGGTACACTACTATATTCATTTGCTGGGGCTGTTGTAACAAAGTACCACAAACTGGGTGGCTTAAAACAACAGAAATTTACTCTCTTACGGTTCTGGAAGCCAGAAGTCTGCAATCAAAGTGTTGGTGGGACCATCTCCCCCTGAAGGCCCAGGGGAATATCTGTTCTCGCCTGGTCCGGCTTCTGGGGGCTCCAGGTGCTCCTTGGCTCACGGCTACATCACTCCAACCTCTGCCTTGTGCTCACATTGCCCTCTCTTCTTTTCCCTTCTTTCTTTTCTGCGTGTCTCTCAAAACTACACTTGCGATGACAATTAGGGCCTGCTTCGATAATCTAGGGTAGTCTCATCTCAAAATTCTTATTTTAATCACGTCTGCAAGGACCTTTTTTCCAAGTAAGGTAACAGTTACAAGTTCCAGGGATATCTTTGCGGGCCACTATTAAAATTCTTTCCCATCAGTGCTGTCAACAGAAGTCCATGCGCCTGGGGTCTGGAGTGGAGGGATCTTTTGGCTTCTGGTGGCAGGGATGACCGGCTTAGCTATTGATTATCTTAGTGACAGTCTCCGGCTAACAGACTCTCTGCCTCCCCTGCATCAGTGGCCGTGAGACTAACTTCTGATCAAAGACCTGCAAATGAGAATTCACTGGGTGGAAGTTCCTTCAAAGGGAGACAGATAGCTGGGCAGTGCCCCCATTGCCTCTTTCCCTTTCTCTTTTTCATGCCTGGAATACAGATGTGATGGCTAGAGCTCTAGCAGCTCTTGAGCCATAATGTGCCCATAAAGCTAGAAGTCAGGCACTAGAAAATGTGGAATAGAAGGGTAGAAAGAGGTAGGCCCCTGATGAGCTACTCTAATAGCCCAGGGCTGCCTACTTCTGTACTTATTTTACTTGAGAGAAATAAACCTCTAACTTCGTTTGGCCACTTTGGTTAGTTCTTGTTAATAACAGTTAATCTCAGTTTTTAATAGATACAATTTCAAAACTTTATTCCCTATTCTTTCTTTATTGACTTTTGGCATGAGTTTACTTTCCCTATAGCTTTCAGCCCAAATGTCACCTCCTTAGAGCTACCTTCTCTGACTGACCACTATATCTAAAGTTGCCACCCTCCGCCTTATCATTCTATCCTGTTGCCCTGGCTGAAGTTCCTTATTGTGCCTTTCATACCAGCAATTATCTTTTTCTTTCTTTCTTTACTTGTTTGTCGTCTGTCTGCCTTTCTGGAGAATGTAAACCCCATGAAAGCAGGCACCGTGCCAGTCTTGCTCTCTGCTGCCACCAGGAGAATTCTCGGCATATGGTGGGTGCTTGATAAGTGTGCGTAGACTGGATGAGTCTGTGTGGGAACCAAGATGAGACACAGGGAGTAGGTGGTGTTGCTGAAAAGCTTCCTTAGGGGAAATCCAAGAAGCTCGAGTGGAAAACCTGTTAGTACAAGTGGTTAGGAGTCCAGGGTGCTGAGGGGGAGGGAGATGTTGACTTTCCCTAATCCTTCTTCTTCAGAGCATAAAACACACCCACTCAGGGCCCCATTGCCTGAGCAGAGCATGAGCTCACATTCATTGCCCGTGTGCATGGCCTCTACCTACTGGCCTGCACTGTATGATCTCAAATTCCTAAAACTTCCATGTCAGGATCTAACTTGGTCCCATGGGAGACTAATCACGTCGGGCCTCCTAGATGATGATTGTTAATTGACTGAGCCCCCATCATCCCTACAGGCACAGGTCTTTTTCTCCCTAGAAGATCTTTGACAGAAATAGTTCTGGTTTCTCCCTCTCACTACTTGGTTTAATCCCTCTCCGTCTCAGCTGCCCAGCCCAGGTCTCACTCCCTCCTGGAACCTTCCCTCATTGCTTTGGTTCACCTGGATCCTTCCTGTTCACATTGCCATGACTCTCATTTTGATATGTCATTCATTTATTTACTTGTTCATTCACCGAAAAACTCCTAATTAGGGCCTCCTCTGAGCTGAGCACTATGCTAGTCCTGGGGTTACAATGACAGCAAATAGACACCATCCCTATTGATCACATATTAATTATTGAACAGATGTTTCCAGTTTTCGGTGCCTTGGTGATCACCAAATAGGATAAATAAAAGCCCCAAAGTTAGGTGACATACACAAAGCAGATACAAAGCAGCTTTAGACACCACTGCAAGCACTCATTTTGTGACTAGCATGGTGGCAGCTGCAAAAAAAAGGTTTCCCATGGGACACTCCTGTTTAACCTTTTGAAGGCAGTAGACATGTGCATACACGTTTGTAGCCTGGGCTTTGTGGGTCCTCCCTGGGGGCTGGAGCTGAGAGCAGACCTGCCAAGAGGTTGCTGTGGGCAATGGACTCGGAAGGACATCCTTGCTCTCCGATAGGCAGCTGCTGAGCGCAAGTGTAAGGCAAGGGGAAACTCTGTTATCCCCTAGAAAGGCAGGACTTAAGGTGTGGGCGACTAAGAGGCAGAAAGGGTGGAAGTTTTGATTCAGTGAAAGCCCATGAGCCTGCAGCAGGGTGGTCTGAAGACCAGTCAGAGACACACAGAAGGGTCTTAATGGCACCATCAGAGGAGCAGAGGGGCTGCCTTTCTCTTGTGGGTGGGCGGGGGCAGGTCAGCACAGATCCTGCCTTTCCTTGCTCAGCAAGATCAAACACGCTCTAACCACAACTAGTCAATCCGTGAACTTGTTCCATGCCCTCAGACACAAATGCAATCAAATGTCCAGTATGACGTCGCTCCTTAATCTAGAATCCAAACAACCACAAGGTCACAGAGCCAGAGTCTTTTCTATCCTTTGCCTGCATGACCAGGAAGTAGCTTTTACGCTATATCACAAGGCTTGTAATATGCAGCCAGTCCCCACATCACTCACAAGCACAGCACTATGTCCGTGGATAATTCACACTCAGAATGACGTCCCTGGGGCAGTGCTGGATTCCGAGGAGGCGACTGAATCAGCATGGATGATCCATGTTGGGTAGCATTTTAATGTTGGGTGTATTTCATTGGAACAGGACTCTTTGAAAACAGCACAGCCTCTCTGGCATTTGATTAATTAGAGTGTTGAAGAAACCAGGCCAGCTCATGGTTGACCTTGCCGGGCAGGCTTGGGGTTTACTGAACATATGTGGAGCACCTGTCTTGTGATGATCTGTCTTCTTTTAATCCAGGCCTGGCTTCTTCCTGCCACCCAGAGCTCTTTGGGCTGTTCCTACTCCTTGCTGTGTGCTCAGCAAACGTAATTTCATTTTGGAGATTAAGCAAAACATAATTAAGAGGGAAAACCTCTTAGAGGAAGGAAAACCATAAACAGCGAGGCATTCCAGCCCAAATTACATGCTGCCTTAACCACCCATGCATCCACCCCTTGCACTTAGCTCAGCGAGCATTGGGAGCGGGCCTCTGTGGCCCTGTGGCATGGTGCTTTGTGGGCAAATCTTCATTTATTGCATTTCACTAGACTTTGAACTCTCAGGGATCTGGGACCAGAGTGTTGGAGGTGTGTTCGCTCCCAGCCCGTGTTCCACCCACACTCTCGGGGACGGCAGAATGGTTCCAAGTGGAAACCGCCGAGGTTCTTTGGGACCAGCAAAGCGATGCTGCCAGTCCATGGGAGGAACGATACCAAGGGTAAAGATGCAGCAGCAGGGCCTGGGACCGCGAGGGTGTCTGGGGAGATTCTGTTTTCTTCTTGTGGCCTGGGGAAGGGGTGGGGAATACGTTCCCACCCAGAGAGTCCAGGGGAGCAGCAACTGGGGATTTCCCAACCCTAAGCTTCCAGAATGGCTCCATCTGCTTCTACCATTGACCTTTTCCCTACTACTGCCTGCTATGGGTTGAACTGTGTCACCCTACAAAGTCCTAGTCCAGTCCTCAGTACCTCAGAATGTGACCTCATTTGGAAATAGGGTCATTACAGATGTAATTAGTTAAGATGAGGTCATACTGGAGTAGGGTGGGCCCCTAATCCAATATAACTGGTGTCCTTAGAAGAAGACCATGTGAAGACAGAAACACACAGGGACAGAGTCATGTGACAACAAAGGCAGAGACTGGAATGATGCAGCTGCAAGCCAAGAAATGCCAAAGATGGCCTGCAAACCATCAGAAGCTAGGAAGCTTCCTCTATAGGTTTCAGAGGAAGCATGGCCCTGCTGACACCTTGGTTTCAGACTTCCAGCCTCCGGATCTGTGAGACAATGCATTTCTGTTGTTTTAACCCACCCAATTTGTGGTACTTGGTTACAGCAGCCCTAGGAAACGAATACATACCCCCTCTTGCTTCTTATTAGTTTGCACCAGAGGTGAATTTACTGTGAATGATGAAAGGTAAGATTCAGGCCCCTTCCTTGTGTAGACTCCTTCCAAGGCCTTGTACCTCATATTCTGTTCATAATTTTGGATTATTTCTCTTAAAGAATATCCCCCAAATTGCATAAGATTCAGACTCCATGAGGCCCAGCTCTACCACCGGCCCACAGCCATCCCCCTGTTGGCACTCCATCCCAGAAACAGCCTCGGAGGGCAGGACTGCAGTCCATCTTGAGTTTCTTTGCCATTCCTGGTTCCATGGGCGTCACTCCCAGTCCGGGAGGCTTTAGAAAAAGAGGCCAATGCTAGGTTATTTTATCCCTTTGTGGGGGCCGAGGGCTGAATTAGAGGCCCTCTTGGGGTCCCTTCCTGCCGAGCATCTCCTGGATAACTGCATAGAGTCACTTTCCTTCAGAGCCTCAGTGAGCAGAAGCTAACATTTCCGACAGGCAGCCTCAGTTTGAGCAGAGCCGAATAGCCTTATGGGCGAGGCCTATCACCATTCCAGTCTGGCCACACTCATTCCAGGCTGTCCTGCTGTGTGGCTTCCCCACCGCCATCCAAACCTGTCTTTACACTCTACGTCCAGATCAGCAGAGGTGGCAGAAATGCCCCCTCAGGCCCTACACGCACGTGTATGCACCGACACATCCCTTGTCTCGATAAGACTTCTTTCTCACCCTGTCTCCCCACCTCCAAGCCAACTCTAATTCCAGCCAATATCATAAACACGTGTGCGGAGCTTACTCTGTACTAGGCACTAGGGAACTCTGGATCAGTGGTTCAAAGGCCCTGGGAAGGGGGAGACAGACCTGAATATAAATGACCACACAACATAGAAATAACACTAAAGAAGTGGTGAATGCCCAACATGTAAGTAATGTGCTATTTGACTTCTCACGAGGGCAATTAATTCTGATGTGGGTGGAGGGTGGGTGAGGTTTTATGAAGGAGGTGCTACAAGTTGTGATTAAAATATATAACAGTCAGAACTGACAGCACTGTCCAGTGGGAGAAGAGCAAGTTCCTGGAGGGCCCTGATACGAATCCTCAGTAGCTGGGATGTGGGAAAGTCCAGGGAACTTGAAGAGGGAGGCCCAGGCGGCTGGGGACATGGCAGGGCTAGGGACAACGGCTATCTATCATTCACAACCAAAGTATTTCGATATTTTAGCAACGGATTCAGCCGTGCCCAAGTCTACCAGCTGGCTCTCAGCCCTGGAGTGGTGTGAGGGCTGGGCACATTGACAGCACTTGATTGGCCCCTTCCCTCTGGAAATACATTTCCTTCCATTTCCAGAACCGCCTCTCACAGTTAGGCCTGCCTCTTCTCACTGGATGTTGCAACAAACCACCTGCCTCCCGTGAAAGAGGGTATTGTTTTCCATCTGGGCCGCCCACAGCTGGGCGGCTAGAACAGCGGGCACCCACTCCAGGGAGTCCTCCCAGTCGGGCCCAGTCATGCCTCTCGCTCGCGGGGAGGAGTGAGGTGTTGGCCTGGTGTGGGGGCTGCTGGACACCAGTCCTCAGGCGATAGAGAACTGAACAGTGGGTGTGGCTCGCACAAAATAAACAACTCCCTGGGCATTGCAGATTCAGACATAGGGCTGCAGTTTGCTTAAAGATGTAATTATGGTTGGGAAAACCACTCTCTTTAGAGCTCACCAACCCTTGGGGGTTAGAATGTTTACAAGAGGAAAAACCGTAAAGGGATTTTGTTTTGTTTTTCTTTAGACACTTTAGCCACCCACAATCGCAGTTACGTAAAAAGAAAATACTCACATCCACAGTCCACACAGATAGAGCAAAGATGAGAGTCCTGAATGTGGCAGGATGAGGCCCAGGCCGTGGGGTGGGATGGAGGGCACATAACCCAGCCTGCTCACAGCACAGCTGCACCAGGGCCCCGTGTTGCCTGGGGGTGTGGCCGTGTCTTAACAAGGCCTGTTAAGACGCAGATTACCTGGGCAGAGCCATGGAGCGGAGTCTCTAAATTTAGCTGAGTATCTAACCTGAGCCCATCGTGCAGGAAGGGGATGCAGGGCTTGTTAGTTGTGAAGTAAGGGCATGAGTGTGTGTGTGTGTGTGTCTGTTTGTGTGTCTGTGTTTATGAGAGAAAGAGAGCGAGAAGGCATCAGCTACCAGGCTTGGTTAATAGGAGGTGGGCTCTGGGGGCACCCGAAGTCCCTCTCAGCCCTCAGGTCGGCCCAGCTGGCCTGTTTTGCTCTCTCAGCCCTGCCACAGAACAAGTGTGTTCTTCAGTCACCTCAACTTTTCCACTCTGACAGCACCAAATGACAGCAAGTTTTACGCTCCCGGTTGTTTTCTTGTGGAAGTCCTAGTAAAGCAAACACGGAGGTGCTGGGCCCCGAGGTGTCCTGTCCACACAGCGGGTGACTGCATGGCGCCTCCTCAGGGCCCGGGGCTGCCCCTGGGCTGACTGATGGCTGCTGCGGGCCCGGCAGCCCTGGCAGGCAGCCTGGCTCCTCTTTCCCTTCCTTTCTCACAGTCTCCTCTTCCCCCTTTCTCCTTCCTTGCCATTTTTAATCCTCTCACTTTCCCCTCGACCTTCTCACAGAGTCTTTCTCAAGAGAAGCAAACTGCAGGCCAAAGTGCATAGCTGGCCACTTGCAGGAAATTTCTGAATTCTAAGTTTGTGGGGAACAGGTTTCCCTCAAAGCCCCTTAAAGAGCAGCCCCTGGGGCAGAGCAGGAGGAGGCTCAGGAGGGGCAGGGAGCTGGGCGGGGCTGCTGGCTGAGCTCAAGATGACTTCTTTATCCAGGCTGTCCCCTCACAGACCTGCCCAGCCACTGCCGTTGAGATAACTGTCAGTGTTATCTCAGTCTGTCAGGCCTCAGAAATTAGGAAGCATCTCACCTATATCAGGGTCATCCCACACAAAGTTGGCCACCATAGACCAAGAGGATTTCATGCAGTATTTTCTGAAAACGATTGTGTTGTCCTGGGAGGGCCACTTGAGGGACATGAAGTGGCACAGCCAGAGCCTTCAACCATTGGTCTGGTTATTCTCCCAAACCTGCCCACCCAGGTATTCTCAGGTGGTGAGAGTCGAAGAGTTCCACTTACCCATTAACTCATCAATGTCATTTTGCTGTTATTGTTAGACATATACACCCTAAGGAATTGTGTGGGGAGCAAGCACACACCAATCATATAGCTGTCAAGTGAAAACCTTTCCTTCAACGTTCAAGGGCATAAGAGTAACACATTTGGAGTCATACATATCTTGTTTCATGGGTGGTCACATGTGTATGCAATTTTCATTGTGTGGAAAACCAGCAAGAGAAAGGAGAGAGCAAGATACTGTTGTGTGATCACATCTTCCTGTCTCCAACATCGCGTGCTCTACCTTTGATGACCTGCCAAGCAGTCAACATCTTTTACAGGCTCTAGAGAGCCCACTGTGTGCATAACATTGTGCTCCGGGTGATATGGGATTGTAGGACTGGTCCTTCTCAAGGAGCATGCACTCTTTGGGGAGAAATATAAAATACATGCATGATTCATTATAGAGCCCCTTTTCCCCAGCAAAAAAAAAGCTGGTGTGTGTGAGGGGCTTGGGCCAGATGTGCTGCAGGGAAGATTGGAGGAGGAAGGGGGTGTTGCTGAGGCTCCTGGAGAAGACTTCAGGGGTAGGTGCTCTTGGTTGTTTGGGGGTACAGCAGGTGCCAAGGCACAGAGAGGCAGGAGAAATGAGCAGGGTGTGTGGGGCGACATCAGAGGAGCTGCCAGTCAGCCCCACTGCCCATTCTTCTCTGTCTACTTATTGGCTCAAGAAAGATCTGGGTGTTTGCGTCCTGAAATCCCTGATTGGAGACCATGAGCAAGTCACTTGTTCTTGGAGCCTCAGTGTCTCATGAGTAGGAGACTAAGAGGTGATCATCAGAGCATTTGACAAACAGGAGCGGCATGGGCACCACCCGATCAGATCTGACACCCATGTCTTGGCCCCTTTTAGCTGCAGGACCATTAGGAGGTAGAAGGACAGGTGGTGGAGGGATGCTTGGGGGTTCAATGCAGCAGCTTTTACAGAAGTATATTGTTATTTTTGCAGCTAGTACAACCGTATGGGCATGTGCCAGCCAAATGAGCCCTGGGAATGATAATTCCAGTTCTGCTAACCTGATAGGGCTGCTGTGAGGATCAAATGTTATAATGTACATGAGAGCACTTTGTAAATCATCACAGGCTACGCAAATGCGCATTGTTGCCATCCCTGTCGGTACAGTGTGGTGTGGGGCAGTGTGGTGTGCTGGAGTGGAGAGCAGAACAGTGAGCCTCGACCATAAGAAGATGATCAGAAACGAATTTTTTTGACCATTTATGATTGGTTATAGCTTATTTTATTAAAAAATTTATAGTTTAACATAAAGAGCTAAATGTTAAAAACTTCTGACATGTCACATTCACAGCAAGATTATAAACCCAAGAGGAAGGATCTAAGATTTACACATTTTTGTTTCCTCTAGACCAGGGGTTCTCAAACCCCTGACCCCTCACACTCAACAAATTATTGAGGAGACTTCTGCACTGGAAGATGGATTAGACAAACTTTTCCGTATTCCTCCCACTAAGTACAACTAAAAACCCTAGACAGTGTATATAAAACAAACATAAGAAAGCTCTGAAATGTGGAGAGAAGATAGCGACTGGCTAGGGACCTCAGGACCCAAGGAACGACACAATGGTCAGTTCCCTGGGTTTACTTTCTGCTTCAGATTATCCCAGACTTGGAGCAGAAGAAGCCGGGAACCCAGAAACATCGATGTGTACAGACAAGAAAAACTTCAACAACAGTCTCCTCTCTCTAGCTAAAGGACCAGAAAAAGGGCAGCTTGGAAAGACAGAAAGCTTTTAGACGATAACCACTCTGCTCCAGCCAAAAACCATAGCCCCACTAAAACCCATCTTGCAAAGGCCGAGTGGGGAGCCTTGCCGTCTACCCTCACAAGGCTGTAACAAGGCACCCTTACACCCCTACCAGGGTGGTGTCAGAGAAGGGCAAGGAGGGATCTGGAACTTTCATCCCAGTCAGCCTATAATGAGACCCCCCCTACACACACACACTGTCAGTGGAGACCATGTGGGGCACCTGGTTATCTACCCTCACCTGGCAGTAATGAAGCAGCGTCCCCTCCTACCTCAAAGGGGTGGTATCAGAGGAAGCTTAGTGGAAAGTCAGGATCTGCACCATTTCCTAGAGGAAATGAGGCCACCTCACCACGATGTCAGTGGAGACCACATGGGGAGCCAGAACTCCGCCCCCCGTCCAGCAGTATTGAGTCTCCCAACCTTGGCTGCCACTAGAGGCTGAGTGGAGAACATGGGCTTCTACTTCCACTTGGCAGTAATGAGGCAGTGCTCCCCCTTCTTCCATGCCAGAGTTGTATCAGAGAAAGCCAGTTAAAAGAGAAGGTTTAAATAAGATCCAGTCTTATGACATAATCAAAAATGGCTAAGTTCAATCAAAAATCACTCATCATACTAAGAACCAGGAAAACTTCAAACTGAATGAAAAAAGGCAATTAATAGATACCAACACCAAGAAGACAGAGAATAGAATTATCTGACAAAGATTTTTAAACAGTTATGATAAAAATGCTTCAGTAAACAATTTTGGCCATGCTTAAAACAAATTAGAAAAAAAAATAGAAAGCCTCAGCATAGAAATAGAAGATGGAAAGAAGAACCAAATAGAAATTTTAGAACTGAAAAATATCATAACAGAAATAAAAAGCTCAGTGGATAGGGTCAACAACAGAATGGAGGGGACAAATGAAAGAATCAATGAACAGGAAGATAGAACAATAGAAATTACCCAATGTGAATAACGGAGAGAAAACAGACTGAAAAACAAAATAGACATATCCTCAGGAACTTAAGAGACGATAACAAAAGATCTAACATTCACGTAATGGGGTTCTGGAAGGAGAAGAGATATTTAGTGAGGCTGAAAAAGAACTGGAAAAAATAATGACTGAAAATTTCACAAATTTGGAAAGATACATAAACCTACAGATTTACGAAGCTGAGCAAACCCCAAACAGGATAAACCCAAATAAGTCCACGCCAAGATATATCATAACTAAACTTCTGAAAACTAAAGAAAGAAAATCTTGAAAGCAGCCAGAGGAAAATGACAGCTTACCTATAGGTGACAAATGATTTAAATGACAGCAGATTTCTCATCAGAAACCATGGAGGCCAGAAGAAGGTGGCATGATATTTTTCAAGTGCTAAAAGAAAAGAACCATCAACCCAGAATTCTATTCCCAGCAAAAATATCTTTCAGGAATAAAGGAGAAATCAAGACATTCTCAGATGAAGGAAAACTACGAGAATTTGCCACCAACTGACCTACTGTAAGGATAGCAAAAGAAAGTTCTCTAAACAAAAGCAAAAGATAGAAGAAGGAAACTTGGAACATCAAGAGAAAAGAACACAGTAAACAAAAATATGGGTAAATATAATAGGCTTTCCTTCTCCCCTTGAGTTTTGAAAATAATATTTAATGATATGACACTATGATTCAGTTCTAAGTGTATTTAGAGAAAATATTTAAGCCAACTATTTTGTAAGCAGGGGAGAGTGAAAGGACCTGAAGGGAGGTAAGGTTTTTATACTTCATTTGAACTGGTAAAATGATACTCAGAGTACTGTGATAAATTATATATATATATATATATATATAAAATGTAATACCTAGAGAAATGAGTGAAAAGCTATATAAAAGAGATACACTAAAAAACACTAGAGATAAATAAAAATGAAATTCTAGAAAAAGTTTAAGTAATACACAGGAAGGCAGGAAAAAGAAAAATGAAAAACAGAGAGAACAAACAGGAAACAAAAAATGAAATGGTACATTTAAGCCCTAAAATACCAATAATTATATTAAATGTAAATGGCCTAAATACAACAATTAAAAGACAGAAATTATTAGAGTGGTTTAAAAAAATATGACAACCATATGCTGCCTACAGGAAACTCACTTCAAACATAACAATATAGGCAGGATGAAAAAATATATATCATGCAAACATTAACAAATAAAAGCAGAAATAGCTATATTAATATCAGATAAAGTAGACTTCGGAACAAACAAAAACACCAAAGAGATAGGAGAACATTATATAACGATAAAAGGGTCAAAACACCAAAAAGACATAGCAATCCTAAATGTGCATGCACCAAACACCAGAGCTGAAAAATATGTGAAGAAAAAACTGATATACCCGAAAAGAGAAATAGACAAATTCACCATTACAGTTGTAGACTTCAGCATCCCTTTCTCAACAATTGATAGAACAACTAGACATAAAATCAACAAAGATCTAGAAGAACTCGACGACATCACCAATCCACAGGATCGAATCAATATTTATAGAACACCCAACACAGTAGAATACACATTCTTTTCAAGAACCCGTGGAACATAGATCAAGATAGATCATATCCTGGGCCATAAAAAAAAAAATGTTTTTAAGGAATTTAAATCATATTGAGTGTGTTCTCTGACCACAAAGGAATCAAACTAGAAATAAATAACAGAAAGATAACTGGAAAATCTCCAAACACTTGGAAAGTAAATAACACATTTCTAAATAATCCATGGGTCAAAGAGGTAGTCTCAAGAAAAACTTTAAAAAATACACAGAAAGGAATGAAAATGAAAATACAACATGTCAAAATTTGTGGGACACAGATAAAGCAATGCTGAGAAGGAAATTTATGGCACTAAATATATACATTAGAAAAGAAGAAAACTATCAAAGCAATAATCTAAGCTCCCACTTCAAAAACTTAAACCCCAAGCAAGCAGAAGAAAGAAAATCATAAAGTAGTAGCAAAAATTAATGAACTTAAAAACAGAAAAACATCTGTTTTCAAATATAGAAAATCAATGAAATAGCTGGTTCTTTGAAAAGATCATAAAATTGGTAAACTCTATCAAGCAAAAAGAGAGAAGATACAATTTACCAACATCAGGAATAAAACAGAGGATATCACTACAGATCCCGCAGATATCAAAAAGATAATACGTGCTATTATGAACAACTGTACACATATAAATTTGACAGCTATGATGAAATGGACCACTTTATCAAAAAACACAAACAAGCATAACTCACTCAATAAAAAAATAGATAATTTGAGTAGCCTTATAACTATTAACGAAATTTGAATTTGTAATTAAATAACTCACATAAAGTAAATCTCTAGGCCCAGATGGTTTCACTGGAGAATTCAACCATTCATTTAAAAGAGAACTAATACAAATTCTAAACAATCTCTTCCAGAAAATAGAAGAGAGAGAACACTTCCCAATTCATTTTATGGAACTAATATTACCTTGATACCAAAACCAGGCAAAAAGAGTATTAAAAATTTTTCAGACCAATATCCCTCGTGAATATAGACACGAAAATCCTTTACAAAATATTATCAAATAGAATTTAGCAATTTATAAAAAATAATTATACACCATGACCAACTGGGATTTATTCCAGGGATGCAAGGCTGGTTCAATACTTAAAAATAAATCAATGTAATCTATCATATTAACAAGCTAAAGAAGAAAATTCACACGATCATATCAATCAATGCAGCAAAAGCACTTAACAAAATTCAACACTCATTGGTGATAAAAACTCTTGGGGAAATAGGAATAGAAGGGAATTTCCTCAACTTGATAAAAAGCATGTACAAAAAACCTATACCTAACATTATACTTAATAGTAAAAGACTGAATGCTTTCCCGCTAAGATCAGGAACAGGGCAAGGATGTGCATGCTCAACACTCTTATCCAACACAGTGCTAGAAGTTCCTGCCAGTATGACAAGGCAAAAAAAGGAAATAAATGGCATACAGATTACTCTGAGAAAGACTCTGGTAAAAGGATGAAAAGACCAGCTACAGAGTGGGAAAAATATTTGCAAACCACACATCCAACAAAGGACTATTATCTAGAATATATAAAGAACTCTCAAAACTCAACAGTAAAAAAGCAAACAGTCCACTTAGCACATGGGCAAAAGATATAAAGATACTTTTCACTAAAGAAGATATACAGATAGCAAATACGCACATTAAAAATGTTCAACATTATTAGCTGCTAGGGAAATGCAAACCCAAACCACAATGAGCCATCACTACAAACATATCAGAATGGCTAAATAAAAAATATTAACAACAATAAATGCTGGTGGGGATGTAATCAGAGAAACTGGATCACTTATACTTGGCTAGTGAGAATGTAAAATCATATGGCCACTTCGGAAAACAGTTTTGCAGTTTCTTTAAAAACTAAACATGCAACTACCTTATGACCCAGCAGTTATACTCCTGGGCATTTATCTCAGAGAAACAAACACTATGTTCACACAAAAACTTGTACAACAATGTGTATGGCAGCTTTATTTGTAACAAACAAAAATTGAAAACAACCTAGATGTTCCTCAATGAGTCCCTCATAGGCTAAACAAACTATGGTACAGCAATAAAAAAGAAGGAAGTATTAATATATGTAAAAACCTGGATTAATCTCCAGAGTATTATGCAGAGTGAAAAAAGCCAATTCCAAAAGGTTACAAATTGTATGATTCCATTTATATAACATTCTTGAAATGATAAAATTATAGAAATGGAGAAGAGATTAACAGTTGCCAGCAATTAAGGAAGGGGTGGAGGTGGGAGGAAGTGAGTGTGGCTGTAAAAGAGCAACATGAGGTATCCTTGCGGTGATGGAAACATTCAGTATCTTGACTGTATCAATGTCAATATCCTTGTTGTGATATTGTACTTAGTTTTGCAAAATGTTACCATTGTCACTCAGGAGACTAAGTAAAATGTATCTGATATCTCTGTATTATTTCTTACAACTGTATATGAATATATAATTATCTCAATATAAAAAGTTTAATTTAAAAAATCATTGAAGGGCCAGCCGCATGGCAAAGTGGTTAAATTCACGTGCTCTGCTTTGGCGGCCCGGGGTTCGTGGGTTCAGATCCCAGGCACGGACTTACACACCGCTCGTCAAGCCATGCTGTGGCAGCATCCCACATACAAAACAGAGGTAGATTGCCACAGATGTCAGCTCAGGGACAATCTTCCTCAAGCAAAAAGAAGAAGATTGGCAACAGATGTTAGCTTAGGGCCAATCTTCCTCATCAAAAAAAAAAATTATTGAAGACAACAATGAGCTTGCTCATGTTGGTTATATCTATTGATATTTACCTTATTAAAAATGAAAACAGAGACATTTAAAAATATTTACTTAATTCATTTGAAAATAACAATAACATACCCAATACATATTAACACAAATAGCGTATTTATGAAAAATAACCATACTTTCCAAAACAAAGGAAAGTTAGTAAGAAAAGTGGCATTGTTTTGCATTTTTCAGATCTCTGTAATTTCTGGCTTAATAGAAGACAGCTAGCTTCTCATATATGCTTCTGCATTCTATCTCTTGCAATATGTTGTTTTAGTTGAAGTATATGAAGACAATCCAGCCTCACTTTGATGTATAGTTGGAAAAGAGGAGAATATTTTAATAGCCTTTTCAAATAATTGTAGATATATTTTTGACACTACACAACAACTTGACAAATGACAATTTTTTAAAGACTAGTTGCAATGTTGAATCTGAAACTATATCAATGAACATTTTATACTGTTACCTTAAAATACATTTATCTATCTTGCACTTTGAAGGTATCCATGCTTGAACTGTGGCCTTGTGGAGCCCCTGAAGGAGGCTGGCACCACCAAGGGTTCCTGGACATTTTGAGAACCATGCCCTAGAGTTCTTAGTCTGAGACTTGATATAGGGAGCCCAATAAATGCATTAATTTGATGATGGAAAATCAAAACCCTTAGTTCAAAAGACTGCCCAGAGACTGAGCTAATGAAATGATTAGAAATGGAGAAGAGCTTCCTCAGGAGAATAAAGATAGCAAATATATATGGTAGAATACACGGCCCTTGCCTCTTTGGTGCCTCCCCAAGGTGGCCCCATGTTGATCTGTGTGCCATGATGCTACAGTGTATCCTCAGAGAGGAAGGGCCTTCCTGCAGTACAGCAGCCTGACAGGTGACATTTCAAACACTTTTAAAGTCGTTTCATTCTCTTTTTATAGATGAGGATGTTGAATGATTGAAATGGCTTGTACAGAGCAGAGTGGGGACCATGGGCCGGAGCTCCTGATCCTCTTGCCCATGCATACCCCCGGCAGAGCAACGAAGGGCCCCCGTTAGCTGCTGTTAACCAGCTTCTACTTAGCTTTTCTCTTAACAGGAGCATAATGATTCTCCATAAATCTAAATCAATGAAACAGAGTCCTTTTCCTTTCACAGTGAATAGTAACACAGGAGAACTCACTGCCACAAGTTATTATTATAGCAAATAACTAAGCAAGGATAAAGGCCATATCAGACACTTGTCTGAATAGGGAAAACCAAGGCAAGTTTTTAAATGTTTGCTTTGGAACTGTAAACAGTCACTAACTCAAGTCTGGGAAGACATCTCAGTGAGAGACGATTAGGTGTGGTTTTTTGTTTTGTTCTGTTTTTTAGGGAAAGGTTTGCATCTTATTCAGAAACACTGGGCAAATCTGAGAAGAGATTAGCTGCAAAACTCTGATGAAGGCCCTGACAGGTTTTTACTTATAACTATAGACAGTAGGTGCCCCTTGGTACTCTCCAGATTGTCCCTGAGGGAGTGTGGGTGCAGTGTATCATAATGGTCTGTCTCCCTGTGGATTCCTGCCTCAGAGAACTCCTGGAAAGTAGGGGCTGTGCCTTAGTCACTGTGCCATCCCTACTGCTGGCACAGTAAGTTGCCAAGAATTGGCACTCAGTTATTTGTTGAACAAACGCATCACATTTAGCCAGCTAGATGCTGAGCCATTGTTAAGTGGTTAGATAGGAGCTCATCATTCCAGGTTGTTCTATGGAAAATGTCTTGGGATTCCATTCAGGGGAAAATTCAGTTGTGTGTGATGTTGCTTTTTCTGAATTTCCTAAATTATTTTTAGTTAATTTAATTTAGTTTAATTTGTCAAGAAATAGGACTTCTGGGATCAAACCCATGTTTTAAAATGTCTCTCCTCGATTCCTCAAAGAATTAAAAATAGAGATGCCCTATGATCCAGCCATCCCACTACTGGGAATCTATCCAACGAACCTGAAATCAACAATCCAAAGAGGCTTATGCACCCCTATGTTCATTGCAGCATTATTCGCCATAGCCAAGAAGTGGAAGCAACCTAAGTGTCCCTCGACTGACGATTGGATTAGGAAAATGTGGTATATATATACAATGGAATACTACTCAGCCATAAAAAAAGACAAAATCGTCCCATTTGCAACAACATGGATGGGCCTGGAGCGTATTATGTTAAGTGAAATACGCCAGAAAGAGAAAGACAGACACTGTATGATCTCACTCATATGTGGAATATAAACCAACACATGGACAGAGAAAACTGGACTGTGGTTACCAGGGGCAGTGGGGGTGGGGGGTGGGCACAAGGGGTGAAGGGAGTCATATATATGGTGATGGACAAACAAAAATGTACAACCCAAAAATTTCACAATGTTAGAAACCATTAAAACATCAATTAAAAAATATATATATATTACTAACAACAACAAGAAAAAAATGTCTCTCCTCTCTCTTCCCCTAGGACCTCACTTCAGGCACAAGGAATAGGCTGGTGTGCCATAGAGTCAGAAATAACTTGGAAGGACAATTTTTAAGACCAGAAATTGTCTTCTTGGTGTCATGCCAGGTCAGAAGCCAAAGGTTGCAGGCTCTCGAGGCATCTTGAAAATCGCTGAGTGTGTTATAGTTTTTTCAATAGAAAAATTTGGACACGAGATTATTGTTCTATACATTTTCTTTTAATTCTCATGGGTTTTGTGAGTACGTGCATGCTTTAGAAGAGCTCTTAGTTAAATTCAATTACAACATATGTAAGTATAACAAGCACAACAGTAAAAACTCTATATAATAAAACATTTCCAAGCTCCAGCTGGTGGCCTACTTACAACAGCAATTACACAGTCCTCAGGTTTGTTATAATGAGATTTGATTCATGTTTTGGAATCCCTGAGGAATATATGAATAGAGGATTCCACTGTGGTTTGTGGCTGTATATATATCATAGCAACTAGATTTTTAGCCCAAGTTGAGTTCATTCATTCATTTATTTTTTTTTACTTATTCAATAGTTACAACTCCTATAAAATAGACACTATGCAGGGCTACAAAAAACAATTTTTAAACAAGCACTTGTACATTCATTACTCTACACCAGCCACTATTCTAGAGACTTTATTATATCATTCAATCTCCTAACATCCTTATACTGTAGATATTTTATTTGTCCCTGCCAAGAGTTTATACTCTTGAGGGAGATAAACACTTAGATAGATATAGAACAATATGGTGGATGCAGTGGTGGAGCTGTTCCGAGGGAATTATGGGACACGAAAGAGACATGTGACTCAGTTTCCCTATAACACCAGGGTTGAGGGGAAGGTCAGGAATACTTGAGCTAAGTCATTATTTCTTTTATCATGTACAATTTCTTAAACTTTCATGGTTTGAAAACATTCTTTAATATTTTATAACAGATAATCCAATATAAAATGCTGGGTTAAGTATACTTCTAAATATTAAAGTATCAGGCTTTAAAATATATCTCTTTTCTTCTAAAAATGTGGACTAAATCTGGTTTCTGCTGTTTTGAGCAATCTGTCAGTGAAATATGTATGTAGAGCCACAAGTGTTACTCTTTGAGAAATAGGAACACTGTATGTGGTGATTAGGTGAATTATTAAAAAGCAACTCTAAATAACTTAGTGTTGAACATTTTGACGAAAATTTGCAAAACAGCACTCACAGTGTGAATTCAGAATCCAGATGTATTTTGTTTGACTCTCTACAATGTTCGCAAAATCTTGAGGCAATATTGAAACATCGGGAAATTTCACATAAAACTCTTGGATTTCTCATTAAAACCAAGATTTCTGATTTCTCTTGGGAAAAAATGGAATAGCTGGCAAACTGGGGCCAATATTTTGGCTTAGGCAAAAATCTGCTGACCCTAAGAAGCAGCTTCCCCCTCAGGATATAATGAGATGGTCTTAGAAGGATGAGTGGCTGGGGGGGTTGGGAGGGGGGCATTAGAGACAGAGTGGATGGCGTAAGGAAAGAGGAGGATTTGTATGGGTGTAGTGAACTACAAGTTCACCATGATGTAGGAGTGTAAGATTTGAGTCAGAAAGAGTGAAGATGAGGTTGGAGAGGCCAAAATGGGCAGAATTTGGCAGGCTTTGCATGTGAATGCTAAGAGCTTGAACTTGATCCTGTAGGTGGTGAGCAGATATTCAGGTTTTAAGCAGGTGAGTCACATGGTCAGATTTCTGTTCCAGCCAGATCATTCTGGTGGCAGGTGGAGGGAGAAATTGAGGGCACCCAGCCTGGAAGTTGGGAGTTTAGTTAAGAAGCTGTTATAGTTATCTAGGAAAGATATAGAGTAGCTTGAACTCTGGTAGTGACAGTAGGGATGGAAAAAAATACATGAAAGACTTGAGAGATATAAAGGAGCATAGAAAAAGTTCAGGGGTTTATATAATATGGAGCAAAAGGACGAGGAAGGAGATGAGGATAACGCCTATGATTCTAAACATTGTGGATGGTGGTGTTATTTAGGGTGGGAGAAGATCACAGAAGAAAGGTCATTGTAGAAGGGAAGATAATGCTTATTTCCATCCCTGTTGAGTTTGAGTGTCTGTGTGGATGGCCACGTAGAGTTATCCAATAGGCAGTTAGATATAGGAGCTGTCTTAGTCTATTTGGACTGCTATAGCAAAAATATCATAGACTGGATGGCTTATAGACAGCAGAAATTTATTTCTCACAGTTCTGGAGGCTGGGAAGTCCAAGATCAAGGAGCCAGCAGATTCTGTCTGTTGAGGGCCTGCATCCTGGTTCATAGCGGGCCATCTTGCTGTGTCCTTACATGTGGAAGCAGTGAGGGAGCTCTCTGGGGTCTCCTTTGTAAGCTCTCTGGGGTCTCTTTTATACTAATCCCATTCATGAGGGCTCCACCCTCACGACCTAATCAGCTGGCAAAGGCCCCACCTCCTAGTACTATCACGTTGGGGATTAGGTTCAACATATGATTTTGGCACACAAACATTCAGTCTACAGAAGGAGTCTAAGACACAGTGAAAATGACTGACTTAGAGGTAAAATTTTGGTCATCACCAGCATATTAGTGGTTGTCAAACCAGGAGGGTACTTTATCCCCCAGGGAGAGTATATAACTAGGGAAGGGCAGGAGGAAGATGAACCCCAGGGAACACCATCTTCTGATGCAACGGCATACAAGCGCTAACAACTGCTGGATATATTTTTGCAGCTCAGACAAAGTTTGGTTCCTGCCTTTTTATCAGAATGGCTTTCTCCTCTTCATCATTTCCTTTCTCATATTCCTCCCTCCCTTGTTTTCCTTGCTACTTCATCTTCCCCCTTAGTTTTTTTTATTGTAAAATATATCACATATAAAAAGAGGGCATTTAATGCATATGTGTGGTTTAAAGAAGAGTTATAAAGTAAACGTGGTACTAGCTCAAGAAATAGAACGTTCCAGATTGTAAACCTTCCTGATGGCCTCTCCCCTTCTCCCTCCTCCCACAGGTAATAACCACTATCCTGAATTTTGTGGTTTTTCACATACTTTTACCACATATGATTATCACTAAATAATGTTTTGCTTTTGGGGGGTATTTGTATAAATGGTATAAAACTGTCTGTCTTTTTCTGTGACCGCCTTGTTGTTGGTATTTTTTTTCAATATTATGCTTGTAAGGTTCGTCTTTACAGATCCATGCAGCTGTAGTTCATTCTTCCACTGCTGTTTGGTCCTCTGCATACCACCATTTATCAATTCTCCTGTCAATAGACATTTGGGGTGTTTCTGGGTTGTGGCTGTAACGAACAGGGTCTTTATGAACATTTTTCGTGTTTAGAGACCACCTGTGCCTAGGGATATACCTAAATCGGTTATTGCTGACCTGTACTGTGTGAGCAGCCATGCTCTTTTCCAAAGTGCTTGTACCAATTTATAAACCCAGCTAGACTCATCCTTTTTTAAATTAAAAATGTATATTTTGAGCCAGCCCTGATGGCCTAGTAGTTAAAGTTCAGTGCTCTCACTGCTTCAGCAGCCCGGGTTTGGTTCCTGCTGGTGGAACAGTATCACACTTCTGTCGGTTGCCATGTTGTGGTGGTGGCTCACACAGAAGAACTAGAAGCACTGACAACTAGGATAAACAACCATGCATTGGGGCTTTGGGGATGGAAGAAAAAAAAAAGATTGGCAACAGATGTTAGCTCGGGGCAAATCTTTCCCTGCAAAAAATAAAAATAAATAAATAAATAAATAATAAAATGTTTATTTTGTTGCAAAGAAACTTATAGTCCTTAAATAACTTTTTTAAACAGAAAAAAATTTACCCATTGTTCTAATACTCAATGACAAAAAATAATGATTATTTTCCACTTGTATTGAAAGTACACTTTTCAATCCTTTCTTCACTTGTATGTAACTTTTCTGTTCCACCTTATTTCCCCCTTTTAATTCATTTGTTTTTCATTTTTCCTGTCACAGATTAGTTCTAAAGGCCAAGGTGGTCTGCTTTATACGTTTTAGGCCCTGTTCTCTTTTTCTGCTCTACTTACTTGTTTTCCCACACCCTATTCTCTGCCACAGCCCCTTGAGGAAGGGCCACCTAAAGTCCATATCCCAAAATTCCCTGTGGATTCAGGAGCTGGAGCAAAATCCCCACCATCAGAAAGCAGGAGAGGGCAGGTGCTGGTGGCCTCTGGAAAATCCCACTCTTGGGCTCCCTGTTGGACAGAGCACAGCCTGTTTTTTTTTTCTTTTTAATATATGTCATCGCTATAATTAGCCTTTGGGGACTAGCGGATATTGGGTCTGTTGAACTCCCTGTCTGTTTCCTGAGCGGAAAGGTAAACAGCACTGGGACCTGCTCAGTATTTCCCAAGGGTTGTTTATGGATTCAGCGTGACGGTGTGAAAATAGAAACATCGGCACAGGGAGGTGTCCCAAGGGGAGGGGAGCAGGGCCTGCTTGTTCTCTGCTGGAAACAGGCAGCTATGGCCCTAACAGAAGAGCCGAATCCCCCTCCCTGCTGCGGCAGAGGGAAACCGAGCCACTTTCACGGGTCCCCAGAGCGTCAGGGAAGGATGCAGAGGCCGCTGGGCCCCCAGGAAGGGCTGAGTCAGTTGGCTCCCAGCAGCTCGCGTTTGGGCATCTTGGCTCTGGGCTGTCCGATGTGCCTCTGTAATTAGCCTCCAGGGGATTCCCAGAGGTGAGCGGCTTCTCTGAATAGCTGCCCTGCAGCAAACAGAGAAGGTGCCCCGGGCGGGGTTATCACTCAGCTTCATTTCCAGTGCTTCTTCACTTTGTCCACACCCTGGAATCACCTGGGTAGCTTTAAAAAAGACCGATACCTGGGTGCCACCCCCAAAGATTCTGAGGTAATGGCGCCGGGGTGAAGCCTGGGCATCAGGATATTTCAAAGCTCTCCAGATGATTCTAATGGGCAGTCAAACCTGAGAAACACTGCCTCAGCTCAAAGCTGAACTGTTCCCAAATATCGAGGGACCATCCATCGTTTTCTATTTTGCTTTAATAACTACCATTCATTGAAGCCCGTTATGTGCCAGACAAGGTGCTAAGTAAGCTCTGAACACACATTAGCTCACAATAATTAGCCCTGAGTTAATGGTAAGGAAACAGAGGCTCAGAGAGGTAAAGGGATTTGCCCAAGTCTACACAGCAAAGTTTGGATTTAAATTCTGAGCTTTCTGACTTCACTGCCTTTGCTCTAACCACTTTACCACACTGTCCCGGGTAACCTCTCATTTGGAGAAATACTGGGGAGGGTTTGGAGAATGAGAGAGCCCTTTCATTCAACGTAGCAAGTTAGCATGATTTAAAACTTGAATGAGGTAGAGACAGAAGAATACAAGGGAGTGAAGCAAGAGGAAGGAGTTACCCAGTTTGAATTTGGGATCAAAATCCCTCCACAAGGAAGTCTTTCTTCCTGTGGTTCAGAGGAGCCACAGTCATCCGCTACAATCTGGGGGCCCAGCTGGCTGTGGAGAAGGGCAGGCCCGGGCAGGGCTCTGACTCAGGTCTGATGAAGAGACGGAGGCACTCTCTCACCCACAACGTCCACCAGACCCCTTGATTTGGGGCCTGTGGGGTCAGCACGTGCGTGCTCTACAGATGGCTGGAGATCCTGGTGCAACTCTGTGGGACATAGCCAGCTCAGCTGGGGAGGAGAGGATGAGAAAGCTAAGGAAGTGGCAATGTGTTCTTAATCTTTCTTATTATCTGTTTTCTTGTGTATTAGTTTTATGATGAGAAAAGTTAATACTGAAAGTATTGACTTTTGTGTGGGCCTTTATCCCACAATCTGCTCTTGAATTTACAATCTCTCCAAAGGCACTTACTGTAGACTGAAAATCTATTTTAAAAATCAAAACTAGGGGCTAGCCCTGTGGTGTAGCAGTTAGGTGCGCACACTCTGCTTCGGCGGCCCAGGGTTCAGATCCCAGTTTCGGATCTCGGGTGTGCACCGATGCACCACTTGTCAAGCCATTCTGTGGCGGCATCCCATATAAAGTAGAGAGAGATGGGCACGGATGTTAGCCCAGGGCCAATCTTCCTCAGCAAAAAGAGGAGGATTGGCAATGGATGTTAGATCAGGGCTAATCTTCCTCACAAAAAAAAAAATTAAAAAAATCAAAACCATAGAGCCTAAGTCTATTGATTAGCATGTAGACCATTTGGTCACCTAATTGACATTCAATTTGGGGGCATATAAAAGTAGAAATACTGATTTTCTTCTTTTTGAGCCCAGATTCTCTACTCTCATAACCACTTCCCAAACTGGGAAATTTTTCTCTACTTCCCATCACCAGATTTTAAAATAATGGTGGCAACATAATGCTCACAGGCTTTCTCCGCAATTGTTGCAGAGTGGCCAAGCTGTTCTCCCACACAAGCATTTCCTTCCCATGGCTTCTGTCCTGTCACCTTTTCAGCTTGAACCAGAAAGTCCCACTTCCTGATTTTTCGAGGCAGAGATGTATTGGGTTCTTTCTTTCCCTAGATTGGGCCTGGAACATTATATGAAGACACCTGCATAGAACTGCTCCCTTCCTGCAAGGAGTTGGTTTTCTTGTCATGTTGTCATCTCCCTGGCTCTGAGATTGTTACCCCAGACACAACTGCCCACACTCACCACTGTGGTGTGTTTGTACGTTTATATTAGAGAACCAGGATGTCCCAAGGCCGTTTCTCATTAAGCGTGTTGAGTGTGTAGAACACTTTTTATGGAAAGCCTACCAAGGTCTTTCAAACTATATCACAGAGGATCACAGACTTAGTTAATAGCACCCAAAACACTATTTAATTCACTGTAATGATTACAAGTAACTCAATCACCTAGGTCATTGAAAAAAGATCTGAAAATAGGGTGTCTTATCTCATCGTGTGAAATCTGACTTAGAAAGTCTGTGTGTGATTGTGTGTGTGTGTGTGTGCATGTGCACACATGTGTGCACAGTTGCACAGAAGAGTGAAGATGGTTGTATTGACACTAATGGACTAGGCAGCCATGGTTACAGGGTCTGACCAAGGCTTTTATGGAGTCACCATTGTGTTGACCAGCAAACATGTTTCTCAAGACAGCACTTTTCTCTCCTCTCCAACAATGGAGTGTACTAACCGGCGAGACAGTGAATTCCTGGAAGTGTTTGCTCTCTGCCATGTGGGGTGAAGGACTGGTTCTCTCTCATCTCTCACCTGGCCTTCAATTCCATGATCCTTCTTCTGGGAGAGCAGTTAAACCTGGATGCTAAATATGCTAAACCTGGACATAGAAACCCTGCATAAATACAGGAAGAAGTGTTTTTTCCTTTGGTTGGTTTTTACCTAGAGAGGAATGAAGTTGAGAAATACAGTACCTTGGAGGAGACAAAATTGCTTTTATTACCACAAGTAAGACTCTTAAGCTTGAAGGTGAGACAAACTTAGCTCTATTGACAACAATGTGGCTGTGGCTTGTTTTTACTTCCTTGTGTGGAATGAGATGAGAGTTTTCTTCTAATCTGACCACTGTGGAAATTGTAGAAAGAGGAAGTCATAAAGAAAGTGCCTGGGTGATGGAGGTGTCACCACAGGAAGACATTTGACCCTGCCAAGAAGCTCAATGGAGTAGGGTTACAGGGGAGATCCAGAGACCCCGCACTGCACAGCTCCTGGGGCACCAGTCACATTGTTTATGTAAACCTAATGGTCCCTAAAACACTATTGAGTTCTACTATAATCCCTAATACCAATGAGATTTTAAAAATGTGATTCAGGGCAGTGTTTCCCAAATTGTAGGCCATGGACCCCTAGAAGTCTGCAATTATATTTTGAGGGATCTATACGTTTTAGGAGAACTTTGAAAGTTCTGGATCATCTGATGGCCATTTAGAGCAGAAATGTTATGGGATTTGTAGACCCTGTGTCTGCTTTTCTGTTTACAATCAAAAAGTTACCAAGCCATCAAAGTGATCATAGTTAAGTTTTTTTAAAAAAGCAAAAATTCCTACAGAAAAGTACACATTTTCCCAAATCTATCAAGTGCCTTCCGTTCAACCATCTCTCCCATCTTTCATTTCCGGGTCTGTGACCTCAAGGCAGAGGCAATCACATTGAATTTTCATCCTGGGGCAGCCCAACTGAGGGGGGTTGGGGATGGAACTGAGCCATGAGGAAAGAGTGGGACTTAGATAGGGAGGGAGAAAGGGGTGGGATGAAGGCAGTGACACCTTTCAGTGTCTACTCACTTCCAGTCTAGGTGGTTTTTTGGGGGGGGGAGGAAGACCGGCCCTGAGCTAACATCCGATGCCAGTACTCCTCTTTTTTGCTGAGGAAGACTGGCCCTGGGCTAACATCCGTGCCCATCTTCCTCTATTTTATATGGGACGCTGCCACAGCATGGCCTGACAAGTGGTGCGTCGGTGGGCGCCTGGGATCCGAACTGGTGACCCCTGGGCCGCTGCAGTGGAGCGCGCGGTTAACCGCTTGCGCCACCTGGCTGGCCCCCAGTCCAGGCTGTTTTTAATCCCACCGGTAGAGCCTTCAGATGAGAATAGTTTGATAGTTTATGAAGTACCGTAGTTAATGGATTGCGTGTAATTAAAAAAAATTATATCAGTAACAGTCATGACTTCTGCTTACCTTCACCTTAGCACAAGGATAGAGATGAATTTTGCTACAAGATATACACATTAAAAAAATTAACTATTTTTGTATTGGAATCTGGCTTTCCATTCCTGACATGGAAAAAAAAGGTAGTTCTGCTTTGGATTCACTTGGGAGCTGAGAGATGGATGCAGGCAGCTGGCAAATATTGAGGAAAACCACTTTGGTTGACTTGGTAACCACCATGAATCCATATTTTGGTTTTCTCCATGTCACTTCCATAGGCTGACTTCCACACTGGCACATCCAGAGTTTGGAGAAAGGGTTAGGAGACTACTCCAGAGAGCAGGCAGGGCTTCTCTGGTTTTCCAGGTTAAAGGCAGTGAGCCGGGCAGCCTGAGGGTACGCAATTGGTCCATTTATTTTGAGGACGTGGTCTTGTCTTCCCTCTCCCTCCCCAGCCTTTCTGTTAGATAGCAGTGCATTTTCTCCCAGAACTGCAGCATTTGATTCTGAGCCATCTCTTCCTGTCGTTATAAGTGCAAAAACATTTCATCAGGCCCGTTGGATATTTTAAGAGTAATCAGCTAACTTGAGGTATCATCTGTTGGAAAGTTTACCCTTCCAGCAGGGTCACTTCCCAGTCCTCAATACTTTCTTTCTACATCCCTCCAAGCGCCCTTTGCCTAGGCCTCCCTCTGTCTACTCTCTACAGAAGCAATCAATTTGAAATCGATCCTTACAATGCCAAGCCTCCACTTGTTTTCATTCTTTATCAAAGCCCACTTCACAGCAATGGAGAAGTTCTAGGGCAACTCTGCCACTAACTAGCCAAGTGCCCTTGCATAGCCAGGACTGTAGACACCTAAAGTGCTAGACATGATCCTGCCCTCACCCTCAGACCCTGTGACCTTCCTGCCTTGGTACCAGGATCCTGGCCTGGCAACAGCCTCAACATCCACACCCCTCCTGGGCTGGACCAACTCCTGCAGGTGGGGTGTGGCAACAGATCAGACAGGTATAACTAGAAGGTCGTTCTGGTGTTAACTAGCTGTGTTGACCTTGAGCAAGTGGCTTCACTTCTCTAAGCCTCAGTTTCCTCATATGTAAAATGGGGATAAGAATAGCGCTACTTCATATATGTAGGACTACTGCAGATTAAATGAGAAAAGAATGTAGAACACTTAGCACAGTTAGGTATTGATGATGATGATGATGATGATGATGGTGATAATTCCCAATCCCACTCCATCAGAATATTTTGAGGACTTCAGCCAATGGTGGCCAGTGGGGAGCCCTGTCTTGGCTCTAAACTGGATCTTCTTCCTCTTTCCTCTTAGGAAATTTATCCACACTGGCGCAGACTCCATAATCATTTCCTGGCATCCTGGCTGACATGCTTACTGCAGAGAGCAATAAACTGTTTCTCCCACTGATTCACGGAATTCAACACCTTGACTTTTATTTTCATAACGTTTGTTTCCCTTCTTTCTATAGCTCAAATGCGTCTGTTACTGCAAGACGAGGGACTCTGGCGCCTGACTCCCTCGGAATGCTCATCCATCGATGTACCGCCCCCCCCAATTCAAAAACTCTGTTGAAGTCTGGCCATTTCCTTTCTTTCTCTACAAATTTTTCCCTGTAGAAGCTCTTTTCCTTTGAAACTAAGTTTGCTCTCACTGAGCTGGAGTTTCACTATTGGACTGTTCTGTACCCACCAATGTGTAGATTCCAAGAGTTCTCTGCAAATTCTGGGGCTGTGCTTGTGTGGAAGTTTACCAGCGACAAGTTGCACATACGAAGTTAAAAATGACATTTTACAGTTCCTGGGTCCACCACATTTTTCCCAGAAAAGTTTTCCATTATTTCTTCCCATTTATCTAGATCTGGACTAGAATTACTCTTTGGGGTACAATAGATTCGTGTCCCAAAGAGTTTTTTATTTTTTATTGAAACCTCATATACATGCAGTGAGAAGCACAGATTTCAAGTCTATAACCCAGTGAACTTTTGCATAGCACACGCACACGGATAGGTACATATCTGACCTCCCAGTTCAAGATATAAAATATTTTCAACCTCCCAGAAGCTCTCTAATGCGCCCTAATGCCTCTTCCCTATTGATACCAACTGCCACCACAGACAAAATGACTTTAATGACTTCTATCACTGTAGATTAGTTTTGCCTGTTCCTGAAATGCACGTGAACGGAATCATAAAATATATACTTTTTAGAAGTGTGGCTTCTTTTGCTTGCTTCACATGTCTGTGAGATTCTCTCAGGCTGTGTGTAGCAGCAGTTATTTTTTATTACTAGGTGTTGTCTATTGTATTAATATTCCATAATTTATCCATTCCACTGATGATGGACATTTGAGTTGTTTCCAAATTTGGGCTATTTTTAATTAAGCTGCTATGGAAATTCTTGTCCATGTCTTTTGGTGGGCAAGCTCATTTCTCTTGACTGTATACCTAGCAGTAGGATTGCTGGGGCCTAGCCTGGTTTAGCTATAGTAGAGATTGCCAAATAGTTTTCCAAAATGGTTGTAGTAATTTACACTCCCATCAGTGAAGGATGAGTGTTATTAGTTGCTCAATAACCTTGTCAGTACTCTGCCTTGTTGGCCTTTTCATTTTAGTCATTCTGGTGGGTGTATAATAGCATTTCATTGTGATTTTAATTAGCATCTCCTGATGCAGTACTGATGTTAAGTAACTATTATATACTTACTGGCCATTTGGATATATTCTTTTGCAAAGTGAATTTTGAGTCTTTTGCTCATTTAAAAAACTGAATTATCTTTTTTTTATTTGTGGGCACTCTACATATTCTAAATGCTTATGCTTTGTCAGATATATGTATTGTGAACACTCATCAGTCTGTGGTTTGCCTCTTCACTTTCTTAATATTATCTTTTGGTGAAGCCAAGGTTCTTAAGTTTAATGTAGTCCGACTGATCAACCTTATTTTTAACAGTCAGTGCCTTTTGGGCCCTCCTTAAGAAATCTTTGGCTTCATGACCCCTAAGGTCAGGAAAATATTCTCCTATGTCTTCTTTTAGAAACTTTGTTGTTTTACTTTTCTCTTTAAGATCTATAATCTATTTTGAATTAATTTTTGTGTTAAGTAGGGTCAAAGTTCATTATTCCCATACAGATATACAGTTGATCCAGGACTAGTTATTGAAAGGACCATTCTTTCCCTCACTGAGTTGCAGGAGTGCCTTTGTCATAAATAAAGTAATTATATATGTGTAGGCATGTTTCTGGGCCCTCAATTCTGTTCCATGGATCTATCTGAATATCTTTGTGCCAATATCATGCTATCTTGATTACTGTAGCTTTATAATAAATCTTGATATCTGCTAGTGTAAATCTTCCAATGTTATTCTTCAGAGTTATCCTGGCTACTCTAGATCTTTTCCATTTCCATATAAGTTTTAGAATTAGCTTGCCAATTCTCTCTCTCTCTCTGTCTCTCTGTTTCTCTCTCTCTCACACACACACACACACACGCACGCACACACACACATTTGCTACTGGCATTTGATTGGGATTTCATTAAATCCATACATCATTTGGGGATAGAACTGACATATTGACAATATGGAGACTTGATATGTGTCTCCACTGTTTAGGTTTTTAGTTTCTCTCAGCAATGTTTTGTCATTTTCAATGTAGAAAAAAAGAATTTTTAATAAAATTTATCTTTTTACTTGGCATAATGTATTCCTTTCTTATTGGGGAGAAGTAGCAATATAAAAGCTATTGAAAATCAAGTTCATTTCCAGTCTATTGACAATAGACTTCAAAGCAGTCTAAGGTTTTGATCTGGCTACCACAAACCTCCTCAATGCCTGTTATGCCCCAGGTTTCCATAGACTCATTCCAGCCTCCCCATATCTCTCCATCTAACTCTTACTCTGACTGATCTTGCTGCTTTCTTGTCCCTCAGGACTGATTTCATTTTGTTATTTACCTGCGGTGTTTCAGACTGGGAGTTAGTTTGCAAATTAGCTTAAGAAAAAGATACTTTACTGGAAGGATATAGGGGCTCACAGGAACACTGGGAGGCTGGAGGGCTAGGTATCGAAATAGGCAGAAACCAATTGCCTTGGAAAGCTGGGTCCTGAGAAGCCTCAGCAATAGTCTCTCGGTAGGAGTTTGGTCCACAAGCTGGTATTGCTGTATGGGATGAATGACCGCCAACTGCACCTCTGTCCTTGTGCTACTTGCTCAAGAATGAAAGTTCCAGAAGAGAGGTTTTCTGAGCCAAGTCTAAATTATGTGAGGATCTGGCTGCTTTGTGGGGGATTGGGGTGGGAGGAGGCAAGAATTATTTCTCACTCAAGCTATATAGAATGAGAACTCACCAAAAGGGTGAGCAAGGAGCTATTATGAAGGAGGAGGGAGCGACAGTTGAAGGCTGGAGAGCCAAAAAGAGACACTGTGTTATCCTAACTAGGTGGTAAGCTACATGAGGGCAGTCACACTGCTACAAACATAAACTGTGAACAGTAATGCTTGTGATCGTTGTTTATAGCAATAAAGATGTTCAGGATGTACTCAAAGTGTTATCCTCTGGTAGGAGGTCCTTAGTCCTCACTATAAAGTAGAAAAGGATACCTCCCTCCCTTATTCCCTCTGGGTCACATCTATGATAATCCATAGCAGCCATCAGTCATTTTAAAGAGGAAAGAGAAGATAACAATACATATAGAATGATTTCAACCATGTTAAAGTAGACGTAAATAAAATCGAGAAGTATATGCACTAAAATATTGAGTGGAAATGTCTGGAATATGAGAGTGTAGGCAATTTTAATGTTCATTTTTTATTTCCTGTATTTTCTAAATTTCCTACAAGAGCATATATTACTTAATTACATTATGGTCAGAGAACCTGGTCTGCGTATTTGTTCTATGGAATTTGTTGACACATCCTTTCTGGTCACTTTTTTAAATGTTTCATGAATGATTGAAAAGAATATATAGTTTCTGTTTCTTTTTTTTGGTGAGAAAGATTAGCCCTGAGCCAACATCCGTTGCCAATCCTCCTCTTTTTGCTGAGGAAGGTTGGCCCTGGCCCAACATCTGTGCCCATCTTCCTCTACTTTATATGTGGGACGCCTGCCACAGCATGGTTTGATTAGTGGTGCGCAGCTCTGTGCCTGGGATCCGAACCTGCAAACCCTGCGCCACTGAAGCAGAGCATGCAAACTTAACCACTATGCCACTGGGCTGGCCTCTAGCTTCTGTTTCTTGAATGCAAGTTCTCTTCATGTCTATTTTTTTTTTCCAGAAAAATAGCATAATGTTTTTAGTAATTAATATCCTCACTCACCTCTATAACATGTTTTCCCTACATTTTTAGGTTGGATAAACTTGAATCACGTTTTCAAATAATTTAAAAAAAAGGTTAAAATAATGTGTACTTTATCTTTTAAGTGAACATTTTATTGAAGTATAATATGTAGAGAGAAGTACATGCATCATAAGCGTACAGCTTGATGAATTTTCACAAAATGAATGCACCATGTTTCCAGCACTCAGGTTATTATTAGCACCGTAGACCCTTCCTGCCTCCTCCCAATCACTGTCTCCTTGAGGCCAAGATAACCACTATCCTGACTTCTGAGACTATTGATTGATTTTGCTGGTTTTTGAACTTTATATGAATGGAATCATGCAATACCTATTCTTCTGTGTCTGCCATCTTTTATTCAACATTATATCTGTGAGCTTCATCCATATTATTGTGTGCAGTTGTAGCTTATTTATTATCACTGATATATAGTATTCCATTGTATGAATTTACCATGATTTTTAAATTCACTCTACTATTGAACATTTAGGGTTTTCTTTTCCAGTTTTTAGCTACTATGAATAGTGCTACTATCAGAATTGTTGTATATGTGTTTTGATGAACATAGGTATGCTTTTTGCTGGGTATATACCTAGGAGTAGAATTGATGGGTCATAAGGTATGCATATAAGCAGTTTTAGTAAATACCGTCAAGCAGTTTTCCAAAGCAGGTGTACCCATTTACACTGCCTCCCTCTCACGTGGCGCCTGAGAGTTCTAGTTGCTCCACATCTTCCCTAACACTTCATACTATCTTTTCCATTTTAGCCATCATGGTGGGGGTATAGTGGTCTCTCATTGTGGTTTTAATTTGCATTTAGTTCATGACTAATAAAGTTGAGTACTTTTTCATATGCTTATTACCCATTATGTTCTTTTGTGAAGTGCCCATTTAAGTGTCTTGTCCTTTTTCCCAATTGAGCTGTCTGCTCAATATATCTATAGATTATGCTTGATAATTGTGCTATTCAAATCTTCTCGTATTTTCTGTATGTTTCATTTATCAGGATTTTTAAAAAATATTAGAATCACCTGGGAGCTTTAAATAACTGTTATTACTGGGACCCCGTCCCTAATTAATAAATCAGGACTTTTAATTAGTGAAATCAGTTGCAGCACCAGCATCGATATTTTTTAAAACTACAACTTTTTATTTCAAACTTACCAAAGAGTAGCAAAAATAGTACAAAGAATTCCCATATTCCCTTCACCCAGTTTTATAAATTTTAATATTTTATCATACTTGCTTTATTATTTATTATATCTATATCTATATTTATGTGTATAACTAGACTTAGATTAAGATCTAATTTATTTTCTGAATCATTCGAGAGTAAGTTTCAGATATCATATCCTATTACCTCAGTCTAGCAGATTTTAAGAGATTCTTTTTTTTTCTTGTAATTTGGTTGATTTTTACTTTGTAAATTTTTAAGGTTATGTTGTTAGGTCCTAATAGGTTTATGATTGTTATATCTTCTTGGTTCATTGTCTCTTACTTTCTTTTTTCTTAACTAATATGTAGTGTTCTTCCTTAATCCTAGTAATATCTGTTTTCCTAAATTATATATTATTAATATTAAAATTACTATGTCATCTTTCTTTTGATTAGTAGTCACCTGCTATATATTTTCCTCTGCCATTATATTTGGCCTTTTCTGTTAATTTGCTTTAAGTGTTACTCTCATGAAAGCAGATTTCTTTTGTTTATTTTTGTTTCCATCAAGTGTCTTTATGTTTTAACTGGCAAGTTCGGCGTTACTAGTATCATAATTAGTGATATGTTTAGATTTACATTACGTACTGGTTTTTATTTATCACTTTTTTTTCTTTCCTGTCTTCTTGTGAATTGATTAAATTTTATTTATTCCTTTTCTTTTTTCCTAAAGGGAGTTTCCTTTTTTAAATTTTACAGTCTTATTTAGATTTTCCAACAAATTTATTAAAATCTCTTTCCTCACCACTACTCTTTGCATCCTATACCTTCTTTTGCTTTTGATTTCTTTCCTGCTGATGTGCATCATTTAGTATTTCTTGGATTGATAATCACAACTAGTAAACTCTCTAAAGCTTTGAATGTCTGAAAATGTCTTTATTTTCTCTCAGCCTTGAATGATACTTTAGCTACTACAGAATTCTAGTTGGAAAAATGTTTTCACTCTGTTTTTTTCCTTAGTTTTTTAAATTGAATTATAGTTGACATACAATATTATTTTAGTTACAGGTATACAACATAGTGATTTGACATTTATATACATTATGAAATGATCACCACAATAAGTCTAGTAACCATCTGTCACCATACAAAGTTATTACAGTATTATTAACTGTATTCCCTATGCTGTATATTATATCCTGTGACAATTATTTTATAACTGGAAATTTGTACCTCTTAATCCCCTTCACCTATTTTGCCCAACCTCCCACCCCCTTCTCTCTGGCAACCACCAGTTTGTTCTCTGTATCTATCAGTCGATTTCTGTTTTGTTCTGTTTGTTTATTTGTTTTGTTTTTTAGATTCCACATATAAGTGAAATCATATGGTATTTGTCTTTGTCTGACTTAGTTCTCTTAGCATAATATCTTCTAAGTCCATCCATGTTGTCACAAATGGCAATATTTCATTCTTTTTTATGGCTGAGTAATATTCCATAGTATATACATACCACATCTTCTTTATCCATTCATCTATCAATAGACACTTTAGGTTACTTCCCTATCTTTGCTATAGTAAGTAATGCTACAATGAACATAGGGGTGTGTATATCATTTCTAATTAGTGGTTTTGTTTTCTTCAGCTTACTACCCAAAAGTAGAATTGCTGGGTCATATGGTAGTTCTACTTTTAATTTTTTGAAGAACCTCCATATTGTTTTCCATAGTGGCTGCACCAATTTAAGTTCCCACCAGCAGTGTATGAGGGTTCCCTTTTCTCCATATCCTCTCCAACACTTGTTATTTCTTGTCGTTAATTATAGCCATTTTGACAAGCCTGAGGTGATATCTCATTCTGGTTTTGATTTGCATTTTCCTGATGATTAGTGATGCTGTACATCTTTTTCATGTATCTGTTGGCCATCTGTATGTCTTCTTTGGAAAAATGCCTATTCAGGTCCTCCACCCATTTTTTAATCAGATTGTTTGTTTTTTGATATTGAGTTGCATGATTTCTTTATATATTTTAGATATTAACCCCTTCATGGATATATCATTTGCAAATGTCTTCTCCCATTCAATAGGTTGCCTTTTCATTTATTGATGGTTTCCTTTGCTGTGCAAAAGCTTTTCAGTTTGTTGTAGTGCCATTTGTTTATTCTTGCTTTGTTGCCCTTGCCTGAGGAGACAGATCCAAAAAAATTACTAAGACTGATGTCAAACAGTTTACTCCTATGTTTTCCTCGAGGAGTTATATAGTTTCAGGTTTACATTCAAATATTTAATCCATTTCTTTTTTTTTTGTGAGGGAGATCAGCCCTGAGCTAACATCCGTGCTAATGCTCCTCTTTTTTTTTTTTTTTTGCTGAGGAAGACCGGCTCTGAGCTAACATCTATTGCCAATCCTCCTCCTTCTTTTTTCCCCCAAAGCCCCAGTAGATAGTTGTATGTCATAGTTGCATATCTTTCTAGTTGCTGTATGTGGGACACGGCCTCAGCATGGCCAGAGAAGCAGTGCATCGGTGCGCTCCCGGGATCCGAACCCAGGCTGCCAGTAGCGGAGCGTGAGCTCTTAACCGCTAAGCCACGGGGCCGGCCCTATTTAATGCATTTTGAATTTACTTTTGTATATGGTGTAAGAAAGTGGTCCAGTTTTATTCTTTTGCATGTAGCTGTCTAGTTTTCCCCACACCATTTATTGAAGAGCCTGTCTTTTCCCCATTGTATATTCTTGCCTCCTTTGTCATAGATTAATTGACCATATAAGCATGGATTTATTTCTGGGTTCTTTATTCCATTCCATTGACCTGTGTGTCTGGTTTTGTGTCAGAACCATGCTGTTTTGATTACCATAGCTTTACAGTATAGTTTGAAATCAGGGAGCATAATACCTTTAGCTTTGTTCTTTCTCAAGATTGTTTTGGCTATTTGGGTTCTTATATGGTTCTATACCAATTTTAGGATTATTTCTTCTAGGTCTGTGAAAAGTGCCATTGGTATTTTGATATGGGTTGCATTGAAACTGTAGACTGCTTTGGATAGTATGAACACTTTAACAATATTAATTCTTGCAATTCATGAGCATGATACATCTTTCCATTTATTTGTGTCTTCAATTTCTTTCACCAATGTCTTATACTTTCTAGAGTATAGGTCTTTCACCTCCTCAGTTAGATTTATTCCTAGATATTTTATTCTTTTTGATGTAGTTGTAAATGAGATTGTTTTCTTACTTTCTTTTTCTGATAGTTTGTTATTAGTGTATAGAAATGCAATAGATGTCTGTATATTAATTTTGTATCCTGCAACTTTACTGAATTCATTTATTAGTTCTAATAGTTTTTGGTGGATCATTTAGGGTTTTCTATATATAGGATCAAGCTATCTACAAACAGTGACAGTTTTAATTCTTCCTTTCCAATTTGGATCCCTTTTATTTCTTTTTCTTGCCTGATCACTGTGGCTAGGATTTCTAATACTATGTTAAATAAAGGTGGTGAGAGTGAGGATCCTTGTCTTTTTCCTGATCTTAGAGGAAATGCTTTCAGCTTTTCATCGATGAATATGATGTTAGCTATGGGTTTGTCCTATATCACCTTTATTATATTGAGGTATGTTCCTTCTATACCCATTTTGTTGAGAGTTTTTATCATAAATGGATGTTGAATTCTGTCAAAAGCTTTTTATGCATCTATTGAGATGATCATATGATTTTTATTCTTCATTTTGTTAATGTGGTATATCACACTGATTGATTTGTGGATATTGAATCATCCTTGCACCTCTGAGATAAATCCCACTTGATCATAAATCCCATGGTGTATGATCCTTTTTTTTTTTTTGTGAGGAATATCAGCCCTGAGCTAACATCTGATGCCAATCCTCCTCTTTTTTCGGAGGAAGACTGGCCCTGGGCTAACATCCGTGCCGATCTTCCTCTACTTTATATGGGACGCCGCCACAGCATGGCTCGACAAGCGGTGCCTCGGTGCGCGCCCGGGATCCGAACCAGCGAACCCCGGGCCACCGCAGAGGAGGGCACGCACTTAACTGCTTGCGCCACCAGGCCGGCCCCGATGTATGATCCTTTTAATGCATTGCTGAATTTGGTTTGCTAATATTTTGTTGAGAATTTTAGTATTTATGTTCATCAGGGATATTAGCCTGTAATTTCCTTTTTTTGTAGTGTCTTTATCTGGTTTTGGTATCTGGGTAATGCTCATCTTATAGAATGTGTTTGGAAGCATTCCTTCCTCTTCAATTTTTTGGAAGAATTTGAGGAGGATAGACGTTAACTCTTCTTTAAATGTTTGGTAGAAGTCACTTGTGAAGCCATCTGGTCCTGGACTTTTGTTTCTTGGCAGTTTTTTGATTACTGATTTAATTTCATTACTAGTAATCAGTCTGTTCAGTTTTTCTATTTCTTCCTGATTTGGTCTTGGAAGATCGTATGTTTATAGGAATTTATCCTTTTCTTCTACGTGTCCAATTTATTGGCATATAATTGTTTGTAGTAATCTCTTATGATCCTTTGTATTTATGTGGTGTTGGTTGTAACTTCTCTTTCATTTCTGATTTTATTTTTTGAGTCTTCTCTCTTTTTTCTTGATGAGTCTGGCTAAAGGTTTATCAATTTTGTTTATCTTTTCAGAGAACAAGCTCTTAGTTTCACTGATCTTTTCTGTTGTTTTTTTGGTCTCTACTTCATTTATTTCCACTCTGTTCTTTATTATTTCCTTCCTTCTACTGACTTTGGGTTTTGTTTGTTCTTCTTTTTCTAGTTCCCTTAGATGTAAAGTTACGTTGTTTATTTGAGATTTTTCTTGTTTCTTAAGGTAGGCCTGTATGACTATAAACTTCCCTCTTAGAAGTGCTTTTGCTGCCTTCCATAGATTTTGGAACATTGTGTTTCCAGCATCATTTGTCTCAAGAAATTTTTTTATTCCCTCTTTTTTTTTTTTTTTTTTTGTGAGGAGATCAGCCCTATGCTAACATCTGCCAATCCTCCTCTTTTTGCTGAGGAAGACTGGTCCTGGGCTAACATCTGTGCCCATCTTCCTCCTATTCCCTCTTTGATTTATTCAATAACCCATTGCTTATTTAGTAGCATGTTTTTTAGTCTCCATGTGTTTGCATTTTTTCCAGTTTTCTTCTTGTATTTGATTTCTAGTCTCATACAATTGTGGTTGGAAAAGATGCTTGATATGATTCCTATCTTCTTAAATTTGTTGAGACCTGCTGTGTGGCCTAATGTGATCTATCCTGGAAAATGTTCCATGTGCACTTGGAAAGAATGTGTATTCTGCTGTTTGGGGATGGAATGTTCTGTATATATCTGTTAAGTCCATCTGGTCTGTCATCTAAGGCCAATGTTTCCTTATTGATTTTCTGTCTGGATGATCTATTCATTGATGTAAATGGGGTGCTAATGTCCCCTACTATTATTGTATTACTGTCAATTTCTCCTTTTATATGTGTTAATATTTGCTTTATGTATTTAGGTGCTCCTATATTGGTTGCATATATATCTATGAGTGTTATATCCTCTTGTTGGATTAATCTCTTTATCATTATGTAATGCCCTTCTTTGTCTCTTGTTACAGTCTTTGTTTTAAAGTCTATTTTGTCTGATATAAGTATTGCTACTCTAGCTTTCTTTTTGTTTCCATGTGCACAGAATATCTTTTTTCATCCCCTCACTTTCAGTCTGTGTGTGTCTTTAGAACCAAAGTGAGTCTCTTGTAGCTAGCATATATATGGGTCATGTTTTTTTGTCCGTTCAGCCACCTATGTCTTTTTATTGGAGCATTTAGTCCATTTACATTTAAAGTAATTATTGACAAGTATGTACTTATTGCCATTTTGTTAATTATTTTCTGGTTGTTCTTGTAGCTCTTCTCTGTTTCTTTCTTCTTCTCTTACTTTCTTCTCTTGTGGTTTGATGACTTTCTTTAGAGTTATGTTTGTATTCCTTTCTCTTTATTTTTTGTGTATCTATTATTGGTTTTTGGTTTACAGTTACCATGAGGTTCTAATATGACAACTTAGGTATATAGCAGTCTATGTTAAGTTGATGGTCACTTAAGTTTGAGCACATTCTGAAAGCACTAGATTTTTATCCCCCCTCCACTTTATGTTCTTGATGTCATATTTTACAGCTTTTTGTTTTGCGTATCCCTTAACTACTTGTTGTAGATATAAATAATTTTATTACTTTTGTATTTTTTAACATTCATACTAGCTATATATGTGGTTGATCCACTACATTTACTATATATTTGCCTTTATTGGTGAGATATTTTCTTTCATAATTTTTGTATTTCTAGTTATGTCCTTTTCTTTTCCATTTAAAGAAGTCCCTTTAACATTTCTTATAAGGCCAGTTTAGTGGAGATGAACTCTTTTAGTTTTTGCTTGTCCGTGAAAATCTTTCTCCTTCAATGGAGTATTCTTGGTTGTAAGTTTTTTCCTTTCAGCACTTTGAATATGTTGTGCCACCCCCTTCTGGCCTGTAAAGTTTCTGCTGAAAAGTCAGCTGATAGTCTTCTAGGTGCTCCCTTATACATAAGTAGTTGTTTTTCTCTTCCTGTTTTTAAGATTCCCTCTCTCTTTTTTTAAGTTTATTTATTACTATATTGAGGTAACATTGGTTTATAACATTATATAAATTTCAAATGTACATTATTATATTTCTATTTCTGTGTAGATTACATCATGTTCACCACCCAAAGGCTAATTACCATCTGTTACTGTACACATGTGTCCTTTTACTCCTTTTGTCCCCCCGTCTACCCCCATCCCCTCTGGTAACCACCAATCTAATCTCTATATCTATATGTTTGTTTGTTTTTGTTTTTATCTTCACTTATGCGTGAAATCGTATGATATTTGGCTTTCTCCATCTGACTTATTTCACCTGGTATAATACCCTCAAGGTCCATCCATGTTGTCACAAATGGCAAGATTTCATCTGTTTTTATGGCTGAATAGTATTCCATTGTGTGTGTGTGTGTGTGTATATATATATATATATATGCCACATCTTCTTTATCCACTCATCCATTGATGGGCACTTAGGTTGTTTCTAAGTCTTGGCTATTGTGAGTAATGCTGCAATGAACATAGGGGTGAAAATATATTTTCAAATTAGTGTTTCCATGTTCTTTAGATAAATAGCGAGAAGTGATACAGGTGGATCATATAGTAGTTCTATTCTTAATTTTTTGAGGAATCTCCATAGTGTTTTCCATAGTGGCTGCACCAGTTTACATTCCCACCAGTAGTGTATGAGGGTTCTCTTTTCTCCACATCCTCTCCAACACTCATTATTTCTTGTCTTATTACTTATAGCCATTCTGATGAGCGTGAGGTGATATCTCATTGTAGTTTTGATTTGCATTTCCCTAATACTTAGTGATGTTGTGCATCTTTTCATTTGCCTGTTGGCTGTCTGTGTATCTCCTTTGGAAAAACATCTGTTCAGATCCTCTGCCCATTTTTTAATTGGGTTGTTTGTTTTTTGTTGTTGAGTTGTATGAGTTCTTTATATATTTTGGATATTAACTGTTTATCAGATATATGATTTTCAAATATCTTCTCCCAATTGTTATATTGTCTTTTTATTGTGTTGATGGCTTTCTTTGCCAGGAAGAAGCTTTTCAGTTTGATGTAGTCCTATTTGTTTATTTTTTATTTCATTTCCCTTGCCTGGGGAGACATAATATTCAAAAAGATATTGCTAAGACCAATGTTGAAGAGCATACTGCCTATGTTTTCTTCTAGGAGTGTTATGGTTTCAGGTCTTACATTCAAGTCTTTAATCCATTTTGAGTTAATTTTTATGTATGATGTAGGATAATGGTCGAGTTTCATTCTTTTTTCATGTGGCTGTCCAGTTTTCCCAACACCATTTCTTAAAGAGACTTTCCTTTCTCCTTTGTATGATCTTGGCTCCTTTGTCAAAAATTAGCTGTCCATGGATGTGTGGGTTTACTTCTAGGCTCTCGATTCTGGTGCATTGATCTGTGTGTCTTGATTACTATAGCTTTGTAGTATATTTTGAAATCAGGGAGTGTGATACCTCTAGCTTTGTTCTATTTTATCAGGATTGCTTTGGCTATTCGAAGTCTTTTGTTTTTCTACATAAATTTTACAATTCTTTGTTCGATTTTTGTGAAAAATGCCATTGGGACTTTCATAGGAATTGCATTGAATCTGTAGAATACTTTAGGAAGTACAGACATTTTAACTATGTTAATTCTTCCAATCCATGAGCATAGAATATCTTTCCATTTCTTTGCGTCTTCGTCAATTTCTTTCAACAATGTTTTATAGTTTTCAGTGTAAAGGCCGTTCATCTCTTTCCTTAAACTTATTCCTAGGTATTTTATTCTTTTTGTTGCAATTGTAAATGGGATTGTATTCTTGATTTCTCTTTCTACTATTTTGTTGTTAGTGCGTAGAAACGTAATTGATTTTTGTATGTTGATTTTGTACCCTGCAACTTTACTGTATTTGTTTATTATTTCTAATAGTTTTTTGTTGGATTCTTTAGGGTTTTCTATATATAAAATCATGTCATCTGCAAATAGTAACAGTTTTTCTTCTTCCTTTCCAATTTGGATCCCTTTTATTTCTTTTTCTTGCCTGATTGCTCTGGCTAGGACTTCCAATATTATGTTAAGTAAGAGTGGTGAAAGTTGGCATCTTTGTCTTGTTCCTGTTCCTAGAAGGATAGCTTTCAGTTTTTCACCATTGAGCATGATGTTAGCTGTGGGTTTGTCATATATGACCTTTGTTATGTTGAAGTATTTTCCTTCTTTACCCATTTTATTCAGAGTTTTTATCATAGATGGATGTCCAGGCGAGGACAACACAAAAAAAGAAAATTACAGACCAATATCACTGATAAGCATAGATGCAAAAGATTCTCTCTTTATCTTTAACTATTGACATTTTAATTATAATGTGTCTTAGTGTGAGTCTCTTTAGGTTCATCTTGTTTGGGACTGTCTGTACTTCCTGAACTTGAAGGTCTGTTTCCTTCACCAGGTTAGGGAATTTTCAGCCATTTTTTCTTCAAATAGGTTTTCTCTCCCTTTCTCTCTCTCTTCTCCCTCCGCGACCCCTAAAATGTGAATGTTAGTATGCTTGATGTTTTCCCTGAGGTCCCTTAAACTATCTTCATTTTTTAAATTCTTTTTTGTTGTTGTTGTTCCACTTGGGTGATTTCCGCTACCTTATCTTCCAGATCGCTAATTCATTCTTCTGCATCATCCAATCCACTGTTGATTTCCTCCAGTGTATTTGTCATTTCAGTTATTGTATTCTTCAGCTCTGATTGGTACTTTTTATACTTTCTATCTCTTTGTTGATGTTCTCACTGTGTTCCTCCATTCTTCTCTTGAGTTCAGTGAGCATCTTTATGCCCATTACTTTGAACTCTTTATCTGGTAAATTGCTTATTTCATTTAGTTCTTTTTCTGAGGTTTTATCATGTTCTTTCATTTGGAACATATTCCTCTGTCTCCTCATTTTGCCTAACTCTCCGTGTTTGTTTCTATGTATTAGGTAGATCAGCTATATCTCTCGGTCTCAGCCAATCTTGGACAGATTGGCCTTATGTACGAAGTTGTTTTGTGGAGCCCAGCAGTGTGGTCCCCCTGGTCATCAGAGCAAGGTGATCGAGGAGTGTCCCCTGTATAGGCTAAGTGCACTCTCCTGTTGTGGCTGAGCCGTGTTTGCTGCATGTCTGTTTGTGTGCAAAGCTGGCCCATGACACGGCTGGTTGCAAGGCCTTGCTGTGACAGCTGTGGGCATGCTGATGGATGGCCTCCAGTATGGCTGGCTGCAAGGCTCAGCCATGACTGTTGCAAGTGCTCTGGTTTGTGGGGCTGGCCCCCTGGGACAAGAGCCACTTTGGAGGAGCTCCAGTAGTGGCTGAGGCTGCCTGCAAGGTGTGGTGGGGTGGGAGACCGCTTTGGAGGAGCACTGGCTGGGGCATATCTGCAGAGGAATGCAGAGGTGGGATGAGTAAGGTAGATGAGGAGAGTCAAAAATGGTGCCCACCAGCACTAGACCAGCTAGGTAAAAGGTGAGCCAAAAAAAAAAAAAAATGGTGCTCTCCAGCACCTCTATCCCTGGAGAAAGTTCCTTCTAGCACACACCCCAAAATTAGTCAACGAATCTCCTTCAGGTATGACTCAGGCGCTTTTCAAACTGCTGCCTCTATGCTGGGACTCAAAGTGAGTGAGTTTTTGTGCATGCCCTTTAGGAGCAGAATCTTGGTTTCCTACAGCACTCTACCTCTGCAAGACATAAGCCCTGCTGGTTTTCAAAGACAGTTGTTATGGGATCTCATCTTCCCAGTGCAGGTCCCCCATGCTGGGGAGCTGGATATGAAGTTTGGACCCCTCACTCCTCAGGGAGGATCTTTGTGTCTGTGATATCCCTCACACCTGTGAGTCGCCTCATCGGGCATGTGAGTCCCAACCAGACCACATCTCCACTCCTCCCACCCCTCTCAATATGGCTTTTTCTTTATATCCTTAGTTGTGGAAACTCTTTCCTGCTAGTCTTCAGGTCATTCTCAGAGATAGTTGCTCTACCTGTAGTTATAGTTTTGGTGTGTTCCTGGGAGGGGGCCAGCCCAGGATCTTCCTACTCCACCATCTTGATCCCAGGTCCTCTCTCCGATTTTTCAAGGTTTTTTTGTTTTTGTTTTTTTTTGGTGAGGAAGGTTGTCCCTGAGCTAACGTCCGTGCCAATCTTCCTCTGTTTTGTATGTGGGACATCACCACAGCATGGCTTGACAAATGGTGTGTAGGTCCACACCCTGGATCCAAACCCCTGAACCCTGGGCTGCTGAAGCAGAGCATGTGAACTCAACCACGACGCTACCGGGCTGGCCCCCTGTCTCTGTTTTTTGAAGATAAAATTTCATATTTTGTAGAATCTATCATCACTGATGAAAAGTCAAAAGTCATTCTAATTGTCTTTTTTTAAAACAATACTCTGTCTTAACTCTTTAGCAGCTTTTACAACTTTTCTTTGTGTTTTTCTTGAAGCTTCAGTATTGTGTGTCTACATGAGGGATTTGTTTTTATTTATCCAACTCATTATACAGCTATTGTTTCAATTTAAAAATACTTGTCATTCCTCAATTCTGGAACAGTCTCAGCGATTTGAAGATTCTCTCTCCTTTGGGAACGTGTTAGAGCTTTTCATTATAGACTCTTGGTCTCTCAAATTTTCTTTCATATTTTTTATCTCTTCATCTCTGTGCTATGTTCAGGATGATAGCCTCAGATTTATCTTTAAAGTGATTAATTCTCTCTTTCACTGTATCCAGCCCATAGTTCCACTTGTGCATTGATGTTTGTATATCAGTAATTATGGTTTTTAAAAAAATGATTACTTTTTTAAGAAATATGTCACTACTTTTTATATTCTTGCCTTATGACATTCAATAGTCTTTCAATATTTTAAACATAATTATTTTAAAGACTTTTTCAGATTTTTTTCTATTATTTATAATTCTTGACTCTTCCTATGGTGATTTGCTTCCTTGTGTGATTTCTAACTATTGACTATGAAGTAAACTTCAGGAATATTGTTTTTGTAGGAGTCCCATACACCCTCGGTTGCAGAAGCATTTTTAGAAGCTGGTCTCTCCTTTGCCTCTCCCAGAATCCTATGTGATTAATGGATTCTGGAGCAATTTTTAATGTTAATCTCTTGGTTTAGGTTCCCTACTTCACAGCCTGCTTGGCGCTGGTCTGGGTTGTAACTTTTGTGAAAGATTACTTTTCTACCCGCAGGTCCAGGTGGGAAACGAACTTTCTTGACACTGCCCTAGTGGACGGACTTTTTCTAGTCTCTTTCCTGATGGGCAGCCATTGTTGAATCTCAATTTTATTCAGGTAGCTGAGTTGCAGTTCCCGTTGCACACTGAGCATATAGTTTGGAATCTCCTCCCCATGCAGGAGTTACCTCAGCTTCTGTGGTTAAGGCTTAAATCCCATGAACTATTTATATTTCAGCTCCTGCTTACTGTTTTGGCTTTGAGATCTCATTTTATTTCTGAAAGCGTCAATGCATTAGATACGTATTTAAGCTGGTAATAGTTCAGAATTTGTCTACATTTGAAGTGAGTGGGTATTTGTCTCTCAAACCAGTACACCATATTGACTAAAAGTGTGTGTGTGAGTGTGTGTGTGTGTGTGTGTGTGTAGTGGTGGAACACCAGAGAGGTAGCAGCAGAACCAGAGAATAGTTTTGACACAGAAGCAAAATAGGAAATAGCTCCAAAGAGAAGTTGATGATCATTGGTTGCTATCAAGGAGAGCGAAAAAGAAAAAGAAATGAAGACTATATGTGACCACAGGACCTAGAAATGAGTGACTCCTGAGGGTGCTGTTTCATCAGGTTTCAGGAGGAAGAGAGAATGGTGGTAGGAAAATAGAAGCAGTGGGATTTATACCTCATTGTTGGAAAGTTTGATAGTGGTAGGAAGGGAAAAATGAAGAATGAAGATCACTTAAAGGAACATTGGATTGTGTGAAGGTTTGTCTTTCAGAACAGGAGAGACCACATACTAGCGCCAATAATTCACCTCTCCATCTGGCGGGGCTCCTATCCCTCTAGTCATCTAAATTTTTTTTGCTTCCTCCATACAAAAGTAACATTTTTTTTTTATTGGATAAGTTCTTCCAGCCCAGGTGGCCTTTACAAAACTCTCTTTTCTAGGATCTCCTTGAGTCTCTTGGTTTGAAGTTGGCCTCATTAACCTGAGAGTTATGGTTCTGAGTCTGGGTCTTGTCTTCTCGGTGAAGTAGATAAGGATATGATTGATGTGGTAAAGGCAAATTCAGTCAAATCTAAGCCAAGCAGATACCACAGTAAAATGTGACCCATTTCCATAATGAGTAGGAGTAGGGGTGGGGAGAGAGGGAGAACTGTGGTAAATGATAGTGGGAAGTAAAGAGAGAGAGGGGAAGAGGGAAAAGATGAAGAGGAGAGAGGGAAGGGGAGGGGGTATGAGTATGTTTAATTGAAGAAGACAATTGCAGGACCCTTTGCACTTGAACCTCTGGGGGCTACTGATACTGTAATGCCACAGGCCTCATCAGATATGCTCAGTCTAAAGATATCCTCTGCCTATTCCAAGCTATTCTTAGTCATTCTCCTTAAATTTTGATGGATCTAGTTGTTATATCCCTCAAGAAAATCTTCTCAAACTGAATATATCTTGTATGGTTTGGGGCAGTATAATGCCTGCAGAGTCCCCTCATCCAAAAGGGATGCTCAGGGAACACATGTAGTAACTGCCCCCATCTGCTCTTCCTTGGACTGAGATGCCGCTGCGTTCACATCTTGTCCTTGACATTAATCCTTGGTGATCTCGCTCATGAGGTTTTATTATGTAAATCTCCCCCAAGAATCTTATCATTGACTCAATTTTAGATACTTATCCATACTTATTTCAAATTATTATCCATGGTTTCATTTTCTGAGGTTTCAGTTACCCGCAGTCAATTGTGGTCTGAAAACATTAAATGGAAAATTTTAGAAATAAACAATTTATAAATTTTAAATTGCCCACTGTTCTGAGTAGCATGATGAAATCTCACACCATTCCATCCCATCCCACCTGGGATGTGAATCATCCCTTTGTCCAGCACACCCACGCTGTATACACTACCCGCCCATTAGTCATGTAGTAGCTGTCTGGGTTATCAGATCGCCTATCGTGGTATCACAGTGCTTGTGTTCAAGTAACACTTTTACTTAATAATAATGACCCCAAAGTGCAAGAGTAGTGATGCTGGCAATTCGGACATGCCAAAGAGAAGCCCTAAAGTGCTTCCTTTACATGAAAAGGTGAAAGTTCTTGACTTAATAAGGAAAGAAAAAAAATTGTATGCCAATGTTGCTAAGATCTACAGTAACTTTTATTACAGTATTGTTATAATTGTTCTATTTTATTATTGGTTATTGTTGTTAATCTCTTAACTTAAACTTTTAACTTTATCATAGGTATGCATGTATAGGAAAAAACATAGTATATATAGCGTTCGGTACTATCCATGGTTTCAGGCATCCACTGAGGATCTTGGAACATATCCCCAGGGATAAGGGGGGACTATTGTATTTTAGTTGGGTTGCAATGGCCTCCACATGTGAATTGAGTGAGCAAACAGAATGAATGTTGACATGGCTGTTGGAGGAAACGGCCATAGGACAGGGGTGGGACAAGGCCTGTTTGAGCCAGGAACAGCCTTTATGACCAGGGCCTTGAGCAGAAGTAGTGTTGAAAGCCCAGCTGGTGGTCAAAATCCTTAGTTACAGCTGAGCTGCAGAAAATGGAAACCAGCAAGCAACTGAGCAGCCCCCCCAGCTGTTGGCCTCAAAGGCAGCATATTCAGTGTTAAAACAAGAAAGAATAAATCTGAACGCTCTAGAGAACAACCTCAGTTGAGCTTTTCATTAATTGAGGTTTGGATGGAAGTGCTAGAATCACTCTGGGAATTTCCCAAAATTAACTAACTGGCTGAAATGAATAAATAGAAAGCTTAAGAAAGGAGATTCTACTTCTCTGTCTGCTCATGGCTGGTAGGGCTTTCACTCAAGGGAGACTCAAAAGAAACCTGGGGCCAGAATAGTGGGGTCAATAGAGCTGAGCCAGAGACAGTGGCAGGCCAAGTCTCTACTGCCTGATGTTAGCCCTCACTTGGGTGGACTTCTATTGTACAGCCCTCTCTGCCAAAGAAGGTATGTCTTTATTTAACTTTCCACTTGCTCTTTCAGACCTTGCCAGGAATCACCTCTTTCAGGAAGCCTTCTTTGCCCCCCTCTCCCAACACCACTATGCCCTGGTTGGTTGATTGCTGTGCTCTGTGTTCCTATGCACCCTGTGCCCACCTCTATCCCAGCACAAACCACTCTGTGGGGTGATTGGTGGTGCTGTTGTCAATCTTTACCATTTGATCATAAGCATCTCCATGAGGAGGCACATCTTAGTTGTCCTCATATCCCAGTTTCTATCACATGGTGTGGCATGTGGCCATGCTCAATACATTTTAGACTGAATTGCCATTAGAAACCTAGGGAGATGTTTTCAGGGTTTATTTTGGTATTACTATAATCAATTGTAAGAAAAGTCTCTAAAGGTAAAAATTGGTTGTGCATGTGGGTCACTGTGTGTATTTTAACGGCGCCTAAAACATTGTCCATCACCAACTTAATGTGTATCTGAGGACACTGTAAGCACATGAGCTGGGCAGGTGATTCTAAAGCTAACCAGGACTCCTGGCACAGCAATAAAGAGAAAGCTCTTCTTGTCTCTGTCTCCACACACCTGGACAAGCGGTTTGCACTAAGTTAGCCTGGAGCTATCTATTCCCTGAAGATTTCTCATTTGGGGTTTTCTTTTCCTATCTCCACTCTGTGAGTCTAAGTACTATAAAAATAGAACACCATGGGGGATTTGAATTTGCCACTAAGCAAGGAGTCTTTGAAGAGGTTCTTGCAAAGAACTCCTTCTTTCAGAAGATCTGCAAGGCGAGGGGTCTTAGCAGAGGTGAGCAGTCATGAGCATCTTGGACTCCATGGCCTCAGGAGCTATGCAAGCTCACCCCACACAAGTAATAGCTGCCACTCTGTCTGGTCACCACCCTTCTTTCTTGATCAGTTGAGTCCATTGGGGGGAAAAATAAGTATGGCTAAGAGGAGGTCATATTTTAAGTGCATAGACAGCTAACACTTTATCCTTATCAGTTAGTGCTCGGCTAGGGTGAGTTAATCACCTGGAAGGGGGGTGCCCAGGGAGGGGCAAGGTGACAAGTGGATACTACAGAGAGATGGAAAGTGTCAAAGATACACTGTCCCTGCTTTATGATTTTGTTCAGAGTCTTAACTGCTCGAAATCATCTTTGAAGCTGTTAGTTTGTGTGTCTTAGGCTGCCAGCCTCTTACCTAGGAGGTCTGGAAGCGGGAAAGCCTTGATTCCCTAAGGATTCTTTCTCTTTGCAGAGATAAGGAACCAGTAACACAAACAAATAAATAAATGAAACAAGCCAGGGCAAATGGGGTAGAGTTGCCGGATAAAATATAAGATGCCCAGTTAAGTTTGAATTTCAGGTAAACAATGAATTATTTTTTAGTATAAGTATGTCCCAGATATTGACTGATTGAGACATATTTAAAAATTATTTGTTGTTATGTGAGTATACTTAACACTACTGAACTATACACTTAAAAATGGTTAGGATGGGAGCCAGCCCTGATGGCCTAGCAGTTAAAGTTAGGTGTGCTCTGCTTCGGCGGCCCAGGTTCGGTTCCCAGGTACAGAACCACACCTCTCATCTGTCAGTAGTCATGCTGTAGCAGCAGCCCACATAGAAGAACCAGAAGAACTTACAACTATACACGACTACGTACTGGGGCTTTGCGGGGTGAAAAGAAGAAAAAAGGAGGAAGATTGGCAACAAATGTTAGCTTAGGGCGAATCTTCCCCTGCAAAGAAAAAAATCGTTGGGATGGTAAAAAATTTATTTGATGTTATCTGAGAGTCTAATTTAACTGGGTGTCTTGTATTTTTTATTTGCTAAGTTTGGCAACTGTAAAACAGAAGCAAAGAACTTCCCTTCCCTTTCCCCCTTCCTTTCAAGACAGCATCGTAGATGTAGTCATAACGATTCTTCTGGGCTTGGCAATTCAGCTCCTGAGGTCAGCTGCCCCTGAGGCAGGGTGAGGCACAGACAGCCTGGGATGAAGGATGGGGTTCCAGATCCAGAGCCACACTCCTTCCTCAGAGTCCACAAACTCTAGGGAGGGGCCAATTGGGATGCTGCATATTAATCCCAGGAGTCAGGGGCCCACTGTGGCTGCCCTCCAGGGAGGGAAGAGACGGAATCCCAGGTACCGAAAGATCCTGCAAGACAGGCCCTGACAGAAGTCAGAAATCAATGGCCCGAATATGCCTGTCATCGCTTCATCTCGCACTGATGGTCACACCCAAGTTTTTAAGGTGCAAAGCCATGCCTAGGTGCACTCCTGCTTTAAGCAAACCCATATCACATATAAAAATCTGGATTTGCCAAAAATGCAGTATTGAGTGATTATTTTATCCTGCTGACAACAAGATAGACTACAGGCTTTCTTTAATTAGCAAAATGCCCCTCATGCATTTAAAATAGGATTCCATTAGGAAGGGAAAACAAAAATAGAGAAAGATTTGCATGCCACCCTAAGGAAGGCCAGGGATTGCAAAAGCAAGTTATTCCTATATGAGGGACGGGCCACAGGCAGACATCTGCAGGTAGCCAGGACGGCTGGGGTGCACGAGACAGGTTTAGTGGTGTATAAAGAGTGCCTAGGCCGCAGCAAGATACTTTCCCAGGAGGTTCGCAGAGCCAGTCTCATTATTTTATAGGCGCGCTGCAAGTGTGTGAGGTCAGGTTGCTGTTTGCTTTCGTCTGTGCCATCCCCCTTCACCCGAATGTGGGTAGGCAGAAGTCGGAGAGATGGTGAAGACATGGCGGAGAGTGGCGAGGGGGAGGAGAGCTCACTGTGGTGGAAGCAGTGGTGGAGAGAAGAGGAGTGACTTGCTCTGGTCCAGGGGTGCATTGGACAGATGGAGGGGAGCCACCGGCAGAGCACTGGGCTGGGACTGCTTTAAGAAACTTCCGTGCAACCAGCATTTCGTCTGTTCCATGCATAGTGCTACATTAGTTGGCGATAGAAAAATGATGGAAACACTAGTAATGATAATAACAATAGACAAAATCCTTTCCTATGTCATGGGTTGAATTGTGGTCCCCCAAAAAAGATATATTGAAGTCCTAACCCCCGGTACCCCGGGATGTGGCCTTATTTGGAAACAGGGTCCTTGCAGATGCAATTAAGTTAAGATGAAGTTGTACCAGTGTAGGATGGGCCCCTAATTCAACATGACTGTTGTCCTAAGAAGACGGACATGTGACAACAGAGACACACAGGGAGAACAGCAGGTGATGACAAGGCAGAGAGTGGAGTGAGGGGGCTGCAAGCTGAGGAACACCACAGATTGGGAGCAAACCACCAGAAGCTAGGAGAGAGACCGGGAACAGATTCTCCCTCACAGCCCTCAGAAGGAACCAACCCTGCCCACACTTTTTCAAACTTCTAGCCTCTAGAACTGTGAGACAATAAATTTCTGTTGTTGTAAACCACCCAGTTTGTGGTACTTTGTTTACAGCAGCCCTAGGAAACTAATGCACTCTGTAATAATCATCATCACCGTTGAATTATTGCTATGTGGCAGGCACCACGTTAAGGAATTTACACAATTACATCACTTGTTTTTTACCGCAGCCCTACAGGAAAGGAACTGTTATTATCCCACATCATAACTGAGGAAAGGGAAGCTTAGGGAGGCCTGAAGTCAAATCACTTTAGGTAGAAACTCAGACAATAGAGAGAAGTGCTTTGGGGTGAGAAACCTTCAAATCATACTTCAGAAGCAATAACTTACTTCATTCAGGTGTTCAGTTAGCCCTACTCAGGACTCAAGGTGAAAGAAGTTTAAACCAGTACGTCATTATATGAGTCAGGATAGGCTAGGTTATGCTGATTAACAAATGAGACCTGAAATCCAGTCTCTGGAAGTCTCTACCATATTAATTTACTAGGTAAAGTAAGTGGGGTGCCAAATCTAGAGAGCAACTGAGAGCAGCTGTGGTCACTTCAATTTGGGGAGGATTTAGATTCATGACTTTTTTTTTTTTTCCTGAGGAAGATTTGCCCTGAGCTAACATCCGTTGCCAATCTTTCTCTTGTTTTGCTTGAGGAAGATTAGCCCTGAGCTAACATCTGTGCCAGTCTTCCTCTATTTTGTATGTGTGTTGCCACCACAGCATGGCTGATTGGTAGTGTAGGTCCACGCCGGAGATCTGAACCCACAAACCTGGGCTGCAGAAGCAGAGCACACTGAACTTAACCACTAGACCATGGGGCCGGCTGCCAGATTCATGACTTTCTTACTAACGATGTCACTAGGAAAAAAAAAAACCAGGCTTCCTGATCAAAGAGAAAGTTTCTTGATGGTAGCTGGCTGGTGTAATGTTAGTGGCTAAACTATGGTGAAGTTTATCACAGATTAAATGCATCAGGGATAAATGTGACAGCCATTTAATACTTCTGTTTTATGCTGTTTATTTCTGAAATATTCAAAATCTTTTATCCCCTGTAGGTAAACATTACGTCTTGACAAAGTCTTTATCCAACACATGGTAGATGCTTACTTAAGGTCTGTTAAATGACTAGGTGAAATGGATGTTAGGTGTTCATAGTATGAAATAAGATGCAGGCAGAATAATCACAGAATAAATCACAGAAATAGGCCTTTACAAACAAGCCCTGGGATGCTTTTCTCCTTTGAAGTTTGGGTTTTCATGGGCCAGTAAAATCGAAAGAAAAAAATGGACAAGTTGACCAGTAAGGACATTAACAACAATGATCACCTAGTGGTGCCATCCATAAAGTGAATCAAAACATTAGCCTGGATCCAGATTTAGAATAAGAGCCATCTTTAAATTGAATACATTTAGCTTTTTGAAAATCTCACTGCATTGAACTGATGTTTCTGATTGTCAAAGCAAAATGCACTGAGCTAAAAGAAGCCTTATGGACAGAACCCTCAGGCAGTGCCCTGGTGTCATCTGTACAAACGGGACTGGGGAGAGTTGTTGCCCATTTTGGGGGTGGGGGGGCTCCCAGGCACAGCGCCCCTCCCAGTTCCTAGCTGTCTCCCAACCGGCCCACTACCCTCTCCCAGAGAGCAGGGCAGGGTGGGACGGTGGAATTAGCTCTCCCCTGGGCCAGCACCCAGGGCCCCGGCTCCCGGCCTCCTGCCTTGTCTCCTCAAGCGAATAGTTCTCACAGGGATTAGCTGAGGCCCAGAATCCCTTCCTCTCAGCACCAAGCCTGCATTTCCTTTCCTTCTCTCTGCACCCACCTCGAAAAACTGCCTGCCTTGCAGCTGCCTGGCTGCCTCCTGGCCCACCTGGCCCTACAGCTCTCCGGGGAGCTTTCTGACAGCAGAGGTGATGGCCCAGATGGCCCAAAGCTGGGCCATGTTACTCGGACCTCAGCCCTTCCCTCTCCGTTTGTCCCCATTTCGGGCCATTCCTGAACTCTCTGCCATTGCCTCTGCTTTCAGGCTCCCGTGGAGTGGCGGGAAGGGAGGGGGTGCTCCCTGCTGACCAGCGCGATTCAGTGCCTTTCACCCTCGCAGACACGCAGGCTCCAGGGAAGGAGCCATCTTCCCTCCCTCAGGCTGGGAGATGAGTCCCTCAGTACTGCTCTTAAGAAAGAAATGCAAAGATGAGTACAATGGACATTTATAACAATTTTTGCTTTTATTTGAACACAAAGGACGACATTTGAAGGGCCCTGGGAGGCAGCAAGTACTTTTTAATTAGTTGGATGCCATGGCTATTTGGGCAGCCAGGACGACAGATAGATGTAACGATTAATACATCTTTATTGCTCCACAGGGCAATAAAATAGGGAAACGAGATCCAGTGCTGTGGTTTTCTCCTTTTAACCGGGCTCTGGTTTAGAGATGTGTGTGTGTGTTCCCAAGTTTAAACTTTCAGAGTTATATAACTGCTCCCCCTGGCTTATAATCAAACTTCTAGATTAGCTGGAGGTGCCCTGCGCGAGTAGGGACCTGGCTTGGGGGTGATCCGCGTGACCTTCCTGGTCGGGCTGCTCTCTAAGGAAAGGTGTCTGCTTGCAGGTCAGAGAAGAAAGTTGCTTGCTGATAGGTCCTAGTGCCTTTTTTGAGGCTTTCGGGCCAATACTCTGAGCATCTCCGGTTCTCAAAACTGTAACCATAAAAGTTACAGAATACTGTCATACTTTGCCCCTTGAAAAGAACGTCCAGAGCATGAAATGTCTATACTGGCAGGAGCCACTTGAGAGAAAGTTGAAATTTCCAGTTATTCAAGTTCTTTATTTCAGTGGTGTGCTCAACCCTGGATCGGAACAGTGTGATTCTTGGAAGCGGTGTCTTGTGGAGTCCAGGTCCTAAATGTTTCCTTTCTTCTCTTGCTTGCCTCCTTCTGCTAACTGAGTTACCATCTCCCAGCTGCCGATTAAAATGAAAATTATGGCTATTTCTGTAAGATTTGCAAAGCTGGCGGAAGAGAGATTATGGGTAGTACTGAACATTTCAAACTTCTTTTGGTAGAACACTCCGTCATTGGTAGAACATTATATCTCCCCTACAACCCAAACTAACTTGTGCCTTCCTGTCCCGCCTTGGGCCTCCAGAGTTTGCAATGAGGATTAATGGCTTCAAGCTCTTAGATCCCTAGTGAAAGACCTATAGAAATGCAAAGCACCCAGCCATCTGGGAACTCCTCCGAACACAGAAAAACAAGTTGGGCCTTGGGGACCCCCCAGGCATTGATTTCCTGCTCCACGGGGGCTAGAGGAGGAGGCACAGCCGTCAGCTGCTGGGGGAAGGCAAACATTTCAGTTCGGGGAAAGCATCTTAATCTTCTGCAACGTGCATGGTGCAGAGAAGGCCTTCTAGTCGCTGTGGTGGTCCGTTTGAGTATACTACTCACTGTAAATTAAGCAGAGACTTGCAACTCCGAAGACCCTCCCCCCCTCATCCTTTAGCTCTCAGTCTGATTTGCTGTTTTAATGGGAGGTTAGTGGGACAAGTGTGGAAGATGACAAGCAGCATAGGAATGTGAAAGTCTTGCCTGTGCCTAAACAGACCAGATTATTGTCCCTTGACCTTTTATTTTTCAAAAGAGAGTAACATTGTCTTTCTTATCATAAAATGATGTATTACTCATTGAAAAAATTCAAACATTAAGAAAAGTATTAAATAGAAAGCTGAAATCTACCGCAGTGAGATAATGACTGTTAAAATTTGGTGAACATTTTTCCACATAGGAGTGTGTGTGTGCGCGTGTGTGTGTACCTATAACTAAATTTACATCAAGGAGATAATATTGTCAAAATTGACTATTGTGGTGCCATTTTAAATGGAGTCAAAGCTGACTTTCCAGAGAAACTGATTTGCTATCTTAAACATTGGACTGGGCCCAACTTTTGGACTGGGCCCAAACGGGAATTGCTTTACAGTCAATTGTTTGAGAAGTCAGCAGGAGAACGGACATCTAGATCACAAAGACTGAGGATTGTAGACTTTCTGAAGATAGAATCAATAGTCGATCAATGGTTAGCCAAGACTAGCTCTCTGCCTCCAACTCCAATGAAAATTCTTTGTAATACAACCTCCCTTCCTTGCCTTTAAAAGCCTCTGATGTTACTCCCTAGCAGGACACTATTTGGGTTTCTACCTGAATCTGTGCTCCCTGAATTGCAATTCTTGAGATCCCAAATAAACTTTTTGCTTCTCTTGCAGTTTATTTGCCTCTCATTTGTTGACAATATTATGCTTGTTCTTATGCAGCTGCTTTATTTTACTCAACAACAAATGACAATAAATACGGCCACTCCTCATGACTACTTGGTATTCCATTGTAGTGAGCACCATAATTTATTAGCCAACTCCAATTTGATATACATTTAGGTTTTTTCCCCCTAGTATTACACCGTTATAAACTACACTGCAATGGACATCTTTTGAATATTTGACTGATTGTATACTTAAAAGTAAATTTCTAGAAATTAAACTGCTGGATCAAGGAGAAAGTTTATTTCAGATTCCGACACAGATTATTAGTCCGCCCTCCAGTTTGCAATCTCAACATCAGAGTCCAACAGTACCCGTTTCCTCATGCACTTGCCAACACCGGGCTCTGAGATCCTTTTTAAACTGTGCCAATCTGAGGAACCCATATTTATAATAGTTCCAATTTTTGTTTCTTTGATTATATAATATTGAACACATTTTTATGTGTTTACTGCCCACTTTTTTTTTGTTAATGAATTAGCTTCCCATGACCTTCGTGCATTTTTCTAAAAGGATGTTACTACTTTTCTTTTTCAGTTTTAACAGCTCTTTTTTTTTTTTATAATTTTATTTATTTATTTTTCCCCCAACGCCCCAGTAGACAGTTGTATGTCATAGCTGCACATTCTTCCAGTCGCTGTACGTGGGACGCGGCCTCAGCACGGCAGTAGAAGCGGCGGGTCGGTGCGCGCCCGGGATCCGAACCCGGGCCACCAGCAGCGGAGCGCGCGCACTTAACCGCTAAGCCACAGGGCCGGCCCAACTTGTCCCTGCATCTGGGTTTCCCAACCGCTTTCATCTGTGACCCTCAATTCCTCTTTTTTTTTTTTTTTGTGAGGAAGATCGGCCCTGAGCTAACATCTGCCAATCCTCCTCTTTTTTGCTGAGGAAGATTGGCCCTGGGCTAACATCTGTGCCCATCTTCCTCTACTTTATGTGGGACGCCGCCACAGCATGGCTTGACAAGCAGTGCGTCGGTGCGCGCCCGGGATCCGAACCGGTGAACCCCAGGCCGCTGCAGCAGAGCGCGTGCACCTAACCGCTTGTGCCACCGGGCCGGCCCCTTAACAGCTCTTTATGTGTTAGAAATGTAAGTCCTTTACTGTGGTTTATTTTTAGAATATATAATTTATCTTTCTGTATTGGTAGTATAGAAGCTGTTTATTTTTAATGAGGTAAAATTTATTAGTATTTTTGGGAGACTGTGATTTAAAATGTCATAAGCATGACATGATTATTATTATTATATATTTATGGTTCCTTTTAAAAATGTAAATCTTTGCTCTACCAGAATTTCTTTTTTCATGAAAGGCATACAGTAGTCATCGACCTCCTTGACACCCAAATAACTTGCTAGTTGCCTCAATATCATTTATGGATAATTCACCTTTTCCTCTTTTGATTTAAAATGTCTCCTTGATAATGTATTAAATTTTCATTTATTATATGAGTTTGTTTCTAGATTCTATTTTCTTCCATTGACTTGATTGTCTATTTCTGTGCCAACAGCACACTCTTTTAATAGCTTTAATATATTAAAATAATATAAAAATAAAAAATATATTTTTATTTATATATATTTATTATTATTTATATTATAAGATATTTATTTATATATTATTTATTTATATATAAAATATATATTTATATATTTATTTTATTTTATATTAAAATAATATTTAAAATATTATTAATATATAGCTTTAATAATATATTTTGATATAAGGTAAGTACCCACTCATTATCCATCTTTTTCCAAAAGAATCCCTGACTGTTATTATATGTTCCACTTTGACTTATTTTTAAAATAATTATTGTAGTTGATTTGATGGAAGCATATAGAAAAGCACACAGGTCAAGTATATGATTTGATCAATTCTAAAAAGTGAAAACACTCATGTTCTTACTACCCAGATCAAGAAACAGAGTATCCTTAGGACCCCCAAACTCCTATCAAGACCCCCAGTTGCTAGCCGTTCACTAAAGTAACCACTGTACTGATGTCAATGACCACATTCATTTTGTCTTTATTTATTTTTTAAAATGTTTAATTGTGGTAAAATACACATAACATAAAATTTACCGTTAGCTTTTTTTTTTTTTTGGGCGAGGAAGATTGGCCCTAAGCTAACATCCGTTGCCAATCTTCCTCTTTTTGCTGAGGAAGATTAGCCCTGAGCTAACGTCTGTGCCCATTTTCCTGTATTTTGTATATGGGATGCCACCACAGCATGGCTTAATGAGCACCTGGGATCTGAACCGGCAAACCCGGGGCCACCACAGCAGAGCATGTGAATTTAACCATTATGCCACAAGGCCGGCCCCATGTTAGCCATTTTTAAGTGTACAGTTCAGTAATGTTAAGCACAGTCACATTATTGTGCAACCAATCTCCAGAACTCTTTTTTTTTTTTTTTTTAAAGATTTTATTTATTTATTTTTTCCCCCCAAAGCCCCAGTAGATAGTTGTGTGTCATAGCTGCACATCCTTCTAGTTGCTGTACGTGGGACGCGGCCTCAGCATGGCCGGAGAAGCAGCGCGTCGGTGCGCGCCCGGGATCCGAACCCGGGTCGCCAGCAGTGGAGCGCGCTCACCTAACCACCAAGCCACGGGGCCGGCCCACCAGAACTCTTTTCATTCTGCAAAATTAAAACTCTATACCTATTAAACAATAGCTCTCTATTTCTCCCTCCTCCCAGCCCCTGGCAACCAACCATTCTACATTCTTTATCTATGAATTTGACTATTCTAGGAAACTCATGTAAGTGGAATCATACAGTATTTGTATTTTTGTGACTGGCTTATGTCACAAAACATAGGTAATATCCTCAAGATTCATCCACGTTGTAGTATGTGTCAGAATTTCCTTCCTTTATACAGTTGAATAATATTCCATTGTATGTATATACCACACTTTGTTTATCCATTCATCTGTTGATGGATGCTTAGGTTGCCTCCACCTTTTGGCTATTGTAAATAATGCTGCTATGAACAGGGATGTACAAATACCCCTTTGATACTCTGCTTTCAATTCTTTTGGGTATATACCCAGAAGGGAGACTGCTGCATCCGTCTAGTCATCCTATTCTTAATTTTTTGAAATACCACCATACTGTTTTCCTTAGAGGCTGCATCATTTTTCTTTCCCACCAAATGTGCAAAAGAGTTCTAATTTCTCCATGTCCTCACCAACACTTATGTTTTTTTTTTTAATAGTAGCCATCCTAATGGGTGTGAGATGGTTGCCTTTGTTTTTGAATCTTTTATAAATTAAACCATTCAATACGTATTATTTTGTGCCTGGCCTCTTTTGTTTAATATCATTTTTGTGAGAATCATCCATGTTATTGCATAGAACAATATTTAATTAATTTTCAATGCTTTATAATATTCTGTTAAATGAATTTGTTACAACTTCTTTATCCACTGTAATGTTGAGGGTCTTTGGGGTTGTTTCTAGTTTTTGATTATTGTTCATACTACTAATATGAACATTCTTAACGTCTTTTTTGTGTACACACGAATGCAATTCTGTTGAATATATACCTAAGAGTGAGTGGAATTGCTAGGTCATAATGTCTGCATATATTTAGCCTTAGTAGATACTGCCAAACAGTTTTCCAAAGTTTTTGTACCAATTTACACACCCAACAACAGTATATGAGATTTCTAGTTGCTCCACATTCTCACCAACACTTAGTTGTTTTACTCTTAGCCATTCTGGTGGGTAAAAAGTGGTATCTAACTGTGGTTTAAATTTGCATTTCCCTGATGAATAATGAGGTTGGCCACCTTTTCAGATGTGCATTGCCGTTTGAATGTTCTCTTGTGATGTGCATACTAAGTCCCTTGCCCATTTTTTAGTAATTTTTTTTCCTGTTTTTTTCTTTGTAACTTAAAAGAACTTCTTTATTCATTCTGAATGAGTCCTTTGTTAGAAATATATACTGCATATCTCTTTTTTCAGTCTGTGGCTTGCCTTTTCATTCTCTTAAAATGGTATCTTTTGATGAACAAAAGTTCTTTATTTTCATGTAGTCTAATTTATCACTGTTTTCTCTTATGGTTAGTGACTTTCGTGTCCTGTTTAAGAAATCCTTGTATATCTTAATAGCACAAAAATATTCTCCTGTGTTATCTTCTAAAGGTGTAATTGTTTTTACTTTTCACATTTAGATCTAATCGAGCTGGATTTTTTTTTTTTGGTCATGTGAGGTAGAGATTAAGATGATATTTTCTCCATACGGATATCCATTGGAGAAATGGAATCACTTATGAAGAAGTCTATCTTTTCCCCCACTGTATTACAACATCCTCTTTGTTATAAGTCAAGTGTCAGTGTGTTTCTGGTGCCTCTAGTCTGTTCCATTGACCTATTTTTCTCTCGTGTCAATACCACACTGCCTTAATTACCTAGAACTATAGTAACTTGTGATATCTAGTGTAAGTTTTTTCAGCTTTGTTCTTCTTCAAGATTATCCTGGCTGTTTTTGGCCCTTGGCCCTTTGTATTTCCATATACAATTTAAATTTTCTTGTCAAGTTCCACATTAAAAAAAAAAACTGCTGGATATTTTTGAAGTTTACATTGAGTCTATGGATCAATTTTGGGGAAACTGATATCTTTACAATATTATGTGCTCCAATCCACAAACATGGTATATCCCTCCATTTATTTAGATTTTCTTTGATGTCTATAAATAATGGTTATAGTTTCTGTTTAGAGATCTTGCACATCTTTTGTTAGAATTATTCGTATTTGATTTGTTATGTTATTGTAAATGGTATCAAGTTTCAAATCTAATTTTCTAATTATTTGTTGTGGATATTTAGAAATACAACTAATTTTTGTGTATTGACCTTGTTTCCAGCAGATTTGCTTAATTTACTTATTAATTCTAATAGTTTATCTATAGATTGAGCTGGATGGATCCTTAATTTTTAGTCTTCTTTACTATTCAAATATTTTCTTCCAAACTATTCATTTTAAGACTATACACTTTCCTCTGAGAGTGACTTTAGTTGCATCCCACATGTTTGGTTATGTAACATTTTCGTTATCATTCAATTAAAATATTTTCCAATTCCATTGATATTGCTTCTCGACCCATGGGTTATTTAGTAGTGCACTGCCTAATATGCTAACATTGCAGAATTATCTACTTATTTTTTGTTATTGATTTCTTGCTTAATTCCATTTTAGTCATAGACATAATCTGTATGATTTCAATTCTTTCAAGTTTTTAAATTTATTGTATGAACCAGCATTAGGTCAATGTTGGTAAAAGATCTATGTGAACATAAAAGATATTTACTCTGCAGTTGATGGGTGCAGTTGATATTTAGAACATTTAAGTTAAGCCAAGTCTATGAATTGTGTGTTTCAAATCTTCCATATCCTTACAGTTTTGTTTGCTTGCTTTTGTCTGTTTGTTCTATCAGTTTCTGAAAGATGTGTGCTAAAATCTCCCACTCTGATTGTGGATTTGTCTATTCCTTCTTTTGGATATGCCAATTTTTGTGTTATATATTTTCAGACCAATGTTATTAGAAACATACAAATTTAGAATTGTTCTATCTGCCTGGTAGATTGACCCAATTACCGTTATAAAATATCCTTCTTTATCTCTAGCAACACTTCTTACACTAAATCCTACTTTGTGTGATATTAGTACTGCTTCAACAGCTATTTTAGTGTTTGCATGGTATTTCTTTTTCCATCCCTTCACTAGTATATCTCTTGTAAACTCAAATAGTTAGATCTTTGTTTTATCTGGTCTGCCACTTTCTGTCTTTTAATGGAAATATTTAATCCATTCATATTTAATGTAATTTCAGACGTATTCTGGTTTAAACCTACCATCTTGCTAATCTTTTGGTCCTTCTTATTCTATATTCCTCTTTCTTTCCTTGTCTTGTTTTGGATTTATCAAATTTTTTTATTATTTCATCACTACCCCCATAAGCTTGTTAGTAATATATTCTTTTACTACTCACTTAGTAAAAGTGATTACAAATGCAATCTTATTTTATTAAAGTCTATTATAAAGTAGTACTTTTCCACTTCCTAGACAATGGGATGATGTTACAATTCTTTAACTTCATTTTTCCCTCCTAGTCCTTTATACTACTATATAATATTTTAATTCTACATATATTTTAAACCCACAAGAATTTATTGTTGTTTTATGTGTTTTTTTTTTCTTTAGGAAGATTTGCCCTGAGCTAACATCTGTTGCCAATTTTTCCATATTTTATATGTGGGTCACCACCACAACATGGCCTCTGACAAGTGGTGTAGGTCCATGCCCAGGAACTGAATCTGGGCTGCCAAAGTGGAGCGTGCCAAACTTAACCACTAGGCCACAGGGCTGACTCCTATTGTTGTTTTAAATATTTAATATTCATTTAATTTTACCAAAATATTTACCCTTTCCATTGCTTTCCAAACTTTTCTGGGTTATCATGCTTCCATCTGGAATCATTTTCCTTCTGTCTCAAATACTCCCTCCTATACTTCTTAGTGTAGTCCTGTTGGCAATACATCCTGTCATTTTCTGTGTCTAAAGATGTCTTTGTTTTACTTTAAATTTTGAAAGATATTTTTACTGGGCATAGAATTCTAGGATGACATTTATTTATTTTTCAGTATATTAAAGATATTATTGAATTGTCTCCTGACTTCTGTTGTATCTGATAAAATATTAACTATCACTCTTTTTGTGGCTTCTTGGAGGATAATAAGTAGCTTTTAAGATTTTTTCTTTGTATTTTGTTTTCAGCAGTTTTATTATGTTGTATCCAGGTGTAGGTTTCTTTGAATTTATTCTGCTTGTTGTTTGCAGGGCGTGGATCTGTAGCTTACTGTCATTTGTCAATTTTGGAAAGTTCTCAGCTGTTATCTTCAAATATGGCTTCTGTTCCATGATCTTTCCTCCCCTCTGGGACTCCAATTACATGCTCATGAGATCCTTCATCATCATGTTCCATCTGTCTCTTACATTCTTTCTTACATTTTCCACTTTTTGTGATCTCCTTCCTTTCATTTCAATATTTTCTTCTGAACTCTCTTTTAGATCATGAATCCTCTCTTCAACTGTATCTAATTTGCTGTTAAACACATCAAGTAAGTTCTTAATTTCAATTATTGTATTTCAGTTCAATCATTTCCATTTGGTTACTTTTTTAAATTGAGATGAAATTGATATATAATATTGCATTTGTTTTAGGTCTACAACATAATGATTTGAGATATGTATATACTGTGAAATGATTACCACAATAAGTTTAGTTAACATCCTGGTTACTTTTTATAGATTCCAATTCTTTAGTAAAATTTTCCATTTTGTCATCTATTTTCTTGATCACATTGATCAGTTATTTTAAAGTCCCTGTCTGATAACACCAATGTTTAGATCACCTATGGATTTGTTTTTGTTGCTCATTTTTCACTTTCTTTGTTTCTGAGCATTCCTGAAGAAGGTCACCAAGTTACACTAATTGAATCAGTTACAAGTCCATGTAGCAAATTTTAGGCCTCATTCCAGCTTGGACAACATTTTAGCCATCTCTTTGTAACTCTTTCATATTCTTCATAAGTGCTAACTCTTTCCTACACTCTCAAATGGTCGGTCCCATTCCTGCCTCCCTCTTGTCAGCTGATGACCTGAATCTCTGAATTTATTAAGGTTTGAATTTATTGAAGTCTCCACCTCAAGATTTCTCTGTTTGTTTATCAATCTTCTTTTCCTTCACTCCTGACTCAGAGGAAGACATGTCTCTCCTCTTTCGTTAAAGAATCTCTGACCTTGATCTCATCTTAGTTGACTCCTAAGCCTTGCCCTATTAATTATTACTCGTCTTTCTTGAATCTCTTAATCTCCTCTGGTTCATTATTTTCTGTCAGTAAACATGCTCAAATATCTCCATCCCAAAACAAACAAAAAAACCAAACCTTGTTTCAATCCTGTTGCCTTCAATGACTACTACTTCTAAGCAGTTATGATGGTAAACTTTTTCAAAAAGTAATCTGTATTCATTCTCAACTTCCTTACCACCCACTCACTACTTGCAATTCAGTTTTTATCTCTATCACTCTACAGAAACTCTTTTCAACAACCTCCTTTGACCTACATCCTAAATCCAGTGGCCTCTTCCCAGTATTCATCTTCTTTGTTCTCTTTATAATGTGGTCAATTGCCCCTTGACTCTCCCTCGCCTTTGGCTTCTCTGACATTTTTTCTTGGATCTTCTGCTTCTCTAACATCTTCCTTCTTCCACTCTCTCAGTGTAGATGTTTTCTAAGCCTCTGTTCTGAGTCATCTTATTTCCTTCTTTCTCTGCTTTTTTCCCCCTTTTGCTGCCACATTCACATTTCACAACTTCTTTTATTACCTTAAGGCAGATGACTCCCAACTGAAAAATTTATTTCCAAGTCCATTTTCACTCTTGACTAAGCTACCTACTGGACATCTGTTCTTGGATGTCCTATTAACCCCTCAAATTCAACATGTTCAAATTGCGAGTTTCTCCCCAAATCTGCTTCTTTTCCTGACTATCTCTCCCTGTTAAAGGTACCAAGAAGCTCCCAGTAACTCAAGCCTAAAAATTCGTGGTCATCATTGACTCCTTCATTTTCGTGTTCCTCCCTCCAACAAATGAGACACTATGTTCTGTTAATCTCTAAAACGCTTTTTACATACGCCTCTTCCTTCCATCATTACCACTCTAAGTTATTACTTTTGCAATCACTTACTGTACTTTGGTTCCTATTTCTTCATCTTCTAATCTATCTGGCTTGCTGCCAGTATACCAATGTTGCTTAATATATGCTGAATGAATAACCTAAGCACGGTTTTAATTATATTACCTGCTGCCCACCTCCCTATTGTTGACTAAATGAAATTCAGACTTCTAAATGAAATTCCGACTAAATGAAATTCAGCCCTCTGAATCTAATTCTCGAATCTATCTGTATTTTTCCAGCTATAAATCTTTCATATACTCTGTGTTTCCACCATTTTTCAAGCTGTGTCCTGCAATACAATAGTGCCCTTCAGGAGGTTAATACTTCTTCCTTGATAAAAAAAAGAAATGTTCTTTGATAATTAAATGTAACCAATGGCAAATAGCTTTCCCGCACAATCTCTCAAAGCTTTTACTATTCTAATACACTGTGGATTTCTAGTTGAGGGGGAAATTGTGTGGTTATTTCTCAATGTGATTTGACCATGAACCCTATTTAAGGGACCATCACTTATCTCACTAGACACTAATGTTCCCAGGAACACATTTTGGAACAGGCTCATACAGATGCTTCTTTATTCCCCAAACATACTCCCTTTCTAACATCATTTCTTAGATTAGAACAGTGGTTCTCACCAAGGTTGATTTTGCCCTCCAGGGGAAATTTAGCAATGTCTAGAGACATTTTGGTTGTCAGAACTGGGAGGGGTATCTCCTGGGTAGAAGCCAGAGATGATGCTAAACATCCTACAATGCACAGGACAGCCCTCCAGCAAAAAATTACTCCAGCTCAGAATGTCAATAGTGCCAAGGGTGAGAAACCCTGATCCTCCCCTCACATCTTCTTTCCTCTGCCATCTTAAAGTCCAGATCAAATATTTTCTCTTCAGTGAATGCTTGATTTTGCCACTTAGATTTTCTCCCTTCTAAGGGACAAAGTCTACAGCATTTTGAATATTTCACTCTTATAGCATTTATCTGGTTATTTCCCATATTATACTTACTTATGTACACTTAGAACATCTTATATGAGCCTAAGATGTTTTTAAGGGTAGGGACAATATTGTGATCATTTTTTTCTTCACATACCTAGCACAGTAGTAACAGGAAGTTCTTGTTTGAAGAACATAATGAAGCTTTATTTAACTTCCTTTTCAGTCACCTAAATTTAGCTGTTCACCCTGTCTTGTCAGTTTTTCCTTCATGTTTTCCCCACACCTTCTTTTTTCCCTTCGATATCCATTGCCATTGCCCAACTTCAGGCATTATGACTTGGTGCCCTTGACGCCAGCCCTGATATCAGTTCCCCTACGTTAAACCCAGCATATATGGGGTTAAAACCAAAAGCACTGGTACCTTTTGCCTACTTCTCTAAGTTACATTCATATGTAAATGTAAGTTTTTAAAATCTTTGTATCCCTCAACTTCACAAGGCAGATAGAAGTTACAAACTGTTGAAAACACAAGTGACCTCATAGTGGGCTTACTGAAGACTTGGCTAGTTACGGGCCTTTTGATGTTTTATTACAGGAAACTGATATCCAGAGAATATCAAGAAACTGAAGCTTCTCAGACTCCAACTCCTTGGCTTCCTGGCACCAGAACCCACCCTGCACCACGAAGACAGACAACCAAGGAGACCCACCTGGGGATTCCCTTATCTCACCACCCTCCTCCCTGCAAGCAGCCTCACAAGGCCAAACGCAGGCTGGTGGGAAAGCGCTAACCAGCAAGGCCACAGGCTCCCCCTCCCTACAAGCAGCTACATTCCTCACAACCCTTAAAACCCCTTGCCTCCCATCTTTCAGGGAGACGGGATGAATTTGAGGGCTCACTCTTGTCTCTTGGCTGATGTCACCCCAAATAAAAACCCTTTCCTTGCCATAAGCCTGGCACTCCAGTTTTTATTTGGTCCCTCTTGCGAGGTGGGTAAAGAACCTGTGTATGCGTCTGGGAACACCCCTACTACAACAATGGGGAGGGAAAAGTGTGTCAAGGAGAGAGCTCCACCCTCAAGTCAGACAGGCCTCAATCTGACCCCTGGCTCTGCACCTTCCTGCCTGCGTAACCCTGGGTAAAGTACTTGTCCTTCCCAGGAATTGTAGTTCTCCCTCCAATGTGGAGGTGATTATATCTGCTTTGTGAGGATATAATTCGTGAGGATCAGAGATAAATATATGAAGTACCTGAATCACAGTGGGTGCTCCAGAAATGGCCTCTGATAGTCAATAGCTTCTGAAGGGTTCTTCCTACCCCAGCCTCGGCTCCAAAGTCTCTTCTTTGATTCTCTGTCACCCACAAAGTCTAAGCTGCCAGTATTCGGGGCTTTGAATATTCAGTACCAACTTACTTACTCAAAGAAACTTACCTCCAATTCTCCTTCCCAAACCCTCTGCTTCTGACAAACTTGTCCCTCACTCTACTTCAAACAGGCCTGAGCTGAGCATTCTCATCTCCACCCTCTGGTTTATGCGGTTCTCCCTCTTGGGAACCTCTCTTCTCCTATATACAAATCCTACCCATCGTTCTGTCTCAGTCTTATCTGTTTGTTCCATAAAGTCTCCTTAACCCTCTCAACCTACAGGGATCTTTTCTTTTCTGAATATTTGTAGTCCTTATAGTCTTTCACTAATGAGTCGACTAATGTCCTTTGCCTGATGATGTTTCTCATCTGGGGAACCATTAAAATGCACTTTCTGTGATTATCTAGCTTTTGTGTGTTTTCTTGATTTCTCATTTCAGATTGTAAGCCGCTGGAGGACAATGACTATACTTCACCAAAGTTGCCTTGCACGTACTAGAGACTCCAAAAATATTCAGTCCAAAATATCCAGTCTCCTCTTAATTTGGAGCATGTCTTAAAATGCCTCTTCTCTTAAACCTCATGCCCACCTTTAGAGGGTTCCTCTGGCACAGGCAAAAATGGAGAGTGATATCAAGGCCCCGGACTTAACATGGATTAAACAGGGCAGCCGGGAGAGGGAGGTGTGCCCAGGCTCTGAGAGAATTCTTATAAACAAGAACAAAGGCAATAAGACACTAACATTTTAATTAATAATTTTAGTGGCTTATCCAAAATAATCCCCCTGATTTGGGAGGATTAAATTCCACTTGACAAACTACCAATCCAAGTGGAAAGATGGAGACATGTGCTGCTCTGGTAGTTACAACAGAGCCTGGTGGGACAGGAGGGGTCATCCAGCAAAGTCACAGCTGGTGGGGGCTGTTGTCCCCAGACAGGTGAAAACAAGCCTGGACCAATCACCAGCGTCTTAAAACCAACAACAACAATTTGGAAATAATTTCAAACCTATGGAGAAATTATAACAGGAATAGTGCATAATACACACCATATACCCTTTAATCAGATTTACCATTTTTGCCCATTTTATTATTTGTGCTCATTTTCTTTTTTTTTTTTTTTTGAGCCATTTGAGAGTAAGCAACATATATCAAGGCTGCTTACGCGTAAATACTTCAATGTATATTTCCTAAGAGTAATGCTATTTTCATGTGTGACTACGGCAGAGTTACCAGCTTCAGTAATTAAACATTGATAATATTCTTTTACCTAATCTACCATCTGATCAAAACATTGTTTATAGCATTTCTCCCTCCAATATAGGCAGTCCAGGGTGAGCGATTGAATTTAGTTGTCATGTTCCTTTAGTCTCCTTTGTTCCGAAATACTTCCATAATTTTTCTTTTATAACATCAATATTTATAAAGAATATAGTTTCTTTTTAAAAAATAAAATGTTTGTAGATTGAAAACTCTAAAGATTCCACAAAAAAACATAGAACTAATAAATGAATTCAGTAATGTTTCAAGATATAAAAGCAACATACAAAAATTAGTTGTGTGTCTATACACTTACAGTGAATAACATGAAAAAGAAATTAAGAAAATAATAGGATCAAAGAAATTATAAAATATTTAGGGGTAAACTTGACCAAGGAGGTTTTACAAGGAGGTGAAAGACTGACACACTTAAAACTACACAACATTGTTTAGAGAAATTAAAGACACAAATAAACGGAAAAGCATTCAATATTCATGGATTGGAAGACTCAATATTGTTAAAATGTCTATACTACCCAAAGTGATCTACAGATTCAGTGAAATCCCTATCAAAATCTCAAAGGCATTTTTTTTGCAGAAATAGGAAAAAAAAAATCTTAAAATTCATATAGAATCTCAAAGGACCCCAAATAGCCAAAGCAATCTTAAAATAGAAAAACAAAGCTGGAGGCTTCACACTTCCTAATTTCAAAACATATTACAAAGCTACAGTAATCAAAACAGTATGGTACTGGCATAAAGACAGACATATAGACCAATGAAACAGAGTAGAAAGCCCAGAAATAAACCCTCACATATATGGTCTACTGATCTTCCACAAGCATGCTAAAGTACACAATGGAGAGAGGATAGTCTCTTCAACAAATAGTGTTGAAAAATTGGATATTCACATGCAAAAGAATGAAGTTGGGCCTTTCCCTACACCATATACAAAAGTTAACTCAAAATGGATTAAAAACCTAACTGTAAGATCTGAAACCATAAAACTCTTAGAAGAAAGCTTAGGGGGAAAGCTTCATGACATTGGATTTGGCATGAGTTCTTGGATATGACATCAAAAGTATAGGCAACAAAAGCAAAAATAGACAAGTGGGACTACATCAAACTTAAAAACTTCTGCACAGCAAAGGAAACAATCAACAGAGTGAAAAGGCAACTTATAGAAAGAGAAAAAATATTTGCAAACCATATACTGGGTAAAGGGATAGTAGAACACAGAATATATAAAGAACTGATACAACTCAACAACAAAAAATAAACAATCCAGTTAAAAAAGGGGACAAAGGATTTGAATAGACATTTCTCCAAAAAAGAGATACAGGTGGCCAAGAAATGTATGAAAAGGTGCTCAACAACACTAATCATTAGGGAAATGCAAATCAAAACCACAACAAGATGTCACCTCACACCTTCAGGGTGGCCACTATCAAAGAGACAGAAAATAACAAATGTTGGCTAGGGTGTGGAGAAAAAAGGAACTCTTGCACAGTGTTGGTGGGAATGCAAAATGGTGCAGCCACTATGGAAAATAGTATAGGTTCCCCCAAAAAATTAAAAGTAGAACTACCATATGATCCAGCAATCCCACTTGGGTATACAGCCAAAAGGATTAAAAGCAGGATCTTGAAGAAATATTTGAACATCCACGTGCATAGCAGTATTATTCACAATAGCTAAGAGGTTGAAGCAACCTAAATGTCCACCAATAGCTATTATGAATGGACAAAGAAAATGTGACATATACATATATACATATACAATGGAATATTATTCAGCATTAAAAAAGAAAGAAATTCTGTCAAAGGCTGCAACATGAGTGAAACTTGAGGACATTATGCTAAGTGAAATAAACCAGTCATAAAAAGACAAATACTGCACAATTCCACTTATATGAAGTATGTAAAGTAGTCAGACTCTTAGAAACAGCCAGTAGAATGGTGGTTGCCAGAGACTTTAGGGAAGGGGAATAGGGATCCAGAATTTCAGTTTTTCAAGACAAAAAAAGTTCTAGAAATCTGCTGTACAACAATGTGCATATAGTTAACACTACTGAACTATACACTTAAAAATGGTTGAGATGGTAAATTTTATGCTATATGTTTTTTATCACAATAAAATAACCAACTAAACAGATAAAACATTTGCAGTTTGGGGTTTGTTGAATGACTCCTCATGGTTGGATTCTGGTGATGCCAAAACACTACTAAAGTCATGTTGTAGTCTTCTCAAGGTGTCCATTGTGGAGGCACATGATGTCCATCTGTCCCTCACTGCTGGTGTTAATTTTTTTGTTTTTGTTTTTGTTTTTTCTTTTTGGTGAGGAAGATTGGCCCTGAGCTAAAATCTGTGCCAATCTTCCTCTACTTTGTATGTGGGTCACCACCACAGTGTGGCTGATAAGTGGTGTAGGTCCACACCTGGGATCCAAACCCACGAACCCAGGCTGCCAAAGTGTAGCCTGCGAACTTAACCACTATGCCACCGGGCCAGCCCCCACTGATGCAAATTTTGATGAAGACATGTTCATATTTTCCCACTGGATATTTACTCTGCTTCCTTTTGCAACTGATGAACAATCTGTAGGGAGACACTTTGAGACTATGAAAATATCTTGCTTCTTACCAAAATTTGCCCTAAAGTTAGCATCCATTGATCCGTTCTTGTCTATACAAATCTTTACTATGATGGCTTAAAAATGATGATTTTTCAAAATGAAAAATTTTCAAATATTTTCAGCCATGATTTCCTTCACATTTGTTGACTGCACTTGACACTCTGCTATAAGTGAAAGCCTTTCCTTCTCATTTATTCATTTATTCACTCATTCATTCATTCCTTTATGTATTTATAATTGGCATGGACTTACACATTCCTATTTTTTTTTTTTGTGAAGGAGATCAGCCCTGAGCTAACATCTATTGCCAATCTTCCTCCTTTTTTTTCCCCAAAGTCCCAGTAGATAGTTGTATGTCATAGTTGCACATCCTTCTAGTTGCTGTGGGACGCGGCCTCAGCATGGCCAGAGAAGCGGTGCGTCGGTACACGCCCGGGATCCGAACCCGGGCCGCCAGCAGCAGAGTGCGCACACCCAACTGCTATGCCACGGGGCCGGCCCACACATTCCTATTTTTTAATGGTCTATAATTCATTACTGTCCTCCATTATTTTAGTGCTCAAATTGTTCCAGAATTGGCCAGTGGGAGCCCCTTCCAACTGCTCCTGTGTCCTTGTGCCCTCATCATTTTTTGAGCACTTGCTTACTTTCTGGCAACACAAAATGTTTAGCATCTGTTTAAATCCTAAGTAAAATCAAGAGAGAGGGAGGAGAAAAGCAAAGAAGAGAAAAAAGTGAAATACTAGGAGGCAACAGAAAGAGAGAAATCAGGAGGAGCACTGTGCAGGGATTCCGATCCATTGGCCCCCATCTGTGAGACCTAGCCCATCTCCCCCACCACCCTTACCCCATCCTAGAGAGCAGAGTTGTGCCTGTGAGAGACTGAGGTGGACTCTGTATGCTGGGCCTTTGGAAGCAATAGGCTTTGGATATTGGTCATGACTCTGTCAGGTGCAAATGATGGAAACTCAACACAAGCAGGAGGAGAGAAAGATTCAGAACTTATTGGCTTATATAACTAAAAATAGTGGGGTCAGTTTCAAACAAAGCTGGGTCTGGATGCTTAAATGGATGCCACTAATCGATCAATGTCTCTTCATCTCTCCCTCTCTCTCGCTCTCTTTCTCTCAGTTCTGCTTGGCTTTATTCTGTCTTGGCTTTATTCTTGGTCAGCCTCTTCTCCAAAGTTGGCAGAGGTGCCCCCTGTCCAACTAATAGGATTAATCCTACTAGTTTAGCAACTCCAGCACCTGTTTCCCAATGATTGTGACAAAATCCCAGGAGTGTCCCTGTGCCTGAACCAGTCACTGTGCTTGGGAGGGGCTGTACTCTCATTGGCCAGTCCTGGGCTATGTGCTCCCCTCTAGAGCAGAAGTGTGGGTGAAGTCCCCCAAACCACATGGGTTGAGACTGGAGGGAGGGACGGTTCCCCAAATAGACCTTGGGAGGACTCTTACCAAAACGGAGGAAAGGGATAGTGGGAAGGCTAACAGAAAATTTCACTGTGTGTGGAACACAGTGCACTTGGTGCCAGAATTTTGACACTGAGATGCACAAATAAACCACAACCCAGCCTCTTTGCTGTGACAACCTCTCTCCCTTCACACAAGGCCCCTTACAAGAAAGAAAACCTTAACTGTCCCTCGTCAAGACAGGCGTCTGTCCATCTGACTTTGCTTCTGGCCTGGGAAGTGTTGTTGGCCACCTGTCCCCACCAACAGGTAGGAGAGGAGGGGGATTCGCCCCCAGGAGCACAGAGGAAGTGAACAAGCCCTGAGCCCTGTGTGGGGCGGCTCTCTCTCCATCTGGACAGGCATCGTTTCATCGTTTCTTTCACGCCCGTGGCAGGCCCAATAGGGAAATGTCAGTCACGGCGGTGTGTTACGTCATGTCAGGTGGCAGTCGAATGCGCTGTGAGCCTAAGCTGACAGGAAAGCTCTGGCAATCTGCTTATCTGGATGCCACACTTGCTGAGTAAAGGGTCATTATCAGAATTATTCACACAGAATTACAGCAGTTGGAAGTCTGCAGATTATTCATTACATCACCCTCATTTGAGTCACTCAGCACAGATTGAACCGCACAGAGCCTGCGCTCACCCTTTCCCCCTATCTCCTCCCTCCTCCCCTCCCTTTTCCTGGCGCATTAGAAGCTTCTCCCCCCCCCCCCCACCAGCCAGAGTGAGAAGTTACGTTAGGTCAGCCTCAGGCACTGGCTTTCCTGCTGCCCAGGATCTCTTAGTTCTGAGTTCATTGCACCGATCTGAGCAGAGTTACACACCAGGAGGCCTCTGGAGGGAGAGGCGTTGGGATGTTTGGCAATTAAACCCATTCCTAGAACAGTCCCACCGCTGACTTTGGTATCAAAATGTCAAAACAAGCAACTTAATTGACCTGTTAAATTTCGGGTCTGGTTCCCACAGCAGCTTCCCACTTAACACCCACCTTGCAAAGGAAAAGACACGAGTATTTAGAGGAGGAGGCACCTTCCAGAACCCGTAGACCCACCAAAATGTTCCCCAGCTTGCTCACATGTGCCAGCCTGGGTCACCACCCTCACCACTCCTACCCTCCTGCACCTCCTCATCCAACAAGCCTGTACCTGCAACCCTCACACGCAGAGCTCACCCAGCACACGTACAGCCCCATGCAAAACCCAACAGAACTGACAGTCGAAGCCGGAATGGGGAATGTGGTTAACAAGATGGGTTCAAAGGTGTGGGCGTCTTCCAATAATGACGCATGAGAATAACGTTCCTTGAACTTCAAGGCAAGCATGGCCCCGGGAGGATCAAAGCTTGTGGGGAAGGGAGAAATTCTCTGTAGCCTATTTACTGATCTATTTTTAAAATGTGTTTCAAATTCCTAAGTATATATATAGTATTTTAAATAATACTCTAGAACCAGGCAGAAATTCCCTGCCTCCCTCCTATCTCTGGGCACAGCTGCTCCAGAGAACAGTGTCTTTGGAACACGGTGATCCTAACATATTGCACAAAAGCAGGATCTCAGTCTGTTAACTTTTTTAGGTTCTGAGTGGGCCAGATGTTCCTCTTGTTCTTATAAGCCCAGAGGCCAGAGAGTCAGGAAGGGATTCTGGAATGTGTCCAGCCAAACTTCTAATTACCCAGAGCAGTGGAGGGATCTACCCAAAGACACAGCTATCCAGAGAATACCCAGGGGTAGACCCTATGTGTTCATCTCCCAGGGCTGCCGTAACAAAGTACCACAGCCTGGGTTGCTTACACGACAGAAATTTGCTGTCCGCCGATTCCAGAGGCTGGAAGTCCCAAATTAAGGCGTCAGCAGGGTTAGTTCCTTCTGAGGGCTGTGAGGGAATGATCTGTTCCAGGCCTCTCTCCTTTTGGGGATGGACATCTTCATCTCCACATGGCATTCTCCCTGCTGGTGTCTCTGTGTCCAAATTTTCCTTTTGTATAGGACATCAGTCATTTTAGATTAGGGCCCACGCTGTTGACCTCATCTTCACTGGATTACCTCTGTAAAGACCCTCTCTCCAAGTAGGGTCACATTCTGAGGTACTGAGGGGTTTAGGGAGCCAAGAGATATTTTGGGGGAGGGCACAATTCAACCCATAACACCCTGGTTTTCTTGACCTCTTGCTCAGTTGTGTTTCTCAAGGTAGTGCCTTGGCACTAATGCCTCATGATTTTTCTGTCAAATCTTTTCAGTGGTGGAGTACTTTTGACAAACTCTCATGTTCACGGCTTATGGGAGTTCTTAAAATCTGAGATTCATGAGATCAGAAACATGGGCTTTCTTCCCCATAAGATCTCAGGGCCATCAGCTGCTGAAGGCCAGAAGGAGTTTTGAATGGCCCCCTGGTAATGTGGACTTCCAGTTCCCCTTGGCCCAGTTCTGAGCTGCTCTTGGCCGTGGTCTCTATATTCCAGGCAGCAGCTGTAGAATAGCAAGTGGCAATGAGGACGTCTGTACTGGGTGCTTAGGGGTCACTCTAGTTAAAAGGAGCAAAACCATACCATGGTGCCCTGCCCGCTACTCTTCTCTTTACTCCCAGTCAACTGAAGTCCAGGTGCTTCCAGCCTCTGGAAACAAGTGAACTGACAGGTAGTCCCGGCCTTTGGCCTTTGCAAACGGGGATGGCTTGGTGATCACCTCCAGCTTTAACTAAAGTCTCCGGGCAAGAGAGTGATAACAGAGTCACCCTCCTTTCTACATTTTCTAGTCCCAGACAAGGAAAAACAAACCAATTTGTCCCTGAGAAAACTTCTACCTGTTCAATTGCACCCCATTCCTTCCTCCACACCCTGGCCTCTTGCCCCCTCCCCCAACTTGTTACTCCTGATCCAAGAGGTGAACGGCTTCTTCTGAGCTGGGTTCCTGTTTCATCTTCTTCCTGTTAATTAACGTGAAGTACCGTTGCTGAGAAGTGTCCAACTGTTTATTTCAGAACAGGCAAGTCAGAACACAGCTCTACCAACCACAGCAGGAGAAAGAAGTGACAAAGGTACGCGGCTCTTCCAGACGAGAGCCATGGGCACTGGGGTTCCAGTATCAGGGAGAGAAAGGTGTTCATTTTTAGGACATAAAGTTCAGGGCCTTAGAGATCCTCTCTGGCAGGCCAGCCTTACCAGTATGCAAAGCAGGGCCTCACTATAGGTGGAGGGGCTTCAAGCAGGGTCGACTGCCCATAGCCACTTTTCACAACATTATCAACTCCTATCCCCAAATTACACTATTAGAAATTCTATCCTTTGGCTTATACAGGTTTTGAAGAGCCCTTTTAAAATGCAAATACTCTCAGAGAGTATTTTATTGTAGCAAGCAAGACTCTTCAAAATTGGAACACAACTTCCCACGGTGGTCAGGATGGGCTATTGAAGAGTTAGGGAGAGAAGTGGTCAGAGGAGCAAGGATAGGCCCCAAGAGCTGAGTGGGGGTGAGGGACCCTGGAGAGAAACTTCATTTTCTTGGGGATTTTGCTCAGGGATAGCCTTGCTCTGTGGTTACTGATCAAAAATGTCAAGCTGGGGTCGCTTTAGTCACTGCCATCTACAAAAGAGGACAAAGACCAGTTTGTGGTCAGGAAGTCCAAGGCAAGAGGTTGGACTTGGGGAAGGTTAAGTTTGAAATGCATTAGCCTTGTGAAAATGGTCTTTAGTCAGTGAAGGAAGTTTTAAATGAGAGGAGAACCTGATAGACGGGTTCTTTATATTTTTTCTGTTTTACTGTAGAATATTCATGGGAAAAAAAAAACCAGAATTCCTCGGGCATTTTTTCCTTTCAAGAACGCTCACAACTAAGGGATAAATATCACAACTCAAACGACTCTTTCTTTTTCTTGTGCTGTGAAAGACCTCAAAGGGGGGTTTCTACCCTGTGCTGCGTGATTAAGATATTGTTATAAGACTGGGGGTCGAGTACTTTAAATTGGGGGAAAAAAATTAAAAAGAGGCCTGCATGCTGTGGAAGTTCCCAGGCTTTCATAGGTAATACAGACTGGTTCCCTGCAGCCCACAAATCAAAAGTTTGGGCTCCTTTGTGCGAGGAATTTGCATCTGAGGCAAAGATTTATAGTGAATGGCCACCAGATGGTGTCTTAGTTCTCCTCAAGTGAGTATTCCCGCTTTCTTTTGTTCTCTTTGCTGACGAGATCAGACATTTCATGGGAAGAACAATCAGTGCCAGGGAAGACGGTGTGACCAAAGGGGCAACAAGTATAAATTTATTTGTTCAGCCTGATGAGACTCCAAGCTCATAAATGTGGGAGCCACACTCACTGACCTAGAGCTAATATAAATGCATATTTCTTCACACGGTGGGATGCAACAATTAAAGTCGTATCAGCTCCCAACATGTATTCAGACCTGACTCAGTGTTAATTGCTCCCACCAAGCGTGTTGATGCTGGATTCATAGCTGATCTCTAGCTCTTGGGGTGTTTGGGTGACCTAGCTGTAGGGTGAGATAAACTCCATCCTTGTGGAGTCATCTTTATAAACCACACTGACTTTCTAAATAAATTGTATCAGTTTAATTTTTTAAAAATTATCTTTTAGAGACTAAAATAAATTTTTTTCTTTTCCACTAGAAAGAGAAAACAGGAATCCAAGTTGGAAAACTCTGTTCTAAATGAGCATAATGATCTTCATAATTTTCTTCTCTGCAGCAGACATTTTTACCGCGTTTCCAGAAGACTTCACAGTTATCCAGGATAACCGGTCTGATGTCCCTGTGTTATCAGATCTCCCCATAGATGCTTCCAGAATCTGGAGAGTGGTTGTGAGCTGATAGCAGAGCGGGAGTAAAGGTACCAACAATGACTCTGGGACTTGGGATCCTTGTACCATCATCAAATAGCCCTGTTCACCTCCTTGAACTGTGTCTTCTCTCCTTGGAAATGTTCGATGTCTGGCTGTCACTGCCAGTTTTATTATTTAGCACATGTGCACACACATGAACATTAGGCATAACATTAAGAAGGAAGAATCCTTGTCTACATCTTTTCCCTTTCACTTCCCAACTCCCCAGGCATCAATGTCCCAATTCCATTCTCCAGGGTTTATCTCAGAGCACAGAGACAAGGCAGGCCATGGTTGGGCCAGCCAGGACGTCATTTACTCCACCAGAGGGAAGACTCAACACACAGAGGACAATACCTGTAACTGCTCAGCGCCTGAGGTTGTCAGAGAAGAACGTGGTCAGATGATCCATGCTTCTGTGACTTATGCTCCCTGAAAATGCCATCTGTGGACTTGAAATCCGTTTCTGTGGGAAGCCAGCCCCTGGTGGCTTGGGACCCCAGCTCTCCTGTCTTACCTGTCAACTAAGAGCAGCAGCAGTGCGGCTGAAGGAAATATCACACCCATGGGAGTCAGCTCAACTGGTTAAACTCTCGGCTCTGCCGTGTGGAAGCTGTGTGGCTTTGCACTGATTGCTACTGGGAACAAGTTTCTACTCCATTCCCACGCCACAGTCAGAGAGGGTTGAGGGGGCCAAATAGGTCTTCGCCCTGAAGCCCTCAAAACCTGATTGCACTGCTGGCGGCGCGCCACCTGGTGGTTCATAGAGGTAAAGCAGCCACCTGAGGGGAGCACATTTTGGAGCAAGAGGGACTTTTTTAAATGGTTTAATCTTACCCCTTTATTTTCAGCGGAGGAAATTCAGGCTTAGAGAGGATGACTGGCTTGTCTGAATTCTCACAGTGGTAGAGTGTTGTGGTTAAGAACAAGCATTCTGGCGTCTCTGTGTCTGAATCTGGCCTTGGCAGTCAGGAGCTAGCAGTGTAACCTTGGGCAAGTTTTTTGTAACTTCTCAGTAATCAGTTTTCTTATCTGTGAAATGAGGGAAATAACGCTCACTACCTCAAGGGTTTTTAAGAAGATTAAACTAGTGCATGTAGAAGTGCTTAGAACTTTGCGTGACCTCAGTAAGGTACATCTCTTACGGCACTCTCTCATAGTTTCCCTACAACGGATAACATTCTTCAATTTCTCATTCTGTCCTGAAAGCAGGAGAAGGAAGAAGCTCAAAGACCATGGAAGAAAGCAGCAAGAGATATTCGGCTTTCGGACAGAACATTTGACTTTGGTCATTGAATAAAGGGAGAGTAGAAGTGACGTTTGGGAGCCATCATAGCTCAAATTCATTACTCCAGATTAAACGTCTTGGGTACTCTGTCAACATTTGTCTTCCCTTGAGTGAAGGGAAAGGGGCCAGAGCACAGGGCTTGTGGACAGGAAGTGGCCCTTGTCTCAGAGAAGAGAGGTAGGAAGGGGAACTCGGAGAGAGTCTCATTTGGCATTGTCCACTTGTGACCCCAAAGGCCAGCTGGGAACCACTGCAGCGGAACTTTCTCTGGCTTCCTCTGCTCTTGTAGCAATGACATTACAAAGCCCACTTACTTAATGCTACAGATACCATATTCTTTAAATAAGTGTGGACACCTTCATCCTATCTGTGACTGGTCTGCCAGTTTCACTGAAAATAGGACAGGTGAACGTTGCCAGAAGCCAAGGAGATAGGAAGGAGGAAAGGAAATGAATACCTCCACCTCTTTCTCCTCCTTCTCTCTAATCTACTAATGGTGCCTCTCATGGGTCTGACCCATGTCAGTGCCAGGGGGCAAGGAGCCCAGGTGATACAGCCCAGAGACGTCAGCCTCTCAGGGCAAGGAGCAGCACAGAAAATGGATCTGAGGGAGCAACAGAGAAGAACACGCATGGCTCGTACGTATGCATAGGAAGTTTAAATTTTTCTGTTATTTATGTATTCACCTGTACCTCTCTCCATTTTAAGAGGTTCCTTATAACCTCATCTTGTGGTACTGTATTTCCACTGGTACTAAAAAAAAAAAAGAAAAAGATTTTTTTTTTCCTCTCTCCTTTCCCAATCCCTTTCCCAGTCCTTCTCCAAATTCTTGTTATGGCTCACAACCAATATCCAATATGATTGCAGATGTTAGGAACTTAGATGGAAATGGGTAGAGAAACAGACAAGTGCACCTTTCTAGAACATTCCTCACCTTCAGTATGTTCTCAGGGGCCTGCCCACAAAGCTGGTGCCCATGGAGAGTCAAGGAGGGAAAGATGGAAACAGAGGGCGAAGTGGGAGACCCACGGAGAGGGCAAAGGAGAGAAAGGCTCTATGGTGTCTCGATCTGCAGTAGGCACCATAGCTACAGTTCCTTCACTCTATTTCTATATGACCTTGGATCCATTCATTTAATCAACTAATGTTTACTGAATATATAATTGTGCCAGACTGCGTGCTAGGCACTGATGAATAACACACAGCCCTGCCTGTAGGGATCTTAGAGTCTACGTGTATTTCAGCGGTGCTTACGGTGTACAGCAGTTCACATTTATCACACGATAAGATAAACTCCCTGAGAGCGATGTGCCCAAGACAGGAGGGAGCCCACAGGAGAGCACGAAACAATTAGGGAAGGCTTTCTGAGTTGCCTCTTAGGAACTGAGTGGGGAACCAAGAGATGAAGAAACAAAGGGAGAGGAGGAAGGAGAGGACACACTGGCAGAAGGGAGATCTTGTGTGAAGGCATGAAACAGCAAGATGAGTTTGAGGCTGATTCCGAAAGACTAGGGCAAAGAGTGTGTAGGAAGCCCTGGAGAGGAGGCTGGGAAAAGTAGGCAGGTCCCAGAGCAGGGAGGACCTGAGGGCTAAGATAAGGATTTAAATTTTATTCTGAGGATAACAGGAAGGCGTCAAAGAGTTCCCTTGAGAGAGTAACCTGGTGAACACCATTGTAAAAAATAATCATGGTGGCCATAGTGAGGAGGTTGAATGGGGTTGAGAAATGAGAGTTGAAAGTTCTTACAGTAAACTGGGCAATCAATGGCAAAAACCTGACCTTAGCTAGTGACAGTTAGAGACAAGGAATAAGGGATGACATAGTCTATGAAGAGAGGGCAAAGAGAGATGGCATCCAGGAATATCAGCTTCAGTTTCTGCCTCAAGTAATTTGGTTTTTCTGCTTACACAAAATCACTCCATGAATTTTCCTATCTGTTTCGATTAAATTCCACATGGAGAGGGGAGAAAATCCTTTCTAGATAAATATCTATTCCTTACAGAACATGGGGTCTCTACTGTCTACTTTGTACACAAATTTCTACTTGATATCAGAGAGATATGACAGGGGCCCTGGAGGGCTTGTTCTTGGCAACACCAAGTCCCATGGAAACTCTCGCTGGAACAAAATGTAGACCAGCACTGAGGGTCAGTGCTCCCAAGATCTCAGGTGTAGGGTCTTATGTGTGTCTCTGCCCAGATCCTTTTCACTGTGGACACCAATGCAGATCATTGACTTCAGTGAGGCGAAGGGGATCCTGGCTGTTTTGTTTTCACCATCTTCCATTTTTAATTTGACGACTTTCTTTTAAAATTCTTCCTGTTAGTTGATGTGGAACAAGTACAGTTAAAACATGTTCCGCAAATGGACCCAACAAGCTTACCTGGTTTATCATTGACTGGCTGCGGGTCAAACGCCTAAGTTTTGCTCTGTGCCCTGGAGACTGGATGTGGCCTCCATTTGTAGAGAAGAGCTATTTTGGAATGAGTGTTGCTGTTTCCCATTTTCTTTGAGAGCTTCTTCCCAAATATCATGAGAAGCCTCAGATGGACGGTTGGGGAGCGATCTATGGTCCATATTCAGGAGGGCTTCCCACATCTGTAACCTGTGAGGCTGAGTTAAGATGAGCTGACTTTTGAAGCTGAAAGTTTTGTTTTGGAAGCAGCGATTGAATTTCTGGTCAGTTATAAATAGTAAGATTAAAGGATATAGCTGAGGATTCCGAGAGGACATGTTTTTTATAAACCTAAGTGACAATGAAATAGCTTAATGCAATAGTAAATTTCTTTGCAGGAATATAAAAAATGTAAAATCATTGAAAAACTGTAAGATAGCACATAAATACAGCATGCATTTGTTAAAATGTGTTTAACTATGCCCATAGATTGCAATTTTAACGCAATTCCAACAAAAGTTGTATAAGATAATCATAATAAAAGGCAATTACAATACTGCTGCTTTCCAAATGAGAAATTTTGCGTTTTTAAAGAATAAAGTTATTTTCCTGAAGGAGTCTTCATAGAGCAAGAGAAAGAAGCCTCTGCTTGAAGCATTCAGCTGCTGCGTTAGAATTTAAAAGGCAAAACTTATTTGCATCTAATTCTCAGAACAGAGAAGAAAGCCATGAACGATTACTTAGAGGAGAAATTTAAAGATGATTAGAAATTTCTTTGAGTAAACTAGGAGAAGGGAAACAAAGCCAGGAAACAAAGTGAGACACATGTAAACGTGCAATGGTTGATGTATCTAAAGCAATTCTGATAAAGGATTTACATGCATAATCCCAGTAAGCACGTCTGTAGGAGGAAGCCCACGTGCCCGGCTCTACGAAGGAGACACAACATGCATCAGACATGGTCCCTGGCTTCGGGCTCCTTTCCGGTGGGGTTGGGAATATAAGACACTGCAACACAGGACAAGCATATACACAAGTGGAGACATATAATTAACACCATGGAGCAGCCATTGCTTGTGATCTGAATACATCCTTTTCTTCTTTTGGGACTGCAGCTACACAATAAGGCCGTTCAAGCGACTCAACAAATGGGCGACAGAGACATAACGGGCACGGCTTTAAAGTTATTTAAAAACAGCTTTTGTGTTTCAGCTTCACTCTCGTTTAATGCAGAACCACAACATTTCCCCCTACATGTATTTCCCCTTTGTTTTCTTTAGCTCTAAGTGGGAATGACAAAGCTGGCAGAGGTAGGTGGGTTTGTAGGTAAAGAATCTCTTGTCAGGCAAGGCCACTGTGATGACACATACAAATAAGAGTGATTAGAATTGTGGGAAGAGGGGTCTATCAGTTTAGGCTAAAATCCACAATAGCAGTGGTCTTGTGCAAAGGAAGAGCACAGGCAGGCAGTCTGTGCCTAGGAGGATGCTTCAGAGACCTAAACTTCTCTCTTGCTTCTCCACTACCTTCAACATGAAGCTTCTACCTCATTGCTTCAAGATGGCTGCATGGGCTCCAGCCATTATGTCAGGATTTTAGACAGCAGAAAAGAGGAGGGAGAGAAGAAGGTCATGTCCTACCCTTTAAGGTTGCTTTTCAAAAGTCTCACACATTTCTACCTGCACCTCATCGACCAGAATTTAGTCACATGGCCCCACTGAGTTTCAAGGGAGGCAAGAAAATGTGGTCTTTGTTCTGGGCAGCCATGTGCCCGGCTACAACCAGGGCCTCTACTGGGAGGCAAGAAGGGGAGAGCAGATATTGGGGGGGGGGGGGGGGTCTCTGCTGTAAGGAATTAGCCAAAGGGACAAATGCAAGAAGGAGCCTGGGCACCATTCTTCTTCGAGTGGCACAGTTTCCCCTGCTTGTCTAGGGAGGGAAGTTGAGCCTGTGTTCCCAGGGTGCAAAGGCCTGCGACCCTCCCAGGCCCCCTCAGTACAGGAAACCAGCTCCCCCTCTGGCTCCTACCTGGTCCCAATAGGTTTGTATTCATGTCTTTACTAAGGAAGAGCCAAATTCTGATGTCTGTTCTGTTTTTCTTCCCGGCATCATGTACAAATCTGATTCTCAGTGACCTTTCAGCCCAGAACAGAAGCCTCCGGATGCTGCCACCAGAGAGCTGGAACCACTCTCCCAGTGGCACCGGCACTTCTGCCACAGTGCTGGTCTCTAAGGGGAGAGGACCATCAAGGGAATGCCCAGCAGTGGACAGAGGGACGTTCTGCAGCACACGGGGCCTACACGGACAGTGGAGACAATGCCAGGGCATGGCCAGAAACTGCAGGGAACATGGGGCCAGGGTGGGCACTGAATGGCTCTCTCCTGCCTCTGAGGCAAAGCCACTCACACGATGTACAACAGCAGGGTCCTGGCATCCTTGGGTCACAGGTCCTCTCAGCAGTAGGCAGAACCATTCAGAGCCCAGACCCCAGAGACACCCTGATCTGGGTTGCAGTCTGGCTCTGCTACTCATCAGCTGGGGCACCCAGGCTAGGTGCATAATCTCTTTGCGCCTCAGTTTCCTCATCTATAGAATGGGGGTATATTAGTTTCTTGTGGCTGCTGTCACAAATTTACAATTTGTATAACAAATTACCACATACTTGTGGCTTAAAACAACAGAAATTTATTCTTTCACAATTCTGGAGACCAAAAGTCTGAAATGAGTATCCCTCCAGAGGCTCTAGAGGAGCATCCTTTCAGTGCCTCTTCCAGCTCCGGGTGGCTGCCGGCATTCCTGGGTTTATGGCTACATCACCCCCATCCTGGCTCCATGGTCACACTGCGTTCTCCTCCTCCGTGTCTCTCTAATTTCCCTCTGACTCGCTTATAAGGATGCGCGATGGCATTTAGGGCCCACCCAGATAATTCAGGATAATCTCTGCACCTCAAGATCCTTAACTTAATCACATCGTAAACACATCCCCTTTTCCATATAAGGTGACATTTACAGATTCCAGGGCTAAGGACCTGATATCTTTGGGGGCTGCTGTTCGGTCTACTACAAGGGGTAATAATAGTACTGACTTCAAAGGGTTGTTATGAGCATCAAATGGTTGAATATACACAAAGCGCTTAGCCCAGGGTCAAGCACACTGAAATGGCTGTGAAACTGTTGGACTTTCTGTTCCCTTTGGTGCAGGTGAAGTAACTGGGGGGACGGTAGAGAAAGGATGGAGCCGGGAAACTCAGGTCTGAACCCAGTTCAGAGACCTTTCCACTAAATCCCTCAGGCCCTCTGCAAAGCCTGCTCTGAGCCCCAGGTTTCAATGAAAAGACCTCAGAATCAGAAGGACCACAAATATGTCCAAGTCAGTACTCCCTACATGCTCAAGCGTCCTTTCAAAATGCTTGCTCCGTTGCTGTGCCTTCTTTTCATCTCCAGTCTGCACTCTCCACATTTTTGCCTCGCTCTGCATTGAGATTTCTTTTTTCCCCACAAAGAGAGCTAGATCTATTCATAGCACACAGAGACAGTATTGTGAGTATTGTCTTCCATCCTTTCACTCTGAGCCTGTGTTTGTCTTTAGAGCTGAGATGTGTTTCCTGGAGGCAGCGTATTGTTGGGTCTTGCTTTTTAATCCATCCTGCCACTCTGTGTCTTTTGATTGGAGAATTCAATCCATTTACATTTAGAGTGATTATTGATATACGAGGGCTTAATCTTGCTCTTTTATCACTTATTTTCCGGTTCTTTTGCGTTTTATTTCTCGTCCCGTGTGTTTCGGACTACCAATTCAGTTTGGTAGTTCTGTCTGATGACTCTTTTACTTTTCTCTTTATTTATCATATGTGCTTCTGTTCTGATTATTTGTTTAGTGGTTACCTTGAGGTTTGTATAAAAATTCTTGTGGATGAGATAGTCAATTATCTGATGACCTCTTATTTCCTTAGACTAAGTTGATTCGATCCCCTTCCTCTTCCCCTTCTAAGTTATTATTGTCGCAATTTATTCCATCTTGTGTTGTAAGTGTGTGTTTAAAGTGATGAGGTTATATTTATTTTTGGTGTTTTCCTTACTTTGATCTTTGATTTTGGTATTTAAGTGTTTGCTAACCTACTCTGATAGAGAGCTACTATTTTTCTGATTTTGTAGAGATGGTATTGTGTGAAAGTGGTGACAAGATCCACAAGACCCAGAATTTTTTTAAACTTGGGAAGTGTAGTGTGTGTGTGTGTTGCATGCAAACTTATGTGTTTATTGATAAATATAATTTTCTGTGTTAATCAGAATAGGCTAGGTTATGCCTACTTCTCCTTGTATCTTCACAAGGCAGAGAGCGGAGAAAGGAAGCAAGCTCTCCCGTGACTCTTATAAGGGCACTGATCTCATTCATCAGGGCCCCACCCTCGTGACCTCACCAAATCCCAATTATCTCCCAAAGGCCCCACCTCCTAATACCATCACCTGGCGGGGGTAGGGTTTCAACATATGAATTTGGGGGACACACGAACATTCAGTGCATTACACACAACGAATGAAATGTGCTCCTTTTCTGTTCTAACACAGCTTCTCATGGGCAACAGGGTCTGGGCCATAGGAACTCAGAACTGCAGAAACTTGACAGAACTGCTTTCATTAATTCTTGCGTCCACTCACTAAGTGCAACAGATCTCATTAGACTTGCATTGCCTTTTAGGTTTCTCCTTTAAGTACTTTTCTTCCACCTATATTCTGATATATTAAAAAAAAAATCAAGAAAATTTTGTCCTTAATTTTTTTCTGAAACAACAGGCAGTGACCTATGCTACAGACTTTATCCTTATTAGGGCAAACCACACGTGAAAGTTAAAAGTGTCCCCTCTTTGCCACTCTCTGAGAGTCTGAGAGGGTGGGCTGGGGGTAGAATTAGTCAGCACTTACCCACTGTGTGCCTGCTCCCCTCCTCTGCTCACCTCAGCTGCTGTCCCCCTCCCCCCATCCCCCGGCAGCCCATTAGTGTGTATTCAGTCCTGGGCAGAAATCTGATAACTGGGTTTGCAGTTCTTTCTTTGAAAGAAAGGTACAAAAAAACCCACTAAACCTGAAACTCCAAGGTAAAAGAGACTTGAGTATGTCTGCCACTTCAAGCCACTTGCAAATCACATCCCAATATCCTCCTTTCCCTCCAATTTACAGAGCCCTGGTTAAAGCAATTCTCATCTGAACGCTGAGGGCTTGGGAAAATGACTCCCGGAAGTAGCAGAGAGAGCTCTGGTCTGCATCTAATTTGGGCCAAAGGAGAAAAGCGCTGGTGACTCTGGCAGGGTAGGGATGGTGGGTGCCTTGATCCCATATGTACCCCAAGCATAGCCTTAGATGGAATAAATAACAGAACAGCCCTCACGTGGGGGTCTGCATGATGTTTGACATTTTGGTTAGAAATTACTGACTTTAGAACTGATTTAGAAGATCTGCGATTCTAAAAAAGAGATAGTCAAGAAAAAAGGAAGCTCTTCAGAATAAAATTCCAAGCAGAGAAATATGAAGGAGGCTACTGTTGGAGAAAGAGGCAGTGTCTCTAGGAGCCTGCCGGCCTGCTGCGGGTTCTGCCCCCTGGTCCTCCTCTCCCGCCCAGGCCTGCCTCCTCCTGCTCTCCTGGAGTTTGGCCAGGTTTCCCTTCCCCGTCAGGTGTCAGAGCTGCACCCACCATCCCTTTGGTTTCCCTCTCCCCAAAACCACCTGCCGAGTTGACAGTCTCAAAGCTCAACTTTTTTCTTGTTGCTCCCACAAATCTGCATTTAATTCCTTTAGGTTAAGGCTTGTTATTGGCAGATCACCGAGGAAAACCGATGAAGGTCAGACATAAGCAATTATGAAGAAATTCCAGAGGCTCCAAACATCCCAGGGGCCTTCAGCGTGGCCATCCTCACAAGGTACAAGGAGGCACTGTCCTCCTGTTCCTGCCCCCTCCTCATCACCCACTCTGTCCCCCACCCCCCACAGGCTCCCCCTCCTCCAGGCACCAGGGCAGCTGACCTGGGAATGATCAGTAGTGGCTGTCCAGGTGGGGAGGCAGGAGTGATGGCACAGGTGCCATAGAAGTGCCAACCTATACTCATCACAGATAATTCACATTTCCAGGGAATTTCAGATGAATGATCTAACTTCAATGAAATGTTTTCTCCACAAAGGAGTCCCCATGAGGTGCTTGCTCACAGGCCCTTAAAGGGTAGATACACTTTACAGGGGGCTCAAATTTTAAAGATGGGCGGAGGGACCCAGAACAGAATGGTGCTATAAAGGAGGGCATGGGACCTCCAGCCTAAGTGGCACTTGCTAACTCAAATGCCCAGAGCAAACCAGGCGACAGAGCAGGGTTGCCTCAAGCTCACGTGACGTCTTTGTGTCATTTAGGAACCGGAGATGCCTCCCCAACTCAGGGCCACAGCTTGGTGAGCAGAGCCCGGGTACGCTTCAGTGCCCCCTTCACCCTGGCCAGGTGCCTCCGCCCAAGCACACCTGTGCTCTGTGAGTGGCCCCTGGGTAAGGCAGTGTGGAGGGCTGTGGAGCTCGCTGGGGCCATCACCCAGTCCAAATCGATGGTTGCCACGTGGGGACACGAGCCCGATGTTACTAGATCTTCCAATTTTTCAAGAGGAGCTAAGGATCCAGACTTGAACGTGAACTCTCCCGATCTATAAATGTAGGCAACTATTTCAAAATTTTTAAAATACCATGTAGACCCAACAAAACAATTAACGGCCTCTCAAGCAGAAGTTGAGCTAGCCAGGCCCAGAACGTCCTCACACTTGAGAAGAGGGCTAAAGGTGACAACAGGGGGGTTGTAGAGCGAAGGGTAAATAAAGATGACAAAAGAAGGAGGGATAGGCCTTTCACTGGAGATGGACCCAGAAGAAAACAGTCAGGATATGGGGATGCTCTGCTTTTACTTTGTTTCTGTACCTTCAGTTAAGAAGAGGGCTGGAAAGGGTGGAACAACAATGCCCAGAGTGAAGTGCAGGTTAGCATAGAAGGAGCGCTCAGCTTCTGTAACAGCCAGACGTCTGGGCTGGCAAGTTGACCATAGGCACTACCACATGCACTGTATACCATACGTCAGGCACAGCGTTCAGCATTTTAACTCAGTTAATCCTATCAACATCCCTGTTAGGTGGGTGTTGTTAGAATCCCCATTTTACAGATTAGTAAACTGAGGCACAGATTAAATCACTTGCTGAAGGTCACACAGCTAGCAAATGGCAGAGCTGGGATTTGAGCCCAGGCAGTCTGGCTCCAGGCTTTTAACCACAACTTCCTCACGGCGTGAGAAAAACATGCAGACAGGACTCACAGCTTCTGACGTCTCTGTGAGAATCCTGGAGCCAGGGAGGGAGCCAGAAAATTGGAGAGAGACATTATGTGTCCTGATTTTTTATAAAAAGTTTTAAATAAAATATTTCACTTAGACACAAATATAAATAATAATACGATGTTATACCTGTGGACCCACCACCCAGCTTAAGACATAAAAGTTTACAGATACATTGTTGCATGTGCCCCTTCTAAACCCATTCCCTTTGCCACCGCCCTCCACCCCAGGGCTTGTTCGTATACTTTGCCACATCCATGTATATCCATAAACAACATACCTAATTGTTTGGCAGGTTTTTAGACTTTGCATAAATGGCTCTATACTTTAGGCAGCCTTCAGCAACATCTGTTTTTTTAACCCTTTGTTTTTGAGGTCAATCCTTGATGATCCCTTTATCTCATGGTCATGCATTCTTGGTACATTTTTTCCTCAGAGTGTAGTATCCATTCCATAAGAATCACAAATCTTAAAGGTACAGTTCAAGGAATTTTTTGCAAAGTGATGGCACCTGTGCAACCATCACTTCGCTTAAAAAAGATGCATAGAGCATTAGGAGGACTCAGAAGCCTTCCTTATAAGCCCTGTCATGTTCATTCATTTCAATTGCAGAATAGAATTCCGTTGTATAACTATACTACGATTTTTAAATCCGTTTTCTTATTGATGAACATTCAAGTTGTTTGCACTTTTTCTCCTAGTAAATAATGCTGTGAACGTTTGGGTCCATGTCTCCTTGGGCCCATGCGCAAGAACTTGCCTGGGGGCTATACCTAGGCGTGTCATGCTGAGGGCGGGGTCTGCACGTCTCCAGCTTAACTAGATGTGGCCCGGTTGCTCTCCAGAGCAGCCCAATTCCCGCCCCACTGACTCCGTGTCCTCCGTGTCCTCACGGCACTTGGAATTGTCAGATTTTTATATTGCCTAATTGAAGGGGTGCGAAATGGTTTCCCATCATGATTTTAATTTGCATTTCCCTGATTACAAATGAGGTGGAGCATCTTTCGTATTTATATGGGCTATGCGGGTCTCATCTCCTGTGAATTGCTTATTTGTGTCATTTGCCAGTTTTTCTATTGGGTTGTTTATCTTTTTCTTATCAATTTACATGAGTTCTATACATAATCTGGATACTACTCCCATATCAGTGATACATCAGGATATGGTGGCTTACTTCAGTTTTCAAAAGAAAGAAGAGGATTAGTTTCATGAGCTACAGACCATTGAGTTTGATAAAAATTCCTAGCAACATTTTAGAACAGATTATTCAATGGATGATTTGTGAGTATTTAGAATGGGAAGTCGTAATCCTTGGGAGGGGCACAGATCACCGAAAACAAGACACACCGGACTCCCAGCCTTGTCTTGGTGGGGTTTCAACTGACAGCCACTACCATTTGGGTGACACTTGTAAATTATGAGCCACAAAGTGCTTTCACATACATCATCTCACAATGGCCTGTGAACAATATCGCCACCATCCTCATTTTCCAAACTGGAAGAGTGAGGCTCTAAAGTCGCCCCACAGCTCAATGATTGAGGAAGACCCCTGGCCTGGCTGACCAGGGGAACGCTGAGATCTTCGTGCTGGGATCTCAGCAAGGCCCTTGACCTCAGCCTTGTTAACATGTGGAGGACGATGGGCTGAATCATCGATGTTAGATGGGTTCAGTTACCATGTCCTGCAAGTGTCAGTCCTATGGGAATTTTCTGGAGACCTGCACCTGGGCTCTGTCCTTAACCCATTCAACGAGCTCATCAGTGACTTTTAAGAGGGCAGAGACAACATGCAAATCATATTTGTAAATGGCTTGAAACTACATTAGGATCACAAATTCTTAACAGATGAGTCCATTTGAACCTGAAGGGGAGGAAGACTATCCTCTTACCCACTCTGGGTCCTTTCTGGCTGGGCTACAAATTAAATTGACATGAGACCAAATAGCAGGAGAAAAACAAACAAAGCTTTACAACACGTATACATGGGAGAGACCCACTGGGTAACTCGACAAGATGGTGGAGGTTCTCTTCTTAAATAGATTCAGGTAAAGACAAAGGAGGATGTTGGGGGTGGGGGGAGTAAACAAGAGTAAAGTTATTCTGCAGATTTAAGTCTAAAAACCTGCCAAATAGATGTTAGCTCAGAGCCGGTCTTCCTCAGCAAAAAGAGGAGGATTAGCATGGATGTTAGCTCAGGGCTGATTTTCCTCACAAAAAAAATAAAAATAAAAAAAAATAAAAACCTGCCAAACCTTGCCTTCTGCATTGACAAGTTGCTAAAGATGAGGTCATCCCCTCCCTCTTCCCAGTACAGAGAAGGAGACCTTTATGAATGGAGATTTCCCTTACAAATGTAAATATCTCTTACAAAGGATAACTTTTACTTTTACTTGGAATGGGCTTAGCAAGGATCCTACCAGTCTATCCATACCCAGAGTTAAATTCTTTTAGGCAGTTAGTTGTGGGGGGGAGGTCAAAGTTTCTTTCAGAGAAGATAATCAAGGTAAAGAGACATATTTTGAGGTGGCCAATTCTGAACTCCCACAAACCAAATGCAAATTACTGAAGATACATAGAAAGAGATCTGTCTAAATCTTCCTCTCGTCACTCTTCCCTGATTTCAAAGACCCAACCAAGGAGGAAGCAAGAGGGACAGTCTCAAGGTGTCCAAAGAGGCTGGGGCATACTGATGGGGGGGAATAAAGCAGAAGGAGCCAGAGGCTAAGTCTAAACCCAAGAAGAGCTAATACTGGCTGAGTCCCAAGGTCAGGAGCAGAGTTAGAAAGGGTATCCAAGACTGAGGGCCAGGAGGGGCTTGGGGGGGCACTGGAGAGGAGTGAGAGCTGGGCTGGGAGTGAGGGAGGGGCCTGGGGGGCTTGCTGCCCCAATCCAGAAGCAGCCAGGGTTACTGTCAGAGGAATGGATGCTGAGGGCCTGGACTCCCTTAAAGGTACCAGGTGAGAGCCGGCAGGTCTTAGATGAAAAAATTTGGCTGCGCACTTGGTGGGTGTCACATCCAAACAGGAACAGGCCCTGTCCAGGGGGCTACTCATCAGGGACATTGTAGAAAATATCCACAGATCCAGAACCCTACGGTCATTCCGACTACAGATCCTTCGATTCAGTATTGGAGGGAGAGCGAAGGATCAGGTTCAAGGAGCGCCTGATTTGTGTCGGGGGGGCAAGAGTTCCTGGGGTGGAAGGGACTGTTATGGAAGGGGCACAGCTGTACCCAGAAGAAGTCCCGCGTTTCCTGTGAGCCAAAGGAATCATGACAAATTTCTTTGTTTTTCATTTTATTTTGTTTGGACAATTTATCTTCTTACCTGCAACAATCAGTCCCTGAAAATTTCAAAAGTTTCTTTAAATATTTCTCTCAGAGACAGAGAGAGAAAAAAAAATTTGAGAAGTGTGTTCGTCAGGACTATTTTCTTTCTTCTTTTCCCTCAGATCACAAAGTGGTAAACATTCATTGCCATTTTTGGAAAATACAGTAAAGTAGGAAGAATATAAAAATTTCCCATCCTCCCATCCCCAGATGCCTGTTGTTATTGACAGTACGATAGGATAATATAGTCTGTTTCCAGGCCTACGTACGCCTGTAGATACGCATTTGTTTTGGCAAATTAGGATCATATTGTATGTTTTAGAACCTGATTTTTGCACGTAACTATGTATTGTGAACATTTTCCACGTTCTTTAACCACATAATTTGTAATGGTCACATAACATTCCATTGTGTGAATGTATCGTACTTTATTCAGAAGACCCCTTCTTGTTAGACACACATTAACATAAATCTTGAGGTGTGATCTAGACATTAATCTGGGCAAACAGGCTCAAACACTCCAGCTCTGCCCCGAGGAAAGGACTGGTAGAAGGTGGAAGCCAGCTGCGTGCTGGAGCAGTCCCCGAGGCCGTGCACGCAGCTGTGCCCGGGACAGCGTTCCGACGCCGTCCTCCAGCTGTCGAGGGAGCTGTCCCCCAAGGCCCGCAATCAAGCCGAGCGTTCAGAAGCACAGCCCCGGCCGCCAGCCCAGCGCCCTCTCACGACAGCTGGACTCAGTGCAGCAGCCTCACAAGCCTGTCGACTCAGTCCCATAAGTCCAGGCCTCTGGGCAGTTGTGCCCAACTCTCCATGTCCCCTAAATGGACCCACTGCCCCCTCTCCCCACACCCCCGGCTCTGCTGTGATCCGCAGACTCCACATCTTCAACCCCTTCTCCGAGCATTCCCTCCATCTCTCCGTTGACTGAAACCGGACTGTCTGTCCAGGACACTGGCGCCTGGGAGCCCTCCCCCATGGCCGTTTACAAATTATTTCTCTTTCTCTTTTCTTTAAAAACCACAGCTTATTTGAAGCCGTGCCATCCAGCTCTATCACGGCCTGCCTTTCCTCACCACTGTCTTTACCAGCCTCTGATCATTCCCCTATTCATCACTAACTCTAGCTCTGGCTCACTAATTTCTCCTCAACCTCTGCTCCTGTCATCATTTTCAGTGACTTTTGTATCCTTGTGGAGGAGCCCACCAACACCACAGCCGCTAAGCTCCCATATTAGTTTCCTAGGGTGCCGTAACAAAGTACCACAAACCGGGTGGCTTAAAATAAGAGAAATTGATTCTCTCACAGTTCTAGAGGCCAGAAGTCCCGAATCAATATATCAACAGACCCGCGGTCCCTCTGAAGGCTCTGGGGGAGAATCCTTCCTTGCCCTGTCCAGATTCTGGTGGCTCCAGGCGTTCCTTGGCTTGTAGCTGTGTAACTCCCAGCTCTTCACATGACCCTTTCCTGTGTGTCTACATCTTCTTCTCTTCTTTCGGTTATAAGGACTCTTACTGGATTTAGGGCCCACTCAGATAATCCATGATCCTTGAATTAATTACATCTGCAAAGACTCTTTTCCAAATAAGGTCACATTCACAGGTTCCAGGGCACAGACACGTCTTTTAAGGGCCACCATTCAAGCTTATCTTGTTTCCCACTCAACCACTTTGGTGTCAGGGAGCCCCAAGGCCAGAACTCAGTCAAAATCATGCCGTAGAACCTGACTGTGAGGATTCTGCCCACATCAGACTCTGGACATGGTCACTGCTCTGCTGCCGTCATCGTCACTGCCTGAAAGATGGTCTCCTCATCCCTAACTCTGCTTCACAAACTCAAGGTTCAAAACCCTTGAGTAGGGGGGACTGCCTGGCTGAGTTTGGATCCATGCCTGAGCCCTGACTTCCCAGGAGTTGGGAAGGGCTTGTGGGCCATTTCAACAGCCTCCCCCAAGACCCATCAGGTGTTACCTTCTGGGCAGCCTCCAAGATGACCAATGCCCACAGCATTGGTACTGAGGGCTTTCCCAGGTCTCGTCACCTTTCAGCAGAGATGACATCAGCCAAGGCAGCCATGTTATGGACTCCGTCTGGGACTTTGGAGAGGGAATGTGGCTTGGAGGGTGGAGGGGCAGTGTGTAGCATAAAGTTTACTTTACGTCATTCTGAAGTTCTGGCCAACAGTCCATCCCTCCATCTGTCTGTCCTGCTAGCTAGTTCTGCATTTGGGTGTCACTGGCTGTCTTAGTATTCATGCTGGGCCTCTCCTTCAATGTCATATTAATCAACATGTTGCTGCGAGTTTGTCCCTTTTTTCCATCAGAGAGGCTGAGAGCACTCAGCAAACACGAATGAGTGATAAGACACCAGTACACAGCTGTGAGTAAAGCAGCCGGAAATTTTCTCCCCTGGACTCATGCTTGTGTTCTCCCTCTGTCCATCAAGAATGGGGGGAAGGGACTGGACTCCTCTTTCTTTCAAGCATTACCTTAGCATCCTACCGCCACCCCTGGCACTTACAGTGGAAACTTGCCTCTTCCATTTCTAACTAGACATATAATCTACTTTCATTTTGGCGACTAGTTCAGTATTTTTTTCTCCGCGAGGCTGGCTGATGAGCCTTGCCCTGGTTTCTGAGGTCTCATGTTCACCAGCAGTAAACCAGGCCTCCTTTGCTTCTCTGCTTTGTTTCAAAGAAGAAGAAACCAAGGCAGGTATTTAGCAAAGGTGGCCAAAATGCTGAAGCTGTTGTTCTCAAAGTGTAGTCTCTGAGCCACCCGCATCAGCAACATCTCCAAGTGCACGTTAAAAATAATTCCATCACCGGCTGCCCACCAGCCCCCGCCCCACTCCCACCCACCAACTCAGTGTCTTTGGCAGCAGAGCCAACGAAGCTGCATTTTTACTAAGTTCCCAGATGACAGTTGTCACTCTAATTTGAAAACCACTGGCCCAGACTTGGCCATAGGAATCAGGGCAATCGCAGGATTTGAAGTCACAGGCCTCCGTCTACACACCTCTGTGCAAGTGATGATGAAATGGATGCAATGGGCGGCAAATGAACACTGTGGAGAACTTTCCCATCTATTTCACAAGTATTGATAATCATCTACTATTGCAAAATCCATGCCAGAGAACATTCAGAAACTTCTCAATTTAAAAATTGCATCAGCCCTACTATTTTTTTCTGTCTTCTAAAATAAGGGAGCCAAATAGTGGAGTTGGAGGATCCGGTTTCCTGCAATTTACGAAGTGGGTGAATTTAGCTGTGACCACTGCCTGGGCACTCTTCAAAAAAATTTTCAAACGCACAAAAAGTAAATCAACAGATACCCACGTGCCAAACACTAATATTGAACACATTTTAACATTTTGCAATATTTCCTTCACACGTTTTTTTAAAGAAAGAAATCTTTATAAATACAATTGGAGTCCTCACTGCCATCCCATTTGTGTCCTTCTCGTCTTCCTCCCCAGAAGTAAGGATTCTGACACTGGTATGGGCCTTCACCCGTGGTTTTATGATTTCAAAATATATATTGTTGTGTAGTATATATGCACACACCCCACCAATTATGTATATATAGGTACAAAACGCTGCTTTGTGTCACATTAATATTTCCAAATATATCTATATTAATGCACGATATCTGCTTTGTTCATTTTATCTGATATATGGCATTCCAGTGCACGAATATTGCTGCAATTTACTTAGCTCGCCTGCTTATTGACGCTTCCTATTTCCATTTCTGCTATTTGGATGACAGCAAATTGCTTCCCCATGTGGTGGTGCCATTTTCATTACCCCCAGTGCTCACGGAGGTTCTCATTTCCCCATATCCTTGCCAAGATTTTTAACAATCTTGAACATTTTTGCCAATTTGCTAAGTATGAAATGCCGTCTCATTATTATGTTAATTTGTATTTCCTTGATTTTACCAATGAAGTAGAACTTTTTTTTTCATTTTTTAATAGCCATACATATTTCCTCTTCCAGAGATTGTTAATTCCATACTCTTTGCTCATTTCCTATTGGATCGTTTGTCTTTTTCTTATTGAATTGTAGGATGCTTTATTTTCTGGATTCAAACACTTCATTGGTTATATGCATTGCAAACATCTTCTCCAAACTCTCCTTGGAACTTGGAACCTGTTTGACAGAGAAAAAAGCTTAGCCTCTGCCCTGGGCCCTAGGATTTTGCTCGTCCAGGAACAGAGTTTATATTAATTTCTTGACTTGTAATTCCCTCATCTTGCAGATAGTGTAGACTTGGACCTCACGCCACTGGACACAAGCTTGGGATTTTGATTTTTCATAAGAGACTTTTAAAAATCTGCCCAAGCCAGAGACTTCCTTGCCCTTGCCTGGGCTGCTGGGTAGTTTTTCTAACCTCTTTACAGAGAGGGGCTGCCCTCCAGCGCCCTGCTTGCTGCCGGGTCCCAGCTATCTTGCACATGCCCAGACTCGTCTCCTGTCCAGGTGGGGCACTGGGCGCCGCCATCCTTAGCTGACATTTGGATCCAGAATCCCCTGCCCTTTGGCCTACCGTCGGGCTGCTAGCTTAATCACCACTCTGGCTCAGCTCCCTTTTTGTTTCTAGCACCTGCGAATTTTCCTCTTACTCCATTTGAGCTCAGATATGCATGTTATGAATTCGTGTTATAGTTTAACCAGCATTTCCGTGGAGTTCTAGTTTAGAGGGGTGGCAGTGGTGAACCGGGGTTTGCCTGTGTCAGTTCACAAGAGCTGATTATTAAATTTTTAGGAATTTTATGAGCCAGTTGTTACATATAGTCATTATTAAAAAGTGTTATAGAAACTCACAATCAAATTATAATAAAAACAAAGGTAATAAAAACTCAAAACTTATCACTTGCAAATCATTGTACTTTATTTAGGAAAATCTCTATCCTGAATCTCGTTTCTCTCCTTTATGGTGCATACTGTATGGACTACGTGGGCTGCGCTTCCCTGAGTCGTGCATAGGAATGAAAACAGCAGAAAGGCCAGGGAAACTTCCTGGTAAATATCCCCAGGTCACCATATGGAATAGAACCAAACGCCAAGGGGCACTCACCTCCAGTGCACCTTCAGCACACTGCCAGCAAAAGAGGGAGGCCTTGGAGGTGGCTTTGCGCAGATGGGCTTATTAATATAAGATGCAAGTGGAGGATGTTTTTGTACTTTGAGGCATATTGGGTTTTATAAAGTATCACTCTGGACAAATTTCTTGTTCTAGTTTGTAATCTAAAATTTCACAGTATGCTAATTTTCTGATAATTACAAAAGACACCTTTCTCTATTTCCCCCTGATTTTCCAAGTTTGGTTTTGAGGTATTGGTCAGGGAAGGGGGGAAAAGAGGGATTTCTCTTCACTGATTTTGGTTTTTCTAAGTTTGCAGTGGTTAAAGGGTCAGAATTTACAGCCTGAAATGGTGCAGTGTTACATATCACATTCTGCTAGAGAAGAAATGGCACAAAATTTGAAGTAGCCCAATGCCTCACAATGCCCAAAGCTTTGACTTTGTGTCAGATTTAAAGATGAGGTCATGAAGTAGCATGACATTTTGACCTAAGAGTCATTATATTTCCTTATGGCAAAATAGCAAGTGATTCTGGCATTTCCTTATGAAGATATAAGTGAAATATTGAGCCCTAGGCCATGACGTTTTTGCGGAATGGGCCCATGCTCCTGGCACATAGCACCCAGGAAATGCTTTTAGGATGAAGGAAGGAATGAACAACAGACAAGCCCAGAGAACTGAGTCTGGAACCTTCCACATCAAGATCCTTAATTTGAACCCCACTCCTGAGGAAGTGACTCATAGCTGCTATCTGATGGTGACTGAGAAAAATATGTATTTCTATTATCATTTTACACAGAAGAGTAGCATTCATCACTGGGGCATGAAGTGTGGTTTGATAGGTTCAATGTTTAACCAAATATGCAGGCTGCCTGCCGTCTCGGATGCTGGGCTATCTTGTCATCAAGGTTTGTCAGGGAACTGGAATTCCTGTATTCACTGGTGTGGAGGTTCAGGTGGACTTCCAAAAGCAGAAACTTCACCACTGAACAAATATTTATTGAGTGCCTGCTGTTCACAGTAGGTGCGACGAAAGCTAGGCCTGAGGGGACAGGCATGAAAGACAATGGGAAGAATAAACACAGGGTGACAACCCCAAACAACAGGTTGTACGGGCAGGCAGTGGGCGCGGGTTCCACAGAGGAGGGCACATAACTCACGGCACAGGGTCAGGGAGCACCTTTCCAGAGGAGGTGACAAGTGAACTGAGAGTTAGAAGAAAAGGTTCAGATTTGCTAGGGTTTTAAACTCAAAAGGCTCTCCCTTCCCTCCTGCCTTCATGTGGCCTTACAGTCTTCGGCTAGTGTTAGAGTCAGAGGGGGTGATTGTTAATTTTGGATGTCAACTTGGCGAGGCCATGGTACTGATAGTGCCCAGTTGTTTGGTCAAACATCAGTCTAGATATTGCTGTGAAGGTGTTTTTTAGATGTGATTAACATTTAAATCAGTAGACTTTGAGTAACGCAGATTACCTTCCATAATGTGAGTGGGCCTCATCTGATCAGCTGAAGGTCTTAAGAGAAAAGACTGAGGTCCCCCAAAGAGGACGGAATTCTTCCTCTAGATGGCAGCATAGAAATTCTGCTTGAGTTTCCAGTCTTCAGACTCAAGACTAATATCAACTCCTGTGTGTTTCCAGCCTGCCAGCCTATGCTGTAAATTTCAGACATGCCAGCATGAGCCAATTCCTTAAAATAAATCTCTTTCTATATACATCCTATTGTTCTGTTTCTCTGGAGAACCCTGACTAATACAGAGGGCTTTATATTCAACTGATAGGGTTGGTAGGCTTGGGGCCCTGGCTATATGCCTTCAAAAAGGGAACACAGAACACATGCACCACCGTGGAGGAAATAAGCCCAGACTGTGCATGTCTTAATCCCAGCTTTGCTTCTCTGTATCTTTGCTCTTGTTGGCCCATTAACTCTGGGGCATAATCAGATCCCAGGATATCCTGGCATCCTTTGCAGTATTTGGCCCTCAGGCAGCCCCTCCCCAGCCCGTTGCCCTCACCCTCAGCTTCGCTCCTACCCCCAGTCCCACTCTGCCACCTGGCCACACCTGTCAGCCCTGCCCTAGGAGGCCCAGGGCAGCTGGTATTTGCATTGGCATACGGGATACCCGCAGTTGCTCCACGGTCCCTTGGCAGGTAGATCCAGGCAGCACATTGTTGTTTCACCTGTGTAGGTTTGCATTTTGAGTCTCAGGGAAAGTTTAAGACACTAGGAGTTAGTTAGTGTCCCTCCCAGATACCAAGGGCATCAGGCCAACCACTATGGGGGCTCTTATCACAATATATTTTAATTAACTGTGGTTCCCCACACCCGACTCCTGACTGGAGGGAATAAATTGGGCCTGTTGTCTTTGTCTCTTTGGTGTCTGGCACAACGCTTTGGATATAACAGGTGTTCAATAAATGCTCATTAAAATATCAATAATAGATGAGGATGAGGATGAGTGCTTGCTATGCATCAGACCCTGTCCTAAGCATTCTATATATATAATATATATACAATATGTTTTCCCATTTAATCCTCATAGCAAAATCTTAAGTGATATGTGCTATTATTATTCCAACCATACAGATAAGGAAACTGAGGCACACCGTGTGAGATAATTTTCCTAAAGGCACATAGAAGAGGTAGAATCAAGATTCACACTCACTCCAGAGGCCACACTGCCAACAATATGCTGCTTATATAAACTCTGTAAAGTCTAAAATGACTTTGATAGTATTAGAGGTCATCTCTCTGCCACGTCTTCACACAATCTCCAAGATTAGAACGAGAAGAACTTGATCATCGTGAGCAGTATTAGGGAAGGAGCTTCCGTTGGAGAGTTAGGAGACCCAGGGGCTGGCCTGACGCCTGACCTGAGACTTCGAGGCTCAGTTTCCTCATTTATAAAGTAAAGGAGCTGGACTAGCTGACCTCTGAGGTCTCTTTGCCGTCTAAAGCTGTGGGAGGCTCTGTCAGCTCTTCCCGGCTGTTCCATCTGTCAAGTCTTGATAGCCGAGGCTCCTCACTGAGTCAGCGCAGTTTCTTCAACTTCGGTTCCTTCACGGGTCCCTCTGGGGAGGTTTACGGAGCCCTTGGGAGCTGTAAATCCCTCTGAAAATCCAATGAAAGCTAAAGCTCATCCTCTCAGGAAAATAATGGACGTTTTTATAACCACACATCTCACACATGATTTCAGGGTGTTCCAGACCCTGAAGCTGCCCATCCTTAAGGCCCCAGGATAGAATGTCCTGCACTAGACAAGGAGCAGGAAGTAACGTAGGTTGAAAACAGCACTGACTGAGGATGTGGTGGAGGGAAGGGCGAGCTTTGGCTGAGCGGGCTTTGGGTCTGGGGGGCGGGTGGTAGCGGGGGTGCTGGCCTCATCCTAGTCTCCTAGTCCATCCAGATGGGAAAGCAAGCTGGGCGGAGGGAGAGATGCTGCGAAGGGCTCTCCTAGGTGCCCACCACCTAATTCTTCTCCTGGGGACCCTCCCGGGAGCGGGGCAGCAGGAACACCTGAGCCCTTTCTCTAGCCTTCACAGGCGCCTTTCCTGATCAGTCTACCCCGTCAAGGGTGACTGTCCAAAGCTACAACTCTCTCCTCCTTAGCAGTGCTCCTACCAGCCGCACTTGGCCTTCTCCAAACGCATTCCAGCTTGTGCACATGTGGCTGCTGTCTTTCTATATGGAAGCACTTACTTTTTAAAAGGAGACTCACTTAATTCAATACCTTAAGGTCCCTTAGGCCAAGAGATATCCGTATAGATAAGACTCCAAGGAGCTCAAAGCTTTCAACATAATTACTTCTAAAAATACCTCTTGGAAAGGCATGCTGAAGTTCCATGTAATACTTTCAAACAGACCCTAAGAAAAAGCTGTAGCCGAATCCTTCTCAAACTCTCTAATCTTACAGTTGTCTGTCTCTGGTTCTGGTTCTTGATCTTGGATTGTGTAATGCATCACTATAGCTTATGCAAAGGAGCTTATTTTGCAAACCAAGACTTCTTGCCTGCTGCTCCCCATAATACAGGCTGTCAGCTCTTCCGCACTGTTTACAATTACCCCATCTTTCCGGAGCAGCAAAACCTGCCTCTTTATAGATTAAAGTACTGTTGTTTGCTATAGAAAAGAAAATGCACGGGAGATCTAAGAAACTAATGTCAATCTTAGGAGCTTAAAGACCTGTAAGTAAACAAGGGGCTGGGTTTCCATTTGTGTGTTTGCTTTGGGTTGCTTGCTCTGAGATATTCCTATCTTTGTGTTTGCTGAGGGATATTTACTGTTTTCTTAAAAACAGACCATGAAAGTGGCTCTAAGTTTTTTAAAAGCATAATTATTTGAGTAAAACTATTCATGTGGATGAGATGTGTTTTCGGTAGTAAACTAGAACAAAGTGAGGTGTAAGAAGGTGGGACATTATTTGGGGGAGTGCTGAGTGACCATGATCCTACAAAATATAGCTCATGCTTTTGCCCACCAAACACAGGATTCATGTTAAAATATGTTAGTTTTGGATTCAGCAATGCCCAAGTGCATCTCATTCTGGGAAAACACAACTCAGGCAAAACTGACTGTGGAATAGATAGGCATTACTGGGATGGAATTATCACACTAAGCAAACATTATCTTTTTTAAAAAAAACAGTTGCTTTCCAGTTTATTTTTTATAATGCAAAATTCAGCCTGTCTGTGACAATTTGTGGCCGAGTTATAGGCTCGGAGATTATGGGAAGAGGCGTTAAATATTGAGTTTCTCTTGTTTAAAAATTTACTCTTTTGTTCTCAGTCCTCTGGGTGGAATGCGCCTCTTTTGTTCTTTGCCATTGGGCTTGGCCCTGGTCAGATGGCTCCTTTGAGAAGCCTGGGGAACGGGTGCCCTCTTCTGGACAATCCACTAATTGCAATTTCAGGAAGCATTGGTCAGGTTACCAACCAGGCCCTATATTTGAATTTCCTTGGTAGAGAACACAAAAGAAATTATAACATGTACCACGCATTCAAGGGCCTACTTTTACCTTCGAAAATAAAACAGCTCGCTTTGGAATTTTCAGAGTGATTTGGAGAGAACGGGGGGAATCTATTATTTTAATAGCTTTTCTTAAAAAGATATGTCCTCACTTTATAGCCAAAATTTCATTTTTAAAACCTAATGACTTCTTTTCTTCCTCTATTTAAATTATTTAAAAATGTATCTGATTTGGGGTCAGCCCGATGGCGTAGCGGTTAAGTTCGCATGTTCAGATCCCAGGTGCAGACCTATGCACCGCTTATCAAGCCATGCTGTGGCGGCGTCCCATATAAAGTAGAGGAAGATGGGCACAGATGTTAGCCCAGGGCCAGTCTTCCTCAGCAAAAAGAGGAGGATTGGCAACAGATGTTAGCTCAGGGCTAGTCTTCCTCACACACACACACAAATGTATCTGATTTAAAACTCCTTCCTTTTTTTTAAATTTTATTTATTTATTTTTTCCCCCAAAGCCCCTGCAGATAGTTGTAGGTCATAGCTGCACATCCTTCTAGTTGCTGTATGTGGGACGCGGCCTCAGCATGGCCGGAGAAGCGGTGTGTCGGTGCGCGCCCGGATCGAACTGCAGGCCTCCAGCAGTGGAGCGCGCGTGCTTAACCGCTAAGCCACGGGGCGGCCCAAAAACTCCTTCCTTTTCAAAGAATAAAAACAGAACGGGTAGCAAGGGGGTGTCAGATATTTGTTTTCAGTAAATATAGCTGGTCTTTAAAATCACTATAAGAAGATAAATTATTTTTTGTAAATCTCAAATCAAATTATTGTCTTGTGTATCATAATTTATCACAAAGTGCTTAGGACAATATCCTCTTCTCCCCTAAGGTGCTATTTACCAAAGATGAAGAGTATCTTTCACCATCTCTCCATAATGAATATTTAAGAGTAAATACTCTGTATTTCATTTTTTTTCTATTCTCAGCAAAGGAGGGGAGAATAGGATCCCATGGCCTTGTTAGTCCCTTTATTTGTGGGAGTATTCAGTTTGTGGATCACCAGCAAATTTCAAGTCTACCACTCACTAACTTAAGACCTTGGATAGGTTCTTTAACTTTCATAAACCTCGGTTTCACCATATGAAAAATGGGGAAAATAGTGTTGGGAATTAAATGAGATAATCGATGCTAGGTGCTGAGCACCGTGTCTTGCATTTATTAAGTGTCCAATCAGTGTTAGCTACCACCACCACCATCATCCCCACCACCACCACCATCATCCCCACCACCACCACCATCATCCCCACCACCACCATCATCATCCCCACCACCACCACCATCATCCCCACCACCACTATCATCATCCCCACCACCACCACCATCCCCACCACCACCACCATCATCCCCACCACCACCACCATCATCCCCCCACCACCATCATCATCCCCACCACCACCACCATCATCCCCACCACCACCATCATCATCCCCACCACCACCACCATCATCCCCACCACCACCATCATCATAATCATCAAAATCACTCTTTCTCTGTTCCACTCTTTACTTTTTTATTGTAAAATAAAACATACAGAAAGCCCCCAAAACAAATGTAGAAGTTAATGAGTGATTATAAGGTGAACACTCATGTAACCAAAAGTACTGGCCACCCCAGAAGCCCCTCCATTGCCCTGTTCCAACCTCAATTCTCTCCCTTCCGCAAGAAGTAACCACTGTTCTGACTTTTATTGTAGTCATTTCCCTCTTTCTTTGTGGTTTTATCAACCAAATCTGCGTACCTAGACACACTATAGTTTAGTCTGAGCATCCCTCCCCTTATTTTTACATTTTATGTCTTTTAAATTTATTTTAATCTACAGGCTCCCCTCCATCCCTTTCTTTCCTTTCCAATCTATCTGTTGAAGAATCTGGGGTATTTGACCTATAGAGCACCTCAGAGTCTCTATTTCGCCGACTGCAGATTCATGGCGCAATTCAACATGTTCCCTTTTCCTGTGTATTTCCTGGTAGCTGGAGCCAGAGGCTGGACCACGTTCAGTCACGTTCAGTCCTTCAGCAGGACTCCAGGAGGTGGTGCGCTCTTTGATCAGGAGGCACATTATCCCTGGTTGTCTCTCTTTTTGTGATGTTACCAGTTATTGATGCTCAAAGTTGAGATCCGTTAACTCACTGGAATCTGCAAAATGGTGATATTCTAATTTCATCGCTTATTTTTCATTCATTAGTTTTAATACGTTTATAAAGGGTTGCTTTCCTTTGTATTGTGCTTGATTTCTCAGTGGCACAGGTCACATACAAAAAGCTTAATTTTCTTTGCTTTAATTACGGGTTTTCAAGAAAATGAATTAGTTCCTGTGGTGGGTTTAAAACAAAGCTACAAATTCTTTGGCACTTCTGCATTTAGGAGGTGAGATCTATGTCCCCTCCTGTTGAATCTGGGTGGGATGTGACTGCTTCAAACAATACAGTGCATAAAAAATGACAATTTGTGACTTCCATTCCCCTGTCATAAAAAGTCATGCAGCTTCTGCCTTGTTTCCTAGAACACATCCTCATGGAGCCCTGAGCTGCCTCATAAGACATCTGCCTACCCTGAGACCACCATGTTAGAAAGGCGACATGTAGGGACTCTGGCTAACAGCCCCAGCTGAGCACAGGTTCGGAGTCCTTTCAGTCCAGGCCCAGATATGCAAGTGGAGTAGTTCCAGATAGTTCCAGCCCCCCGCCATTTGGTCTTCCTAGATGAGGTCCCAAACATGGAGCCATTCCCACCAGGCCCTGTTGAAGTCCTGAAATATAGAATCCACAAATATCATAAAATTATTTTACACTACTAAGTCTTGGGGGGAGTTTGTTATACACCATAGTTAATCAGAACAGTTCCGTATCACCCTCTGAGGGTGGCCAATGAGATTTTTTTGATATCATTATGAACTCACGGATTTAAAAATATTTCATGATTTCAGTCAGCGGCATTTATTATACTTTTTGATACTCAAGTTGTCCCTTATTTGGTCAATGGTGACTCTTCAGTTGGTTACTGAGTTTTTTTTGACATGACTCTAGTAGTTTTTGAAAGTTTACTCATCGTTGGTATGACAAGATGATCCAGGCTCATACTGTACCAGGATTCAACCATTTCTTCAAGAAACCTTGGCTTCTTTTAGTGGGAAATTTCATTTCAAGCCGTAACCTGGGCACTGGAAATGTTCATTGCAACTGGATTGGCTGATTGTTTCTGGGCTTCTTTCTGTAGATATAGATAAATAGGTAGTCAGATAGATGATAGATAGATAGATAGATAGATAGATAGATAGATAGTAGATAAATAGTAGATAGATGTAGATAGTAGATAGGTAGATGATAGGTAGATTAAATGCCTCACAAATTCATACTGATATTTCCAATTAAATTCAGGACTTCAGATTTTTTATTTAATTTCTTATCTATTATAGCTGTATCTCCTTGAACACTGACAATCTTGGTTCTCAAGGGATGATAGAATCAGTATATCCCATAATTACTCATTTACTTTAGCCCACATTACATTTATAACAGTCTCAGAATAACATTACTACCATCGCCAGCAAAACTATTGAGAATAGTCTAAAAATGGTTTGCATTTGCTCTTTCCTTTCTCCTCCATTTGTTTTTTATACTTGTTCTAGATCTACATTGTCTGCACATACAGCCATTACAGACTATATGCTGTCCTCTTTAACCCTCATTTAGTTTTAGTTCTACAAATAATCTGTGTTTAATGTCCCCCACCTGTCCCTATATCAATGCGTCTCTAACCATTCTGCTTGCTGAGACTCATTCTCGAATCGATTCCTCAGGAAAGGTTCATGGAAACAATTTTCCTTGAGTTTTGGAATGTGGATAACAGTTTATACCTTTTTTCTGGAAGTCAATTTTGCTGGATGTAAAATCTTTGCTCACATTTTCATTCCTTGAGTATCTTAAATATATTATTTTATTTTCTTCTGATGAAAATCTAATTTTCTTTCTTTTATAACTCTCTTACTGGTTTTGCGTAGACAATAAAAGGATTTTTTTCTTTTTTTAAGTCCAGTAATTTTACTAGAATAGATTTTAATATTGGTTGTTCTGAGTCAATATTCGAGATATGTTATACTCTTTCAATATATAGTCTCAAATCTTTTTTTATTTCAGGAAAGTTTTCATGAATTATAGTTTTCAGTATTTATTCTTTTCTCTTGCTTTGGTTTCTTTCTTTAGAAACTCCTATAATGCATATGTTGGATCTTCTTTGTTTCCAATATTTGTCACTTTCTCTTGAATCCTTTTAAAATCTTTCATTTCTTTTTTATTTAAAAGATTTTTTTCCCTTTTACCTTCTGTTTCTCGTAAAGCATTGTATGTGTTTTTATTCAGTCTGGTTTTCCTTCTAGTTTTGTCCTCATTTCTGAAATAATTTTTCCTTTTATTTCTAATTCTTTCTGATTTCTATCACCTCATTTCTCAGTTTGTCTGATTCTGGTTTATTTGTTCTTTTCTATCTTTTATGATATTCTTCTCTTAAATAACAGCTTTTTGAGATAAAATTCTCATATTATACAATTCACTTATTTAAAGTATACAATTCAATGGTTTTTAGTATATTCACAGAAATGTGCAACCATCGCCACAATTTTAGAACATTTCTTCATCCCCAAAAGAAATCCTATACCCATTAAGCAGTCACTCTCCATTTCCCCTCAATTCCTGAGGCAACCACTAAAGTACTTTCTGTCTTTATAGATTTGCCTATTCTGGACATTGCATATAAATTAAATCATATAATATGTGGTCTTTTGCTTCTGGCTTTCTCATTTAGCACAATGTTTTCAAGGTTCATCTATGTTGAAGCATATATCAATACTTCATTCATTTTTATGGCCGAATAATATTCCATTGTATGGATATACCACAATTTGTTAATCCATTCATCAGTTGATGGACATTTAGGTTGTTTCTACTTTTTGTGTATTATCAATAATGCTTCTATGAGTATTCGCATACAAGTTTTTGTGTGGACAAATGTTTTCAGTTCTCTTGGGTAAATACCTAGAAGTAGAAATGCTGGGTCAAATGGTAACTCTATGTTTAACTTTTTGAGGAACTGCCAAACTGTTTTTCAAAGTGGCTGCACCATTTTACAATCCAGTGTATGAAGTTCCCAATTTCTCCACATTCTTGCCAACACTTGTTATTATCTGTGTTTTTCGTTATAGCTATCCTAGTGGGTGTGAAGAGATTTTTTGCTGTGGCTTTGATTTGCATTTCTCTGATAGCCAATGGTGTTGAGCATATTTTCATGTGCTTATTAGCCATTTCTGTGTCTTCTTTGGAGGAATGTCTATTCAGTTGTATCATTTTCTTAATGTCTTTTAGCTCATTTTGAAAAAGTTACAGCTGTGATCTTTTCTGTGAACTTTTTTTTCTGGTATACTTAGAATGTCTGTAGTGTTCTCATTCTGCATTTATTCCCTTTCTTTTCCTTAAAAACTTTAAGTGGAATTTGACTTTATTTTCCTATTGTTCATTTTTAAGCAAAATTAGTTTTCCTTAAGTTTTATGAAGAGACAGGGTAGCTTTTCTACCTTCACAGAGCTCTGTTTTGCTTTTTGATTGTGTGTATGTGTGTAATTTGCTCTCTGAGATTTCCTGGCTCTGTTCCCCCCACCACCACTTTTATCTGGCCCTTCTCTTTCCCCATCTTTGCTCTCCATGTCCTGCTCCATTTTGATTGCACAGTTTCTCCTTCATGTGGGGTTCTGTGCCTGAAGGGGGCTCTGGCTGCACTGTTCTGGGAGTTCATGGGAGTTAGGCAGAGCTTACCATGGACCTGTATTCGGACTAGACAAAGCCCTTCCAGTTCCGTGTGCTCCTCTCAAACTGTTCCACCATGCTTTCCAGTGAACACTTGGTGGCTGCTTTGGGATTCTCTGTTCAAGGGTCTGCCAGATGCCCCAGTGCCTCCTTCTGCTTTCTTCTGCACAGATACTGATTACCATGCAGGCCTTGTGGTTGGTGGTTTCCTGTCATTCTCTTGTAGTTTTGGGTTTGTGGGGCTGGTTTAACTTCCAGTTTCATTGTGAAAGTTGTCCGTGGGTTTTTGGTTTTGCTACTTAGTTGCTCTTTCTGTTTTTATGAGGGAATTTGGTGTGATTAAAAACTATCCTGTCACCACTGCCATCTTTCCAGAATCCGTCTCAGACTATTTCACTGACAATGAAATTGAATTTGCCTTTCATTTTGCTATTTGCTTTGAACTTGATTCATCTGTATAGTGCAGACTCAGGTTGAGGCTGATAATCATATTGGGGATCTTTAGTTACTTCAAGTAGTACATGTTCTTCGTCACTAAGGTTAATTAGAGCTGAATGCTGTGGCTATTCTGGGTTCTTTCAAATCACAATTCCCAAGGCCAGTGATTCAGCAAGTCCACCTAAGGCCTCTGGTGAAGAGCTGAGCCATACCAGATCAAGCTGTGGCTCATCTTTCCAGGCCCCATTGCATGTCTAGTCTGCATCTTGCAGACAGGTTACGTCTTACTGAGAATTTACCATCGCGTGATTTTTGAAAATTTCAGAATCTCCCCTCTAATCTCATGTACTGAATATCTGGGATCCCATGGACTCTGGGCTCTGTGCAAACTTGTAGCTCCCAGAACAGCAATAACCTCAGTCTAGACGAATCTGCTCAAATTGCATTGTACTTGTAATCCCTCTCTCAGCAGGCATTTATCAAGTGCCAGCAGTGTGCCAGGCACACTGTGCTGGATGCTAAGATTGTAAGGATAAATATGACCTGCTCTCTCCCCTCTAGTGATAGGGGAGAATGATACACAAATATTGACTGTGGTGTAGGGGAGTAATTGCTAGAGTAGAAACACTGATTATACAATATGCTGTGGGGGAGGTACAAAGAAAGAAGCCAATCACTGTCAATAGGAATTTACATGTCAGCAAATAAAACTGCATGTGTCTATGATCTCACATATGAAATGTATGTATTTGGCAAAGGTGGGAATGGAATACAAAATTACAAAAATAGTTTTTGCATTAGTGGAAGAATAATGGGTCGGGGTTTTTTGTTAAATTTTTTTTATTGTTGCTTCTTTTCGGTATTGATATTGTTTTATATGTGTATACACACACACGGACATGCACATATACGATCCTTAGCTATTTCCTTGATGCACCGTCACGTGAGTCAATACGCAAAGCTTTTGGCACAGATGGTAGATACCTGTGAGGGTTTTCATCCTCTTTCCCTCCTCACATACATTAGTTGGAAAATACTGTGGGATTTCAAAGTGTCACCATCATTATGATTTTCAAAAGAGAAAAGAAGTAGGAAAAGCTGACCAGGAAAATGATGGTGGCATAAATCTCAGACGATCATTGTGAACCAGGTAGTAAAAAAGGGAAATACCAAGCAGGTGCTTCCAGAATCACAATGAGACTTGCAGCAAGCATGGCAGGCAGCATCTTTGCTGATTGAGAGATCCAAGAGACACCCAGGGAATGGCCCATGTGTGGAGCGGCAGCGAGGAATTCACAGGCCCTTCACAGTGGGACAGAATGACAGATTATCTACCCTAGAAGTCCACCAAGGCTCCCTGGCTGCACTGGGTGGGGGAGAGCATGGGATTTTAACATGGGTGGAAGTAAAGTTGTGTTTTAGAGAAAATGAGCCGTTTGAATTCTTCATGCAGACAGAATAAGACAGTCTGAGCTAAGTAAGAAAGGGAGCTAAGTTCCAATCCTGGACTTAATCTTGGAAGATTGTCAGCCAGGGCCCAGAAGATATATCTGCTTCTGGTCATTGTAGCACCACCAAAAGTTCCCTAGAGCCCGCTCCTAACTTCCAGCACCTGCTCCCATTTCCAGCTGTGTCGGGACACATAATCTGACATCTGAGCAGTGTCAGGAGCTGCAGCATAGTGAAGCAGCTAACTTCCGTCCCCACCTGGTGGGACTATATCTCAAAACCATAAATGAAAGTCTGGAAGCCTCCCGAGTCTGACGCTCTCCCAGCACTGCTTCTCCTGGCTTATGTCCCCAGGCCCTCCAGAAACTCCAGATTTGCAGATGACTCACAGGATTTTCAGGCGACTGCTAGACAGAGCATGGTGTCAACTTGGCAGCAAACTTGCCAGATTACAGACAAAGAATTGCTCTGTGTCTGAAAAACTGAATTTTTCTAAATCACATTCTATTTCATATGTCTTGGGGGAGCTCTATGTTTTTTAACAAAGGTTTTCAACAAAAGAAAGAATGAAGGGAAGGTTTCAAGGGGGTGGTTTCCTCCCATTACTTTATCGAATTTTGTAAGAGGTTTTTTTTCTTTCATGGACTCAGTGGCAGAGTGTATGGCAGGTGATGAATGTCAAAGACACTTCAGTCTGAGTTATTGGGAAGGAGCGTTTCAGGAGCGAGGATGGGAGAATGCTGTGAGAGAGGGTAAGGATGAGAGTGAGCCCTGAACCCACAGCATTAGTGGGCTGAAGCTGCTCCCCAGGTTACGAGGGTCCAATCCTGGATTCCACAGACCTGCAGCATCTGCTCTGGAACAATCCACAATCCAGTTCTAGCCAAGAACCACTGACTGCAAACATGACAGGATCAAGTATTCCTGGGAAAAAACATAGCCTGGTGTTGGGTGAAAGGAAGAAAGCAACAAACAATCATTAGCATCAGCATCTTTGTCATCACCCTCAGAACAGCTTTTGGGGTTTTATTTTATTTCCCACTATGGTCATGCACAGCCCTTATCTGAACAAGGACACCCGCCCCTGGCCTGTGGTTTCTGGTTGGTGACTGTCAGCTTATCTAAAGTGACAGAAGCTTCTGTGACTCAGAGAGCTAAGCCCCTCTTTTCTTCTTTGAAACAAAAGCCTTTGGTAGCAGAAATGTTCGTTTCTCTCATTTTCTACAGAGCATGATATATACGTACCTCTTCCAAGTTCTAAGGATTACCATATTGTGATGGTTGCTTTGACAGTGAAATGTTGAATGTGCTACAAAATGTCTTGGGTGGACTATATGAAAGTGTGTTACACTTAAAATCTGATAAATAAAAATCTGAACATACAGAATGGAAAAAAATTATGGCACAATTATCTACAGTACCAAATCTTTCTCTTCTTCCCGAAAGGATTTATCAAAAACCTTTACAGCAGGTTCCATTGTACTTTTATGATAAGAAAGAGCACACAGGGGCTCTGATATTAGGCCACCTGAGCTCGAGTCTGGCTTTGTCATTTATATCCACTGGGATTCGGGGTGAGCTAAATAATCACTTTGTGCCAAACTTCCTCATTTGTGCCATGAGCCGGCTGCATTGAGCTGCCGTGATGATTACATGAGATAAAGTGTGGAATAAAAAATTAGCCCAGTGCCTGGGACAGAGAAACACTCCGTAAATGTTAGCTGTGATTATGATGTTAAATGATTGATTTTATCCCCACTCTTTGGGAATAGACCTGTAACACAGAATAATATCCATAGCACTTGAATACTCTGGCCTGTTTTGAGTCAATTTTGGAATTTTACAAACCAGTGAATGCAACTATAGGCAATATGAACAAGGATCTTTCTTATGCTTGATGAATTCCAGGGAGAAATTAGATGCTATAAATGCCTAATCTGAAAGGGGTCCTCTGTCTTCAACCTGAGGGGTATATCCCCCCGTGTGACTATAGAACACAAAAAATTCTTTGCTTCCAGCATCTTCAGGGAAAGTGACTTTGTGCCCAGTATCTGCCCTAGAAATGCCCAGGCTGCCAGTAGCTCAGCATATGCACTGTGAACACTAAGCTTTGATTTGTGTCATGTCTAAAATCACAGACACGGGCAACGAGGCTTCACTGTGCACAGAGGGAGCAGAGGCCACAGCTAACTACCTCCCCCCGTGCCCACCCACCCGGGACTGGCCCCAGCTTACAGGAGTAGGAAGGGGGTGGAGGGGGAGGGGGCAGGGAACATTTGGGGTGGTGCACAATCAAAAGCCGAGGGCCTGGAACGTTTGGGTGTGACCATAAAGCCACAGGGCCTAAATATAAGTCAGTGAAGAGTTTTGATAACCATATTTTTAATCACATTTTAAAAATTGTAATAAAACATACATAACATGAAAGTTACCCTTTTAGCCATTTTTCCGTGTACAGTTCTGTGGCACTAAGGACATTCACCTTGTTGTGCAACCATCACCACCATCCATCTCCAGAAAGGCACATTTTTGTTGTGGTTTTTGAAGAGAGGGAATCAAGGATGAGGATTTGTTCAACAAAATGCCGTAAACCCATGTGATGAGCATCCGTACGGTACGACCAGGAGAAACTGAGGTTTAACAGGAATTTGGAGGAAGGTACTACTTAGTGGGAAGAAGCTGCCCAGCCAAGTTCCCCCAGGAAACGGTGAAACTGTGATTATAGTCTCTGTATCACACACGCCTTCCCAGGTTCCTGCCGACTTGACTCCCAGTGAGGGCTGCGGTCACTTGGGGCAGATGGAGGAAACTGAGTTTGGTTTTGCTTCTGGCCCCGTGCCACATCCCTGGTCCCCTGCCCTCTTCCCTCTTGTTCCTGACTCTAAAGACATGCTCCCCCCAGCCTTTCAATAAGTGTCATGTGGGGCCTTAATTCTCGCTTCAGTTTGCAATCCAGTAGCCTTTGGTACCACAGTCCTTCTCATTCTCAAATCACACTCCCAGCCTCCCCCACCCGCTGTCCTCGCTCCTCCCTGGGCTGGCACCGTGTAAGATCCCGAGCTTCGGAGCCAGACAGGCTGGTTCAAAGCCTGGCTCTACCGCCCCTTTGTCCCCTTAGCCAAGTCCCATCTGTTTCCCGGTCTGTAACACAGGAACAGAGCCAGCACGTGGGATGGCTGAAGGAAAGGCTTGATGGAGTGCCTGCAGTAGCTCCTCAAAAAAATGCCAATTCCCCTCACTGAACCATCGGCCAAGGTGGAGCACACTGTGGTTCAAGTTTTTTTTCTTTCTTTTTCCTATTAAAAATTAAAAAAATATTACTGACTCAATATATTGGGCCCCAGGTATGCACTTTTTGGGCTACAACAATGAGAAAAGGCAACGTTTTAATAGAAAGAATGTGACAAGTACATAAAGAAATGCAATGGAGGGCTGTGCACACAGCAGCTGTGCAGTCTCTGTTCTCAGAGACTGCACACACGGAGAGGAGGTGGAAGGCCTCTGAGCTTCTCCAGAGGGAGCTGTTCCCTTTGGTCTGAGAAGGGGAGGTTTCAGGCTGAGGGTGTGTGGGATTTTGACTGATGGGGTGGGAGAACAAAGCTAGAATCTCCAAAACTCACAACCTTCCCACTTCTGCAAGGTGTTATCTCCTCCCTCCCTGTGTGTCCCACCCTGAGAGGCAACTAGAGGGGGAATTCCAGGCCAGGTGGAGGATGGTTCACTTACAGACAAGAAAGAGCTTTGTGATCTCAGGTCGTATCAGGGTAGCGATAATGAGTGGCTGTTATTTAGATGAAATACTGGAATGATTTCCACTGGCGTGGGCAGGCTTGACTAGAGAAGAATATGGAGAACTGGTTAAGAACACAGACTTTGGCTTCAGACCTGGATTTGAGCCCCAGCTCTGTCGCACGCATGCTGTGTGATCTCTTATTTAGCCTCTCTGAACCTCAGTCTCCTCCTCTATGAGACAGAGTTGCAACTTCAGGAGGTTTACTTGAGGAGTAAATGAGTTAATGCATGACACGGTGGCTGACATACAGTAAGCACTCAATAAATGCCAATATCATCGAGAAGCATAAGATGGAAGCATAAGAAGCAAAAGATGCTCAATTAATGATGTTCATTTTCTTTGTGTTCAAATCACGAATGACCAGTTTTAAGGCAAAGGTGGAAATCAGACTCTGAAGATGTGTCTTTGGTTACAAGTATGATGCATTTTTTATGCTACTGATGTTCCTCAAAATTGCTGTACACATTTTGAGGATCCAGCCTCCCCATGTGGGTCACAGCAGCAACAATTACCTCCTTTCCTTTGTTTCTCCAGTTTTTCTCCTTGGCTTTTTCTTGGGCTTGTGTTTCAAGAATTTGCACATATATCTTCTGCTGAAGAGCAGGAGAAAAGCCTTATTTCAGTGGGAATTACCGAGCGCCAGGACACTGGGCAGCTGTCACCTTAGTGTCCAGATGTTAGAAGTCTGAAAGCTTGAAAAATGGTTGTGAAACTTTTGCGAAAGGTCTATGAAAAAGTAGGCAAAACAGAACTTTTAGGTGATGTCTAAATTGCACTCTAGTTTTAATCTGAGGATCTTTAAACTAAACGTCCCTTTTGTTTTTTTAATGCAACTGAACGAAAACTGAAACCAGTCCGCCTTATAAGATAAAGGAAGTTTATTGATTCATTGGAAACTGAAAATCTAGAGGCACTGGTGTCAGGTAAGGTTTGATCCAGCAGCTCAAAAGATGCCACCTAGGGCTGGGCTTCTTTCCTCCTCATGTTGCCTTATATGGTGTTGGCTTTATCCTCAGGCTCCACAAGGTAGCCCTAAAGGCAGCTCCGGGGTCTCCCTTAATGGAAAAAGCAGCTGCAGCAGCTCCAAAATTCACATCCTTGTACCACACTACCCAGAGCAAAAGGAATGGTCTCTTCTCCCACAACCATTGCAAGAGAAAGAGAGCTTATCTTTCCCCAAAGCCCCAGCAAATATCTTCTCCTGGCTCCTTGGTTCTGATTGGATTAGTGCCAATCTCCAAGCCAATCCAGGTGAGTTGGGGGCACAAGTGGGTGTGCCAGTTGGTTTCAGCCTACCAGGGCCCACTCCTGGAACTTGGGGTGAGTTCCATCCCACCCAAGCCAATTTCCTCTGGAAATTTGAGGTCCTGTTGCCAGGAGGGGGAGTAGATGCTGGGTAGCAAACAACCAATGTGCGCTATATCACATTTTTAAGAGGGTTCACCAAACTCACACAATTTGTTCTTATAGATTTGTATACCTATTTGTATGCCTATTTGTCACGTGATTTTTCCTGTTGACAGATCACAATAGTCAGGAAGGATTTTAGCACTTGTTGCGCCTTAACTCTGACCTGGAGGCGAAGAGGGTTGTGCATCTCAGGATAAGCAACTGAAGGTCAAGGTCAAACAAATGGAGGGCCTAATTACTTCCCCAAACAGAGAACTGTCCGGCACCTTCCTGGCCCCACTCCCATCTGAGGACGCTTTCGGCTCCAGCCCAAAGGGCTCTGCACTCTTTGTCTTCTGTTAATGTCCCACCTGGTCCCAAATGACATTGCCCTCTGACTAGTACTAATATTTTTTTTAATGTTTAGATGAATCATGTGTGCCTTAAAAGGAAAACCTTGAATTTAAGCCTGGAAATGAAATAGGGTGCTTAGTTTGAGGTGACAAAAGACGACTGGAAATGACGAGAAACCAGTGGGATCAGCCAGAGCAGCCGGAAGTCTCAGCCCTCAGCTGCTGTGTTCCTCCTCTCTCTGCCCATATGGTGACGCTTTGAGTGGGCCCTGGGCTTCCAGCCCAGATAACAGCAGTCAGGATAAGCGGTTTCTGTAATGTAATGGGACTAGATGAAAGGTTTCTAACTCCAACTTGCAATTACAGTTTAGAAAATGTTTTAGTAATGGATTTGAAGGTAACCGGAGATCAGCTGTAGGAAAGATGTGTAATCAGATTTTCCAGTGTTTGAAATTCATTCAGGGACTATTCATTTATTCAACAAATATTTATCAAGGGCCCACTATGGGCCAGGTACTGGGGTACAGTGGTGAACACAGCCATGACCGTGTCCACATGGAGTTTATAGTCAAACACAGAGGAGACAGACAATAGCCAAATGACTATGCAATTCCACTTAGCATAAGGGCTATGAATTAAAAATAAAGGCATGTTGGGGCTGGCCCAGCAGTGTAGTGGTTAAGTTCGTGCGTTCTGCTTCGGCCGCCTGGGGTTCGTGGGTTCAGATCCTGGGCGTGGACCTACGCGCTGCTTATCAAGCCATGCTGTGGCGGCATCCCACATGTAAAGTGGAGGAAGATGGGCACGGATGTTAGCCCAGGGCCAATCTTCCTCAGCAAAAACAGGAGGATTGGCAACAGATGTTAGCCCAGGGCTAATCTTCCTCAGCAAGAGGAGGATTGGCAACAGATGTTAGCTCAGGGCTGATCTTCCTCACAAAAAAAAATAAAAATTAAAAAAAAAAAGGCATATTTAGACACTTTTAAGGAAATCTTAGGTAAATTTTGTGAATTAAATGTGTGGAGAAACTCCCAATATATAATACCTTAAAATGCTGGATTAAATATAAAAACCATGTTCTTCCTCTTTTGTCAGTTTTGTTAAGGTACAATTTACATATAATGAAATTCACTGATTTTAATTGTACAATTCAGTGACTATTGACAAACATATAGAGTCACGTGACTGTCACCACAACATGATACAGCACGTTTCCATCACCCCACTAAGTCACCTGTGCCCCTTCCCCCAACTGCCCGGCCCCTGCAAATACTGATCTGCTGCCTATTACTATAGTTTTGCCTTTTCTAGAATTTCATATAAATTAAATTGTGTGGTATGTAGTCTTTTGTGTTTGAATTCTCTTACTTAGCATCATGCTTTTGAGATTTTCCATGTTGTTGTGCATGTCAGGAGTCTGTTCCTTTCTACTGAGTGGTATTCCACTGAATGGATATACCACAATTTGTTTCATTAATTCACCAGTGGATGGACATTTGAGTTCTTTCTGGCTTTTAGCTATTATGAATAAAGTGGATGTAAATGTTCACCTATAAGTCTTTGGGTAGACATATATTTTCATATACTTCTCTTGGGTAAATACCTAGGAATGGAATGGCTGGGTCATATGGTATGGTAAGCAGAATTCTAAGAATGACCCCCAATAACCCTTACCCTTATATAGTCTCCTCCCCTTTGAGCATGAGTGCAATGTCTGAATATGATGAGATATCACTCCCATGATTATGTTACCTTATCTGGCAAAGGGAGATTATCGGGGTGGGCCTAATCTAATCACACGAGGTCTTTAAAAGCTGGTAGACGGGGGCCAGCCTGGTGGCGTAGTGGTTAAGTTTGCCTGCTCCACTTCAGCTGCCTGGGGTTCACAGGTTTGGATCCAGGGTGCAGACCTACGCACTGCTTATCAAGCCATGCTGTGGCAGGCGTCCCACATATAAAGTAGAGGAAGATGAGCACGGATGTTAGCCCAGGGCCAATCTTCCTCAGCCAAAAGAGGAGGATTGGCAACAGGTGTTAGCTCAGGGCTAATCTTCCTCACACACACACAAAAAAGCTGGTGCTGGTAGACAAAAAAGAAAATCAGAGAGATGTGCAGCACAGAGGGGTTCAATGTGTCCTTACTGGCTTGAAGATGGAGGGGGCCCCTAAGAAGAAATATGGACAGCCTTAAGGAGCTGAGAGAAGTCTCCAACTGACACCCAGCAGGGAAATGGGGACTTCAGTCCTGCAACCACATGGAACTGAATTCTACTAACAACCCAAATGAGCTTGGAAACATTTCATCCTAGAGCCTCCAGAAGAGGACTCAGCCCAGCTAACACCTTGACTTCAGTCTTGTGATACCATGAGCAGACAACCCAGTGAACTGTTCCAGACTTCTGACCTACAGAACTATGAGCTGACAAAGGAATGTAATTTTAAGCCACTGAATTTGTAGTAATTTATTACAGCAATAGAAAACTAATATACGTGGTATATGTCTGTTTAACTTCAAAAGAACCTGCTAAATTGTTTCCAAAAGTGGCTATACCACTTTACACTCCCACCTGCAATGTATGAGACTTCCAATTGTTGCACATTCTTGACAATAATTGATATTGTCAGTCTTTCTCATTTTTTAGCCATTCTTGTGTAGTGGTATTTCATTGTGGTTTTAATTTGCATTTCCCTAATAACTAATGATGTTAAGCATCTTTTCATGTTTTTATTTGCTATTGATATATCTTCCTCAGTGAAATCTCTGTCCAAATCTTTTGCCCATTTTTAAAATGGGATTGTCTTATTCTTTCAAAGCACTGCTGGTCTAGTGGTAAAGTAAAGAGAATAGAAAGCAGAACCATGAGCAAGCTTGACCACACAGGGTGAAGCAAGGGCAAAGCAGACCTTTACTGAGAGGCATGCAGGAGAGGGGTGCCTGGCAACCATAGAGTCTGAGTTTGAATGAGTTACATCCAAGGGGCATGAGATGAGAAGCATGTGGCTTGAGCAGAGTGGGAGGCCAGAACCCCTGAAAGACAACACAATGCTTCTATAAGAAGACAACTTGCCTGCACAAGGAGACGTGACTTACCTCAGCCTTGGTGCTGGGTGAAGTATGGAAAACTCTCCCTGAAGTATTCCCAACCTTAAGCATCCACTCGCAAGTGTTTTAGCCTGAAATTTACACCTCCTACATGGATCTGAAAATTTAAACCTAAAATTTATTTTCAAGTTGTTCCATGTTGCTAAGTAATAAAAAACTCTGACTGTGAATCTTCTTAGGGATGTACTTTAAGGAAAAGGAGAATGATCCCAGAAGGAAGTTCTGAGAGGCATAAAGGAATGGTGAGAAATATAAGGAAAAACTGTGCACAAATGTCAACAATATTGCATATATAAAATGATAATTTCTAAGTGAAGGGTCAAAAATATCCAAGGTAGAATTAAAATCCTGGAAAAATCACCTGAAAATTGGGATTAAGGCATTTGCTGTAATGAACATGTTCTTCTATGTGACAGGCCCTGTGCTGAATATTCCTGAGGCCTGATATCACTGAATCCTCCCAACCACCTTGTGAGGAAGGTGCTATTCTTAGCCCCATTTCTCAAATGAGACAACGTACATGGCCAGGAAGTGTCAGCTGGGACTTAAGCCAGGTCTGTCTGACTCTGAGCCTACTCTTTTCACCACTCTACCACACCGCTCCCACTGGCAATAGTTGTTGTGGAAAATATAGGCGAGTGTAAAAATAATTTCCCTGAACCATCATTGTCATATGTATAAGTACACACACACACACACACACACACACACATTATTTTGAAAAAGATTGAGATCATAACTATTTACTGTTTTGAATCTCAACATTACCTGTTAACATAATATTCTAAATATAATCACCTCGCTCTTAATCATTCTTTGGAGAGAGATTTTTAAATGATTGCATTGCTTAAGATTTTTTAACCTCTTTACTCCTATTCTTCTGTCTTCTACAATATTCACTATTGATTTCTGTTAGAAGTGAAGATAATCGTCTTAGTACTTTTTATTTTCTCAAATTTGAAATGTATTAGGATAGGGAGATGGATATCTATTCTATTTATTACTGGGTATACATATTTTTGTTTTAGAGATCCTCATTTGCAAATAAACATTTCTGTCACATGATTACAAAACTATGTGCTTCAAAGCAGATTCAGGATACAAAATGTGGATTTTCAAAGCATCTAAATTAGATGGTTCTTCTTGATGAAAAAAGTCTTTGCTTTATGACAAAATTTTCCTGTTTGTATTCTTTTACATAAACTGCTTCCTTAAAATACGGAAATATCACTTCCTTTATGAAAATTGAATGCATATGGAACTTCACAGAAACGCATTTATGACTTTAGAAGAGATGCATTTATGTATATATGTATGCACACACATATATACAAATATATATATTTCAGCCTCAACCCAGAGATTAACTAATATCATCATATTATTTTAATGTATAGAGTAAAATCTCATTAATTCAAATATGCCACTGATTTTTAACTTTTAATAAGTCAGATATGAAATATACAATTTACAGTAAGACGAAACCAATATAGAGTATGTATGTGTTTGTATGTGATCCTGTTATGCCTTGCACAAAGCTCATTAACTTGCTTCATTTTACTTTTTAGTACCTATTTGTGGTTTGAAGAGTATAAAATGTCCATACCCAAAAGTAACAAGATGGCATATGAACATTTAAATTTTTAACAAATATGTATTGGCTCACCCACCCTTCCCCTGCTCCCCACCCAAACCTTCACCTACAATAATGAGTTTAATTTTGTAACCATATGTTCACCATAGCCTGCTAGTGCAAGGCTGTATTTAGAACAACTCTTGAGTTTCTGTGCACAAGATCATCCACGGTTAAATATTATTCCCACGAGGTATCCCCTCTGCTCCACACATCTTTATGGGCCTCTCCTCACTTCCACCAGCAGCTAGCTAGTGCTCAGCCCGCGCAAAATAACTTTTAAATAGTATCTTCAGCAGAATAGAGAAAAGTAAATATGCTGAAGAGAATGATGGAATTCATCCTAAAACCAAGGACTATAGAGTCGCTTGGTCGGAGGTAGGGGTGAGAGATGCGGTCCCCGCGGGTCTGCGATGTTCAGTAACCCCATCCCCACGCAGGATCGCGCTGCTTCGCCTCCATCCCCAAATATCATTGCTCCCCTATTCCTGCCCTACCACGCTCGCGAGTCTCTGAATCTGTGATTTAAAGCCGGCATCCATTGCCATCCCTCCTGGACCGCCCAATGCTAGGTCGCAGTTGTCAGGGTAACAGCATGTCTTAAGGGAGAACTATATCTCCAGAGTATCCACAAAACCCACTCCCGGCAGAGGCAGGTGCTGCGGGCGTAGCTGCTCTGGGAAGAGTCCCCGGTGAAAGGCGGGACCCCGGGGGAGGCCAGGCGGCGTGGCCGCCAGGCTGCCGTGCGCCCTGTGTCGGTTATATATGCTTTTTATAAAGCCTTTCTTTCGGTGGGCTACTTCCCTTGCAAAACAGAAACACTAATTCTTTCTGGCTTGATAAAAACCAGTCTCTCTCGAGGAGCTGTGCGGCTTTGGAGATGGTCCAGCTCAAGGAGGATCTGCAAAGGAGCCCCGCCAGACAGTAAGGCTCTGCTGGCCAGCATCCTCTGGAGAGGCGGGAGCGTTCGTGTGCGCGACTAAAACGTGAGGGAAACCTAGTTCGATGAGCTTCCTGCGCTTTGCATAGTGCCAAGATATCCCACCTATGCCCAGAAACCAGAAAATTAACAGGGTTGAGGTTTGCTGCGTTCCTTAAGTACATTTAAGACGCAGGGTAGGTTAACTGGAAAGGCACCCGCCTCTTGTTTTGTTTCATGAATACCGTAGCGCAGAGAATCAGATTTATGCTCAGAGCGAAAAAGAATGAACTGAGGTTTCTGGAGAATTCCTAGGTCAAGGCTGGCATTCGAACCTTTTCCTAGTCCACCCCTGCACACTCACTCCAGCTGCGGCATCACCGGGGCTGAGGCAGGGTGACTGCGGTTGAATATGCGGACCTCAGTCCCCAGCCTGTCATCTCTGTGTCTCTTTACGGGGGGAGGGGCTGTCTGACATAGTTATTAAACCTGGCAGCTGCGTTGGCGGCACCGAGGAGCACTTTGAGTGAGCTTGCGGAAAATGAGGGGCTTTCAGCTGGCCGCCTGCTTGTCACTTCTCGCTGCCTGAAAGGCGGCTCTCGGAGCACTTGCTCTTCTGGTTACCGGTGGCCGGGGGCAGTGCGCGCACTTCACGAAAACAGTTGGAAACTGTGAGTATCTGTGGCTTCGCGCCGCTCGCAGGCGGCTCGTCGTCTGGCTTCCAGCCCGGTCGCCCGGCCGCAGAGGCGGCGAGAGGAGAGGCCGGCGCGCGGGGATCGGGCTGCGGGAGGGCCTCGCGACGCACGTCGCCACGCCTTGTCTGGAGGTGGTGCGCGCTGGCGCGGCTGGAGCGGGCTGGAGTGCCCGCTTTCTAGCACATGGCGTGGGAACGGGTCCCGTGCTTTGGGGACGGATGCACAAAGAAATGAACCTCGGGCCTAGGCAGCCGGTGTAAACAGCCCTGTTCGGCCCCCAATCCCTCGGGTCCTTTTTAAGAAAGGAGAGAAGGTGCATTTTACTGTTGGTTCCAAACAATGAGATGAGGCCAATGTTTTCCCGCCCGGGAGCACCTTTGTGCGCTGCGCGGTGACCGCCGGGCCCCGTCCTGCAGGGACACGCCCGGTGGCGCCGCCGGGAGCACCGCGCGCCACAGGGTCGCGGCCCCGGAGGGCGGCGCGACCGGGTTCCTTTGGGATCTCAGCGCCTTTGGGATTTCAGAGGCTCAGAGCCCGGAGCTCGCTCCTTCCCTTCCCCTCCTCACACACTGTGTTCTAACAGGGCAGACATTTTATGGAGACCAGACATAAAGCTAAACGACCTCAATTCCCTCCTTTCTCCCCAAAGTATGAGTGTGAAGGGGTATGATTTTTTCTCACTACCGATTGCTAGAGGGAATCTTGACGCTCAACCTCTTTTTTATATTTATTTCTGGACAAGATTTCCAACTTTACCAGCTGGCATCATGCAAGGGTCTCCCCGTGGTTTATAAATTTCAGGAACCTTGGCTTTTCCCTCGGGGTTCGAAGGAGCGGTTAACAGCGTCAGTTGGTTCCAGAATGTTATGTTCAATGTTTCCTGTGCGTTTCCATGTCCATCTGGTTCAGGCTCGAGCGTGTGATACCCAGACGCGGTCTCTGCTGTTGCCAGGTCTACAGCCTAACTCCCGCGTCTCTGAGGCTTGGTTTCTTGATGTGATGTTTGGTATCCAGGGTCAGGGGCTGATGGCGGTGGAAGGCTTTACTTTCTCCAAGGGGCCGGCCAGAGCCCAGACTCATCTGATGTCGGATACCTGGACAGTCAACTGTTGGCAAGCAGCTTAAACCTTCCAGGCCTCAGTTTCCTAATCTGTAAAATGGGCATAACAAAGTAATACCTCACAGAGATAGGCTAAGATTTGTGCTGATCTTCCAGTTCTGTCTCCCACTAAGCAGCTTTTCTGTTATAACCTGACAGTTGAGGATTATCTTGATGAGAACAAGTAGGAAAGAAAGGAAAAGCCTACAAAACAGAAAAAAAAAATTAACAACCCTCAAAAAAAGCAGTTATCTAACTAGCTTAGAAATTGCCTAAAACAGACTAACCTATTGATTGTAAATTAATTTATAGGTAAAGAACTAAAACTATTAGGAACACGCATATGGCCCCTTTAATTTTACGTATCAGATTATGGCCGTGGGGGAAGGTTGATGTCCCTCTAACCTGAAAATGAGGCTTGATATTCGATGCTTAAATTTGCCCAAATCTTAGTTTTCCATCCTGGAGTGTGGTTTCTCAGGTTTTTGCAAATAGTTCTTTGTTAGCAAAACCAGATGATAACTAAATAAAAAAAGCTTTGTGAAAAGAAATTAATGGGATTCTGAGATATTAAGTATGACATGATAGAACTAGAAGTAAATCCCTCTGCTGAATTCTACTCTATATTCTACTTTAGTAAAATAATGCCTAGGGTACTGTTGCTAATTTTGTCCATTGTACTTTAAAAAGAATGTGGAGAAACTGGAGGAGTGGTTCAGAATGGAGCAACTAAAATAACTTAGCGAAGCAGAAAGAGGAGAAGCTCTTTAAGAAACCCTGAGGCTGTGTGAGGTGCTGAGAACGGAGTAGGAGAAAACCAGATTTTGATAGGATGTAATGAAGAACTTCTAAAACAGTGAAAGAGTGAAATGAGCCACTGAGGAGCTTCAAGGAGAGAATAATTTATCATCTGCCCTTCGTGGTCTGGTGCTGCCGTCTTAAACCTGCCTGCAGGTTAGAATCAGCCAAGGACTAAAACTCTTCCAAGGCCCGAGTCCCTCCTCAGGCCCGGATTCTGACTTAACTAGTCTGAGCTCGGACATGGATATTTTGTTAGAGCTCCCTGAGTGAAACACGGCATAGAAAAACACGGGTCATGCCTAAGATGGCAAAGTCCAGCACTGCAGCTAGCCAGCAGGGAGCACAGGTGCCCGAGGAGGGCCAGGGGCTGATGAGGGTTATGAGGGAGGGCAGCCGTGAGCCACGTGTGGATGTCAACCAGCTTTGCCAGATCTTCTGCTTTATGGGGGAATCTAGAAATCTAGTTTTTTTATTTATTAATATGAAATCTCCAGATCTTTAAAGGTCGGCAACTAATTAGAATATTTAAAAGTATATTGTGCTTGCCAAACAAAACACACCTGCTGAAGCCACCCACAGGCCAGATTAGGCAACCTCAGATTTGTGCCTTGTCTGTGGGGGGAGGAGCGGGGGCTGGATTAGCTGCTCTCCCAGGGCCTCTTCTAGCTGGAGTTCTGTTTTTTCAATGCTTTGTGTTTAACTTAAAGAAACATTTCTTGGCCTTCTTCTTTCTGAAGGATCCTGTCTTCTTGGCTGAGTGTCTATTCCTCGATAGATCTCTCTGGATTATTTGAATGAAGGAAAACTCTCTAGTTCTCAAATCCACCCTCCACCCCCCGACCCCCACTGCAAGTTAAGGAGGCCCGCCCCTGAAAATTGGGATAGTGATGATGGGCCCCTGAGGTCGGAGGTAACCATATCTGCCCCCTCCTCCACGTCTGCCACCCAGAGCTCTCTGGCTCCCTCCCTAGGTCATGGAGATGGGGCAAATGGGGCTTGGGAGGCTTGATCCATTTTATGGGAGGTCTGGGAACTGCCTTGAGCTGCCTTCTGGTGTCTTTTGGGTTGGGGGGAAAAATATGGTTGGTCCATGTATATAAGCAGCACTGATGTTGAAGCACGATTTCAAAAGTTCCCAGTTCATATATCTCTTAAATTTCGCTCTAGCCTTTCCTAAGTTACACAAACAATGGAAGATGGTATGTCTCCATGAGCAAAGAGGAGGCATTCAACACCACTTTCCACAGATAAGAACTTCTTTGCCAGAGGAAGAAGAAATTCAGAAGACCTAAAATTGTGACTTGGCTGGGTTCTCCCTGCCTCTCCCCTCTGGGTTAGGGTTGCTGTTATTTTGTTTGGTTGTTGGGGGCAGGGGAAGTAACAGGAAGGCAGAACACCTGTCTCTCTCTGGCTGTTCTCTCCACTGCAGTGCTAAGACCAGGGGGGTACCTCCCTCCCTTCCCACTGATGAGGCACGGAGAGCCTTCTAGGCTGACACAGAGACCTGTGTGGGCAAGGTGGCAGGGACTCAGCACAGAGGAGATGAGCACTTACCCCAGCATGATGAGCAGAAGCCAGCTTCCTTCAAAGCAGCTTTGTTAAGCAAGGTGGCCCTATACGTAAATGAAATTAGCATTCTTTAGCAGCTGCCTGTTTTCACTTCCCATAGGCTCTGGGTAAGCAGGCAAAACCAGAATGATTGAACAGACGCCAGGCTTTCCCCTATGGGCTATAAAAAACCTCTCAAAGCCATGGCCTTGCTGTCTTCAGTCCTGCCAGCTCCTCAAAGTCAAAAAAGCAAGGCTTGTGATCCAAAGATTTCACTATCAATGAGAAAGGAAGGAGAGTTTTGAAGTTAGAATGTAGAATCAGCCCAGAGACAAGGGAAGGAAATAGGATCCAGGTGTTTGGTTGGATTCTGGTTGCCAACCCAAAAATATGTTTGTTGGAGGGGCTGAAGCCACATCGGCCCTAATATTGAGCTGCCAAGGCTTTAGGCTGGGGCCAAGATGCTCTTCACTGGCATAATCGTCCTCCCTCCTAATGACTGCATGAAAAAGCACTTGATTCTTTTACTAGAATCCTAGATGAACACATTCCACCCCATCAGCCTCTGCCACCAGCTGGGGATGAGCTTCGAAGGACTAGGATGTAAGGTGGGGTGCTACAAGGCCCCTTTGAGAGTCTGACTCACTTCAAACCACCATGAAGGCTCAGGACTGTGGCCCAGGCATAGGCTGTATGCAAGATTCCTCCCACTCCATTCTCTTTTTAGTCATGGGACCAACCTGCAGAGTGTACTTTGGAATCAGCCTTACTTTATGTCTGTCTTTCTTCCTGCCACAGCCCAGGCTGATGGTTAAACACATCCATTGCCTTGCTCCAGCGCCTGGGACATCAAGTTCTGCCCATTTCTGGTATGGTAATGACAGGTTGCCTATGGAGATTCCTGGCCAATGGGCTGTCTCCCAGGGTTTACGCAAGCAGCTTGTGTTTTCCCTTGAGGTAGTTTATCCGGTTGCCTTTCCATTCTAGAACCTTCCTGTTGGCTCTTTTTGGCAAATTCACTCTTAACACAAGATCTGTTTAAGTGTGTCCTGGGACAGAGAGAGAAGGAAAAACCCCAATCCATTTTTTGAACTTCATGATGGTGGTAGAAAAACTGATTAAGGGTAAATTTGATACTGTTAGCAAAAATTCAGATGTATATTCATGACTATTCAATTCATCTCCTGCGTGATCAAAGATTCTGTTATATGAGATTAATAAGAATATTAGTAAAGCTCCATTTTGCAACACTATAAACTCTAATTATTTTGTTTTTAAAAAAAATCAATTCCATTGGAAATTGTATTTTGATGTAAATGATTCTCATCATCATATAGTGGCAAGCCAAAAAGTAAATTATCCTTCTAATGTATAGTTATATATGGTGGGCAACAAAAATGCAGAAAATTTTAAATTAAATCTATTAAATACTCTGTTTTTCCTACTAAGTATAAAAAAGAAGGAAGCATATGACAGTTTAAAAGGTTAGCTCTTGCCATCATGTTTAGAAGAAAGAATAAATAAAGAATATAACAAAGAATGTGTTCAGTGGAGTAGACTCTCTGATCAAGGCTGGAACAAGTGACACAGAGAGTCTGTTCTATGCTAAGGCTAGAAAGGGGGACATGGATGTTTGTGGGTATGATCAGGGTACTCTGTGGTGGCTCCGAGGCTTTGAGGAATGGTCTAGAATTGGAAAAATAAGCAGAGAAGGTGGAAGTATTTGTCACCTAAAGGCAAACATCATAAGCAGTGGCTCAAAAGGCTGAATGAGCATGGATTTGGTACTCACTTCTGATAGTCACTGAAGAGAAAGAAGACAGGTCTTCTTTCTGGAGTCAGATGGTTGGGATTTGTATCCCAAAAGTGTGTGACCAGGAGCAGTTTTCTTAACACACAGAGTCTCAGTTTCCTCCTCTGTCAATGGGGACAACCATTTCATTATTTTAAGGAATAAAGAGAATTGATGTAGAGGGTCCAGTGTGGTTCATGACACACAGCTGATTAAGCTGTGATGAGCACTCAGCAATACAAAGAGATCAGATGAGACTACCCAACTTCAGTATCAGAGTGAGGACTTTGAACTTGTTCCCAAGACAATATGGAATCCCAAGACAGTGTAGAATCTTTAGGAAATGAAAGCTTTCTTGTACCACTTATATGAAGAGCTCCCTGGATTTTTACAAATTCCTTTATAACCATTTGAATCTCTGCTTGGATTTTTTTTTCTTCTTTTCTGTGTCTGTAATTCGAACTGTCATACTTGAACGAGTTAATCAGCATTTCAGTGCTCTCCTCTAAGTCTGTGAGAAGACTGTCTCCCAAGATGGTTTGTCAGTAACCTGTGTGATTTATGGTCAACATCCCACTGGCCTCCAGGCTTTCGAGGACTAGTAGCAGCTCTGAGTTTAATGGGGTAATAAGCTGTGCCTGCCAGTTACTTCTGTGACAGATGAACTTTGTGAAAATTCAATACTCAAAAATATTTATTCAATATATAAGATCACCTAATTTCCACTAGTATATTATTTTTCTTGGACATTTCCCCATGACCCTTTATTTTTAGCTATTTTGAGTAAAAGTTACAACTTTACTGTGCTTTGGGTTTGGCAATGAGTAACTTGTTTCCATTGTTATATCTCTTATTTTACAACTTTCCAGAACTGTTTAGTGCAATTTTTAGAATATGAGTCAGTTATAATCTTCACACTGTGGTTTTGAAATGTCTTTTTTTTTTTTTTTAAAGATTTTATTTATTTTATTTTTTCCCCCCAAAGCCCCAGTAGATAGTTGTATGTCATAGCTGCACATCCTTCTAGTTGCTGTATGTGGGACTCGGCCTCAGGATGGACGGAGAAGTGGTGCCTCGATGCGCACCCGGGATCCGAACCCAGGCCACCAGCATTGCAGCGCGCGCACTTAACCACCAAGCCACAGGGCCGGCCCTGAAATGTCTTTTTATGACCCTTCTGAGCAAAATATTTCTCTGAAATTTTTCTCCCCACTCTTCCCCTCCCCCCTCTCCTCAATTCCTTTGAGTTCGTCTTTGTTAAACGTAATCAGAATAAGCTGTTTTATCTGACACTCCCCCATCGTCCAGGTTCTAGGAATAAGCATGTCTGAGATAATCCAGCAAAAATGACTGATCTCATTAGCTTCCCCAGAGGAAAACAAATCAGTCTTGTGAGTTAGTATTAGGAGTTTTAGAGGATGATTGTTCTCCAGGCTTCATTTTTAAAGAGGGTAGGAGAGGGTTAGGGGCTAGCTCCCTCACAACAGTAACACCTTCCATTTTCTATTTTTTCATTCACATTTACATTTCCACAGGAGGGAGAGGGAGACCAGGCATGATGATCTGGCCAGTGTGAATTAACTCTTCATTGGCCAGATTCTTTGGATATCCGTTCACTGCCCATTCTCTAGTATTCTGAGTAACAAAGATTTTGTTGTGCTTTGAACTAACATGGGCCCTTTGTTCTAAAAGCTCAATACCAAATTTTGAAATGGGGACTGTAATCCTTCCTTTATACAGAAACCCTTTGCAAGCAAATCTTTATAACCAACCCCTACTGCTTTTACAAGCACAGAGATGGATCAAAGATTCAGCTCTGTGTTAAAAAAGTAACCTCCATTTATTGAGCATGTGTAGTACATGACAGGCACCATCCTTGTCACTGTGCATCTACGATCCCATTCAGTCCTAACAGGAATCCTGTGACAAGGTATTGTTGCCTTCATTTTAGAGGTGAGAAAATTGAAGCTCGGAGAGGTTGGATGAATTCTCCAAGGTCACCAGTTACTAACAAGCAGGCACAATAGTTTGACTTGGACCTAACTGGCTTTAAAGCCATTGATCTTTCCAGTATATTTGACAAATGATATGACACATAGAGGAATCCCTTGGAATATTCTGTTTCCCAGTTTGGGTTTCATCAGAATTTCCTAATTAGTGAATGGTTCAAAGAACTCTCACCGACAAGACCAGTACACTAGTTAGTTTTCTTTGTGTCTACTTCTCCCAACCAACCACTACAAAGCAGGTGCAAAAACTTTCCCAGATGACTGAGTATTGGGCAGTATTCCAAGATGGTAAACCACATCTAAGACCCACAGAAAAGTGTAAGTAAGGATTGCTCTGTGAACCACCAGCAAATAAATGCACTGTTGTCCTCTGCAGCTGACTTATTATTAGGCAGTGGAAAGTTGTAGTATTTTACTGGAAAATTCCATCCACTGGAAAAAATAGATAAGGCAAGACTGGAGAAACCAAGTGCTTAAGCAAACTTGGTCAGGATCTAATCATGAATAAGCCTGATGAAGCTTCAAGCTCCTAAATGAAACTCATGTGCACATTCTTTCTGTGTGGGGCCAACTTTGCCAGCTAATTCATAGGAGAAACTAATTGCTGTCTGCATTATTGCCAAATTCCTAAATCTTCAAAGGTAGGGACTTGAGTTTTAACTCTTTATCCTAGCGCTTTAGCTTACTGCTTGACATACAGTACATGTTCAATAAATATTTGTTTGAATGAGTGTATTAGAATTCTCCAGAAAAACAGAACCAATAGTATATTTATTTATTTGTTTACTTGTTTGTTTGTTTATTTATTTGTTATAAGAAATTGGCTCACGTGATTATGGCGGTTGGCAAGTTCCATCTGCCAGGTGGCACAGCAAGCTGGAGACCCAGGGACGGTTATAGTTCAAAAGTCATCAGGCAGGAAGAGCCAATATGGCAGATGAAGTTCAAAGGCACTCTGCTGGTGAATTTTTTGTCACTAAGGAGAAGGTCCATCTTTTTTTTTTCTATTCAGTCCTTCAACTGATTGGATGAGGCCCACTCACATTATGGAGGGCGGTCTGCTTTACTCTACCAATTAAAATATCAATCTCATCCAAAAACACTCTTGAAGAAACACCTAGAATAATGTTTGACCAGATGTCTGGGCACCCTGTGGCCCAGTCAAGTTGACATATAAAATTAACCATTGCAATGAGTGAATGAGTAAATGTGAAACAGTAGTTTCTGAACTGTGGCAGAGCAAGTGGGATGGCAGGTGTTAGTCTCTGTCATTGTAGGCTTCAGTTAAAATGACACCTTGCTAATAAGAAGGGCTCTTCTTCCCAGTGAGACAGCTCCAATAGAACACAGAGTTTGAAAGCATGATGCCACTTAGTTGAATCTTCCCTTGGCCCCTTGTGCCCAAGTGGTCAGTTTTCACAGGATCAAGTGAATTAAAGAAGGGGGTTGAGAAGTGTACCATGCTCTCCAGAGCTGGGGGATGAAAGGGTGTCTTTCTTAGGGTTAAGCATTTTTTGGAGGTGGAATTCTAAAAACATGCAAGAACCTAGTTTTTCCAGTTATAATGGAGAAAATAAACTTCATGCTACCCGAGGGTATGCAGCCATATTTATGGCTACTTTGCTTACTTGAGTTAATGCAGTTATGTGGTTTCTGTAAATTTCTGGAATTTGTAGATTATTGATTCTCTAAAAAGCATAACGCATGTCACATACTCTGGGAACATGTGCTGCAAAGTAAAGAAACCTAGAAAACATATTCTTGCTTTGTGATTTAAGTTGTACTTATTTTTATTATTTGCATACAAATCCACTTTATACTGTACCTTTTTAAACAAAAAGTGTTTGAAGGAAAAGTATTATTAAGGACATTAGCATTTGTTCATTCAGTTGACATCTGCACAAATTCCTTACTGTGGCGAGTTTTCTTTCACCTAACCTAGTTTACCTGTACAATTAAGCTAGCTTCGCCTTAAAAAGTCCTTCTCATACTCTAATGTTGCTTTAACTTTTTATTTATATAAATAAATACATACACAATTTTTAAAACAAAATGGTACTTTTTTTTTTTGAGGAAGATTGGCCCTGAGTCAATATCTGTTGCCAATCTTCCTCTTTTTTTCTTTTTTTCTCCCCAAAGCCCCCAGTACATGGTTGTATGTCCTAGTTGTAGATCCTTCTAGTTCCTCTATGTGGGACGCCGCCTCAGCATGGCTTGATGAGCGGTGAGTAGGTCTGCGCCCAGGATCCCAACCAGTGAACCCTGGGTCACCAAAGCAGAAGGCGCGAACTTAACCGCTGTGCCTTGGGGCCAGCCCCCAAAATGGTATTTTTTAGAAGCTTGTATCTAAATACAGCAGTCTCTCATCTCTCTGCTACCCCATCCCACAGTCCTCCGCCCTAAAGACAACCACTGTCAACATTCTTAGCCTTTCTTCTTTTAGTTTCCATGTTTCTAAAAATTATCGTCTTCCTGCTATTTCTTATTTTTATTCGAATAGGTAATATACTTACATAGTTCAAAATTCAAAAGAAAAAAAGGATAAAAACAGTGAAAAGTCTCCTTCTCACCCTGGACCCCAGCCTCCTTAATTCCTTCTCTGGGGTCTCCCAATATCACCAGCCTCTCGTATCTCCTCCCTGAGATTTCCTTGCATAGACGTACACTACCATTTTCTGATCAATTGGGGGTATTATCTATTGACTCTCAGGCATAGGAGATGAGAATTCAGCTTCCTCTCCTACACTCTATTTTTTCTCTTTCCTTCCCTGCACCTTAGTTATAGTACAAGTCTTGATTAAATCCCCATTTATATTATTATGACCATATAAATATTGTCACTGCTGAGCCAAGTAGTTTGCTACAGTTATATTTCCTTTTATATACTGCATTTTGTTTTACCCAGAGCTAATAATTACTTCATTTTTCGTTACATTTTCTACATGCCGGTTGTTAATGTGTTTTTTCCAAATGCTCCAGCAGATATGTCACGTGATTATTGATCACTTTTTCAATCAAAAATTTTAAACATTTTATTGGTTCCACTTCTCCTCTCCCCTCTGAGACTCTCCTCCCTTAGGCCCGGGTTCCACTCCAATTTGCACTGTTTTATGCTCCACTCACAATGTGCTGTAGTTTGGGGACTTGCTTTTGTCCTTCTGTGATGGATTCTCTTTTCTTGTACCCCAATGTCTTTTTCTTTCTTGATTTAACTCTGTTTTTCTGAAATACATCCTCCAGTAGTTTCTTAAGAAAGGGTACATGCAAGGTAATTTTTGAGTCCTTGCCTATTTGAAAATGTCTCTATTCTACCCACACACTTCATAGATTGGCTGGGTATTGAATCCCCAAGTGAAAGTCATTTTTCCTCAGAATTTTGACGGCTCGTCCAAGGCTACTCTCTACCATGGCTACTAGGAAGTCCTTTGCCATTCCCTTTCTCTATTTCCTTTGATGTGAACTGTTTTTCTTCCTATGTAATCTGATATTTCATGGTGATTTTTGAGTGTTTTCCATTATTTTGATCACTTGACTCTTTTTAATATGGAAACTCATACCTTTCATTTCTGGGAAATTCACTCTATTTTCACTTTGCTAATTTCTTCCCTTTTATTTCCTCTCTTATCTCTTCTGGAACTCCAGAGAGCTGAACATTACAGCACTTGAAATGATCTTCTAATTTTCTTATCTTTTATGCTATTGAGATCTTTCATTTTCAAAATTTTAATTTTTAAGGTGTCATTCTTGTTCTTTTAATTTTTAAAAATATCCCGTCATTTCATGGATGCAATATCTTCTCTTTTTGGCTCTGAAGATATTAAATACAGTAGATTTTTTAAAATCTTTCTTCTACTCCCTGTATTGTTTCTGTGGCCTCTGAGTTCCCTTTTTATGTTTGTTCATTTCAGACTTTCCCTTTTCTCAAATGCCTAGTAATCTTTGACTGTCCACATGTACTTAAGAGTGAGGCTCTAAAACATCTGACTGCTGTCTTCGTGTGATTGGTGGGTTTGGAAATCGGTGGACCTCTTTTTTTTTTTTTTTTTTTTTGGTGAGGAAGATTGGCCCTGAGCTAACATCTGTGCCCATCTTCCTCCATTTTGTATGTGAGATGCCACCACAGCACGGCTTGATGAGCGGTGCATAAGTCTGCACCCAGGATTCGAACCTGTGATCGGTGGACCTCTTTTGAAGAAGAATCTGGCCATGAGCCAGGTTTTTCTTTGAGAGGCCCCCAAAGGCAGCGTTGGAGGTAGTTTTTCTTTAAGGGGACATTTAGTTACTCTAAGACTAGGAAGTCTCCTGAGAATACATCTGCTTTGGATAGATAAAATTGATTCCCAACATTCTGGAAGCATGAGAGGGAACAGAATCTGGAATGCCTACTATTCAGTATACAGACTTCACTCTAATCTCCTGCTTTCTGTTTGATAAGTTTCTATCTCCCAAGAGTCTATCTGGTGACCTAGGATTAAATTTCTCCTCTTAAGTAGAGGCTGTTAATTTTTTTTAACTTTTTACCTAACCTCAGAGCTGGGTGTTTGTGGTGGAATCAACCATATAGTAGTATCAAGAATTTGTACTCTACAGCCAGGATGTTTGAGTTCAAACCTTGGCTCCACTAGTTACTAGCTGTCTGACCTTGGTCAAGTTCCCTAAGCCCTGCGGTTGGTGACTCCACACTCCAGGTGAACAGTACAATGCCGAGAGAGGAAAAGAGTATATTTGGATTTTATTTCTCTTTAACCTGGCTGTCTATTTTGTATTTTTTAAATGCTTTCTTTTATAACACACAACCAAACCAATGAAACCACAAAGGAATACAATTGCACACATGATCTTTCCACAAAGATGGTATGGAGTTTCCCACTGAAGTAATTCATTGTTCACAGAATTTGGCAATAAAAAAAGGAAAAAAGTCTCTAAACAAATAGCCCATTGAAACACATACCATGACATGAGGATGATGCAATGGCAAATTGCAACATGGAAAGAAGCCCTGAATGAAAATTTTGTGTTACAAAAGGATCAAAAGCTGTTCAACAAAATGGCAAAGAAACAATGTTTATTTTGAAGTCTTACTCAGTTTTCATGTTTGACTTTACCCTTGGAGTCTTTAACTAGTTACTTGTTTTCACCTTACTGCCATACTTAGAATTTGCAGGGGATATTTCTAGCTCCTGCATTCCCTCTCCCCCAGGATAAGTATAAGACGATGGGGCGCAGAGAGCCCTACACCTCCCGTAGTAAGAATGGAAGACGAGGAGCAGCTGCCTGGAGAAAGTGCAGGAGGAGAGAGATGCAGACAGACTGGTCAAACCTTCACAAACCACACAATTTAGGGAGAAGGAGACAGGCCCGGGTTCTGTCTCCCAATGGGCCCAGGCTTGCCTGGGCTCTTGAAAGTGGTCCTAAATTCCTCCACTCAGAATTTCTCATGTGCAGTTTTTCTGGTTGGGAAGTATATAAAATGACAAAATATGTAAGTGTTTGAATAACTCAAAATATAAAAACGTACTTTCCAAGGCTCATTTGCCAATTTCCTTGTCATTTACTTAACTCTTGATTTGTCTATGGTGATTAAAAAAGCGGGGAGTGGGGGGCGGGATAGAGCCAGCTACTTATATGTAAAGAAAACTTTTTAAATACGAAAAATTTGCAAAGGTGTATGTACAAGGATGGGTTTTTTTGTTTTCATTTGTTTATAGTACGAATTTGCCCACAGTAGGGCATTGGTTAAATAAAATAAATCCATTAACCAGCCTACTATGCAACCACACACCAAAAAATGGGCTTATAGAAGTAAACAGTTCCATAAGGAAGGTTATCCATGATATAGTATTGGTAGGAAGGTAAAAGAATTTATAAATTACTCTGAATTATTTAGTTTTAATAAGCATTGTTTAATAATATGTTTGTCTAGAAAACCATCTGGCATTATGCTAAATTGCTAAGTAATCACTTCTGTGTGGTAGGATAATCGATGATAATTGAATTTTTGCAAAGAGCATTTATTGCTTTCGAAACTAGAAAAAAAAAATGCATATAGCTATAAAGTGACCAAAGGCAGGCAGTGGGAAGCATAGAGTTAGAAGAAAATGACCTTAATGATACACATATTGGATAATCATGATTGATTGAGAGGAAAACTATAGAGACTTCTTTGAAACAACTCAGAATCTTAATTTTCCATTTCCTCAAATGAAACCAGTTCAATAGACTTAAAGATACAAAATAATGTTTCTTAAATTAGGAAGCATAGGAGTATATAGTGGTTGATTTAATTGCATTATTAAAAGGTCTTTAAAATACATTCTCAAAGTGTTGATTTTTCCAGCTCTAATCTAGCATTCAAAACTCTTTAAAAGATTTTCATTTGATATAAATTCTGTAATAGTGGGGCCGGCCCCATAGCTTAGTGGTTAAGTGCGCGCACTCCGCTACTGGTGGCCGGGGTTTGGATCCTGGGTGCGCACCGACGCACCGCTTGCCCGGCCATGCTGAGGCCGCGTCCCACATAACAGCAACTGAAAGGATATGCAACTATGACATACAACCATCTACTGGGGCTTTGGGGAAAAAAAAAAAAAGGAGGAGGATTGGCAATAGATGTTAGCTCAGAGCCGATCTTCCTCAGCAAAAAGAGGAGGATTAGCATGGATGTTAGCTCAGGGCTGATCTTCCTCACAAAATAAATAAATAAATAAATAAATAAATAAATAAATAAATAAATAAATAAATAAATTCTGTAATAGTGGAGGCAACGTGTTCTCTTCAAGAAATCAACCTATGTTGAAGAGCAGAGACGTTGCTATTTATTGACACAGTTGGGGCCAATATTTCAAGCAGATTCTTGAAAGAAATATGTCATTGTGATTAACATGCCTCAGAAAATGTAGACTCACGTGCCAAGCTTTAATGTATAGGTTTAACAAATCTTGTTTGCTTTCTTAAATTATCCCTATGCTTGTTATCTGGGAGGCAACAATGTTAGTTATCAGATTTTTCAAAGAAACACTGTGTAATATGCCCTCTTATTGCAATCTATTTTGGTATGTGAATTTTGATTTAATTTCACTTGACTATTTGAGGTAGCATTTTTTCACCTGTCATTTTTCCAGTGTAATTCAAGTTTTATAAATGTATACAAATTTATATGTGTGTGTATAATGTATTTATGAGTGTATTTGTATTTATAGGTCATTTTACTTAAAAAGATATTCCTAAACCATAGCGTTTGTAAAGATTTTAACATTGATGAAGTCTCCTTGTAATCCTTCACCATAACATTGATAAAAGCACCAGCTTTGTGAAATATTTCTCTGACCTTCCAGACAGTCTGTAATTGGAATGAATTTGAATGTTCGATTTCTGAATGTCTATGTGCGGCGTCTATCCACACCTATAATATGGTACACGTGAACCATGTACATTTTTCCCTACAGCACGTTACTTTGTGTGAGTGAGGCATGTGTCTCTCCACAATGGCATCCACACAATCAGGCACATTCTAGCTTCGTCTGCATCTACGAACAGATGTGCGCTTGTGTGACTGTCCATGGCAGCATTAATAACGCCTGCAGCTGGGATGTGGATGGCACGTTTCAATCCACTGCATTGCAAAATACATGCTGAAGTGAATGGCCTGATTGTTGGGGCTAACAGTGTCAGCCTTTTAGTTAAAGAGGAAGAAGGAGAGGGAGGAAGAGGAGGCGAAGGAGAAGAAAGAGGAGACAAAACAAGATGAGGTTTAATCAAGCCCAGTGACAAAGTAACTTTCATTCCAAGTGAAACAAGCAAATTAATCTACATTAATACATTAGTCACCATCCCTATTACTCCCATTTTAGGAGAAATGAGAATACAATTTTTTGTGTGTGTGTGGGGAAGATCAGCCCTGTGCTAACATCTGCCAATCCTCCTTTTTTTTTTTTTTTCTGAGGAAGACTGGTCCTGGGCTAACATCCATGCCCATCTTCCTCCACTTTATATGGGACGCCGCTACAGCATGGCTTGACAAGCGGCGTGTCGGTGCGCGCCCGGGATCCGAACAGGCGAACCCCGGGCCGCCGCAGCAGAGCACGCGCACTTAACTGCTTGCGTCACCGGGCAGACCCCAAGAATACAATTTTAAAATTAGTCAATAGGATTACCTAGTATTCCTTGAGCACTAGGAGTGGCATGTTGAACACAACCCAGCCTGGTGAGCTTCAGGCTGATGGTGGAGGGGCAGAGTGGGTGTGAGGGGGTGGTGCTGGGGGGAGTTAGATGCAAAACATCTGCTGCATAGATGCTTTTTTTTTTAACCCTGCAATCCTGCCACAACAACCTTCAAACACAGGTTGGTGAGCACCAAGCATCTGCATTTTGAGTCTTGAGCACAATTACCCGCTTGTTAAACTGTAGGCAGCTCTGGAGCTTTTATTTCTCTTGGGAAATTCGATGGCGATCAAGGTGGGTCTGGGAAGCTATTCAGAGGCCCTACATATGACGTACAGATTGAGCCCTACACAAGGGAATCAACAGTCCCTCCACTCACCAAGCCCTTCCCCCTTGTTTCATAGCTATGCCAGCCCTGAGAAAGGGACACCTTCTTCTACTTGCACAAAGGACAGCTGCTGGGCTGCTCATAACTGGATAATAATGTTAGCTATTGTTATTGACTTCTTATCAGTAGCCTAGGCAGGTGCCAGGCTAGGCCTATTATTATCTTACTTAATACTCATAACCAGCCCACGAAATGGGTACCACCACTAACTGCTCTCTATAAATGAGGAAACAGAGGCTTAGAAAAGGTAAGTGGCTTGTGCAAGATCACCTGGTGAGTAAGGGGTGTAGCCAGCTTGCTGCAGATTAGCATATCCAGCATCTGGGAAGAGTCAGGGTTTTCCATGCCCAAGTGGCCAAATATAGATACTTATCCTGTTCATATTTGATATTTGATCATGTGTTATGTAAGCTCTGTACCCCTCACAGTTCCTACTTCAATGCTTTTAACATAGCAGGGTTTCAATAAATATGCACTGAATTAACTAATGGAAAAAAGATGAACATCCCAGTTCAAGGGTTGGAGATTGTAGACTTTTAAAATATTTTTCTTTTGGAAGATTTCAAAATTACACAAAAGTAGAAAGAATAGTATGATGAATCTCCATGAATCCAAACCCAGTGTCAACAATTATCAGCGTTTTGTCAGCTTTGTCCGTCCCCCCTCCCACAACTTTTTGCTATGTTTTATTTTTTGCTGTTATATTTTAAAACAAATCCCAGATATATCATTTCACCTGTAAATACTTCAGTGTGGATAACTAACAGATAAGGACCTTAAAAAAAACTCAAAAACATAACCACCATGCAATCATCATACCTATTAACATTACCAATAATTTTTACATATAATCTAATACCTAGTCCATATTCAAATTGATTGTCTCAAAAGCATCTTTTTAGGGTTAGTTTGTGGAATCAAAATGGAAATTATGTGCACATTGCATTTGGTTGTTATGTCTCTCATATTTTTTTCTCTTATAGTTCCACCCTCACTCTCTTTTTTTAATGACTGACTTTTTTTCTTTCTTTTTTCTTTTTTTTTTTTTGAGAAACCAGGGCATTTGTCTATTATAGTGATTTTTACCTGACTTTGGAAACACTTCCTGGAGGGAGCTGATGATGCCCAATTTTCAGGAGATTTTTCACTCCCAATATCTTCTGGAACAGTGTCTGTATTGATGGGATTCTGGGTTAGATCATAATTATTCCTTCAGTACAAGATGCGTATTGAATGCCTGCTGTGTGCCTGCCCCATGCCCCATGCAGGAGATAACAGCGGCATCCCAGTGCCCACTCTGCGGGAAAGTGATGGGTGGCCATAGAACAGGGTGAGAGGATGGAGAACCACCAGGCTCAGAAAAAGGTAGAGGTGCTTTTTAGATGGGACAGTTTGAAAAGGAATGAGGAGGTGACATTTTGAGACCTCAGTAATGAAGATCTGAAGAGGAGTGTTCCGGGAAATGGTTCAGCGAGGCAAAGGGCGGAGACAGGAGGGAGCTTTGTTATTTAGAGAGGGAGAGCCCAGAGAGTGAGTGTGGAGAGGGAGAAGGGTTCCTTGGGGAGATAACCTCAGGGACCTGGGAGGAGAATGGATTTTAATCTGAGCACAGTGAAAAATGATCTTTGTCATGTCGTGGTTCCAGATTAAAGAAAGTTTTTACAACTTTCTGACCGATTGAATGCATGGAGATGTGGCTGGAGTGAAGAGTGACACTCTTTGGGTCTGGGGACAGGGTCTGTACTCTCCCTCACATGCACATGTGCCCATCTCACAAGCAAGGTTTAGGGGTTGAGGAAGGAGAGCTAGAAAGGCACAGAAGGCAGAGCACTGAAGTCTCCATTTTCAAGTTTGAAGTCCCAAAAAAGAAATGCAGGTGACACATTTTCATGAAGTCCCAAGTCACAAGGTGGGAGCAGACCAGCTGCTGATCCTGCTCGGTGGATTATTGCTCCTGCCTTCTCATTGCCCTCCACCACCCCTCTTCCCTCTACCTTCTGGCCTGAAGAAGCTTGCCTGGAAGTCTGTTCCTGCTCTAAACTAGTCTTCCGTTAATCAGCCCAGCGTCCTGTAGGGATGCCTTAAGTGCCGGGCTGCAGAGACCCACCCAGCAGCGACAGCCTGATGCTCAAGAACTGTTTCAACAACGGCTCCATTCTCAGTGCAAATGCCTGCACTGCCCGTGGTTTTCTTTCTCCCTCTCCTCACACTTCTGGTGATTCTAAATCAATGGAACCGCAGTTTGAAGATGTGGCAGCAATTATGCAAAGGCGGTGGCCTTGCCTGAATGTGCAGTCAATTCATTTCATTTGCCAGAAAGACTTGTCCCCCCCACCACTTTATTCTTTCCAGCTGGTTGTGAGACTCCGGCTGGGACCCGAGTTGCACGGAGAGAAAAGGGATATAAGGATCTCCTAGGACAGGTGGGGTTATCATTAGGTGTGGGGTTTCCCTGGCTCGTCATCAGGCTCACCAAGGGTGTCTGAAGGAGCCCACATATCCGGTAGGCTTCCCTCCCAACAGGGTGGCGGCCAGCCCACCAACACCGTGATTCCTCGGTAACTGTTTCCTGGGAGCAGGGCGATTATTTTAGTAATATACTGACCAATTCCTCTTAATTAATTTCATTAACTAAAAAATTGTTTCTTTTCAGTATAAAATGCAAGTAAATGACTGGTACCTAAAGAATAAGCTCAATGGGGGCCAGCCGGGTTGTGTAGTGGTTGGGTTCGTGGGCTCTGCTTCAGCGGCCCAGGGTTCGCGGGTTCACATCCCAGGCACAGACCTACGCACCGCTCATCAAGCTATGCTGCAGTGGAGTCCCACATACAAAGTAAAGGAAGATTGGCACAGATATTAGCTCAGGGCTAATCTTCCTCAGCAAAAAAGTGAAAGATTGGCAACGGGTGTTAGCTCAGGCCAATCTTCCTCTCCAAAAAAAAAAAAGAAAGAAAGAAAATCTCAATGAAGATGTCGAGAGCTCTGCTGTACCTCAGTAAGCAGCCTATCAGCAAGCCTGGTTCTTGCCATAAAGACATAGAAGATGAAAACAAACTCTCAAGGACAAATAAATCACATCTCCTAAGTCACCTTTATCAAATGCATTCAAGATTTTGATGGCTACTGGATCTGAACAAAACTCCAACAACTGTTTAAAGGCTGGTTACGTTCATGAGGCTTAAATGATCCATGTTCCCACCTCTGTTGAGTGCCTGTGCAAGTTTTTCTGGTGTATTGATTCCATCAGGCAGTCATTGGAAACGATGTGCACACGGAGTGTTCTCCACTCTCAACTGCTGCGTAGGTGAGGATTTCTAACACTGCAGTGACGACAGCCCCACGGTGACTAGAACAGGTGGAACTCCGGGATGCTGGAATGGGAGGAGGGGGTGTGTGGCAGATCTAGGAAAATGCACTGGGGGGAGCTGCTGCATTCAGGGGCCTAGAATTGAGCTTGACAGCAGAAGAATGGCAGACTCCTGAATTTTCAAGAGTAAGAAGGTAGAAGTGGTAATAAGCTAGATATGCAAACAATATGACTTAAAAATTGATATCTGAGACATGGCAAATAAATGTGTGATTCTGACTGGATCTTAGACTGGAAAAAGCATTATTGGGACAATTGGTGAAATTGGAATATGAATTATAGATGAGGTAATAGTATCATATCCATGATAAAGTTCCTGAGTTTGGTAGCTGTGGTTATATGGGAGCACTTATCCTTGTCCTTGTTCACATTGGAGTATTTAAGAGTAAAGGGGATGATGTATGCACTTCCCTCTAAAATGTTAAAAATTGTATGTGAAGAGAAAGAGAGAGAGAGATTAAGAATAATAAAGCAAATGTGGCAAAACGTTAACAAATGGTAAATCCGGATAAAGGATATACCAGAATTCTCTGTATTATTCATGCAAGTTTTCTGCAAGTTTAAAATTATTTCCTAATAAGAAAAAGTTTAAGTGCTATCTATTGTATTTGTTGAGACTTAAGTCAGCTGTGACAGAAAACCCACAGTAGCTTAGTCAAGAGAGAAATTTATTTCTCAAGTAAAAGGAATCTGCCAGCCCTGGTGGTCTAGTGGTGAAGATTCGGCACTCTCACCACCACGGCCCAGGTTCATTTCCTCATCTGGGAACCACATCACCTGTGTGTCGGTTGTCACACTGTGGTGGCTGTGTGTTGCTGTGATGCTAAAAGCTATGCCACCTGTATTTCAAATACCAGTAGGGTAACCTATGGGGGATCAGTTTCAGCGGAGCTTCCAGGCTAAGACAGACTAGAAAGAAGGACCTGGCCACCCAAAAATTGGCCATGAAAACCCAAGGAATAGCAGCAGAGCATTGCCTGATATAGCACCGGATGGTGAGAGGATGGTGCAAAAAGACTGGGGAGGATTCTGCTCTGCTGTTCACAGGGGCGCTAGGAGTCGGAATTGACGGCACTAATAACAACAGCAAAAAGGAACCAGAGGTGAATGGTCCAGTTCGTAAAGTTGTCAGGGTCTAGTTGTACCCTCAGTAACTGGCTTCCACCTCACGTTCTAAGAGGGCTGCTTAAGTACCGGCCATTTCCCACATTCTAGCCCGCAGGAAGGGGAAAGGCTTGAAGAAAAGGGTGAGGGAAAACAAAAGGGCCCATGTCAGCTGTCATAACACAGGTTTCCTGGAAGTTGTTGCTTAATATTTCCATGTACATTTCATTGGTCAAAACATAGTCTCATGGCCACAGCTATAACCTAAGAAATGAAGTCTTTATTCTTGATAGTTCTGGGCCCACTTAAAAATCAAGGGTTCTAGCATATGGAAGAAAGGGAGAATGGATGATGGGCAAACAATTAGCAGTCTCTACCAAATGAAGTCACCTTAAGGAAGACAGCTTCTGCCGGGGCAGCCTCTGTAAACTTTGAACCCAGGGCCCAGCTGGGACAGCAGGCTGGCCCTACCATGTGAATGCAGTTCAGTTAACGCAGTGGGTGATGTTTCTAGGCTGTGGGTTCCATAATCCTCTGCCATTTCAAACATGCTCCACCACAGCCCGCAACCTCTCTCAGCCAAACTCCGTGGATTTGTTGGAGACCCACTTGCCGACGACCAATTACTCCACTTGATGAAGATTAATCCTCAAATGGCTTTGATCTAAGAGGGCAAACTATTTTAAAAAGCTGAAAAGGGTGTCTTAAGTCACAATAAAGACTCTAGTGCCTTCTGCCTTCCTCCTTTCCTTAAAGAGAAACAAGAGTCATATTTATTTTGCAGTTAATACTGGGTAAAAAGGCCTATTTTGTGGAAAAGTTTCCTATGCTAATAAGCAGTTTTTCTAGTTCCTTGAGATGTTCGCTTTGAGGCAGGAGTAATAAAAAATTATTCCTGGTCAAACTTGAGTCAAAATTTGAGAATCATGCACACTATAATCTTCTCTTAGAGATTCACAATACTTATTAATACATTAAAAGCTCTGCGAAGTCCCGCAGTAAGGAAGTCTAAATCATCCAGATTTATTGCTGCTGCCATTTTCTTTTTCCTAGTATCACTTATTTCTTCCCTCTCATGGAGACTACCTTGGAAAATGCTGTGCCAAGGCATGCTTTTGATTCACAAGGCCCATACTGAGCTGCTTTTAGCTTCATTCTCAAACAGTGATTCTGGATTCTGCTCATTCGTATTTCCCAGAAAATGGGGCTTAAGTCACTGTTTAAGCATCATTTCAAGATTTTCTCAGAGGGCTGAATTTGGAAGCGGATGGAAGCTGCAGTCCTGTGGGGAAAGGTGGATTGACACCTGAGAGTTTTTTGAGGGATGTTTAGAAAACCAGCACCTTATTTGTGGCGGCATCACAGCAAGGCTGGACACCAGGAGCTGTGGGTGTAAACCCCAGCGCATCCGCGGCCCTGCGGCACTCCTGGCGGGGCCCTGAATGCAGACACCAGCTGCTCTGGGTGTAGGATGCCTGTCAGGAGGAGGGCAACCTCGAATTGTAAGCCTTCCTTTGCCAGATCTGGTTAACTGGTCAAGCACGGCAGCCCTGGAGTTCTCTTCCAAACCATGTCAAATCCTCAGAATACTAACTGAATTTTATTTAAGCTGGTGAGGAGATGAGCACAGACATCTTCACTTTCCATGTGAAACCTGCAGTGAATAAAATGGATTTGCTCTTTCTTCAGAGGGCTAACTGATAACGTGGTAACCTTGCCTCTGTGAAGCTAACTGAACAACACGAATACTCCGCCCTCAATAACTGAACAGCCCCATTAACTCAATGCATTTTTTTGTCCATTTCTAATAATCTTGCTTTATGGTTATGTCAGATTTTCTTTTGTGAAGCTCATGCCACATTTCACGTGCCATCTCATTCATCTTAACCCCTATGGATGTGGGTATTCTTATTCTCATCACAATGTGTGTATTATCATTCTTATCAGGAAACACAGAGGCTCCAGACAGCCTCAGGCCATGCGGCCATTTGGAACATGGCCGGAAGCAGAGGCAAGAGCTCCAGGTCCCAAGTCTCGGCCGTCAGAGCACACAGCCTTTGAAACACAAGTTTTTGGTGTAGCAGTCTTGCCCAGAAATATAAAAAATAGAGTCCATTGGGAAAAATACTAACTAACCACTCCTGCTAGCTCCTTTAGGCATCCCACAGAGCACTTCATTCATTCATTCATTCATTCTGTAAATATACATTAAGTGTCCACATGTGCCAGGCATTGTCCTAAGTGCTGGGGATGCCCCTGCCCTCAAAGAAATGTCCCTATACACTTGTCTCAAGTGTCACTAAGAGCCCTCCCAGCCCGTCTCTGAGCCCTTTCAGGGTGTGAAAAAGCGACAGGGGCTGAGGAAGAGCCCCCGGGAGGATGAGCATTTATAATTGAAGCAATAATGATAGTAAGAGCTGCCTCTTACATAATGAGCCTTGCCCTGTTCTAAGTACTACCCTACGTATGCTCATAACAACTCTCTGAGGTGGGTACCATTATTAAATCCATTTTACAGTTGAGGAAATTGAGGTCCACTGCAGTTCAGTGACTTGCCCAGGTCTCACAGAATAGGTGGGATCCCATCCAGGCAGTTGGCATTAACCACTAGGCTGTACCGCCTCTCTAGAATGCCTTTAAAAGGCAAGTGAGGGAAAGGAGGTGGCTCTATGGGCTCTGATGTGGTCAGGCTAGGGAAGCAGTTCCAGCACACAAGGCAGGGACCACGTGATGGGCAGATTCTGAGTTAGGCTGGGACAGCCATTTAAGGAGAATGAGGGCTCGCTGTCCTCCTTGCCTCCAGTGCACACATCAGGCAGCCTTACCCCCACAAAGACCTTCCAGACTGTGAGAAGCTCATGGCCCTTCACCCTGCCACCTCCTAGTCTGAAGACAGCTCTGGCTCTGAACCTTTACTCATTCACCAGGCAGAAGACGTATTGAGTATAGAGCCAGGATGCAGAAGGGGGGATGTGGCAATGACGAGTCCCTGGCACCCTTCCCCTCTTGTTTGGACTCAATCCCAGCATCCTGCTACACCAGGGCTGGAGGTGGGACGCACAGAGCATCCTGCTTACTTGGGGGCATGGGATGCCTGTTGGCTCCTATCCCTTTCTTGGCCCAGTTCATGTCTCCCTTCCTTTCCCCAGGTGACACAGGGCCCCCGTGCCAGGGAGGGTATTGCACAAGAGTCAGAAGACGTGGGTTCCACTCTCCAGATGGTTGTCTGGCGTCTACTTCCTACCCTGTGGGCCTGGCAATGGAACACTTTGCTTTTAGAAATGGGTGTGTTCTAGAAAATGGTATGACTGAATCCTAATTAACAGCTTTGCTTCATTCTCGCTTCTGACACTTTCTGCATCTTTGAAGGGGAAGCAAGGGAAGGGCTGAGCAAGGCTCCCTAACCACTTTAGTCCCTTGAGGGCTCACAGCAACCCATTTCGCAGGTGAAGAAACTGAGGCCCTGGGAGAGATAATGAGTGGTAGAAGGAGGTGAGGAAGAAGTCCTTTGGTTGAGAATCAGAAGTGAAGCCAAAAGGGGCAGGGGTGCTGAGGAGGAGCATGTGCCTCCTGAGGCTGCAGCCCGATACCATCGGTTCTGCAGACACCGGGTGTCTTTTGAGATCGTAGAACTTGGAAATAGTGAAGAGAACGGAGTCCAAGACAGGCTTTTGATGTAACTGCCCACAGACTGGGCCTTGGAGGAAAGAAGACATGAGAGGCGGTGTGGTCTCGTGGCTGAACGCAGCTCTGGAGCCCAAGTGCATGGATTCAACTCCCCTCTGCCACTTCTCCGCTGTGTGACCCTGGGTGGTGTTTGTCTGTGACTCAGTTTGCTCATCTATAATAGGACGTACCTATAGGACTGTTATTAGGATTAAGTGAGCTGACACATGAAAACAAAAGCAGTGAGCCCAGCACCTGCCATACTACTAGGCACCAACTCGGGTTAGTGTTACAGAACAAGAGTTCATTTTCAGTATCTGAGGTGCATACAATATAGAATGGTTCATTTTATTATTTTGTGGATTTCCCCCCAAATCCATTAAGTGTTTCAGAATAATTTAATTCTTGAGTTAAATTACAGAAATTGTTACTGTCCTCCAGACTCATTGGCCTCCTTTTTGTTACTCGTTCTCAAAAAGTGCTTCCCTGACTCAGGGCTGTTCCTTCCCTCTGCCTGGATGCTGTACCCCCACGTCCTGAGGCTGCCTTTCCTGTCCCCAGGTCCCTTCTATCGCATCACCCTAGTATTCCTTCAGAGCCCTTGTCCCAGCCTGTGATCATTGTACTTGTCTGTTGTCTGATTTCCCCAGGGAGTCTGTTCACAGCTGTATCTCCAACACCCAGCATTCCACCTGGAACATAATGAAGATTTGATGAATGAATGAATGAATGAATGGGTGAACGACAAGGGATGGCTCCAGTGTCTGGCCCCAAAGCCCGAGCCCCATTGCATGACACTGCCACAGATGCCACCTGCCCCAGGGCCTCTCTTGCCTGTGCTGGTGCAGAGCCACCTCTCTCTCCTCTGGACACACAGCCTTTGTGGTCTGTACCTTCACTGGGCCATGGCGTGACAAGGCCCCATTGCCCCAGCTGGATGATAAATATTCCTTGAGGGCATGTATTGTGTGAAGTAGCAGAAAAAGACATCTGCTGAGGGCCGGCCCCGTGGCTTAGCAGTTAAGTGCACGTGCTCCACTGCTGGTGGCCGGGGTTCGGATCCCGGGTGCGCAGGGATGCGCTGCTTCTCTGGCCATGCTGAGGCCGCGTCCCACGTACAGCAACTAGAAGGATGTGCAACTATGACATACAACTATCCACTGGGGCTTTGGGGGAAAAATAAAAAGTAAAATAAAAAAAAGACATCTGCTGAGGGTGGGTATGAGGGGCAGAGGACGGCTGCATTAAGAGAGTGACAGGGCCGGCCCCGTGGCTTAGCGGTTAAGTGCACGCGCTCCACTGCTGGCGGCCCGGGTTCAGATCCCGGGCGCGCACCGACGCACCGCTTCTCCGGCCATGCTGAGGCCACGTCCCACATACAGCAACTAGAAGGTTGTGCAGCTATGACATACAACTATCTACTGGGGCTTTGGGGGGAAAAATAAATAAATAAAATCTTTAAAAAAAAAAAAAAAGAGAGTGACAAAAGTTGGAACAGGGACGTGCACCATGTCTGAGGCCCTAGCTCTGAGCATAGGTCCTGTGAACCTAAGCTACACCCAAGGGTGGGGGCAGGATTGCCCTGCAGGCTGTAGGAGAAGTGAGAAGGATGATGTGAGATCACGGCCAGATCAGTGCATCTGAGTTTGCAACAGTGTGTAGGAAGCTCAACCAAGAGAGAGGACCTGGTGTGCAGGGGCTTTGCCAATCGGGGTGACAAAGAGCCAAGGGCACCAGTGAAGGAATAAGCAAGAAGAAGGTCAGAGATTAGCAATCAGCAGAAACACACCGAGCAGAGATTAGGATCCCTTGCAAGTACAAGTCAGACGATCATAAGGAGCCTTCAGACCTGTGCTCTGGTTCCAGCTCCACCACTTAGGTCAGTCTTATCTTGGGCAAGTTTCTTAACTTTTCTGAGCTCCAGCTTCTTCATCTATAAAATGAGGGTAACAATTGCCAACCTCATAGGGATTAAATGGGAGAATAAGGGTAAAGCATGTAGTACTACTCAATAACGTAACGTCTGCCGTGGGGAAGGCTTGAGCTGCGTGGGGATAAGCTTCTGGGGGAAGTGGGTGAACCAAGGGCCTTTTCCCTTGGGCAGAGGTTCTTGCTCATGGGAGAGTGTGCTTGGGCTGCCATAACAAAACACCACAGATTGGGTGGCTTAAACAACAGAAATTTATTTTCTCATAGTTCTGGAGGCTGGAATTCTGAGATCAAGGTGCCAGCAAGGTTAAGTTCTGGAGAGAGCTCTCTTTCTGCCTTGCAGACGGCCACCTTCTTGCTGTGTCCTCACATGGCCTTTCCGCAGTGTGTGGGTGTGAAGAGAGAGAGCCAGAGCTCTTTGTTTTCTCTTCTTATGAGGATGCTAATCCTGTCGGATCGGGGCCTCACCCTTATGACCTCATTTAACCTTAGTTACTTCCTTAGAGGCCCCATCTCCAAACAGCCACACTGGGGGTTAGGACTTCAACATATGAATTTGGGAGGATACAAATATTCAGTCTATAACCTGGAGGATAGGAGTAGCTTAAGTGACAAGAAGTCCTCTGGGCACTTTGAGGAGAGCCCCATTCTTCCCAGCTGTGGCCTGGGCAGGCTTGTGATCCAGGTGTAAGGATGGATGAGCTCAGCATTACTCACTGTGATTGGCCTTGTGGTGACATTCCACTGTGTGCATGGCAAAGATCAGCCCTTCGGGATTCAGGATGTTACCATCAATACTGCTGCTTTTGTCCTGTCCTCGGGAAGTAGAGTGGGATCTCTCAGATACAAGAAACCGTATTGGAAGCACAGGCCCAGCTGCCATCCTTCATGCCTGCTGACACATTTCCATCCAGAACATCCATCTGCCCCTGTCATTTTCCCCATGGTGGGGAATGTCATTCCTCCTCTTTGGAGTCAGATAGTGTCCTATTCCATTTTCAAATACCATTTTCTAGGACAAATTCCCTAGACAGGCATTCTTGATGTTCCCTCCACAGCACTGTGATTTGCCCTTTGTTTCCATTTTTGATACAAACATTCTTCCTATGTATTTATTGAATGAATTACAAAATGAATGAGTGAATGAATGAATGAGTCTCTTTCATTTTGGCTGTAGTTCCCTGAGAGCAGAGTTTATTCTTTCTTTCCACAAAAGCCTTCTGGTCAAAATAGCACCCAATATGGTTAGTTCCTTGAGTGACAGGCTCCTCACCAATACAGCTATTCACTTCGTATACAAATTTGGAAATTTCAGGAATATTTTAGTTTTTACCTCATTGGCATTTTTACTCCAAGCTTACACAGTTCCAACCTCATTTATATAAAGCAAAAAAGAACGTCAATCATAGAGGCATTTCCTCCTTGGCTCGACATCTACTGCAGTCACAGTATAACCACGGGGTCCTGAGCCATAGCGGAGACAGCCAGTCAATCATTTTCCAGGGGTATGTTCCTGTCCCATTTGCTTTGATGTTTACATGTGTGATCTGAGCTGCTGGGCCTTTGTGTTTGGAAAGAGCCAGCCTCACTGAAGAGCTGTTTAGCCAATAGCATTTGTTGTGTCTCTGCTTTGTCCCTGGTGCCATATGCAGTAGGGATGATCGTGGGATGAATTATGCCAATCAGGAGGAAACGCCTCCACTCTCAGGGCGCTCAGAGAGGAGCTGGGGAGGCAGGACATAGACACAGGAAATTACGTGAGGAGAATTGCAGAACCAGAAGAGGATTTCCTGATTCCTGTGGGCCTGTTAACCATGACCAGGGCTTGCCTTTTTGATAAGAAAGTGGGTTCAATTAACAGCTGATTGGGAGAAGTGAACTAGGGAGGTGCACTTGCACAGACAGCTGTTGTTATTAAAACTGACCATCCCTTAGCCCATTGGGAGCAGGGGGCTGAGGAAATTGCTAGACCAGTGGTTCTCAGCCTCAGGTGATTTTGCCCTCGCAGGACATTTGGCAATGTCTGGAGCTGTTTGGGGCTGTCACAACGGAGGAGGGAGAAAGGTGCTTCTGGCCTCTAGTGAGCAGAGGCCAGGGATGCTGATAAACATCCCACAATGCACAGGGAAGCCCCCACAAAAAAGAATTATCCAGCTCAAAAAATCAATAGTACCGAGGTTGAGAAACCCCGTGATAGCCTGAGGGAGAGTCTGGAGTCTGGTCTGAGTGGTGGGAACTGGGTCACTTCACCTCCTTGGGTCAAGGTTTACTTATCTATGACGTAATGACCTCTTAGGTTACCTTGGCTCTAATGTTCTGTGATTCAGGGTAGCTAACTCAAACTGGAGATTAAAGATGGGATGTGAATATCCTCAGAATTTGATGCTTTAAAAAAAGCAGAAGAAACATGGAAGGTTTTAAAGAGACTTTCTAGGAAATAGTGCTTAAGCCTCAGGTGAATCTTTAAAAATTTGAATCATTTCATCCTCATAAAACCTGTAAAAGGAGCGGGAAGGGCCTTGTTCTCACGCTTTGTCGTTAAGGAAGGAATTCTTGTTGGGACTCGAGGGACAGCCTGGAGCAGAATCTTCTCCTAGAGTTACACAGAACCTAAGATGCCAGCCGGCTGCACCTGAGGGCCACTTTTCAAGTATTGTCCCAGCTGCCAAGTCCCTGAAAGGAGAAACACAGTTCTCCCAAGCCTGGGCCATTCTTCCACGTCCTCTGACTGAATGAGAGTCACACCCTGTCTGCTACATGTCTTTCTTCATATCACAAAGAGCCTGTTCTTCCAGATCTTGAGAAATGACCAGAAGGTAAGGAGTGAGAAAAAACAAGCTTTGCTTACACGGGAAAGCTGGCATAAAGAGAGCACAAATTGTCAGAGGTGCCTAAATAGGTTGATGATATTACATTTATTGGTACTTTCCAGGAAAAGCAATAGATTCTAATAAAATCCCCTCGCCACAAAATAGTAAAGGCTGTTTTTTGTACTGTAAAAAAAAAAATCCAACATTAAAAATTCAAAGCATGCTTGTAAAACATGCTGTTTATAAAGAGAAAATTCTTTATGACGATAACTCTAATTAAGGATCTATTACTGTGTCATAAATACGATAAATTTTAATTTCAGAATGTTTAAGCAATATTTTCATGGAAGTACCAGAATTTATGTATAGATATTTATAGTCACAAATGTCTATATGTAATTGGAGTGCTAAAACAGAATGCTTTCTGTGTCAGTGTAAACAGAGGCCCTAAACATCCAGAAAATGTTAGTAGATGCCATCTACACTGGCATCTACACATGATCCAAGCAAGGTAGGTCCACCATGAAGGACTTACTAAGGGGGTGGCCAGTAACTGACCCTAAGCCCATCACACACCTTGAGGCTTTCTTTGGATCTTTGGAGAGCTTGTCAGTGTGTGAGCCTCCCTGTCCCACCCCGACCTGTGGCAGAGGGAGGGGATGCTTCCTCCTCACCTTAAACCAAGTGACAAAGGGGAATTCAAGAGGACAGTTCAGAGAGCTTGACACTCATCCCGAAGGTTGTGAGAGCATAAGGACTGGTATGAGAACAGAGAGAGGAAGAAAGCTGTGTTGAGGGTCATTGCTGTCCCCTCATTGTGGGGGCTAGAATGTGGAGTTTCCCAGTGGGCCAACCCAACCTCTCCTGACAGTCTGGAGCAAGAGGTCTTTGCTCAAGAGGGCTGCGTGAAGGACTGATGGGGCCTTGACAAAGGGAGAGTCTTTGTGAGGCAGGTTCCTGAAGGATAAGGCACTGAGACTCAATGTCAGCCAGAGGATGATGGCCACATCATGGGAATTTCAACTGGAGTTCATGACAAAGGAATCTCCTAGGCCCCACAAATGCTTTCCAGGAGACAAAGGGCCAGCTTCAGACATCTGCCAAGCCCTGAGTATGCAAACGTCATATTATATCTGTACCAAAGACTGTGACCATCTTTCCCTAACTCCCTCCTGGAAGGTCAGAAACCTCACAAGGCGTGGGAGGAGGAAGTAGAATCTAGAAGAAAGAAAAAAATCCAACCTTTCCTCATAGCTCCGCTTCAGATTTCCAGGATGAAAACGTAACAGAGCTGGGAAAAGGAGAAGCCCTAGACAAAATAAGAGGTTGGAGTTGTCATTATTACATTGGAAGGGGTGTTTTTAAAATCATCCGTATTGAGGTCTAACTTACATACAACACACTGCACCCATTTTGGGTGTATAATTGAATGAGTTTTGACAAATATATATGCTTGTATAACCACCGCACAATCAAGACACACAATATTTCCATCTGTTCCCTGTGCCCTTGAACAGCCATTTCCTCACACTCCCTGGGCCCCAGGTAACCACTGGTCGATCTCCTGCCACTGCAGATTAATTTTCATTTTATGGAATTTCATATAAATGGAATCACACAGTATGTACCCTTTTGTGTCTGGCTTCGTTCACTCAGTATAATGTTTTGGAGATCTATCCATGTTATGTGTACCATGTTTGTTCCTTTTTATTGCTGAGTAGTGCTCTATTGAGTGGATATACCATAGTTTATCTTCCATTCATCTACTGATGAACATTTGAATTTTTTCCAGATTTGAGTGTTTTTAATAAAGCTATGAACATTTATGGACATGGTTTCATTTATTCTGGGTAATCACCTAGGTGTGGAATTGCTGGGTTATATACTCGTATGTTTGCTTTTATAACAAATTACCAAAACATTTTTTCTTAGTGGTTATACCATTTTATGTTCCTACAAACAATGTATGAGGATTCCAGTTGCTCCACATCTTGGGCAACTTCTGGTAGTGTCAGACTTTTTAATTTTAGCTATTGTAGTGGTTGTGTAGTAGTATCTCATTATAGTTTTAATTTTCATTTTCTGGGTGACTAATGATGTTGAACATCTTATTATGTGTTTATTGGCCATTCGTATATTTTCTTTGGTCCACGTTTGTTCAAATGTTTTGTCCAATTTCTTAGTTGAGTTATTTGTTTTCTGATTATTGACTGTATGGTTCTTCATGTAGCCTGGACACGAGTTCTTTGTCAGATACATGTTATTAATGTTTTCTTCCAGGCTGTGACTTGCCTTTTCATTTTCTTAACAATGTCTTTTGAACAGTCTTTTGAAGAACACGTTTTTTAAAATTTTGATAAAGTTCTGTTTATCAATTTTTTTCTTTTATTCTTTGTGCTTTTTGTTGTACAATACATTCAAATTACTGAAATAAGACTGCCTCTGGTATTCAAAGTGCTCAGAAGACTTTTAATTACCTAAGAGTAACTGAAAAAGTTATTAAATCTCTAACCGAGATTCCACTCAAAGGCAGAGAAAGACCAGCTCCCGTGGGGGCCATCCCCGTGTCATGGGCTATCCCAGAGAAGGAGCAAACACTGTAAATTGGACAGCCACCACCAAGTAGATATCTAAAACACAATAATGAGGAACATGGATACTTTTAAGCTTAAAATTTTTAATCAGAATTGCACAGTCGTACAACTGATTCAGTGTATCACAGGGATTCAGTGGAAACCAATAAGCTATGGAGAAAATGGATTCTGATTTTCTGCTGTGAGGCAGAATTCTAGGGAGATGTTAGCTAAACTTCCTATTTTTTGTAGATGTTTAAAAATAACTGATTTGCTTCATGATGACATAGTTCTAGAAACAACTCAACCTGACAGCAAGGTTAAAAATTACAGGTGGAGGGCCTGCCTGGTGGCGCAAGCGGTTAAGTGCACACACTCTGCTGTGGCGGCCCGGGGTTCGCCGGTTCGGATCCCGGGTGCGCACAGCCGCACTGCTTGTCAAGCCATGCTGTGGCGGCGTCCCATATAAAGTGGAGGAAGATGGGCATGGATGTTAGCCCAGGGCCAGTCTTCCTCGGCAAAAAGAGGAGGATTGGCAGATGTTAGCACAGGGCCAATCTTCCTCACACACACACAAAAAAATTACAGATGGAGAATTTTTTTTCATAGTCCTCTTCATTTCAATAATTTCAGAGACTGAAAATCAAACAATATGCAGTGTTTAACAAGCCTTCCCATAAGGAAGCTCTTTTTTTAAAAACAAACATCCTTCAAGTCATCGTGTTGCAAGTTAAGCCTATATTTTTCCAGTTTGTTCTCAGAGGAAATGGGGAAGACCATATAAGCATCTCTTCTTCAAACTAAATAACTCCATGCCCAATTCGTAAAGTGTCCCCTCTGGATTTATCCTCTGATCCTTTTATTATCTTGGTTACTCTCTGCTAAGCTTTCAACTATTTCCGAATCCCCTTTTAGATACTAAGCCCAGATCTAAGCAGTCAGTCTTCTTGTGAAGCCCTGGGGACAGAGAGGGTAATTCCTAGTGCCCACTCCTCCCCAAACATCCCAGTGTTGTGGTGATTATTTAAACAGGGTGTGACGAGGCCAACTTGTTTCATTTGGATTCCACTATAACCAGCATTGTATCTGCATTCTAAAAAGTGTTGAAGCTCTAAATTCACAAGCAAAGTGTCAATCTCTAAACATTTTGGAGAAAAAAGTGTACATCGAGGTCAAGAGGTTCTAACTGCAAGTAGAACAAAGGAAATTAATGAAAGTTCAACATAGTGCCCATCCACAGTCAGCCAATCTACAAGAGCCACTGAACAAGTAGGTGCCAGGGGCCTCTGGGCCTCTGCACCTGTTATTTCCACTGCCAAGGATGCTGTCTCCCCAGACAGCCCCTGGGTACACTCCCTGAGACCATTCAGGTCTGCTCTCAGAGCGGGCCTTATCAGTGAGGCCTTCCTTGATCAGCCTGATCATCCTGACTGCAGCTCTCTAGTTCAGCCCAGCCCACTGAAACCCACCCTTGGAAATTCCCAATCCTCCTTCTAGGCTATGTTATATTTCCCCATGGCACTTATCAGACATAGTCTGTGTTTTTAGTTGTCAATTCGAGTATTTTCTGTCTCCCCTAGTAGAATGTACTTTGTGTATGTTATATTCACTGCTTTATTCCCCAGCTCTTAGAAGAGTCCCTCACACAGAGAGATCCTCAATAAATAATCTTTGAATGAATAAATCTATCAGTGCAAGTAGAATTCTTTGTGGTGAGAAAGAGCACTTGAACATTTATTTTTATCAATCTATTTTATGGAAAGCGTATATAATGCTTACTATGTGCTAAACACTGTTCTAGATTATTTGCAAACATATCTCATTTAATCCTCATGACAGTCATGTGAGGTGGGACGATTATTGTCCCCAACTTGTGGGTGAGGAAACAGAGGCAGATCCAGAGGCTGTTGGATCACAGCTGGTATGTGGCAGCCTGTTCCAGAGTCTGTGCTCTCAAACACCACCATGCTGCCTCCCTTTGTTAGATAACTGAAATACACTTGGCAGAAACCCAAGATTGAACAGGTGTGAGCTGGGGCCAACCATAGAGTGCTTTCTGGGCAAGGTGAATGAAGCATGGATGTTGGAGAAGAGGCAGTGGACCCTACCCAAGTGTAGGACAGTTGAAGTCAGAGACTCGGAAGAGGCAAAAGAAATAAAAAGAGTTTGCAAGTGGGATCAGGGATATGGGGGACCAGGTAGACATGGAGAGAAGCGCAGCCACTGGGAGAAGCTGACAAGAAGCCTGAGGAACCAAATTAGGCTTCAACTGGTGTCCCACAGGGATCCTTCACTCTGATTTGGAATTCAGGAGCGAATGGCCAGCATTGGGCCAATGGTTTAAGCAAATGAGGCTTGGAGAAAGAAGTGTGGGTATGGACCTGAGCATATGAGAGTAACTTGGAAGGGAGGTGGGGGGAGAGTGAAGGGGGAAAAAAAGAGGAAAACACAGATTCTGAGAAATTACCATTCATGTTCTCTCACGTCTCCCCTAATCTTGGAATATCAAATAAATTCATTGATTAAAACTCCTTTAAGCAGTGAGTAGATAAACAAATTGTGGTATGTTCACATAATGGAACACCACTCAGCAATAGAACAGAATGAGCTATTGATGCTCCCAGGACACAGATGAATCTCAAAAAGTGTGGAATAAAAGAAGTTGCTATGGTCTGAACGTTTGTGTCCCTCAAAAATTCATATGTTGAAATCCTAATGGCCAATGTGATGGTATTAGGAGTTGGGGCCTTTGGGAGGTGATTAAGTCATGAGGGCAGAGCTCTCATGAATGAGATTAATGCCCTTGTAAAAGAGGCTTGAGAGAGCGCTCTTGCTGCTTCTACGTGAGGACACAGTGAGAAGTCTGCAACCCAGAAGAGAGCCCTCACTCGACCATGTTGACACACTGATCCTGGACTTCCAGCCTCCAGAACTGTGAGAAATAAATTTCTGTTGTTTATAAGCTACCCAGTCTATAGTATTTTATTATAGATCACAAATGGGCTAGGACAGAAGCCAAATAAAAAAGTATATTCTGTGTGATTCCACTTATATAAAATTCTAAACAAGCAAACTAATCAATAGTAACAGAAAGCAGATCTGTGGTTACTTGGGGCTAGAGCTGGGGGTGCAAGAAGAGGCAGGAGAGAGGAATTATAAAGGGACACAAGGAAGCTGTTGGAGGTGTTGGATATATTCCTATCTTGATTGTGGTAATGGTTTCATAGATGTACACTTATGTCAAAACTCATCAAAATATACACCAAAAATTGGGGGTGATCAAATCCATAAATCTGTTCTTTGGGGTTGTTTTTCCAAGGCTTTTAAATTGAAAATGCTCATCTTTTCCTAAAATTTGATAAATAATTTCTTTTCTTGTTAGTCATTCTTTTTTAAGTTGGGGATGAGGGGTGGGTAGTTAAAAACGCCTTTCCTCAGCATATCTTCCCTGTCTGGGGTTGACTATATTTGCTCCTGTCTCCCTTTTCTACATGAGGAAACCTCCCTGGCCCTGGAGGTTTCTCAGGGCTTGTAGTGGATTGAACTCTGTCCCCCAAAAGATATGTCCACCTGGAACCTCAGAATGTGACCTTATTTGGAATAAGGATCTTTGCAGATGTCATTAATGTAAGACTCAAAATGAGATCATCCTGGATTAGGGCCCACCCTAAATCCAGTGACCAGCGTTCTTACAAGAGACATAAAAGGAGAAAGACACAGAGGCACACAGAGAGGAAGGCCATGTGAAGACAGAGACGGAGATTGGAGTGATGCAGCTATAAGCCAAGGAATGCCAAGAATTGCTAGCAGCCACCAGAAGGTAAAAGAGAGGAACAGATTCTTTCACAAAACCTCCAGAAGGAACCAACCCTGCCAACACCTTGATTTTGGACTTCTGACCTCAAGAATTAGAAGAGAACAAATTTCTGTTGTTTTACACTTGTAGTAATATGTTACGGCAGCCCTAGTAAACTAACGCATGGCCCCCAGGCATTTTTATTCCATACTATCCTTAGTTAGTCTTGCTCCCATACCTTATTTCTGCTGTTTGTTCTTCCTTCTCTGAACTAATCCTGTTAGAAGTTTATTCTCTTGATATCTGACCACCTCTACCTAGATGGATGTTCATTAACTTCTCTAAACTTCAATTCCTAATCTGTAAAATGAGTGTGAGTATCTATTGCCTAGGGTTGGTTGGGAAGATTAAGTCAGTTATTACATGTAAACACTCTTAGAACAGTGCCTGGCATATAGCAGATGCTATATACGTATTATTACCATTACTATTAAGTTCCGCTCCCACTTCTGACAGGGTGTCTCAGCTTGTAGCTTCCTCAAAATTAATCGTACATTTTCTTCCATCATTTGGGTTATTGGTGAAAACATTGCATTACTCTTGGATCTAGAATGACCCTTTATAATGGTCCTGGGATTAATTATGAACTAGGTTTTCAGCAAATCCCCTCATGGTCTTCACCAACCAATTGAAAACTAATTTGTGGTGTTGAAACTTGTCATAGTTTAGCTCACTGGGCTGGGTGATGGGCAAATGGGCCCAAGGCCTTTGCTTGGTCCACCATGCAAGTCAGCATACTGCTCTTTCCCTAGCTTTCAGCATCATTTTGCAAATGTGGGCCATTGGTAATATGGAGACAGAGCAAAAGACTATAGAAGGCTTGTAAAAATCCATCAGCATGGATGGAAAAATGAAAGTAACTTTATGTTGATATGTGGTTAGCAGAGTCCTCTTCTCAGCTCAACTTCATATGAAACCTGATCTTAAGCCTTATCCTTGCTGTCTTTATCAGAGAAGTACACAGAAATCATATAGAATAATAAAGATGGAACCTCCACATAATTAGTTATAAATTGCCTTATATACAAAGAATAAATGCATTTGAGGATGATGCAAGTTTAAAGGAATGTGTTTAGAACTGTTCACCTCTTTAAGAGGTTGTGGGCTGATATAAGAGTGAGTGATTTTTACTCATAATTTACAATGCATTGAGGAACAGCTAAGCAGAACAAAATCAAAAGCCTTGTCAAAGTCAAGAAAGATTGTAGCTTTCATTCTTTCTATCTACCAATTCCTTCAATACCACTCATGGTTAAATCTTCAGCTTCTCTTCTGTATTAAGCCATGTTGCCGTGCATCCCTTTTATTTCCTTAAAAAAGAAAGTAAAGGATTTAAAATATATGTAATTTAGGCTTAGAAATTTGTAATTTCCAGAATCATCTGAGAAGACTTAAGGGGTTTGACCATTCTTCCATACATTATCCAAAGGGCCTCTGTTGTGACTACCCAATTCCATTAACCACGTTATTTGTTACATGGTCTCTTAACATGAGAATCTAGTATTATGGGTATATCTTTTTAAAAAATATCAGTAGAGGGCCGGCCCCATGGCTTGGCGGTTAAGTGCGTGCACTCCGCTGCTGGCGGCCCGGGTTCGGATCCCGGGCGCGCACCGACGCACCGCTTCTCCGGCCATGCTGAGGCCGCATCCCACATACAGCAACTAGAAGGATGTGCAGCTATGACATACAACTATCTACTGGGGCTTTGGGGGGAAAAATAAATAAATAAATAAAATTATAAAAATATCCGTAGACAATTTAATATTTCCTTTCAGTAAAGTGTTTCATATGTTGGCAAATCCAGGGCTTGATAATGGGCAGACTGTGAGATGTTGACCTAAGTCAGTTAATTGGGGCTTCAGCTCTTTAGAAGGGTTGGGTGAAGCTCTGCTTATGGGTAATTGAAGCTTCACGTTGCCAAGAGTGGGTGACTAAGAGGTAGCTGTTTCGGATCAAGGGTAAAATTTTAATTGGATGATGAGCATTCTCAAAGGGTATACAGCAATTTTCTGAATTGCATAATCTAATGGTTTGAAATTTAGAAAGTAGTGATGTCATGTCCCCAACTTTTGAAAGAACATACATGTCCCTCTGTAATTATTTTGTGTATTATTTTTAATAACAGCAATAGACCAATGCTGAGGGATATGATGGTCAGGAAAGAAATAGGCCTCAGGAATGTGTGGAACAGCTTTGTCAGGTTCAGGTCTACGTAGTTGTGTTTTGTTGGTGAATTTCCTGGCAAAGTCTTCTTTCTAAGTTTTCAAAGTCTCCTCCTCCTTGTTCTCAGTTCATTTCCTGTTTCAAGTTTCCAAGAAGGTTACCTGTGTTAAAATGAACTGAGTTCAAATATAGTCCTTCCCAGGTTATAACTTGTGAATCTCTCTCTTCTTTATTGGTTTTAAACAAAATGTATGATGAAAGAAATAGTAAACTCACTAACAATGTCAAATATATTCTGCAGGTCATTATACCCAGAGTTTATAGAGAGTAGGGATTATGTCTACTAATACTATGGAGGTAAAGAATTCGAGATCTACTCAGTAAAAGAGTGATCGGATATCAGTTTCTTCATTTTTGCATATGGCATAGTAGAAAGAACTCTGGACCAGGAATTAAGAGACTTGGATCCCAGCCCTGTCTCTGCTACTGTCTTGTTATATAACTCTGGGCACGTAATTTAATTTTGCAAGGCATTGGATTTCCCATCTGAAAAATGAAGGTGTCTGGTCAGATAACTTAGAAAATCCCTCAGTTTCTAAAGTTCTATGGCTGTTTTCTGAAAATGAAACTTTCTGCGTAAAAGTTTGACAATTAGTTTTGTTTTCTCTCTGGTTTGTGTCTTCATCCTACTAGAAAGAAAGCCACACTACTCTCTTTGACATCTACAATGCTTCTTCTTTTTTTTTTTGAGCAAGATTAGCCCTGAGCTAACATCTGTTGCCAATCTTCTTCCTTTTTTCCTTTTTTCTCCCCCAAACCCCAGTAGATAGTTTTACATCATAGTTGTACATCCTTCTAGTTGCTCCATGTGGGACGCTGCCTCAGCATGGCTTGATGAGTGGTGCGCAGGTCCATGCCCAGGATCTGAACCAGCGAATCCTGGGCCTCTGAAGCAGAGTGCACAAACTTAACCGCCAAGCCGCCGGGCCAGCCCCTAAAATGCTTCTTAATAAATTTTAGTCATTTATTTATTTTTCCTTTTGCGTTGGGAAACATCTTTTTCCCAATGGGTTCAGTTCTTCACAGCCTTCTGTTCAGGAGGCAGCATGATGAAGTCGAAAGAACTTGGCTTCATTGCCTACAGGTGGGTGACTCTGGGATATTAAACTCTCTGATCTATAGTTTCTGTATCTATAAAATGGGAGTAATTATTTCTACCACCACCACCACCACTCCAAGTGGTTTTACATAGTAAATGAGATCAAGCATTAGATGACCTAGCATGTAGCAGCCATTTTGTCATTGTTGTTAGTTCTGTTGAGTCAATTCCAACTCCTAGCAACCCTGTGTACAGCAGAGCAGAACACTGCCCTGTTTTTTTGTGCCATCCTCTCACCTTCTGAGGTATATCAATGCTTCTCTGCTATTCATAGGGTTTTCATGGCCAATTTTTTCAGAAGTGGGTGGCCAGGTCCTTCTTCCTAGTCTGTCTTAGTCTGGAAGGTCCACTGAAATCTGTCCATCATGGGTGACAAAGACAGATGGGTGACAGAGGTTGATGTGGTTCCCTAACCAGGAAATGAAGCTAGGCCACGGTGCTTGAGTCTTAACCACTAGACCACCAGGGCTGGTGTAGCAGCCATTTACCAAACATTAATTCTCTCATCCTGCTTGCCACTTTCCTTTCCCCGTTAGATAGTCCTGTTCTTTCTCATCTTTAATAGAGAGGGTGCAAGTGGGCCTCCTAGCACTCAGCTGCCCAACAGTATCTGGCACTTAAATGATGCTGAACAATGCATAAATACTGAATGAATGAATGAATGAATGAATGAATGAATGAAATCTTCTTTTAAAAAAATCTTCATAAACTCATGGGATAATCTTTCAAGGAAGGCACCTGTTGAACCCAGAAGATATTGAAGCTTTAAAAAAAAAAAAACATAAAATTAACCATTTTAAGGTGAACAATTCAGTGGCATATAGTACATTCACAGTGTTATGCAACCACCACCTCTATCTCATTCCAAAATGAAACCCTGCGTCCATTAAGCAGTTTCTCCCCATTCTCTCCTTCCTCCAGTCCCTGGCAACCATCAATCTGTGTTCTGTCTCTATGGATTTACCTATTCTGGATATTTTGTATAAATCGAATCATACAATATGTGACCTTCTGTGTCTGGTTTCTTCACCTAGCATAATGTTTTCCCGGTTCATCCATGTTGTAGCATATATCAGTACTTCATTCCTTTTTATGGCTGAGTGCTATTCCATTGTATGTATATACCACAATTTGTTAATCCACTAATCTGTTGATGGACATTTAGGTTGTTTCCACCTTTTGGCTATCTTGAATAATGCTGCTATGAGCATGAGTATACATGTATTTGTTTGAGTACCTGTTTTCAGTTCTTTTAGGTGTATACCCAGGAGTGGAATTGCTGGGTCATATGGTAATTCTATGTTTGACTTTTTGAAGAATTGCAGAACTGTTTTCCACAGCAGCTAAAGCATTTTACATTCCCACTAGCAATGTACGAGGGTTCCAGTTTCTCCTCATCCTCCTCAACGCTTTTTATTTTATTTTATAGCTCTCCTAGTGGTTGCGAAGTGGTACCTCGTGTTTTGATTTGCATTTCTCTAATGACTAATAATGTTGAGCATCTTTTCATGTGCTTGTTGGCCATTTGTATATCATTTTTGGAAAAATGTCTATTCAAGACCTTTTGCCATTTTTAAATTAGGTTGTTTGTCTTTTTGTTGTTGAGTTGTGAGAGTTCTTTATATATTCTGAGTACTAGTCCCTTATCAGATATATGATTTGTCAATAGCTTTTCCTATTCTGTAGGTTTTCTTTTCATTTTCTTGTTAATTTCATTTGCTGTACAAAATTTTTTAATTTTGATGAAGTCCAATTTATCTATTTTTTTCTTTTGTTGTTCATGCTTTTGGTGCCCTGAAGCTTTTTTTAATGACAAGATCTTAATGTTTTAGAGGAAAACTAGACCTTTTCCAGAAGGTAACCTATACTTTAAAATCAAGAGCCTTGAGAGCACAGATGTAACAACTCCTTTGGAATCATTAGAATAGAAGGGCCAGAAGCAGCCTCCAACACTATTTGGAAGAGGTACTAGAGGAATCTTACTTTAATATAAATTAAACATCAGTGGCAGAATCATAAATATTTTTAAATTAACATAGATTAGAAGGGACAGTATCTTTGGACTATTATTATTATTATTTTGTGAGGAAGATAAGCCCTGAACTAATATCTGTTGCCAATCCTCCTCTTTTTTTTGCTGAGGAAGATTGGCCCTGGGCTAACATCCCTGCCCATCTTCCTCTACTTTGTATCCCCAGGTGTATGCCTGGGGATGCCTGCCACAGCATGGCTTGATAAGCGGTGCATAGGTCCGCACCAGGGATGTAAAGCTGCGAACCCGAGGCTGCTAAAACGGAGCACGTGAACTTAACCACTACGCCACCAGGCAAGCCCCTGGACTATTATTTTTATAGTCAAATCCAGAAGGGCTTAATACAGAGTTTGAGGAAAATCAGTATATTTCAACATTTTTCTGTTTCTCTGCTAGTTAATTTTGATAGCTACTGTGCTTCCCTTTATAAATGATGAGACTGTTCCAAATTGTAATGACTGTACTTTTCTCAAAGTTTGTATGCCTGTAATTTATGTAATGCCACAAATCAACCAAATAGCTCTTAACTTTATTTTTATTTTACTTCAGTGTATTATTTAGAAATCATATAAAGAAAAAGGCCACAGTTTATTTCCTGGTTCTTGGTTATCATCATAGGGTATTGAAAGGTTAAGTTGACCTAGTAGCTTTAAAAGCAGAATTTAGTTAAGTTCAGGAGAGAAAAAAGCCAGGGCTGTCCTGCCTTCTTCTTCCAAATGTACTGAGCTAACTTCTGCTTTGTTTGCATAGGTGTGATCAGATTAAGTGAGCATTTAAAAAATGAATGTGAGCCATTTATATCTGGAGAATAAAATAAGCCCATTTCTCTGGGTCCTGAAGACACACCAATCAAATCAAGCATTTTCTCTGTAGACGTAGTGAGTACTTCTCGTCAGATATTATATACAACAAAACAAGCATGTCATAAAAGCATTTTCCTTGAACTTTGTTCTTTGATTGAAAAACTCTTATCTACCTCAATGAATATTATGTTTATTAACCCCCAAGGAACAAAGATGGCTAATGCAACACAAATGTTCTGTGACTTTTAAAAATATATATTATTATGTGTGAGGCACACAAACTCCTCTTTGAAATTGGTCTTCTGCAGGCAGTGATTAAACTTTTAACTTGGACCCCTTTCATGCTGCTGGGCTGTAAAGACGAGGACCCTGGCCCTTCCTATTCGTTCCTCGCTCTCCTTCTCCCCTACTTCAGAATGAAATACAATATCTTAAGCTAACAGAGCCCAAAGAGGATGATCATTGGCTCCCATTGTCCCCTGATACTGTAGTCCCGCCCTTTTGGCTTGTGCTGACAAGCTGTTTATATTTTTGTAAGGGCCACCCTTTAACTCAGCAGCCTGATGACTATAATGGGCCCAATTGTCTGCTGGCTGCGGAGAGCTCCGTCCCTACATCCGAGGAGGAGGCTGGGGCCCGACTCGGGTGCACAGGAGTGGCCGTTATGGAACACTGGTAAGGACGCTTCCGAGTGTGTGATGATGCTTTTTCTGAGCTAGCTGGTTCATCTTGGGCACTTTTGGGAGAAATAAGTTGTGATTGAGTTGCTAGCTTTTTCCTGGTTTTCATTTTTTGCCTGCTACGGGCGGAAGGAAAAGATTGGTTCTCTGGGATTTGCTGACAAAGCTCATAGTGATCCCTGTCAAATCAGGCAAGAAAGGAGCAGGGAAGCAAAAAATTGGGGGAGAGACGCAAGTCGGATTTGACACCAAACCAACATGGAAGTGGCAAAGCACACGAGAGACTCAAAGGCTGATTTATTTTCTAAGTTAACTGTTCGCAGTAAGGAGTTTAGCTTTGCCGCAGTGGGGTTTCGGTAAGCCAGCTGTCAGCCGATGTAACTCAGTCGACCCCATCTGAAAGGATCTAATATCTGCTGGTATTTTCAAAGGGCAAACCATAGTACTCTAGTATGTCATAAATAGTTCTATTCAGAAATGTGGGAACGGTTCAGAGCTGGCAGGCTGTAAAGTTTTACTGCCCCATAAAATTGCTCAAAGGGTACGATGGTGGTGTGCAGTGGGGCTCAGGAGTGATGGAGCAGGCGATTAGAGCATTTGTCCTTGACTACCCAAGAGAGAAGTCAGTGGAGCCGGGGGGCACCGTGTGTGATGGGAGTGAAACCTGACGTGGGCTTAGCCAGCCCACCTGGGAGTTCTTTCTGGTTTCCAGCGTGTGAATGAGTGAGAGTGGAAAACTGTTCAGGCACCACTTTGGTGCCAGATTTCATCATCTTGGATGCGCCATTTGGCACCAAGTAAGACACCTCTCATAGCGCAGAGGGACACACGAGGCCAGGGAGGAGGCGTGCTGTCATACGATAGCAAATGAGGGGTGAGGGGGATGGAACTTCTAAAGCCCTGGGAATTGTGTTGGGAATTCCTGCCTCCTGCTGAGCAGAAAATCGCTAAGGCAGCTTTGATGAGAAAATCTGTCCTTTCCTTTCTGATGAGCCTCATGGTGTGAAATCAGTGAACTCACAGTCTGGGTTCGATATGGACAAGAGCCTGGAAAACTGAAGACATGTGGTTTAATTTTTAGATAAAGCTAAAGGTGAATCATGAGACTTTAATACATCTGGTGCTTTGTAAATCTCCCCACCTCTCCTAATCCCCAGGATCTGTATTTATTATCTAGATATACCACACTTAAAGCTAACATTTTTGGGGGCTTCTGGAAGAATTAAATCAGGTGCAAAATTTATTTCTTAAATGAATTTGACCCAAAGCAACGTGAATGTTCAGTGCAGGGTATGAAAAGACCAGGTAATTTCTAAGTGAGGCCAAGGTCTCCTGCAGTGGCCCAAGAGCCCAAGAAAGGGGGGGAGTGGTCTTGGGGAGTGCTCTTGGGGTGTGGTCTTGGGGTGGTCTTGTTAAGGACAGAACTTCTGACTCTGCCACTGCCACCCCACGTGGGGTGGCGGCTCAGCAGGGAAAGGTGCATCACCCCACTCTCCCACCTCAGGCCTCACAAATCCTGGTTTCCTTCAGGTCAGCGCGTTCTCACATTCCCACCAGACAAGCACCCCTAGATTACAGCAAGATGAAGAAGAACAGAACGGTGGGCACGCCAGACTCCTATATCTGAAATTCAGATACAGAATTTACATAAACTAATGTTAAAATAGGAGACTTACAATAAAAAGTAATATTCTTCTAGAGCTTTTAAATACTGAGTTCTGTTCTTATGGGCTTTTGAAACCAAAGAAACAAGCCGGTATGGATGAACTACTATGACAATGACAAATACTAATGGTGATAATAGGTATCATTTATTGAGCATTTACTGTGTGTCAGGCCTTTACATGTATTGTCTCACTCAGTCCTCACTGATCCCTTTAAAGAACAGTTATTGTCCTCATTTTACAAAGAGGGCAACTAGGGCACAGAAAGTGTTCAGTAACTTGCACAAAGTCACACAACTAGTAAGTAACCTGAAATGTGAATCACTGGGAAGGTATACAGTACATAATCTCGTGTTATGAAATAGGGATCTCCTGTGGAATATAGTTGGCATTTAAATTCATAGCTTTTCAAGAATCCATCTAGTCACTGCCACCAAAATGTGACCTCCTTCAAGAAGCTAATTGGAAGATGGGAAGGAAAGCCAAGAACCACTGCCTTTAAATTGGTGAGTGTGCGGAAGAATAACAGCTTTGCCCCAGTGAGCTGAATGCGAGGAAGGACCTGCTGAGGGGAGGCATTTTGGGCCCGCCACACTGGTGGGCCTGTGCCATATGGTCAGTGTCACATGAGGGATGACACACAGGAGCAGAAACTGAAGAACATGGGGGTCAAAAGAAAGAGCTTTTATAGTAATCAAAACAGCATGGTACTGGTACAAAAACAGACACACAGATCAGTGGAACAGAACTGAGAGCCCAGAAATAAAACCACACATCTACAGGCAGCTAATCTTTGACAAAGGAGCCAAGAACATACAACGGAGACAGGAAAGTCTCTTCAACAAAGGATATTCGGAAAACTGGACAGCCTTATGCAAAAGAATGAAAGTAGACCATTGTCTTTCACCATACACAAAAATTAACTCAAAATGGATTAAAGACTTGAAGGTAAGACATGAAACTATAAAACTCCTAGACAAAAATATAGGCAGTACACTCTTTGACATCAGTCTTAGAAGCATCTTTTTGAATACCATGTCCACTCAGGCAAGGAAAACAAAAGAAAGAAAAAATAAACAAATGGGACTTCGTCAGACTAAAGAGCTTCTGCAAGGCAAAGGAAACCAGGAACAAAATGAAAAGACAACCCACCAACTGGGAGAAAATATCTCAAATCATATCCGACAAGGGGTTAATCTCCAAAATATATGAAGAACTCATATAACTCAACAAAAACAAAAACACAACCCCATCAAAAAATGGGCAGAGGATATGAACAGGCATTTTTCCAAAGAAGATATACAGATGGCCAACATAAAAAGATGTTCAACATCACTAATCATTAGGGAAATGCAAATCAAAACTACAATGAGATATCACCTTACACCTGTTAGAATGGCTATAATCACCAAGACAAAAATAAAAAATATTGGAGAGGATGTGGAGAAAAGTGAACCCTCATATGCTGCTGGTGGGAATGCAAATTGGTGCAGCCACTATGGAAAACAGTATGGAGATTTCTCAAAAAATTAAAAATAGAGATACCATGTGACCCAGCTATCCCACTACTGGGCATTTATCCAAGCAACTTGAAATCAACAATTCAAAGAGACTTATGCACCCCTATGTTCATTGCAGCGTTATTCACAATAGCCAAGATGTGGAAGCAACCCAAGTGCCCATCAACAAATGAATGGATAAAGAAGATGTGGTATATATATACAATAGAATACTACTCAGCCGTAAAAAAAGATAAAATCGTCCCACTTGCAACAACATGGATGGACCTGGAGGATATGATGTTAAGCAAAATAAGCCAGACAGAGAAAGACAAACACCACATGATTTCACTCATATGTGGAAGATGAACAAACACATGGACCAAGAGAACAGATTAGTGGTTACCAGAGGGGAAGGGAGTTGGGGGGGAGTGGGCAAAAGGGGTAAAGGGGTACATATATATGGTGACTGACAAATAATAATGTACAACTGAAATTTCACAATGTTATAAACTATTATGACCTCAATAAAATAACTGAAAAAAAGAAAGAGCTTTGATTCAGACAATCCTGGTTCAAGCCTGGCAATTGCCCTTGACTTGTGTAATATTGGGCAACGTACCTAGTCTTCCTCAGCTAGATGATGGGGGTCACAAAATCTATTCGCTGGACATTGTGAGGATTAAATGTGGTAATGAGTACAAGTTCTTTGCACAGTGCTCAGAACACAGCAAATGTTCAGTAAATATCAATCCTTTTACTATAATCACTACCAGCACTCAATGATAGTCCTACATACCAACAAGTGTGCTGAATGTCTCTCTGGTTTGCCTGTGACATCTAGAGAAAGGGAATGATGAGAGGATGCAGTGTAGCAGAAAGAACAGTGGGCTGCACATCAGCAAGCTCTAGTCTCCACTCCACCACCTGCCAGCGCATGGCTCTGGATAACTACATCCCCTCTGGCCCACGGTTTCAGATCTGTCCACAAGGCAACATTCAAGGTCCATTCTAGCTCCTAACCTATGACTCTGGATCTGCCAGAAATCTCCCTCACAGGGACTCGTAAGCATAAATTAAATACATTTTGAAATCACCCTTGAGCTCATTGTTGATCGTGCTTATCCATGTTGAAAGTTTATCCAAGAATTAATAGATGGGCCTGAAATATTCCTCTGGAATCTTCCTAGTTTGAAAAATATGGTACTTATTTTCTTAGAAGGTAACACATTCAAGTTTGTTACTTTATACAATAGGAAGGTACCCACTTCTTAGATGCTCCTTTGGATGTTTGAAGATGATTGGAAAATGAATTAAACAGACACTATTTTCTGGAGGCAAAAATTCCAAAAGAAATTTATGGAAACAGCTAGAAAGAAGCAGTTCTCAGTAGCCTGGGACCCACTGCTCCATGTGTGGTGACAGCCGCTAGTCTCATATTTTCTTACTCATTCTCTCTGCCCACCTTCCGGCTGTTTTAAGACCCACACTGCATCCATGCAGTGGCGGCAGCTCTTATTATGCCAAACACTCAGCAGAGGAGGTGCTGCGGGGCCCATCACATCTAGAGACCTGCAGGGTTAAGAACTTAGTTGGCTTCTCGTTCATTCCCTCTCTCTCCTGCCACTATTTTTCCTCTTCCTCCCTTCCTCGCTCAAACATTTACTGATCGCTAGTTACTATGTGCAAGTCCCTGGGGATATGGAGCTCAAAACCATGGTGCCGGCCCTAGAGGAATTCACAGCCTGTTGGAGAATTCCTCCTGGGCAGTTAGGATAGATATTTGTACAAGGTACTGTGGGAGGATGGGAGGGAGCACCATTAGCCACACATGCGACGTCAGTGTAGGCTTTGTGGAGGGAGGGATGATACTAAAAGGGAGTCTTGAAAATTGAGGAGGAATGGGTCAAGTGGACATGGAGGGAAGGGTGACTAGTGTTAGCATTTTCTGATTCAGTTGGTCAGTGGTGGGTCTTGTGGACATTGGTGTAACAGGGTTGGAAACCACTGAACCAAAGGGATCAGCATGAGCAAAGGTCCAGAAGCAGGAGACCACATACAGGGAACAACTAGCTATCTAGTCTGGTTGAAACCTAGCATGTGAGTGAATGAGTGATCCTGAATGAGTGATCCTGAATGAGGTGAAACTGACAGAGAATGAAGCCAAAGAAAATTGTCCCATAAGGATGAAGAAACGTGGCAAGATCTTGACAATTATTTAATCTGGGTGATGGATATTTAGGGATCCATTGTACTATTATATCTGCTTTTGTGTTTAAAATTTTCATAATCAATTTTATGGAAAGTAGAATACCCCATAGATGTACCAAGACCAGAACATAGCTCAAACAGAGCTCAACTTGAATCCAAGGTCTACTGGTTTCTGGTGACTACTAGAGACCTTGGGCAAGTTACTGAAACTCTCCGGTTCTCGTTTTCCTCACCTGAAAATGGGAATAATAACGTCCACCTTACTGGGCTATTATGAGGATTGAAAATATAGAACATGTAGATGGCCCCGCATACACTTGGCATGGAGTCATCCCTTTTTCCTCTCAGATGGACCATCTCATCCATTCTGACTGAGGCTTCTAGATGATGCTGTAGAGGGTACCAAGCAGAGAACATTTAAATGTTCTATAAGTTAGAGAAGCGTGAACCTGCAAGGCAAGGTCTGGAGCTGGAAGCAAATCTGGGGCCAGGCATGTAGACTGAAAAACATAGCCACACCACAGACTGATGTGTAAGTTGAGAAAGTTTAGCCCATGCTGATTGCTAAGAAACAGAGAGCCCCGTGACCTTGGCTCTCCCAAGGCCTCCCTAAGTAGAGCAATGGAACCCCAATTTGATTTGCATTCATAATCTCTTGCATTTCACGTATTTTCTGTATATTTAAATTTTCAAATGAGGCACACTCACCCCATCACCCACACTGAATAAGCATGTTCTTTTGTCATCTAGGATGTTAAAGGGACCCATCAAAAAAGATGGAAAGTGAATCAGAAACGTAGACTGGGATTTCATCCCCTGGGGAGCCCCTGGGAGCCATTTAGATATGCATCATCTCACCTCAGGCCGCACCTGCTGGGAACACTACCCCTTATCACACCTGCAGTCCTGCTGAGCTTTTCAAGGAGAGCGCTTCCCGGTATGTAGGTCTTTAACTACCAGGTGTGTTTGCCCACTCTCAGCTGTGCTCTCTAGCTCTCTAGTACCCTACCTGACAAGTTGACACTCAAGGAATGGCACTCTTCACATTTTGCCATTGTTTTGCAGATAGAACTTCAGTGAAATTCCTCAAACGGTTGACTCTAGAAACTGCAAGAAGATGAAGGGCCAACCTCTGACTTTACAAACATCAGATATACCTCTTGACATCAGTCTCTGGAACTAACTCAGAAAGTGCTCTCTATCCTCAAGGGGTGTGTAGGAGGAAGATATCTAAATTTGTAGCACCCTCAAAACTTCAGCATAAAACCAATCAGGGCAGGCAGTTTCCAATGTGTGTTCTTTGATGTGTTAAGGAGCTAAATGTATCCTAACTGAGATTCCCACCTGGGACCCTCCAAGGACAGAGTTCTCACTGGGTGTATTTCCTCCCTCCGACTTCTCCCGCCCTTCCCAGAAGGGTAAAGCAGAACCAAACTGAACTTTGAAGCTTTAACCTGGCCTCAGAGCTGTGTACCATAAAGAGCACTCATGTGCTTTCCAAGATAGTTTCAAATCCATATAGTTTCCCAAGATATTCCTAGTTGCAACACTGGTGATTTAATTTTAAATACAGGAGGTTTAAGCAAAATGGTGCTGAGGAGCCTGTGTCTGCTGCAAAAGTCCCGTGAACTCTGCACGGCCGGCTCCTTCCATGGCCCTCAAGTCCTTCATGGGTAACCGGGCAATCACCACGTTTCCAGGAACACCCAGGGGAGCCGAATCCCTTTGATATATCATGACACATGGGTTCTTCCACTGAGGACCGCGTGACAAGGACTAGGGTTCACAGGATATAGGATTCTTGACCTGTGCTCCTCACTGGATGATTCTCTTATCTCAAGAGCATTTTTTAACGAGAAAACAGCAGCAATCCTTGATTTCTTAGAAATGTGACCCATTTAAATATACCCTCAGCAAGGATAGCTGTTGTGTCTTCTGGATACTGTCTGTGTTCTGGGCACACTGGGAGCACAGCATAAATATTAATTAATGCCGGTCCACTACGAAAAGAAAATGGAAAGTCCCCTAGAAGGTACCAGTGACCCTACAAGCCCCAAAAGCCTTGTCAGAACTGTGACAAGGAAAGATAGTGACAAGGCCTGAAAAAAGCAGCTCTCTTCCCACACTTAACACATGCAATGAAGCGAGGGCGCCATTGTCTGAGCTGTCACTGGAGGGCTGGGAGGGGCCAGTGGCAGCTGCCCAGGCTTCCCCATTGCTGTCCAGGGGGATTCAGGGAATACTGGCCTCCATGCTGACCAGGGCTGCCGTCTGTGTCAGACACAGACCTGAGGGTGTCTCAAGCTTTTGGTGTGGCTTTGGAGGGGTGGGGTCCTTGGGAGAGGGGAGCTGCTGATAGAGAGGGGATCTGAGGTCAGGGTGGAATAGGGCTGAGTGGAAAAAGGGCTTGGAGACCACTGACACTTGTCCTTTCCAGGAACTGGGGTTATTGGGTCAGAGCAACGTCTCAACACCATCGGAGTTTCCAAGGCTGGTTGTAAATATGTCGCTTTAGAACAGAAACTGGAAACCATCCAGCTTGTGTCCACATCCCCACCGAGAACTTCAGGAGTGGGTGGGGGTCACATCAGAGCGGCTCCCAGTTCATTCTGTGGAAGCTGTTATTGCATATGTCCTCCCCCAAGTGGATGTAAATCTATCTTCTCCATTCCCTGTCCTTTAGTCTCTGAAAAGCCCAAAGTGAGCAGGGGAGGGGGGCAGGGAGAAGAAAAGAGGTTGCCGGGGCCTAGAGATTAGGAAAACCATTCCAGCTGCCTTCTCTCGCCAAGACTTGTTTGTTGCAGTGGCGGGAGTTTTTGTTTGGGGGCCTTTCTTTTATCCTTTTAATCAAAGCAATCCGTTCTGGTGCTGCCAGTGGAACAACTCTTTCCAGTTCCTTCACATGGCGATTGTGCACGTAGCTTCCAGGCCGAGGCTTATATCTGTAATTCCTTCTATTAATTCCAAGGGGAATTTAGATTTTGTTCCGTTCGCCTTCTCCTCCCAGGGCACATACAGCCATTGACTGGACAGCTTTGTGTGTGTGACACATCACCAGGCAATCAGGGGCAGCATTTAAACTTACAATGGAGAGACTAACACTGATTAAGCCCCAACTGTATGCCGGGGACTGTTCTAAGTGCTTTATGTATATGAGCCAGTTAACCGTCTGAGATAGGTGTTATTATTCTCTACTTTCAGGCGAGGAAACTGAGGTTCAGAGAGTAAAGAAAATTATCCAGTGTCACACAGCTAGTCAGGGGCAGGCTGGCATTCAGGCTGCAGAGCCTGCGTTCTTAATCACCATGCGATACCCCCCAGCGTGCATTATATTCTTTTATATGGATGCACAAGAGTGTATGTATTCATTTTTCCATTTCTGGTCATTTTTCTTGTTTCAAAATTTTCTCCTATTGTAAATAATGCAGTGATGAATGTTTTGTAGTAAAAGCTAATAATACTTAACATTTGTTGAATTGCTAACCATGTGACAGGCACTGTTTCAAGTTTTTTGTGCATCGTAACTAGTTTAATCTTTGTGACAACCTTACTATTATTACCGTTTAACAGATGAGGGAACAGAGGTACAGAGCAGCTGGTTGACTATTTTGCCCCAGGTCGCACAGCTAGGACGTGGCAGAGGCGTTCCAGAGCAGCTGCTCTTACAATCCTGTCTGGACGTGTGCCTGGGACCGCATCTCTGATATTGCTTCAGGAAAGACTTTTAAACTGGAATTACTAAGGCATAAGTTATAAACATTTTTATGGATCTACATACTTTATAGTATATTTTTATACTATACGTTCCAGTAACAGTGGACAGTTATGCTAACTTGTATTCCCGTGAGCACTGTGCAATGTATTGAGGAATCTGAAAGTTAGATACGCCCCTGGTAAATGGGGGTGTCCCTCTAGCCCCTGGACGATGTGTCCGTAAACCTTTTTGGCTTTTGTTGCCTGGTTTGGGCACTTACTACCATTAATAATATTATTTTTATGAAAAAATATATCTAACTCAAAACTACATCTGGAAGAGGGTATCTGGGATGCTGGTAATGTTGTATTTCTTGATCTGGATGGTGTTTACCCCATAGTGGTTCCTTTGTGATAATTCATTGAGCTGTTGCCTTGGGATTTGTGCTCTTTCTGTTTGTAATTTATACTTATTAAAAGTTTATTTTTTAAAAAATAAACTATCAAATATAACCTTTTGGAAGTTAGGGATAGAATATATTGAAATCTACTGCAAAGAATAAGAAAATAACTCAGCTGTCACCATATTTTCTCCACATGTTGGATAAAAGGAGATTTTGAAAGAAATACTTTCATGGTTTCTTTTTTTTTTCAGTCTCTTAATGTGAGAATTGAATAGACATTAAACCACAATTGTCCTAAGAAATACAGGTCTAAAAAAGTCCTGTGCCTGTTTTTATTGTTTTTGTTTGTCCAAGATACGGTTTTTTGTTTAAAACTTCAAAAGCATGATACATATTTAAAATATGCAGAGTTGTGATGAATGAGTTTTTGGCCAGGACTTGAGATCAGTGATTAAGATCCCAGAGAGAGAGTTGTTCTCTTTCTTTCTTGGCTTTCTCGTGTGTTCTTTCTGAATATTTGATTCTGAGGTAGTGTATGGTTCCATGATATGGCCTGATGCCTCTATTGAGTAATGTCCCTAGAGACTCAGGAACATCTTGCTATGGCTAATGGATCAGCCCAAGAAGATCAATATATAATCATCTCAAGAAAGCATGCTCTTACTCTAATGGAAGTCAGTAGCAATTTCCTCGTCAACTTCCCAATTGTTTTTCAATCTTATTTTAGTGCTTGTTTCCCTCTGCTTACTTCATATTTGATCTAAAATTAATCGTTTAGCCCCATTCAGTTTCTCAGTCCCTGGACTCCAGTTGTAATTTTTATCAGTTTTCATTCCTCTGCCACAGAGGACTTAAGTGGTTGCAGGATAAAAGGACATCTTGTGCCTTTTATGATGAGACAAAAGGAGGCATGTTTCCCAATTCTCCCTTTAGTGTCTATCCCCAAATGGTCTCACCATGAGCTTCTGTGAGTTCTTTGATTGAGCTATTAATACTCATTTGTTTAGACTGACTTTCTTCCTTTTCTACCTAACATCTTACCATTACCACTGTATTGGCACAAGCTGCCATGACAAAATGCCACAGACTGGGTGGTTGAAACCACAGAATTTATTTTCTCATGGTTCTGAAGGCTGGAAGTCCAAGATCAAGGTGCCCACATATGGCTGGGTTCTGACGAGGACTCTCTTCCTAGGTTGCAGACAGTAGCCTTCTTGCTGTGTCCGCACATGGCCTTTTCACTATGCACACAAGCAGAAAAAGAGAAGGTTCTGGTGTCCCTTCCTCTTCTTGTAAAAACACTAATCTTATTGGATTAGGGCCCCATCCTTATGACCTCATTTAACCTTAATTACTTCCCTAAAGGCCCTATCTCCAAATACTCCAGACATAAGGGTTAGGGCTTTAACGGATGAATTTGAGGGCAGGACACAATTCAGTCCATAACATTACCACAATCAAGACATTTCAAATTAAGCTTTGTTTTCCCTTTCAAAATTGCAATTTTTTTCCAGTGTTTCTGTTAAATGACATTTCGTTTTTTAATTTGTAAAACGTTTTTGGGTTTCTGCTAACTGTATTATGGGAATCCAGACATAGAGAAGACATAGACCCTACTCAAGTAGACTCTTCAAAGAGTTATAAAGTAATGAAAGAGGCGAGTTGCATGCACAAATAACCAGATCCTGGGAGACTGGAAGTATAGTAAGTGAAATACGAATGTGCTATGGGATTCGGAGTAAGGGATTATCCTCATCAAAGGGCCGCCATTGAGCTTCATAATCAGGAACAGGCAGGATTTGGACTGAGAAAGATGTAGAAAAGGCCACACCAGGCTCAGCAGGAACAGCCACCATGAAGGTAAGAAAGTGCCGTTTAGTTGAAACTTAGGGAGCCCATAGCAGAACACTGTGGAGTTTAACCTTATGGCATAGGAGGAGGTTAGGTTCTCAAATCAGCACTTAAAAAGAGAGTCACAGTGACTACACGGCCCTTGACTATCTGGACATATGGTCTTTCAATAATTCTGATACCACCAGTTTTCCCTCCAGTGTTGCAACAGATCACAGTTTCTTTGAGCACTAGATGAAGTAGTTGGCTGTGTTAAGGATCATGTTGAGAAAAAGACAGAGGGAGCGAGAGAAGAGAGGGAAGGACAGAGAGAGAAAGAAGAAGAAGGAGGAGGGGAAGGGAGGGAGGGAGAGAGAAGAAAATTAATCAACGAGAATATATCTCTAAAAACTAAGATCACTTTTGCCATGGCAGGATGCTCACACAAAGATAGCCTTGGGGGAACCAAGACTGACTGAGAGAATTGCAGATTCTTTCCGAGTTCCCCAAAGAGAAATGGACGAAGAACATCAACTGGCAACATAAAGGAAGTATTAATGGAAATGATCATATGTAAAATGTCCCACAGCACTAGTGATCAAATAAATACAAAATTTAAAAACAATTAGTTACTATTTCTCCTTATCAGATGGGCAAATTTTTTAAAATAACGTGGTTGATGAAGATGTGTGTCTCAATTGTATACATTGCTAATGGGAATGTAAACTGGTGCAACCTTTCTAGAAAGTAATTGTTTTACTCTTTTGAGAGCCCTAGAAATGTTAATACACCTTGACTTGATAATTCCACTTACAGGAATCTAGGCTGAGAATATAGAGGTGTAGACAAAGATTTGTGTTTAGCAATTTCATTGACATTTTATTTATAATAATTGGAAAGGTAGAAACAATCTAAGTGTGAACACTATGGAAACTGGTTGAATAAATATCAATTAATGAAATATTCTTTAGCTGTTTAAACATCTGTTTTCAAATAATTTTATTGATATAAAATGCATATTATATGTTTTTAAAAAGTAGATTCCAAAATTATATATATAGTAAAAATATGCACAAAGGAAAAATAGAGACAATAAATGGTGATGTTATTTATTCATTTATTCATATCACAAATGATCGTTAAGCATATTATATGTCTGGCAATGTATTTTTCTGCAGATAGTGGGTGCATAGATGATTTCTATTTTATTCTTTATACTTTGCTGGGTTTTACAAATTTTCTAGGGCTTCTAATTGTTTTTTATTTAAAATATGCATTTTAATACATCCTCTCCATCTTTTAGGGCCCAAGCCGACCCTTCTATAAAGTCTTTCATGGTTACTCTAATAAAAGGTGATCTCTCACTTTTCTGTAACTCTTTCAAATCAGTCTTATCATATATGGTCTTGAATTGCAACCGCTTGAATGCATGACTTTCATCTCAACTAGTTTGGGAGCTACTGGAGAGCAGGGATTATGGCTTAGAGGCCCCAAGTTTCTAAGCAAAAGCCTACCCGTCCTTCCCTCCTTCTCCATAAAGCTTCTGCTACTACTTGAAAAAGTGGGTGATTTCTTCTTCCCTGGAATCCTCGAAAGAGTTTTTTATGCTTCTTTTTGGGGGGGTCCATTCCACTTTGGATTATAGTTCATTGTGCTTGTCTTGTCTTGACTCCCCTGTTAATCATCCAACTCATTATAGGAAACAGATCTTGGTCCTCTCTGTGCCCAGGGCAGCGTCTTGCATAAAGTGTGTGCTCAGTAAACACTGGGTGGATTTATGACTGAATAAACACAGGCTCTCTCCAGCTATTTCAAACAGGTGCCTTTCAGTTAGCCCCGAATCTGATTTCTGTACAGACACAGGAGTGAGGAGGTGGGATAAGAGACAGCCTACGAAGACTAAGGAGACCCAAAGCATTGAGTAGTGGCGGTCATGAAGCCTAATCCACCAGGAAAACCTGGCAAGAAATGCACTCACTTTAGACTCGTGACACCCCAAGTATACGCCTTTAGCTCCTCTCTGGGTCTTGAGAACTTCATCTGTGAAGCTTTACCTTCTTTCACCATTTCACCAACTCCTCCAGTTAATTCCCAAAAGAAATCCACTCTTCCAGTCATAAGTTGAACACCAGAGGTTTGCCCTGCAACCTAATTTCAGGCTCTAATCACCCAAATGTGACGAATAAGAAAAAAGTTTAAAGTCAAGGACTGCATAAATATTATTTTAGAATAAAAAAATAAAATTAAGGAAATAGGGCACAAGATTCAACTCAATTTAACATGCATTTATTGTGCTCCAAGTTTTTGCAAAGCCCTGTGCTGGGCACTGAGGATGATCCAAAGATTAAATAGGACATTGATCTCATTCATAAGATCCCTCATGGCTATGACAAAAAGACAGAGGAAAGGGAGGTGTGGAGTGGGAGGCGTCTAGAGAGAGCGTGGTCATTGCACATGACTGTCAGAGTTCTGGGTTGGGACTGGATAGAGGTGGGAAATAAATGGGAGGGCTGCTGGTAGCTGTGCTCTTAATTGTGTTAGTGGTGGTCATTGATACTTTGGGTCTCTGCCCAGGAAATGTAAGATGTGAGTGGGATAGGAAAAGCTTTAGAAAAAAAAAAATTGAAGTTCTAAGGCAATATTGGGTAGAAGATGTGATATGAGACGTGTTGTTATAGAAAAAAAATAGAAAAGGATGGTATTTAACAGATCCCAGTGCATCTGTCAGTGTTCTTGGCTACTGACAACAGAAACTAGTTAGTTTGAACATAAAAGGAATTTATTAAAAAATATTAAGACACCATCAAGAAAGTGAAAGGACAACCTACAGAATGAGAGAAAATATTCTCCAATCACATATCTGATAGGGACTTGTCTCTAGAATGTAAAAATTCAACAATGAAAGACAAATTTAAAAAGACAATTACAAAGTGGGCAAAGAATGATAGTTGCACAACAATGAGAATGTATTTAATGCCACTGAACAGTAAAATGGTTAAAATGGGAAATTTTGTTATATATATTTAACCACAGTTTTAAAAAATGGGTAAAGGATTTTAATAGACATTTCTTCAAAGATACACAAATGGTCAATAAACCTATGGAACGATACTCAACATTATTAGTCATTAGGGAAATGCAAATCAAAACCACAATGAAATACCACTTCGCACACACTAGGAAGTTAGAACCCTAATACATTGCTAGCAGTAGTATAAAATGATGTAACTACTTTGGAAAATAGTCTGGCAGTTCCTCAAAATGTTATACACAGAATTACCACATGACCCAGCAATTCTACTCCTAGATATATACCCAAGAGAAATGAAAATATATGTCCATACAAAAACTTGTACACAAATATTCATAGCAGCATTCTTCTTACTAGCCAAAAAGTGAAAACAATCTACGTGTCCATCAACCAATGAACAGATAAACAAAACGTAGTATATCCATACAATGGAATATTATTTAGCAATAAAAAGGAATGAAGTACTGATACATGCTACAATATAGATAAACCTTGAAAAAATGTTGCTAAGTGAGAGAAGCCAGACACAAAAGGCCACATATTGTATGGTTCCAGAGCAGGCAAATCCATAGAGACAGAAAGTAGATTAGTGGTTGCCAGGGACTGGAAGGAGGGGGAAATGGGGAGTGACCACTAGTGTCTACGAAGTTTCATTTTGGGGTGATGAGAATGTTCTGGAATTAGATAGTGGTGATGTTTGCACAACTTTGTGAGTATACAAAAAACTACTGAACTGTAAATTGCAAATGAATTAATTTTATAGTATGTGAACTATATCTCAATAACGCTGTTATTTTAAAAATAAATAAATAAATATTAAGTGGCTCAGAGAATCTCCAAGAAATCCAGATAATTAGTCTCGGAGGCTACCCAGCTGAGAACAACGCCTAAATTATACCACCTGATGGTTCCAGAATGCGCCCTAGTACTGCTGGTCCGTGCACAGGCACCACAGACACTCCACAGGTCTACTAGGACCTTGCCCCTGCTGGCCCTTTCACCAGGCCCCCCCACCTCTCAGAAAATGGCTTCTCTAGAGTGTGCTTTCTCATATTGCTTTCATCCAAACTGAAGTCTAGTGTCTATCCATCCGATTGCCAGAGTCTAGGTCACAGTTTCAAGCCCTAACTGCAAGGGAGGCTGAGAAAGCAGGCTGTGACACGGAAGACAAGACTCAAACAAGTGTCCACTACACCCCATTTCTCTCAATGAGTTTGCCTGGTCAATGGTTTTAAAGTCATAACAGGTTGAAGCTAAAAGGGCCCTTTGAAGTTCATCTACTCTTCTGACCATTTTGCCCAACGACCAACCGTCACATTGCCAAAGGCAATGAGCAATTTCTAGCTTTATCTTGCCTGACCTTTTAAGCATTTGGCAATGTGAATCACTTCTCTCTTAAACATTTCTCTCTCGTTTGTGGGTCACCCTCTTGTACCTTTCTAATTATTTTTCTCTCAGTTTCCATCCAGAGCTGCTCTCTTTGCCCACTTAAAGCTGGTGTTTCTCCCCATCTCCATATTTGGTCCTGCTCTTAATAACTCAGTTCACGTTGTGTGAATGTTACAGGTTGGATTCTGTCCCCCCAAAATGCATATGTTGAACTCCTAACTGCCGTTACCTCAGAATGTGACTTTATATGGAAATAGGGTAATTTCCAAATAGGAGGTAGAAACAAGAGCAGATGTAATTAGTTAAAATGAAATCATACTGCAGTATGATCCAATCCAATATGACTGGTGTTTTTATAGAAAGGGGAAATTTGGACACAGACTCACACAGGGAGAAAGCCATGGGAAGATTGCAGTTATGCGACCACAAGCCAAGAAATTACCAGAAGCAAGGAGAGAGTCCTGGAACAGATCCTTCCCTAACGCTGTCAGAGGAAGCATGGCCCTGTTGACATATTGATCTTGGAAATCTAGCCTCCAGAACTTTGGAGACAATAAATCTCCAATAAATCTCTTAATAACACTATGAGACAATAAATTTCTGTTGTTTAAGCGACACAAGTTTGTTTTACTTTGTTACAGCAGCCCTAGCAAACTATGTGTATTTTTCTCTACTCCTGTATTTACCTTCTACCTATAAGTGGACAGTTGCCTAATTTGTATTGCTAGCCCATAATGCCCCACATACCTTACAGATCCATGTGGCTGTCTTGCCTGCTGTGACATTTGCATTTGGATATCCCACAGAAACCACAAACTCAACTTGTCTAAACTCGACGCATCATTTCTCTGGTTCCACTTGCTTCCCCGTCTTCATTTTTCTCTCTTGGTGAGTGGCACCCTCTACCTACTCTGTTGCCCATGTTGGAACCTGGGTGATAGCCTACAACTCTGCACCTCTCCTTGTTACCAGGCATCAAAACCTAAAGGTTCTCCCTCTCTAAAATCTTGGGAGTCTTTCCCATCCATCCCAGTCCCACCTCCACTTCTGTCCTGGGCTGGCCTCTGCCATATCCCTTTCACAGTAATCTCTCTGAAACACAATCGAATCAAGTCACTCCTTTGCTCAAAGTCCTTCAGAGGGTCCCCATAGCTTCCAAACAAAGGTCAAATCCCCAAGTCTAGCAGATACGACCTTTGTGGACTGACTGCCTGCCACTCTGGATAACCTCATCTCGCACCTTCGCTCCCCTCCCCTGCTTTCTGCAGCCATACAGAAGTTCATATCTTCCCCCTGCCTCTCTCTTCATTCTACCTGATGCCTGCTCAGTCTTCAGAACTCAAAGGCAGCCTCCTCTAGGAAGCCTTCCTTAATTTAAAACCTGCTTCTATGTTCCGGTAACCCTCTGGGTGTACACTCTATCATAGCAACTTCAGGATGCACTGAAATTGTTGGTCTCCTCCCCCTCCCTCCCCCCACTAGCCTGTAAGGCACTTGAGAGTAGAAACTCCATACTTTTTCCAACTTTCAGTTCTCAGTCTAGTGCCTGGCACTTAAATGTTTCTAGAAGGAAAGGAGAGTTGAAAAGGGGGAAGGGACGGGGGTGGGCAGACTCCTTGCCCCAACCTGTTTTACAGAGCAAAAAATAAGACCCTGAGAGACAGTAATATCTCATCGTTTTCACTGCTGACTGTGTCGTCGTTGACTCATTTGTCGGAATTAAAGTAAACGCAGAGATTTTTTCCTTTCACATTCAGGAGTTGCGATTACTTTTAATCATGGACTGTCCTATAACGGAGGCTGGCCCTTTTCAGCTCTCTCAGCCCCTTCAAACTGAAGTCACTTCCCCTGAAGGGACGAAGTTTGCTTTTGTGTTTACAGGACTGGCGAGGAGGACGCGTTTTCAGGAGTAGACCTGCACACCGAGCCAATTCCCTTTTTCGGCCCCCCCTCTCCCCCCCGGGCTGCGATTGGCCCATCCCCGGAGGCTGGCCGCAAGAGCCTTTAGTCATCGCCCCGGGAAATCCTTCTGGAACTGGGCACCAACTCGTGTGTTGTTTTCATGCTTTTTGTGTGGGGATTAGCTCCGCGCGGGGTTTGGGAAGGCTGCGAGAGCTGGGCCACATGTAATCCAGGATTTGCCTCTGCCTCGCGGCTTATGGAAAACAGATGTCTCTCTGCTCTGGGCCCGAGCACAGAATGGAAATGAACCACCAGAGAGCCTGTTGGAACGGAGGACCCCGAGTTAAGGCCCTTCAGAATCCAGCCAGGAGGCAGCTTGTCCTCCGCCGGTCTGTGGTTACTCCCGTGTCAGCCTCGCGCTCGGGGAGCGCCAGGCGATAAGGCAGTTCCACGTTCAGATAACACCGCGCGCCAGGACCGCGGCCGCGGGGAGGACACGGAGGCGCCGAGCAGCGGCGCGGACCCGGGGTCGCCTGCCCGCCGCCGGGGGCCGGGAGCGAGCGGACCCCGGCCCTGCGGGGGGCGCAGCCGGGCCGGAGGCGGGGTCGCCGGCCGCCCCCTCCCGCGAGCGCGCCTCTTCTCCGCCGAGCCAGTCGCCGTCTCGCAGTAAGTCAGCGCTCGGGCTGGGCGCGCGCGGCTGCCGCCAGTGGGCCCGACCCCGCCCCACTGGAACCTTCCCCTCTGGGCAAGGTCCGGGTGGACCGAGGTGTGCGGGGAGCCTGCAAAGAATCCACTTCCGGATCCTCGCTGCGGTGGTTAGGGGCAGCCTGGAGCCAGTGGTGGGGAGCCGGGCGGCTGCAGGCGCTGTCGGCTGGGGCCGCGGAAGTGCTAAGCCCTTGACTTTGCATCTCTCCCAGGCCCGGCCTGCCCCAGTCCCCTGGGAGGAGGGACCCTCCGCCGTTCCTGAAATCCGTGCGCAGAGCTTCGGAAGCCAAGCTTTTAACGTCATTTTGCAGTGAGGAGAAAAACAAAAAAAGATATTCTGAACTTTTAAAGCAATAGCTTTAATAATTGTTGAAAAGATAGGCTTCCTCCTCTCTCTTTTTTTAAAAAAATTTCGGTCGTTTCCCTAAAGCTACTGAAATAGATTTTTTCCTATTAGCCTCTGCCCAAGTTCATACTGCAGTTCTGGCTTACTAGAGGAGGGAGATGTTGATTTTTGAAGGTTTTCCGGGCTCTTTTTGATTGATGTATTTATTCTGAAAATACATGCCCCACGTTGAAAACTGCGTGCTGCTGACAAATTAGGTAAAAGGCTGGGGATGGGGAGGGAGGTGTGTCGCATGAAATGGCTGTCAGATCCAAAGCATTCTATGAACCCCAAATTCGTTCCCACCTGTAATCCAACCTCATAGAGCAACTGGTTCCTTCTTTACTCCTCCCCCCACCCCACCCCAAGAAATCACCAGCCTTAATTTATGAGACAGAGACAGCTTTAGATTCGGATGCTTTTAAAAAATTTAATTTTAATGCACTTCGAGTTCCAGCCATCCAAAGATGAGGTTAGCCCCTAGGGTGGAGAGGTTGTTGTTCCTGGGGCAGTATGCACACAAATGCCTTTTTTCACTAAACAGTTTTAGCCTATTTTCTTCTAACAATGGAGATTAACTTTTACATCAATATTTTTAGAATATAGTTGTGGATTTATTGCACGACAACTTGTATTTCCGGGATCCTGTACCAGGGGCTGGGAAGAGGTATTGTGTTCCGTTCACTACCTCCCAGCTCTACTTGACCTCCAGTCTCAGATTTCCACTTGATTTCATCCTTGGCAGCCCTAGTACCTGCCCTTCAGCTGAAAGAAACAAAAGAGCAGGAATGCTTCAGAGCCCTTTGACTATCACAGCCTTACCCAAAGAAGCAAAGTATTTGTTTGAATTCTTTATGACGCACATTACATTATATTTCCTTCCTCTTCAAATTTAGGTACATCTAGCAATTAAAGATTAATTAAAAAACCAAACAAAAACTCCACCTCCCTCCTCCCTTAAGGTAAATACCGATTTGGTTGAGTTGGCAGGGCCACCTACAGTAATGAAATGTCTTCATGGTGACATAGTCAATTGTGTTCTGGACTGGGTCCAGAAGGGTTAAGACCAGATCTCCTCACTCACCCTCATATTTGCACGTTCTTTTCCCTGTAGCCTCCCTTTTCTTTCTACTCTTTTCTATGCTATTCCATTTAGGTACATACCTTGATTCTATTTTGGATCGTGGAATATAGGATCCCATTACCTATCAGTGTCAAGATTTGTTTAGATGACAGTGTCCCCTTATCAGTATTCTCAGAACATTTTTCCAAATCGTGCCCTGATTTTCCTGGAAAATTCTACGTCTATTAAGTCCTCCATTGGAAATTCCATTGTATCTTTCCAAAGTAAATGTGCACCTACATCTTGAATTATTTTTCTTGCATCATCATTTTAATGTTGACTTGCATGGTTTCCTGATTATCTGGTCAGCTTGTCTGTTTTATATTGAAACACTAACTGAAAGGAACTTCTCATAAGACATTGAGTATAAATGGATTAGGGAGTCTCCCTGAGAATTAACAGCATACACTCTGACCTTTTCTGTGGTCTGCCTTTGGGCTGAATTCTGTTCATTGAATTTCTGTCCACTGACTACTCTAGAAAGAGGTTGGCTTTTTACCTTGGGGCTCAAGAGTGATCTGTTTATTTGGCCTTTTCTGAGCAGCAGTAACTCACCGCCTCTCCAGCTACTGCTTGGTGAGAATTTGGCCTGCTCAATAGAGATAACCCAAATCTGGTTTTACAGCAATGTCCAAGGAACCTTTGAAAATGCAGTCCTGAAATCCTGAAATTTGGGGAGGTAGCATTATCAAAACTTTCTCCTCTCACCACTCACTAAAAAATGACAATGCTTGGTTTACACCAAATACATCTTGGATTATAAATTTCCAAAAGACAATTTTAGCTTGATTTGTACAGGTCTAAAAGTTTATGCCGGCAGGTGCTGGCAAGATGCTTTTGATGCTACTGCTAATGATGCAGATAGGAACAATGACAATTTTTCTTTTGGGTTTCATGAGAAAATATATTCCAGAGTGTCTGAGAGGCCTCTCTGAGACTGTCATCGTAAGAGCCTTGAGTCAAGGCTGAGGTGCTATCATACTCCGTCACTGACATTATTTCTTATACTTGCATATATTAGACCTTGAGACTGACCTGCTGAGTGGGCAGGTCTGAAAAAGTCCTCGCAAGTCGTCTGTGAGTTTAGTTTATGATTTTCTCTGGAAGACAATGGTAAGTCTTTGATATGCATAGTGTTTGGTCTTAGAGTTAGGAGAATTGGCAAGTGCAACCTTTGAGATCAGTAGGTCGAGGGGAAATGAAGGGAAGTAAATCGAGTGACACTGAGTCAATTGTTTACTAGCCACTCAGCTTTTATGTGTTTTTTGAGAGTTTAGTGGAAATTCAACCTCAGAACCTGAGCTTTTGTTGGCATATATTCTGTCTTACTAATACTGGTTCCTTCCTACGTAAAACTATTATTTTTGCATATCCTGCCTTTGAATTTCATCTTAATCCTTGAATAGAAATATCCTCTCCCTAGAATTTTCAACACATTCTTCTTTTTCATAACGTACTGGATGTCTAGATGAAATTTATTTACGCAGAAGGACTGGCCAGGAAGATTAGGATGTGTCCTTGAGTCAAACAAAAACACTGTATCTGTCAGCATTTTTATTAACTTGTGACAGTTTAGAAGTGCTCAAATAGAAGCAGTGGATACAGGTGTGCTTCTGCCTTAACTGCACGAAAATGAATCTACCTAAGACTTGCAGACTTCTGGAACCAGAGCAATTTGTAAAAATAAGCTGGAGGCAGTTGGAGTTCTGGGAGGTGCTTAACCTTTTAAATCACCATCTCCTTATTGTAAATGTTTATCGAGTTTCAGAATGTCTGCTGTTTGAGAGATGTCTGTTTTTAGTTTAAATGTAGTCATTGATTTAAATCAAAATATCAAGAGAGGCATAAAGTCTTGCTGACCTGCTTATCTCCATTAGGATCAGGGCTAGCATTTTAGGACTCTCATTGCTGACTTTCAGGGATGATGATTTTGAGGACCAGGAAGCAAACAAAATGGAGAGTCTCTCAGATTAAGACTCCTGAAAAGAGAGATCTGACATAAGACCAAAAATGTGAAAGATTAGACCCAATTTTGTTTTAGATTGTTCTGTCCAATCAGGTAGAAGAAAAGAAAGATGTTTTCCAAGCCCAGTCTGTCAGCCAACAGGATTTATTGAACAAGCGTTGTGTTTCAAGCCCCCTGCTTTATGATCTGAAAAGTACAATCGAGTAAGAGGCAGAGCATAAGCCTTGAAGGAATTTTCAAGCCTTGGTGGTACCTTTAGACATTAGCGAGCATCCTTTTCCCACCTTTTCACTGGTTTCCTCACCTGGGAAACCAGGGCTAGGGCTGTGTAGGACCCTCTTCTATAGTACAGTTACAGCCACTTCCTGAAGGAGTCAAGATGGCCCCTTGATGGGAGATTGGCTTCCTTTGGCAGTGAAAGGTGTGTTCTTGGCTCTTTCAACATGACCTGAGCAAAGTGACACTTGCTACCTAACCCCAAGACCCTTATTCAGTGCTTGGCTCTATTGCTATAATCTTCCTTCCCTAGCCACCAAGCGGTTCAGCAGTGACTGGACTAGCACCAAAATGACCCATAATGGGGGTATTGCTGGAGAGTAAATAATAGATATCCTTCAGTTTCACCTTAATTATGAGGATGACATCAGGTCTCCTTAAATCATGAAAATAGCCTCTCAGACTAAACAAAGACAGAACTGTCTCTCTTGCTGACCACGTGAAATTTATTTAAATTAGTTTTGCACGTTTAACAATTGTGTCAAAGCTATATGACAAAACCGCCTAAAAGGGTGAGTTTTTCTGGGCTTTTGCTTAGGGATAAAAAAAAGCATTAGCCACATTGAATGGGATTTGCATCTTGTTAGCTTGCCTGTATGTCCTCAACTATTGGACACAATGGGAGGGTGTACATCTATCTCTTTAGCTGGGCAGCAGTCTGCCTTAGTATGACTCTGCTGGGAATTAACATAGTGAACTAGAAGCATAGGAGGGGGGAAGGGAAAGGGCAGGAACTTGTAGGATACTGAAAAGAAGGAAAGCTTGGGATCAGGTCTGATCCCTCCCATTTTTTTTGTAATTCATGGTTAATGGTACAGTTTGACTTAGCGGCAGCAAAGACTATCTCAGTGCGTAGTGATCTCACGGTGTCGGTGCGTGGATTGTCTCCTTGCAGATTTGGGGCAGCTGGCACTCCATTATTGTTCAGCTTATGTCAGGGGCTTCCTGCATTTATCCCGTGCCTTGGATTCTGCTTATGGAAGGCAAAATAATTGCCATATTAGTCAAAGAAGGAGATTATAAAAGTGAACCTCTTATGAAATGTAAGCACATAATATGGATACCCCCTTATTTAGCATGGCCAATCAGTAGTCACACCAAGAAAGTGGATGTAAAGGTACTCAAATGGGCTGAATGTTTGCTTCTTGATTGCTGCAGAAAACAGACGGCAAAGATTAGATGTCTTTCACTTCTAAATCTTAGTCCATAATGAAGCCGCTGATCAAAACCAAATTTAACAAACAGTTATAGAATGAGGTCTCTGGATTCCTGGTACCATTAGAAAGAATACTTTTTTTTTACAAAGCTATTTCCGTTTTAGAGAAGCAAGGCTTCTCAGTCTGTTGTGGCACACACTCCACAACAAATGAGCCTTAAATGATAAATGCTCTCTTTTGCCTCATGTCACGCGGAAGTCACACAGTCATGTTGTACAATGAAGTGATGTGACAGGGTGCCATTTGCTTAGAGGAAGAATGAGAAGGGGCTAACTGCAATCTTTTTGCTATTTTTCCCTATTTTCAGCCATCAAATAGCAATTATCCTTCGAGTGTCCTTCATCCCCTTCCTCCCCAAACGTCTCTATCCAGAAACCTAAAGTACAAAGTAATTGATGCCTGAGGCTAAAAACCACTCGAAGCTGCCAAATCACCCACCGAAACAACATGGAAAGGTCCAGAAGCCTGAAAAGGGAAGGGGTGGGAGGGAAGGGTATAGGGGCCTTGTGAAAAGTGCTTCTTTTCCTTGTGACATTTACTCTCATACCTCTGCTTCAGCTACAGACCCCACAGAAGAAGGTGTGTTTTATTCATTTTTAACACAATGTCATTAAAAGAACAAAAAGTTGGATTTCTCAGAGCCTCCTCTATAAGGCTTTCACTTGTAGTCCACATAAATTGTTTTGCTTAAACAAAGCTTCTGAATTTTTAATAAGCATCTATTATAGATCAAATTCATACTACTTTCTAAAAATCCTTTACATATCAAGAATGGGAAATAGTTAAGAATTTGATTTGAATAGTTAAAGCAGTTTCTATAATGGGAGGAAGACAGATTTGTTGGGTTATGAAATTCTGAATTCCATCTGCATGGGAGCTGGTTTTCATTTGTAATGTAGTACAAAATATTCTTGGCATGTTTGGGGCTTATTCCACACAGGATGCTCCATGCTAAAACTAAATCTAGATAAAACTAAATAGATTCCTTTTCCTAGATTTTTTTTTTCTAAACCATTTTCTCTTCATCAAGTCCCTTGGATAAATGCATTCACCAAAGTGCTGCCAGGTGTCTCTACGTGTAGTTTAGTCTTCAGTCTTCATTATTTAGCCATTCAGCTAGGATCTGTTGATGGGTGGTCGGTGGGGACCAAAGGTCACCAGCAGAGCAGAGGGAGGAAGTCGTTCCAGGTGGAGGCACTCAGACGTCCTGCTTGTGTCCCAGACCTATGTTCCAGTCCCTCCAGACCCGAGGCCCAGCTGTCTGCATTTTACACATAATGACTGCTACAATACTTATACTCTTAATGTGTGTTCTGTATTTGGTGTCCACAACTGAAGAATGATCACTTGATTCACTTGAAATCATTGGCCAGAGTATAAAGTTTGTGGAACAAATACCAAAGGTAAAGTAAAAGAAAAAGTTAATTTAACTGCTTTAAAATAGAAACACTTAAAAAACAACAAGTCTAAATTCGTGTGGCTGGTTTGTAGGGAAGGTTTGGTGGTTTGGGGATGAGAATACCTACCAAACCCATCGACTCTTATGCTACTAAAGCTCGTCTTGATTGGAAGTTGGAGTGAGGTTTTGGCTCTTCCTTGACTCAATATGCTCATGGGATGAACCATATTGAGATTCTAAAGTGACAAAGGTTGACTTGCTTTTTGTATTGCAGGCATATTTAGCAATTCTTGGCTAGCTTTCAATCTTAAAACCAGAAAAAAAACATGCAAAAACCCAAGCATTAAGCCCTTGACTCAGGCATAATGTATTACCTTGTGATTTACTGCACCAGAGCTGATTATGTGGGGCACTGTCAGTTATTTCTTCCGAGAGCCTGGGATACTGTGTGCTATCTGTCTTTTATTTATGAAGATAACCCTGCTGACCCACCAGGATGTGCTTTGCAGTTTTCTCCATCCCTCCTCCCACTCTTTATTAGTCATGAAATTTATTGGCCCCTGTGGCACCAATCTAGAAGAACCAGCTCACTTGGTTCCAGCCCATAATTTCATCAGCACAGCAGCTAACTAGCTGAGGTAACTTGGCACTGAGGTGATAATGGTTTAATCTTACATTTGAGTAAATCTTTACCTTTTAAAAATCGCTTTCACATAAATTATTCCATCTTATCTTTACACTGACTCTGAGAGGTAACATTTAGAGGTGAGGGAACTAAGGCTCCAAGAAGTCCAGTGACTTTTCTGGTAAAGGGCTGGACTCACACCTAGGACGTCCTTCTCGCAAAACCAAAATGCTCAGTAATGCTTGACTGGATGACATTTGGTAAAATAATACAAGAATTGTGGGAAGCTCTAGATGAAAGGATCTTTTATGAAGAAAATAAATCTAGGAAACTGTCTGGAAAAGTTTACAATAGATATTGGTCACTTAAAATTTAGTTATAGACCCAAGAATATCAGACAAGAAACCATTAGGGAACTATGTGAATAAGACGTAATCGAGTGTCAGCTTATATGACACAGACCTTAAGTACAGTGACGGTTCAGAGAAGAGAGAGAAAAATCAGGGATAGTATAATCGAGGAAGAGGGACTACAGTTAGAGCTTAAAGAATGTGCAAGATTTAGATGGCAGAGAGAAGTGGGTAAGGCATAATAGGCTGTTGGGAACATCCCAAGCAGAGGTGGAGAGCATATTCCAGATGGGGATTAGCAGGGAGGCCTGTCTGATTGGAGGAGGGACTGACCAGAAGGTCTAGGTAGGGAAGTCGTAAGAATTAAGGTTGAATGGGGAGGATGGGGCCAAATCAAAGAGGATCTTTAGTGCCGGACGGAGAAACATGGACTGATGTTTAGGCTGTGTAAAGTGTGTGGGCAGGGTTCATTCCTTCTGAGGGCTGTGAGGGAGAATCTGTTCTATGCCTCTCTTCTGGTTTTTGATAGCCTCCAGGCGTTCCTTGGCTTGTAGATGGTATTCTTCCTGTGTCTTCACATCGTCTTCCTTCTATGCACGTCTCTGTGTCCAAATTTCCCCTTTTTATAAGGACACCAGTTATATTGCATTAGGGCCTACCCCAATGACCTCATTTTCACTTGATTACTTATGTGAAGACCTATTTCTTTCTTTTTTTTTTTTTTTAATTCTTGTTGGTTTTTTTTTTTTATAATTTTATTTATTTATTTTTCCCCCAAAGCCCCAGTAGATAGTTGTATGTCATAGCTGCACATCCTTCTAGTTGCTGTATGTGGGACGCGGCCTCAGCATGGCCAGACAAGCAGTGCGTCGGTGCGCGTCCGGGATCTGAACCCCAGGCCGCCAGTATCAGAGCGTGAGCACTAAACCGCTAAGCCACGGGGCCGGCCCTGAAGACCTATTTCTAAATAAGGTCATATTCTGAGGTACTGAGGGACTTCAACATGTCTTTTTTGGGGGGACAGAATTCAACCCATAGCAAGAGCCTTTAAAGAGTCTTGAGCAGCAGAGTGAGAAGGGAAAAGGTTGTTTTGGTAGAGGTGGACTGAAAACAGAATGCAGAATACACTGGAGGGAAGGGAAGGAGATGTAGGCTGGGAATGGAGGATGGAACAAAAATAGGAAAGATCTACAGACATTTCAAAGGAGTAGTTGAAAAGATTTAAGTAGTGGCAATGAGAATACGTGGGTCATAAGTCTAGAACATGACAGTTTACAGAGCATTTCCGCGTGTGCTGCCTCCTTTGGTCTTGAAGACTGACTACAGGGATGACATAGAAGCTGAGTGTCTGGTGTCTTCAGGGTTCCTGGTCTGGGAGAAGTACCAATGGTGAGGTGATCCACACCAGTGAGGGCGGTTGGCAAAGGCAGCTGCGCATGCTGAATTTGAGGTAGTGACAGAGCCCAGTGGAGATGTCCACTGGGTCACTGGAAACCTGAGCCAGCTGTCCTCGCTCTAGACATAGATTTGGGCGTCAAACCATTCAAGCAGTCCTGTAATCCGTGAGAGTGGGTGAGATCTCTGAGGGAGCGAATTTAGAAGGAGAAAGCTGTGGGCTTGGTATTTTGGCAAATTCCAGAGTTAGAGGATTGGGAATCAGTCAAAGCAGCATTTAAAGAGGTAGAGGAGAAACAATGAAGTTCTGAAGAAAGAGCGAGTTTCTGGTAGAAGTTTCAGTGCCAGGAGCCATAGGAAGGTGGGAGGAGAATAGGAAGAGAACTGGCTGGGGATCAACTGGCGGAAGACTTTGGTTTTAGCTAAAATGAAGACACTGGAGAGAGAAAGTGTCAGGGAAAGGAAGGAAGGAAAGAGGATGGTAATCCCAGGGTGGGAGGATTGTGAAAAGGGTCCGGGCGTGGGGGGTTAAAGTTATGTTTTTTAAAGATATAGTTTACATGCAGTAAAATTCACCCTTTCTAGTGTTCAATTCTACAAGTTTTGACAACACGTACAGTTGTATAACCACTACCACCATCAAGATAGAGAACAGTTACATCATTCCCAGCATTCCTTTGAGCTGAGGGGCTTTTTGAGAGGAAACCAATATATATTTGAAGGCAGAAGGGAAGAAAGCCATGCTAAAGGAGAAAAAGATGGCACTGAAGAGGGAAGGAAGGGTTAAGTGAGGGAGTCAGACCCTGGAGGTGGTGAGGAGGCAGCCGGGCCACGCAGAAGGGGTTAATTCTAGTGAAAAGGAACATCTTCCCTCTTCCTATGAAGGGCAAGGAAGGATGAATACATACATTCAAGATCTATGATATGTTTTGGAGGTGGGTTCCTGAAGTCCTGCCAGCAAAACCACTTCCTACTGAGCAAGATGTTAAATGTCATATTCCATAACTTCCGCCTTGGAGGTATTATTTCCTATTGCAATTACTGTCTGCAGGAATCACATCAAAGTGGAGGGCAGGCGCAGGGCTGATTTTCTTTGGGCTGTGTGCCCAAATTCTGCTGCCATGTGATACTGTAGCAATTTTAGAACTAACAACTTTAGAATTCTCCAAAGTTCAGTGCATCTGCATCCTTTCCTATACCATACAGTGGAAAAAGTTGGCAGCAAAAATGGCCTCAATCCTCATAAATGCATGTGACGGCCGTAAATGACTCACTGCTGAAGAGCTGGCTTCCACAGACATGTCCTCGGGCGTGATTGGGCGGAAGAGATTCACTTCTCATCATGTTAGACTTTTAATTCAAAATCACCCTGAAATGAAGTTCCCTCCTAATGTTGATGATGTCCCTTACATCTCTCCTCATCTTTGCAGTCCCTCTGCCATCACTCGATTCAGGTGTGGGAGGCAGGAGGATGTTGAACAGTAATTCTCAGACTGTAGGTTTCATGAGTGGGGTGGGAATCAAGTTGTGGGTTGCAACCAGCCTATTTAAAAAATGAAATAGAAAACAGCAGAGGGCTAAGCATGATCTCATGCACCTTTTGTTTCAGTGAAATATATATGTCTGTACTTGACTGCAACATAAAGTATGTTTCTAGTGTGGATCACAGTTATAAACACTTGGGAAATTCGGGTGTAAAAGTGTATGGATCCTCTACTAATAGCGTGATCCTAGGCAGGTTACTGAATGTCCTTGTGTCTTGGTTAGATCCATAGTCTGTAAAATGGGGATAACAACAGTATCTATTTCATATGGTTGTTGAAAGGGTTGAAGAGAAAATGCGTGAGAAGCATTATGGACTGCACCTGGTTACCCGTCAATGCTTATTATTATGATTTCTTCTCCTGCCTAGATCTGCAGCTCAAATCTTTGTTTCTTACCCAGAAGTTTCTTCTGAGCCTAGAACTGTGAACCCATCAGCCCGCTTGACATCTCCACATGGCTGTTCCACAAGCATCTCCAGCTCAATGTATCTAAACTTGAACTCAACTCATCACCACCTTCTCTCTCCAGTCCTCACCCCTCCCACTACCCTGTCCCACCCCCAAGCACAGACCCCTCTGCTGCTCCTCTTGACTTCACTTTTCTTTGAGGAGTGTCACCATTCACCTCTTACCTAGGCAGCCTGAGCATCATCTTACTAATTCTTCTAGAAAGAGAATTCTAAGCCTAGGTCACCGTCATCACTCACTGGATTAGTGAAATTTTGCCCCCAGTCTTGCCCCATCATTCACTACGTCTCAGCTGAGTATGTCCATCCCTCCAGGCTTTTATGTTTATAAGTCTTCAATGGCTCTCATAGCTTCCCTTCTGTCTACGTAGCTGGTTCCCTCATAGCCTGGCCTCTGATTGCCTCTCCACACTCATCTCTCCTGCCTCCAGCCTTGTACGTCATACTCTGGTAATTCCAACCTGCTTGTAGTTGGTCTTCCCCCTGCTGACACATGTATCTTCAGGTTTCCTCTACCTAGAATGCTTGTTCCACCTTTCGTTGTATGGCTAACTCTTACTTGTCCCGCAGGGCTCAGGATTGATTTTCAAGTCAGAGAGACTTAGGTTTGAATCCTTTAATCAATAGTTAATAGCTATGTGATTCTGAGAAGCGAATTTCTGAAGCACTTGAAGTCAGTTTGTGCGTCTGTAAAATGGGAATAGTAAAGCCTACCTCATAGAGTTGTGAGAATTAAATGAATGACCAGGTTCGGATCCCGGGTGCGCACTGACGCACCACTTCTCTGGCCATGCTGAGGCGGCGTCCCATATACAGCAACTAGACGGAGGTGCAACTATGACATACAACTATCTACTTGGGCTTTGGGGAAGAAAAAGGAGGAGGATTGGCAATAGATGTTAGCTCAGAGCCGGTCTTCCTCAGCAAAAAGAGGAGGATTAGCATGGATGTTAGCTCAGGGCTGATCTTCCTCACACACACACACACAAAAAATAATAAATAAATGAATGACCATGTGTAAAGAGCAGCATGTGGCACATACTAAGTACTTAAATAAATGACCGTGATTGTGATTTTAGTTGTAAGGATTATTTTTAATTTTTTAAAAAGGCTCAGTTCACCTCCTTCTAGACCAGAGCTTCTTGCAGACCTGAATATGTCAGATTGTTAAAGATCAGAGTCTTTGCACCAGCTGTTCCTGCTGACCTATTACCCCTCCCACTCTTCTTCCTTTGACCAATCTCTACCCTTCCCTCAAGATTCAGCCTAAGTGGCACCTCCTCGGAGACCCTCCCCAACCCCCTGGGCTCCTGGGCTCACCTCCCTCGGGGTTCTTGGCCGCCTGAACTGTGATGCCTTCTTTCTCTGTGGATTCTAAGTCTCCTGAGGGTTTCATGTGTCATTCATCACTGTATCCCAAGTTCCCTCAGTGCATGCAGGTGCCCGATATATAGTGCATGATAAATAACTGTTTCCTTGATGAATGAATGAATGGATGAGCAAATAGTGGTAGTAACTTCCTTACTGATGTTCCTGCCTTCTCTGTTTCAGGAAATTCATCCTATTAATTACAACCAGGTTAGTTCTCCTAAAACAGAATTGTGTCACTCACCTGTGCTTCTCAAATTGCTCTGGTCAGTGCACTCTGCTAACATTGGCAGTTAGGACCATCCATAAGATGGCTTCTATTTAGTGTTCCACTTCTATTTCGTTTTCTTCCACTTTTCCCGATCTTGTACCTTGTACCAAGGAAAACTAAGCTGTTTTCATTCCCTGTGTGCCTATGCATGCTGGCTCTTTCTGCTTGGAAACACCTAGCACCTTAACTGCCTACTTTTCACCCACTTATCTTCACCTGTCACAGTCCCACAAACCCTTTGAAGCCGTCTCAAATGCTACCACATGACATTCCAGAACCTCTTATGATCTATTTTTTAACAAACAAAAGTAGGTTACCTCAATTCTCCTTTGCACCCTGTGCCTTCTGCTATGGACTCCTCTCATGGAGAAGATTGTCCTTTATCTACCAACTTATCTACATATTTGCTTTTGATGGCAAGTTCTTTGAGTCTGAGAATCGTGTCTTAAACTTCTTTGTAAACTCAACAGCATCTAGAACATTATGTTGCTTTTCATTTCTCATAAGTTAGGAAATGAACAGAAATGAAAGTCAGCTAGATCTGGTTCTCCTTTCTGCTTGCCAATTTAACTTTTGGGGGCTGGGGTAGGAGGGGTTAGAGTTTAACTCTTGCCCTTTGATCTTAAATATATCTCATTTAACTTTACATTGGCACCATGTTATAACCACATTGTACTAGGTATTCAATAAGCACATTTGATGAATTGATGATTAATTAGTGTTTTGGTTTCTTTCAGAACTCATATACCTTCAAGTCTGATGTTTATGGTTCTTAGTTACATAGGAGTGTGCATACTAATAAAACAAAATAAGTTAAGAGTCAGCGTATATAAAATGTGAAAATGTGAATACACAAACACATCAGTGGTGGTATATATACATACATACTTTCTACATTATAGAGCAAAAAACCAGAGTATCAGGACAGTCTATGAATGGTCTTACCAATATTGAAACCTAATTCATCTCTTTTTCAAAGACTAGAAGGTCCATTGGTAGTCTGTTCTCCAACTCTATCCCTCTATGCCTACAACTTCCCCAGTTGTATGGAAGCTTGAGGTGTGTGGTGGGAGATCTGCCATGATGAGTGGCAGTGGAATGACCTCAGGAGCTGGTCCTGGGTCCAGGTAGACCGGAAGCTCAGTTTCTTTAGTCCACATGAAACTGAACCTACTTCCTCCAAGAAAAAGGGCCCAGGCAGTTGGACCTTCTCCTTTATTTGTCCTTCTGCTCCTCTATCCATCTAACCCCTGAGTAAGGGTGAGCCTTAGATGGTGGTGGCAGTAGCTTGTGTGGTCTGAGTCTACCCTCCAAACAATACTCAGAAACAAGTCAATAAACCAAATTAACACATAGTTTTTTGGGGAAGTTTGCCAGGTCTCAGTTGTGTACATGTTTTGATGGGTACTAACCTCCAAAATGAATAAGGCGTGACATGTGGCATAACACATTTCACAATATGTACCCAAGCAAATTTCATGGAAGTAAAGATAATGAATTTTCTGTTGAGAAATATCACATCTGCCCTTATTGGACACAGAAGAGACATGTGGAATCTATTGGTGATAACCAAAAAATGACTTCTGTGTACTTTTGATGTTGGTGCTGGGAGACCACAAAATTGGGACAATTAAAGATCAATTTATCTGGCCATCTAAACACCAGAAACATCCAAACAATGGAATTATTTTTAAAGGATTTTTTCACCCAATTCATAAAGAGCATGCCCATGTAATAATTGAAGAACATTTGCTCCAAGGAACAATGTGAGTGGTGATGCTCTGATCCACCAGCTACAAAGGACTTGTGGGTGGTATCGCAACAGCACAATCCACTGAATACAGACAGGGTAAACTGGATCATGGTGGACCACTCCACTAACGTCATGGCAGTCGTCCTGTTAATGCCAAGTTGGGTGGCTCTTGGTCATTTTTATGTTTTGGTAGGTACAAGCTGTGCTGAAATGTTGAATTTCAATCATACACATAACACATATTACTTGCTAAAGCACCATTTTCAATCACTGTGCTCTTATAGAGTTAAGATAACTAAGCTCCAGAAATATTATTAATCTAAAATAAATCAGGTAGGTCCCTAGTCGTTTTGGATAAATGCCCTTCTCTTATTTCTAATAAGATGGTTCTTTAATCTCTGTTATATTCAAACCAATAATTCCTATCCTGCAAAGTTGTCTTGAGAATAAAATGGGGTATTTAGCACAGAACCTGGTACATAGTAGGTGCTAAGTAAATGTGAGTTTCCTTTCTCTTCATGTGCCATGAACTAAAATGTGTATAGGGGAAAGGTAGTATTCATAGAATACATGACTGATATTTACTGAGCACTTACTTATATCTAGACCCTGCTCTAGCCAGGGACAAAAAGATGGGTAAGGCTCAGGTCAGGAGCTCACTCTCTAGTAGCAGAGGCAAACATTTAAACCAACAATTACTGCAAAGAGTGATAAGTACAGCAATAGAAGTACCAATGTACAAAGATTGACGGTAACTCAAAGGATTTGAGATGAATACCTAGCCAGGTTGAAAGGGATATCAAGAGAGTTTTCAGAATAGAGGTCATGCATCAATTGAATCTCCAGCAAGAGAAGAAAAAAGACTGGATTCCAGGTAGAGGGAAAGCAGGTATAAAGGCACAAAGGTTTAAAAAACAGAGGGAGGGGAATAACTCAGGACTCTCTGGAGGCCTAGAATGAGTACATTTTAAATCCTTTAAAGAAGACTTGATGGAGGGCAAGCCTGGAGCCAACGAATGTAGCAATTCCACCTCCCACTGCATGCATTAGAGCTGCTAGGATTACATGTCCCATGGTTGGTCGTAGGATCTCAGTGTGTCCAGTGACCTGAAGTGTTTGGATGCTCTAGTCCTGACAAGGCGGCCCAGGAGATGGGGTCACAGAGGCGGAAGAGGGCCAGACCCCCTTGTACAAAAACCTAAGGGCTCCCTATAATGGACTGAATGCTTGATATCCCCCAAATTCATATATTAAAGCTCTAGCCCCCAGTGTGATGGTATTCAAAGATGAAGCCTTTGGGAGGTAGCTAGGGTTAGATGAGGTCATGAGCAGGGAGCCCTCATGATGGGATTAGTGTTCGGTCTCCCTAGTTAGAAAATAACTCTGGCTTTGATAGAATTGTTTTGGAGATTTCATCATAAAGCTCTCTCTCTTTTTCTTTTGTCTTTCTGTTTTCTTATTCTCTTTTTATTCCCTTCTGATCGAGAAAGAAAGTTATCCTCTTATTTTTAGTCATCAAAGAATGCAATCACCATAATACAGCTTTGCATTCCTTCCAGTACAAAACCACCTTGGGCCTAGTAAGCATTAATATCATTGTTGCATAAAAGTTGAATGAATGAATGAATGAATGCATGTCACAAATAAGAGGCCTGCGCCTCATCCTCTCTCTTCTTTTCTCTTCTCTTTACCTTCCTCTTTTCTCTTCAACAAACGACATGACTTTTATCAGGTAATATCTCCCTTGTTCATCTTTGGCTCAATTAGAAGCAAAATTTTAGAGCAGCATAAAATGTCCATGCATGAGAGCATCTGAACTTTCTGCAATAGATAGGATCACTAAATAGAAGCTGAATATCGTACCCATAATTCCTTATTTGGCTTAAATATAAAAGATTATTACTGCCAAACTGTGCATAAGGATTTCTAGGCTATTTTTGAAAATGTTTTCTTTTAATAATACTGCAAATACTTAAGGCCAAGCAATAAAAATAATGAGACACAATATCTTATTTGGTGGTGTTTTCTTTCCAATATGTTTTTGAACTCCCTATGTGAAAGAAGACGTTTTACAGTCTAGTTTGAACTAGGCTTTCAAAACTACATATTTGCATAAGCAGTAACTGTTTTTCTCTTACTTAAAAAAAAGAATATCAAATAATTTTTAATAATTAGATTACCTTCACCCACTGTGAAAGAACTTAGTCTAGAAGTAAATGGTATCCTTTCCTATGTTGCTTTATCATCAATAGAAGGTTCCTACCTATGCCTCTAAGACTACATATTAAAAGCTCGCTAATTCAGAATACGTGAAAAAGCAAGAGTGAATTACGGAATATCTAAAAAGCTGTTTATTTTTATGACTCTCAGTATTTACACTTACCCAATAACCATATAAATGTGTTAGAAAGCATACCTTAATGACTGGATAAAAACATTTTTAGTAAGTAGTATGCAAATCTTTTCCTCTGGAGTACGTGTAACTCTTAAGCAGGTTATGCTGTCCTGATAATCTTGCTCACACTGTCAACCTAAGTAAAGAGGTAAACCAAGGCAAGCTCAAATTACCAGAAATTGAGTTTATTCAGGAATAGTAGAGGAATTGCAATGTGGGAAACGCGTGCTGTAGCAAGCTACAGGCGAGTCCGTTGAAGGTTTGGGGTGGGCTGTATTTATGGGCAAGGAGGGCAAAGAGGGGGAAGTCCAGCCAGAGTCCAAGTGGTAAATTCATTGGCTTGAGGACGAGGAGAGATTCTTGGCAGATGTTCACAGGTCAGGAGATAAGTCTTGGTCTCTGTCAATCAGGCACTTGTGGTAAATCAGTCTCTCAGTTCTTAAATTCTCTTCTTCCAAGGACGCATGTGTGAGATTCTCCATTTTATATCCTCCAGCTTCATTTTAGATTGAAATCCTTTCACACACCATTTTCCTAACGGATCCCTTCTACAACTATAGCTCAAAGGTATCTTTAGCTGAAATTCAGTCTTAACAAGTATTTTGGAAGGTGTCTCACATGAGAACTTGGCTAGTGAGACTGTTCTCCAGAGGAGCGTTGGTTGCACAGCCCCGAGTAACGTCCAGGCAGGCTCTACCCTCATTCATTCTTCATCACACACTATCAGAAGCCATGTGCCAAGACCGTGTGTGTGCTGCATCATCACTGGAGTATGACCCTGTCCCCACGGAGTTTACAGGTTGGTAGAAGAAGCAGCTCTAACAAAGCAAGCCAATAGAATGTCATTACAAACTGTGACAATGGTCATGGAGGATTCAAACAGGGTGAAGTGTTTAATAAGAAAGGGGAATACCCACTTAGGATAGGGGGGTCAGGGAAGACCTCAGAAAGGAGGCACCATGTGGGCAGAGAGCTACGGGAGCAGGGGCAGCCTTGCAACTGGGGGGCCGGGAGCAGCAGGACCCCTGTGGGGCACAGAGTGCTCTGAAAGGAGCTCCTGCCTCCTTCGTGAAGACCCAGTAATTTTGCCATTTACTAAGGAGAGGCAGCCTCTCTTTCTGGACGTAAGATCTCAGAATTTGCACTTGAGGTAATGGGTTGACGGATTCTTGAAAAGCCAGAACTGGAGAGAGAATGACAGAGAGAAGAGCGGAAGCCAGAGGCCACAGGAAGGGTGGGTAAAGGTCCCAGAATGCTGCTAGGAGAGCCCTGACTGTCAGAATAAATAGAAAAATAGAAATAAAACCTGTTTTTATAATGAATAAGCTTTATGGGCAAGTCTAAATTAAGACTGGGTTCTTCCATTTCAGCTTCTTGGGGCAAACAAACATGTGTTAATAGCTTTTTAAAAATAGAATGGAAATTGTACCGAGACCCATCAGGGAACAGAGACGAGAGAAGCGCAAACACACTGGCCATCTGAGTCCAACAACGCGGGTGTTTTGAGTAAATCTGTGTGCTTTTATCACTTTACCCTATTCTCGAATTTGACAAGATTAAAAGATTTCATGCACAGTCTGTACAACTGCTAATGATTTGACTTCCACTCCTCTGTGTTTATTTTTGTGTCAGATTTTTATTGTCACGGTCATTCTGAAGATATGCAGCTTCTTCACTATGCAAAGTCGGTAAATACCCTGGGTCTATTATGTCTTGTATCTTTTTATTTTTTTCCTTTCTATTCCCAGGAGTCTGCCTTCTCTGTGAATCCCCCTGCAACAGGATGTCGTGGTTTATTTTTTCCCTGCCCTTTGCCATGTGGATGGCGGAGTTTTAACCTTTCAGTGCTCTCATCCTTTGTGGTGGGTTCCTGTTTCTCTGCTATCTTGGGAACTCCTGCTGTTTGACGGAGGTGTTTGTATATTCATAAACTCTAAACCATTAACTCTTCAAGCAGACCAGCTGTGGTATTAGAGCTGTTTGTTATTCCTTAATATAGTTTTCTGTTCTCACTTAGCAAGACCTGTGCTTGTATTTCCAGTTGTTTCTGTTGTGGAACAGTCTCCATTGAAGTAATATAATCATAATGGAACCCAGGCAGCCTGCAAAGACCTCCAGCTCCATGAGTCTGCCTGTACAGAGAGAGCAGTGGGGCAGATGGAGAGAAGCACGCACTCAGCGTTAGACCCAAGTCTGTGTAGGCCTTTGCCACTTGCTAGTTATATGGCGTGGAGGGGAGTCACATCACCTCCCCAGACCTGCTTCTTTGTCTACATGATGGTAACCAGACTGGATACGGCCACAGAGCTCCAGGTGTTCTGAAGAGATGCATTGCCCCAGCAAAGTGAGAGAGGAGCATGTTGGCAGGGCCTCCAGGACCAGTTCTTTAGAGAAAGAATTTTGTGGTTGTAAAACCATGGGACTGTATCATCCCCACAGTCCTTTCCAACTTTAAGTATCTCTGATTCTGTGAAAGGATGAGAGTCTGTGCCTTCCTGCTTCCAGTCACTGGTGGAGAGGCTCTGCCGGGGCAAGGAGGGAAGTGGATTAGGAGCCAGGCCTGGGGCCAGGGTAGTGAACTGAGGCCCCCATGGGATTGGAAAGTGATGGAGTTTTTTCCTTTGATTCAGCTCGTTTGGTCTGAAGATCCATATGACACAGGGGTGGCTTATATGCCTTTAGAGAATATCAATGCCACACCAGATGGTAGGGTAAAGATGCAAGAAAATGGCGGGTTCTTTGATCTCCAGTTTGTGCTTCTTGATGGGTGGGGAAGGAGCATGGGGTGCAGTTGGGTACATTTTGTCTGAGGTTCCTTGTCAGATCCCAGCCCCTCACTTTTTCCTTTCTAAAGAAGCCTTGCTTTCTTTCTACATCTGATAGCAGTTAAAACAAAGAGGCAATTCTGTAGGGAGCCAGAAGGTTATCTGTGACTTGAACTATACATATGTCTGTGCCTGGGCCACGTTCTTCCCAGAGGAGAGTCCCCACCAAGTTAGAGGGCATTATTATGACATCCGACCTTGAGACCACTCAACACTTCAAGCAGGCTGGATTAGCAGGTTCTTTATCTAGTAATGATAGCAGGACATGGATAACACATAGGTTTTTAAAGACATGCAAGAGCAGTTTTGATTCTTGGAATGGCTTTTTAAGAAGGCCTTTGCATTTCCTTTGAGTCAAGGGAAACAACTTTAATTATTGATTGCAATGTGTCTGGAATAGGGCCTTTTTATAGCATTAGAGAAAGAATTTCTGGCCTGTGGGGAATTTGATATAACTAGAGAGTAAAAATCTTCCTAGATTGCAGTGGAAAGTAAAGCACAATGTCCTGTTTCCATCCACAGATACTTAAGAAGGTAGAGGAGGAGGCAAGGAAAGAAGGGAATTACATGGCATTCCTTGGGGTATCTGACTGTTTCACAGCTAATTTGCAATCTGATTTCCACAGTTTTGGGACTTGGCCTGTTTTCTGGCAGGTTCCTCCTCCCCTCCCTCATTTTCCCCAGCCTTCTTCACTCACCACACATCCTGTCATCTCTCATCCTCTGTGTGTAAAATTTAGGGGTGTTGTGACCCTCTGTGACATTTCTTATGGCTGGATTTCTCTGTGCACAGTGCTGAGAAGTAAGGTACATACACAGTTGGGGCTGGCCCGGTGGCGCAAGCGGTTAAGTGCGCGCTCTCCGCTGCGGCGGCCCAGGGTTCGCCGGTTCGGAGGTTCGGATCCCGGGCGTGCACCGAGGCACAGCTTGTCGGGCCATGCTGTGGCAGCGTCCCATATAAAGTGGAGGAAGATGGGCATGGATATTAGCCCAGAGCCAGTCTTCCTCAGCAAAAAGAGGAGGATTGGCAGATGTTAGCTCAGGGCCGATCTTCCTCACAAAAAAATAAATAAAGTACAGGGCCGGCACCGTGGCTTAGCGGTTAAGTGCACGTGCTTGGCTGCTGGCGGCCCGGGTTTGGATCCCGGGCGCGCCCCGACGCACCGCTTCTCCGGCCATGCTGAGGCTGCGTCCCACATACAGCAACTAGAAGGATGTGCAGCTATGACATACAACTATCTACTGGGGCTTTGGGGGAATAAAATTATATAAAAATAAATAAATAAATAAAGTAGACACACAGCCAATTCTTGCACCTGTGGGGAACAGCTTGCCCTCATCTACAAAACACAGGGCGATTGTGCATCTAAGGAACTGATTGTCTTTTCCATTTCTTTTTTTTTTTTTTTTAAAGATTTTATTTATTTATTTGTTCCCCCAAAGCCCCAGCAGATAGTTGTATGTCATAGCTGCACATCCTTCTAGTTGCTGTATGTGGGACATGGCCTCAGCATGGCCGCAGGAGCAGTGAGACGGTGCACACCCAGGATCCGAACCCGGGCCGCCAGCAGCGGAGCGCGTGCACTTAACCGCTAAGCCACCGGGCCGGCCCGTCTTTTCCATTTCTTATCTTGTGCACAAGTAAATTGTAGGTATTGTTTACTTACTTATCTTTGCTTGTACACAAATAAATTGTAGGTATTCTTTTTCTTTTGTGAGATTTTTTGCTGTCCTTGGGTTGGTTTGGAACCTTGTTAAAGTTAGTTGAGCTTCTGTCTTAATATTCGGACACTGCTTTAGGGTTTTATAGACCCACCAACTGGATTTTCTTTTGAAGCAAAATCCATGAAAGGAAGTGCCACCCATTTGATTGGGCTTGAGCAGGGGTGGGCAAACTACGGCCTGCGGGCCAAATCCGGCCCACCGCCTGTTTTTGTACAGCCTGTGAGTTAAGAATGGTTTTTACATTTTTAAATGCTTGGAGAAAAAAAATCAAAAGAAAAATATTCTGGTGACATGTGAAATTTATATAAAATATGTAAATATATAATTATATAAATTGGAACACAGCTAAGCTCCTTCTTTTATACATTGTCTGTGGCTGCTTTCACACCAGAACAACAGAGTTGAGTAGTTGTAACAGATACCGTGTGGCCTACTAAGTCTAAAGTGTTTACTATTGGTCCCTCTACAGAGAAAGCTTGCTGACCCCTAGGCTTGAGTAATTAAAATGATAGTTGACATCTTTTGATTCTTACTTTGTACCAGGCACTGTGCTGAGCATCTTTCAGGAATTATCAGTCCTCATAACAACCCTATGAGATGTGACTCTTTTATCGCCATTTTACAGATGAGAAAAAGGAGGGTCAGAGAGGTTGTGTAATTTCCCCCAAGTCACACCACTGGTCAGTGTCTGAGCTGGGATTTGCATACACGTTTGTCTTATTCCAGAGTTCAGAATATCATCCACCACAGAAAGCTATCCCAGTTGGCTGGAGCAACACCCGTGAGCATCCTTGGTGGCTCTGGGGTAGAGGCTACAGATAAAAATCGTTTATTTGAGATTGAACTTATTTTTATTTTTATTAATTTAATTTATTGTTTAATTGAGATTTTATGTGTATTTCTCTCTTAAGAGTGCACAAGTTCCTTCAAGATAGTGACCGACTGTGAACCCCAGAGCAGTGCCCAGCACATAGTAGAAGCTAAATTAAAAGCGTGTTGAACGAAGGAAGTGGGTGGGGAGTAGGGAGACGGCAGGAGAAAAGGGCAAAAAGAGAGACAGGAAGAGGAAAGACATTATTAAGGAAGAGTCGGGTTGCTCCCAGCATTGGCCCCCAGGCCATGTATGGATGCACTTGGCACCAAGGTGGCTCATCCTGTACCAGGGCCCACAGACCTGGGCAGGACACCCTGGGGCTGGCAGGCCCGACCTGACTGGTGTGCACACACCCTCTGCTGTGGCCTAGCTGTTCCTGTTCTCCTGCCCCTGCTCCCCTCACCTCTGGTGGCACTGTGGCTTCTTGGCACCCAGCCCAGATGCACTGCCAATCCTTGAGGGAGAGACCTAGGCAAGTCAGTATTTGCTTTAGAGCATGTCCACTCAGAGGGGGACATAAAAATGAGGCCTCCCATTCTCATGTCCAGAGACAATGACTTGCATCAAAGGGGGAAACTTTGACTCTGGAAAGGTACCGAAAGGAAGCCTTTCTTTTCTTATCTTTCCAAGGAGACCCCTTACTCTAAAGGCGAGAAGCTGGCTGATGAGGACTCATTTCCACTGGCCACTGACCAGCACAAAGGACCAGGCCTCTCTCTCACAAGAACGAGGGGCAGGTGGGCTTGAGAAGAGACCCCCTTCCTTCCTGGGGCTGCCCTTTGGGAAAAGGAGTTAGTGTGAAGACTTACCAAGAGCAACAAAGTAACGCTCCAGCCTCTTACTCAACTGTGTCAAAGCCAGAGAGGAGACACCAGCACTAAGTGAGTGAGAAGGGCAAGGGAAGCTGTCTCCAGCCTAGTGTGATAAAAGTGTATAGATGTATCTTTTCCAATTTTGCATGATTCTGCCCATTCTCATATATTGATTTATTTGGCATAAGAAAAGAATTAATGGGACTAGTGTATTATTAGTCTACTCATTCATCCAAAAAATAAAAGTTTATTTAACGCTTACATGAGCCAGCCTCTAAGACTACAAAAGTGAATCATGAGTCATTCCTAAAGGAACTCATATATCTAGTATGGCAATCCTGCTAGTACTACCACTCTGCTAATACGTGTATTGACTACTTACTATATATCAGGCACTGTGGTAGGTTCTCTTCATAGACTAAACCATTTAATTCTCACAATAACCTTATGAAGTAGGTTATTATCCCCATTATATAGATGAGGAAATTGAGGCGCAGAAGGGTTAAATTACTTACTCAAAGTCATAAGCAGAGCCAGGATTCAAAGCCACCCTAGCACTAGGGCCCACATTCTCCACCACTATAGCACACAGCTTCTGATTAAAGTAACTTGAGGGGCCAGCCCCGTGGCATGGTGGTTAAGTTGGGTGCACTCCACTTCAGTGGGCCGGGTTTGGATCCAGGGCATGGACAGACACCACTCCCCAGCCATGCTATGGCAGTGACTCACATAAAAAATAGAGGAAGACTGGCCACTGGTGTTAGCTCGGGGTAAATCTTCCTCAGGCAAAAAGAGGAGGATTAGCAACAGATGTTAGCTCAGGGAAAGTCTTCCTCAGCAAAAAAAAGAAAAACAATGAATATAAAGTAAGTTAAGACTTGCTGTGCGTTAAGCACGGTGCTAAGGCACTTACTATACCATTTAACCATTTAATCATCGTGACAGACTTCTGAGGTAATATTTTACAAATGAGCTTACAGACGCAATGAGCAGCCTGAATATAGAGCAAATACACACGTGTCTCCAGAGCCTGTGCCTTAATTCCAGCTTCATGCTGATATTCTAGTATGATTCTAATATTAGGATATAAGTGACCAGTGTGGTGTGGTGCCACATATGCTGCTTAGGAAAAGACTCTCTCCTGATGACATGAACGGGGAGGCAACTCCTGCGGGTGATGGCAAGTTCCGTTATCCTCAGATTCTCTCTCTCTGCCAAGGTGCCCAGACTCCTACTTTAGTAGCACCCTCCTGGGTTAAGCACTGAGCCCCAGAAGTCCTCAGAAAACTCAGGCATGTTGACGGGAGAAAGTCCCACCTTCACTCCGTAGCCATATGGTCACGTTAGCTCAGAAGTGGAAACCTTGTAGGGCTGGAAGGCAGGAGAGTCGCAGTCCCAGGAGAGGAGAGGGCGCCACAGTTGGAGCATCAGCATTGCTAGAAGGGTCAGGCCAGGGCGATCCCCGCTGCTCACAGCTTTTCTTGTTGTCACCGCAGGCCTGACACTCCCTCCTCTCCCTCGGCGCTCCCATCGCCACCGCTTGAATTAGTTATTTTACAGAGTGGTCCTGTGTCCCGGAGAGAAATAAGGTTAGAAAAGGAAACCTACAGAGACGGAAAAAAGAGAAAGATTCATAATAGAAGCAGAGCCGTGGACCTCTGTGCAGGAGGCCGCATTCTTTTCTTCAGCCAGAGAAGAGCGCGGGCGCCCTCGGGGGAGGAGCCTGTTGCCATGGAAACCGCCGCCCCGCGGCGTGCGGAGCGGTGAATGTTCTCTGCGCTCTGCTGGGCCTGGGAAGCTAGGGTTTTCTGAGATTGGTCCATAGCTGTGATTATTACATTAGAATAGAGTCTTAGAAATGGGATTATTCGGTCAACAGATTTGAACATTTGTAAAGTTCTCTCCTGTTGGTTTCAAAATAATCCACTTTATGGGACAGAGAGGAAGGAATGTGGGGAAGAGGAAGGAAGCGTCTGGTAAGGCATTACTAGCGGCGCACCCACCTCAGCCACCTCCTCGCTCCAGCGCCTGTGGGTCAGGGCTCCGCCCCGCCCAGCTCAGGTCTGGGCTCGGCCTCGGCCAGGTCGGTCACCAAGGGAAATCTGCTTTATAGAATCCCTGACTCTAAATCCCAACCTGGTAGTCAGAACCACTGCACTGATTAATTAAACGAGGTAAACCGCTGAGGCAAGCAGGAACTTGACATCGTCTTGAATTTAATTGTCAAAATGAAAAGTGTGATCATGAAACTGCGGAAGAGATGAAAGACACTGGATACTGATGCGCTCATCAGTGTGGACGTCAGTGTGATTAGGAATCCAGAGGTAGGACTGTGAGGTTGTCTTCCAGGCATACTCGGGACAGAGAGAGCCAACTGAATTAGCCAGGCCAAGCAATGGCAAAACAAAAGAGGGTTTTGTTTGTTTGCTTTTCATTTTTATTTTTGTTATAGTCTGACCAAGACAAAGAATAAGGAAGGGGTAGCATGCATGCTGCAGGGGCATTTGATGTATCAGCAGATGGCGGAGACTTGTGCTTTGCATCAGTCTTCTCTGTGAAGGACATCTTCAGACAGAGACGGGGCTTCTGAAGGCTAATGAGAAGGAACTCAGACCAGGCAGCACAGCTTCGGTTGTGGGTTAAAGCTACCAGTCAGACTCACAAGATACAAATAGCCTTTATAATTTAACAATGTGGTTAGTAAGCATTGGCAAAGGATACAAAGCAGGAGATACAGCACCTTCATCTTTTTGGGAGGCCCAGAAGCTTCCTTTGCCCCCTTACCCACTCAAGGTATGGACCAGGGATGAGAGCCAAGGTATGTGGGGGTCACCTTGATGCAGTGAAGTCATGGCCCCTTTTTCCCACCAATCTTTTGTGCCATCCTAGCTATGTAGCCACGTCACAGCTCCACTAATGCACACCATAAATGAGGCAGACATAACATTCCCCATTTATCTTAACTCTCCTGTTTTCCAGGGACAGTGCTATGGGAAAACCAGGTCATTCTCAGGAGGGCCTGCATCAGCCTAGGCCTCGTATTAACCTTTTGCCCATAGTAGGTGTTGTGGGTCGAATTGTGTCTCTCAAAAAGATATGTTGAAGACCCAAAACCCAGTACCTAAGAAGGTGACCTTGTTTGGAAATAGGGTCTTTGCTGATGTAATCAAGATGAGGTCATACTGTATGAGGGGGGGGCCCTAATCCAATATGGCAGGTGTCCTTATAAGAAGTAACAGAGGCACAGGGAGGGGAGTGGCATATGAAGACACAGAGATGCACAAGGAGAAGATAGCCATGTAATGATGGAGGCAGAGATGGGAGTGATGCACCTACAAGCCAAGGAATGCCCAGGGCTACCAGAAACTAGAAGAGCCAAGGAAGTCTTGGGGGGGAGATTGACCCTGCTGACACCTTGATTTTTGTACTTCTAGCCTCCAGAAGTGTGAAAGAATAAATTTCTGTTGTTCTAAGCCATCTCAGTCTGTGGCACTTTGTTACTGCAGCCCTAGGAAACGAATATAGTAGCTAAAAATGGAAAACTCACTTGCTCTAAATAAATTTTAAGTCTCTGGCTTCAACAGACAGGTTTTTGAAAGAACACATAGCTAAGATTGCCAAATCATGGACCCTGATTTTTATTAGATCTTAGGAAAAAGATGAATTTCTTAAAGACTGGAGATAGGGAAATGCACTCTTCATTTATAAAGATCAAACTCACAAATTGTAGGCTAAGGAACTCTATCAAGCATAATTTTATAGAGGAATATTAATGGGATAGTTTACAAGCACCTAGAAAAGAAAGCATCCTGGGTTCCATAAGAATAAATTATACCAGACCAACTGGAATTCTTTTTTTGATAGGGTTAGTAGACATGAATTTTAGTTATCTGTTCAATATGATTCAACATGACAAAAGTGCCAAGAAAGATAAAATGAACTCAGAGGTCATTAATAAAAGGATAGGGCCTAGATCAAGGAAAGTGATGGTCTTGCTTTATTCTGTGCTGGGCAGACCCCACCTGGATTATGTCATCGGTATTGGGCAGCACCCTGTAGGAAACACACAGGCAATCTGGAGGGGATGCTAAGATACTGGACAGGGAGCCAGGGGTGCTTGACCTGGGTCACCTTTACTGCAAATACTCCGCCTGTCTGGGAAGGGCTGTCCTGACACCTGAAACCCAGTCAACATGACTGTGACTTGGAGCCAGGAAACTCTATCCCCCGGAGTGATTTTGAGAGGTTCTGTTCAGGTCTCATTTTATTTTTGCATCATCAGTGCCTCGTACACCATCCAGCACATAATTATTTGTGAAATGTGTAACATTAAATGGTAATCCCAAGGCCAGGCCAGTTCTGGTGTGAGTTTTTGGGTTGCAACTGGGTCAGCGGGTTCCCTAGTTAATCCATTTCTATAACCCCGCTAGGTTAAGGCCAACTTGGACCTTCTCTTTTCTTAAGGACACTTAAAAGGAAGATCCTTTCTGCTTTATCACCATTATTTTCAAACAGTCCTGTGTTGGTCTAGGACCTCCCCACAGCCACTAAAGGAAGGCCCCTGACCCTCCAACATGGGTGACCTCCCCAGGGCCACTGGCAGTAGAGAAGAAGGAGCCTCTTTGAGTCCAAGCCACACCACTCACTCAGCTGCCTGTAGAGTCTGGACTGGCTGGAAGGAGCCTGGTTTTGAGGGGCCACACCTGGAGTGCTGACCTGTGCAATCCATCATAACAGTATTTCTTCCCCAGTCGTTCATGCCTAAACTGAAGGCTGGAAATAGTTGTTCCTTACCATTCCCTTTCAGAATACCATTGGGCAATAATTTTCATAAAGGTTTTTGAAAACAAAGATAAGAAAAACTAAATAATGATTGCATTAGGCAGAGTTTATGGGCTCCTGATTTCAGGTTGCCTCCTTTGATTGTATTTCTCTCTCACTGAGACGCATCACGTCTCTAATCAGCTGGCTTTGTTCCACTGTGGAATTGCCTGATAACTGTTCCTGCCTTTGCCCATCCTTGAGGGGCAGTGTGGCACACTGAAAGAGGAACTATGCCAGTCACAAGACCTGAACTCTGATTCACCCCTACTACATAGTGGTTACTGCACCCTGGGCTGGTCATGTAACCTTTCTGAACCTCAGTTTCCACTAAAATAATAATAATACCTGCTCTGTGTTTCTGGGTTTGCTTTGCTTTATATTATGTGGGTGCTTCCTAAATTATAAATCACCAATCAGATATGAAGAATTGCCTCTCCTTAATTGTCTCTGATCCAACTATTTTCCAATTCTGAGATGAACATTTACCTTTACATCATGTTATGTCACTCGTTCATTTGTAGAAGGACTTTTGTCATTGCTAAAAAAGCAATGGTGGCATGTCTTAGGAACTCGAGTATGACTGAGGAGGAGAGAAAGTGGGAAAAAATGGTGATGGCAGAGGCCAGATCATAAATATTCATGTATGCTATGAATATTTGCCATATCCCTGTATGCCATCCTAAGGAGTTTACTTTCTAGAAATTTCCTTGATCAGAGATAGATCAGCTGTATATAAAGGGCTTTGGATTGAGCCTGGCATGTAATACATGAGCAATAAATTTCAGATCTCTTTCTCCCAGGATCCTGCCAAACCCAATTTAGTTACCACATGTTGTGTTCTTATGCATATGCGCTGTCTGTATACTTCCCAAGTGTACATCACAGTCAAACTGATCACATTTAACTCTCCAATGTCTATTCAAATGGAGGGAAAAGACACAGCTCCAAGAAGTCAGTAAGGTGGGCAGCAGACTCAATCCCAAGTATCTGGGGCTCTTCTCTGCTCTTCTGGCCCCACAGTCTGGCTGCTTGAGGTCTCAGTACAAGCAAACTCCAACTCAGAAAGAAACTGAGCATTATATACCAACAGCCACTGCCACCACCACCTACCTGTTGCCAGGGGGTGCCAAAGGGAAGATGCTGTGGCCTGCTAACACATCCTATGGTAACCCAAGGCCCAACTTACAAACAATTGTGTTCATTTGCCAAGACATGTACTAAAAATAAGGCTGCATTTTCCTATAATAAGCAATGTTATGTTTGTTGGATTCCTGGCTGAGCCCTCTAAACCCACCTACGCATACAGTAGTTAAGCTATAATGATGAGATATGTGGAACCCAACTATTCTGTGTAATGCTGTTTCCAAGGAAGAGGTATTCCCAATTCCAGGTAAAAGATCAGAAACACATATGACCCCCCCATTTTCTCTACCTTACCCCAGGCTCCAGCCACACTGAACTACTGCTGTCAATTCCTGTGAGCCATCTCCTGCCTCCAAGCCTTTGCCTGTGCTGTGCTCCAGGGCTGAAATGCACACTACTCCTCCCTGCCCTGGCATGTCCCTCCTGTGCGTTCCCGGATCATCTACTTCCTCTTGCAGTCAAAGCACTTATCAGTCCGAGTTGGAATTGCCTGCTTACTAATCCATCTCCCACCCTAGATTGTGACCTTCCTGAGGGCTGAGAAACTGTAACTTTCTTCTCTGTATCCTCAATGCCTACTGAGCGCCTGGCACACACTAGACATTCAGTAAGGTTCATTGGAATGAATGCTTGAATGAGTAGGGGAACCTTCTCTGACTGCACGCCCAGCAACAAGACCAAGGATCTCTCCCACTTCTCCATCACCTTCTGAGAACAGACACTTGCTCCAGTTGTATGCCCCCGAGTTTGGGTTGAGAGGGGAAGAGAAGGAGAGAGATCAGGAGAGAGGATGTGCTAAGGGAGGGGTCAGCATTCAATGAATTTGGCTATGGGATCTGCTCAGCAGCACAAGTGGGAAGAGGAGACTTCTGTCATAGCAAGTCAGGCATCTTTGTGATGGCCTGCCTTAGGAAGAGGACATTGTAAAATGGAGTAGGGGTAGCCTGCCTGTAGTTTCAGGAGTTGGTTCCTATTAAATTGCAAACTTCTAAAACAGAACATGTGTCCACACAAACACCTCTACACGAATGTTTATAGAGGCATTATTCACAATAGCCAAAAAGTGGAAACAACCCACCTGTCCATCAACTGACAGATGGATAAACAAAATGTGCTATATCCATACAATGGAATATTTTTCAACCATGAAAAAATATAAAATACTGATCCATGCTACAACATGGCTAAACCTTGAAGACGTTATGCTAAACGAGAAAAGCCAGACACATAAGACCACATATTATATGATTCCATTCATGTGACAGATCAGAATAGGGAAATCTATACAGACAGAAAGTTGATTAATGGTTGCTTAGGACTGTGGAGGATGGGGAGGTAGGGGGTGATAGCTAAAGGGCACAGCGTTTCTTTTTGAGACGATGAAAATGTTCTAAAGTTGACTGTGGTGGTGGTTGCCCAGATCTGTGAAAAAGTTAAAAGCTATTGAATTGTACATTTTAAATGGGTGAATTGTATGGCATGTGAATTACATCTCAATAAAGCCGTTAAAAAACAGAAAACTTCTAAAGCAGGGGCTTAACCTGGGCTTTTGAGAACTGTATACCGCCTGGAATAGCATGCTAAAATTGGCATCCCGTGTCTGTCGATTTCACTGGATTCTCTATGACTTTCTCTTTCACTGGATTCTCTATGACCTTCTCGCTCCTACCTCCGCCAAAGGTAATCACTGCTCTCCAGAGCTAAGGGCCCCTTCACAGGGCTCAGTGCAGTGCCTGACTGCGTGGAAGGGATGTGATGAATATTAATGTAATCAAATATGAAAATTCACAGTTTTAGGATTTAAATAAAAATTATTAGTGTCCACTTTTAAACAAGTAACTAACGTAGGAATAGAATGCAATATGGTTCCCTGCCTCCATTGCTGTAGAAAAGGGAATGATTGTGAATTCCATTCTGACATGTAAGTTTTTTTATTCTGAATTATTATTCGTAATAGGAGGATCTAATCATTTTTATATGGCTACTTGCTGATCATTAGTATGTTATTAAAAGCTTTTAAAAATAAGTTTAATGACTTGATAGGAAATCAAGTTATGTATATATGTAAAGTTTGTCGTTTCTCAACATTTAGCTGAAAACTTTTGCATCATCAGAAAAACATCAGGTTCTGTTCACCCCCTGAATCAAATAAATGTACTCTATGATTTTTCTCTGAATGATTAGAACCACAAAAAGCAGAGAAACGTCATTTGCATTATTTGACTTTGAGGAGCTGTGTTTTATAGACCCTTCTCTGGGTAAATACCAAGAGGGGAAAAGGTAGTAGAGGCTTGTTGAACTGGGCTGCATTGCATTTTTAAAAATTTGCATTTGTGTTTCAAGCTATTTGAAAAGTCTAAGAAAACAGATCATCTTTTTCTCTAACTCAAGGAAGTTAAGTGTGTGCTCTCACATTCACCCAAACGCTCCTCTAAATTTGCACTTTTCAAATTGAGGTACCGTATGCCTAGTTTTCTTTCTAGAATCTATTCTCACTGCATCCCCCTTTTGCTTATCAACACATCCTCTTTCCGATTTCTAACACGGTTCCTGTCCCGGCTGCGTTGCACCAGGAGACGGGCATAGGTTGCCTCTCCCTCGGTTAATCGTGCAGTCACATTCTGGTGAGGGACCTCAGCAGCCCAGCACGAGAGCATGGAAACAGCTGACTGCTGACTCAGAGGGGAAAGCAAGCCACCCACGAATCTCATTGCAGCTCGCTACTGCATCCCTATCCCATAATCCCTTGCTTGGTTTGCTGCAGTCTTTTCAACAGACGCTGAGTGAGAAAAAGATGTCCTGTGAGATAAAGATTGATGGGTTTGAATACCGAAGGGGGTCTCCCACTTGTTAATGACCCAGAAACATTCCTGCCGACTTTCCTGAGCCTTCTCTCCTTTCCTCCATTTTTCTCTTCCTCTGTTCTGTTCATGAACTGGCACATCACTACATAGAGCAGAAGATATGCTGGGCTTCTGATGATGGCTGCACTGCATGGTAGGGAATTTTAACCAGTCTCTTTGCATGGTGCTTCCACACTTGAGATGTTAGCTGAAATGTGCGTTGTTCTTTTGGATCGTCGCGGAGCTGCAGCGATAGGCTTGGGAGGGTTTAATTCTTTGCCTCGTTTATTAGTCTGTCTGCAGAAATGGGTAGGTCCTAAATGTTCGGATTGCTTAGTATTATGCCAGGTGGATAACTAATTTCTCATACTGTCTCTGTTCTGGCTTCCCCCCAGCCCCCAACCCCCATAGTGATGCTGTATGCTCTGTAACTATAAGATAGAGGGAGACCCACTATTTGCTTAAACAAAGGCATCAAATTAACAAGAATAGGGAGAAAGTCATGCAAGATTTTCATATTAAGTTCCTAATGTGATCTGATGACATTTTTATAATATGTATCTCGGCTTATTTTAAACAGGAAATTTTTTTCCCCTGCATCTCTCTGTTGGGTACAAAGATGGGGATGAAGTATTTAATTTGCAGGATCCCTTCCTCCATATCTCAGGGCGGAGGAAAATGTGCAATTCAACCCTTCCCCCACCCCATCCTCTGTTAGAGAACCCTGGGGTTAAGTGCCAAGGTTCCCAGTTACCATTGGAAACCCATTCATTCATAATGCATGACTCGACCCCCTGAATTCTGAATGCCATTGATGATCAGCAAATATGCAGGAGATAATTTGGGGGTTTTTTTCTGACATTTTTTCCCTGCCTTTGAAGTAGACTCAAAGCTGGGTGGAGTTCAATGGTAGCATTACACAGAAAAAAAGAAATCCTTGGGTTGGACCTTAGGTTTGCTTCCTGAAACAGTGGGTATTATTTTTGTATCAGAGAGCTTTTGCTACAAGTATGCCCCACCCTGTCACTATTCCTTATTTTGGGGGATAGGAGAGCAAGTAGGAAGGCTATTTATTTTAAACTAAGAATTGAATGTTAGTAAGTGGATTTCTGAACCAAAAGGTAAAGTGATAGTTGTCTTAAGAAAAGATGGTTTCAATGTCATAGTTTTAAAGAACAGATCTAGAGTCAGAAGGAGGCATTTTAAAAATTGTTGGTTTGTTTCTCTGGCTTAGATCATATTAGGACAGTTTTATTCCTCATGAATAAATTATTAGAGGTTTTTTTTTGTTGTTAATTAGAATATGTAAGGAGAGCCATTTGTTTGCCCAGATTCTTAAACTGATTTCTTAAATATTAGGATTCTGGTGTGAACCTATTTTCGGGTGCCTTTCATTATTTCTCAGCAGGTGCTTTGGTAGCACTGTTCCTACCCCAGTGTCATGTTAAATAATGCACGCCCCTCCCAAGCAAACACACAATGAGAAGTTTCATGTGTGCTGTGCTATGAGAAAGCAGCTTTCTGCTGCAGAGATCTGAGTAGTGGCCTTTCTCAAACCTCTAAGTATTTCTTTCCCATTTTCTCCTAGAAAGACACAAGCAATTTGTACTGAAAGGTTAAGACCCGGCTGAATGTAAAAATGTTCTCTGATAGAATGTGCTGTTTCGAGAAATAAGAATGCAGCATATATAACCCACATGTTTTAAAAATGGAGAATAAAATCTATACACATTTTTCACCATAGTTAATATTATAATCCTGAGATGACTTAATTTTTTTAATTTATATGATAACAAAAGCTTAGATGATTTTGTTGCTTGTGAAATAAAGTAAAAATACTCATTCTTTGTCTTACTAAGAAATGAAAATGTCCTTCATTTGGATATCTTTAGAGATTAATTTCTCCAAATGTATGAGTTTCTTTTATCTATCTTTATTAAGTAGAAAAAAATTCTAAATATATAGCAATTTTTAAAAATTTAAGCTTAATTTTTAAGACTCCCTTGTGCTTTTTTTTTCATTATCTCTCCCATAAAACTAAGACTTTAACCAAACATGTGTATGTATTAGTGAAATGTACAGAAGAGAAATACTTTCAAACATTAAAAAACTTGCTACCAAATCATTTGCTATCATAATTTTTTTTTCTTTCAAAACCGTGGCTGAATTACTTCTAATTCTGGCAAAATTATAATTTCCATTCACCTGTAGTTGCTTTTTAAAAAAAATATCTGTGATGCATCTGTGCCTCTTGATTACTTATATAAGGATTTTAGTGTAAGAGTAGAATTTGTGGTCTATAGTGGAGTTGGCTATTACGGTTCTCTGAATATTATTATTGTATAGGTTGTCTGAATTTAACAGATCAGGTTTCCTCCTAGAATTTGGAGGCTTAAATTAGACCAGCTACTGAGGGGAAAATGAGCCCAGTATAGTTATTCAAATAGCATCATTGAAGGCAACATTTATTACTGCTTTTTGAGTGCTAGTCTTCCTACCTTCTTCTGCTTTACCCTCCTCTGCCTTCATATTCCCAATCGTTTCCATTCCTCCATTAAGTACTTTTTTTTTTTTTATTCTTCTTGAAAACATGTTACTTTAAGTAAACATTTATTCTCATCCACAATGGAATTAAATAATATGCTTCCTATCCACCAGTGACTGAAAGGGGTTTGCTGTTACATAGGCCCGCGTCTTTTGAAGTTCTGATGTAGAATAAATTCTCTTCCACCTTCTTGCTAACGTCGCCCAACTCCCAGAGCTTAGGGCCCTGGCTGCCCTCTGCCTTTTTTGTGGTCCCAGAATATTCAGCCTCTTTGTGTAGTCCCCAAGGAAAGCAAGGGAGGAGACTTGGCAGGATGATGGATGTGGGGAGAGGAGACCCCACTCATCTTGACTGTCCCAGGGTGCTGTAAGATGAATGTCAATTAGCCTGACCACTTAACACCCCATCACACAGACCCAGCCTTCAGGAACTTAGAAAAACCAAAGCAAATCTTAAGAATTGACTGCAAAAGGTGAGGACTTTTAGGAAGAGGGCAATGGCAGTTATTTATACTAAGGAAAGAGGTCGGGGAAATAGGCCTAAATATCATAAATACAAGTTGGGGGTTTGGCTTAAAAATCAACTTCCATATGGTAAAACCCAGCAATCTATGGAAGCTGCCATACATCTGACCCTGGAAATAAGGATAACCCTTGGAAAGCTTGGGCACATCCTTGCCTGAAGACAGAAGTTAAAGTGGATAGTCTCATGTATGCCCCGCACCTCCGCCCCGCCACCGCACACTCAAACACACGCACTCTCACACAAACTCAACCATAAACTGTCAGGAAAGATATTGCATCTGGCCTTCTAATTTACAAAATGGCCCATTTGGGATAGCAGCTTGATTTAACTGAAAATAGGTCAACCTGTTTTAATTTCACTGAAGATTGTCCTCTTTACTTTCTTTCAGTTGAGTCCTCAGTAACAATGCAAATTCAGTTGCAGATGAATGATAATATGCTCATAAATTTTAAAAATTAAAAATACCTTGTTTCTTTAATCATGTTTTAACCTGTGCGTTGAGCTCCAGGAACCACCTGTCCTGGCAGGTAAAAGGTAGCATATTGTGAGTTATAGATAATCCTAATGGTTCAAGATTTCTTTTCTATAAATGGACCAGAAGATTTTTAACTTCTTGGGAAGCTGATTTTAGCATGTCCACACCATTGTCATTGGCCCAAGAACAATAAAAAATGTAACCATATTAATAAGTAAATTCAGTAAATGGAAACAAAGAGAAGTAGTAACCCAGGAATGCCATAAACTTAGAAATGGAATCTATGCTTTTAGGATGTGTAATCAAATATGCTACCTCTTACCCACAAATCACATGTTAAAATTTGATTTTCCAAAGGAATCTTGACGTGATTCCCACCCATGTTTTCTAGTCCAGCCAGACAAGTTTTCACCAGCTCTCTCCCCTTCTCAAGAAGAGTGCTTCCAGTCTGGCTTTTCCCTTCCATCCTCACTTCCTTCTCTTCCTCACGCTGGTGTCAGCAATTAAGAGTTTGGATAGTTTTCTGACCTAAATGTTATAATTTGGGGTGGGAAATATGGCCTTAACTTTAGAATTGTGGACGCAGGCATTTTTCTCTCATTTCATCTCCTCCTATCAAGTTCTTCATTCCCATTTGGTCATAATTTCCACCCAGTTTTAGGAGATTTGAGACAGTGAGCCTGGAAAAATATCAGAGATGACGTGAGGAAAGAAATGCTGGGACAGGACTTTTCTGTGCCCAAGGATTTTATTTGACTGTTGCATTGTTTTTACCCACAACAAGCTGTGTTTAATTGGCAAGCTCCCACTAATAAGGAATTTATGTGTTAACCTTCTTAGACTTTTTACTTCCGTGCATGTGTGTCCTCAGTAGTTCTCAGTTTCTTTTCCTGCATTTGTGAGTGTGTTAAAGTATGTCACTAAATATCTCCCCTCTGGATGATGGCTTATGTTGCTAAGCATTAGACTGTCACATGGGGAGGCAAGTAATGGCTGATGTCAAGTGAAAACATTCACAAGCCTGATAATGACCATGCTCTTCATCATGTAATTCAGCAAATACAGCTCTTTTCTGCTACTGGGCCTGAGTCCATTCCCATGTTACACTGCATTCGTTCAGTTTATTAAAAAAAAATAATAATGAATGTCTGCTACGTACCAGTCACAGTTCTAGGTGCTGGGACTACTGCAGTGAGCCATCAGACAAAAATCTCTGCCCTCATGAATCTTACATGCTAGCGGGTTGGGAAAGGAGACAATATGCAACAAATATACAGTCCTTCCTCCTTATCTGGGGGGGATTGGTTCCAGGATCCCCAAGGATACTAAAATCCACGGATGCTCAAGTCTCTTATATAAAATTGCATTGTATTTGCTTATAGCCTATGCATATCCTCCTGTTCACTTTAAATCATCTCTAGATTACTTATAATACGTAATACAATGTAAATGCTATGTAAGTAGTTGTTATACTCCATTGTTTGGGGAATAATGACAACAAAAAAGGTCTGTACATGTTCAGAACATACAGACGGCAGCCATCGTAAGCCTTTCCATCCGAGGTTGGTTGAATTTGCGGATGTGGAACCTCGGATATGGAGGTTATATTATTACATACTATATTGGAAAGTGACCAGTGCTATGGAGAAAAATAGAGCAAGGACAGAGGGTAACAAGTGCTAGAGAACTGGGGGCAAGTTTCAGTTTTAAACAAAATGGTCAGATTGAGAAGGTGATGTTGAGCAGAGAGCTCGATAGAGGGAGAAGGGGAGAGAACCCCTCTCTGTAAGCAGTATTGCTGTTGGTTTTCCACCCACAAGAAACTTCAGCTAGTCTCCCCACATAAGAGCTCTCATAGCGGGTTAATGTCAATATTACACTCATGTTGGCTGTTTACGTAGTTTTAAAATGGCTCTTCCTGCCTTGGCTTCTCTATCATTTCCTTTCTATTGGCCTTTCATCAATGTGTCTGGTGCTAGTTCCTACATGCAAAAGCTTTTGGGCTCCTTCAGAGACAAAGTTCCCCAGGCATGTTTTCACTTGCGTCTCTCTGGAAATTAGTTTTGCTGATCACCAGAAGAATAATTCTATATTCTGATATCCTTTATTATCTATCGTACACTTATTTCTGCTGGTTGTTTGAGTGAGAAGGATTTTTGACACTTCAGAAACCAAGATGGGGAAAGGAGACCAGCCGAGACTCTAGATAAGTATTTTATTGCTTTTCTAATGAAAGAGACCAGACACTGTGGTAGTGCCCAAACACTTTGATTAAAGGCTGTCATATATTCTGTGTATATTCCTCAAGGCATATTCAGACTGGTAGAAGGTTTCCCACAGTGCTTATTAGCACATTCTGTACATCCATTTTTCTAAGCACATTATCCCTTTAGGAGTAGTTAAATTGTCTTTCTATTGTGGATATCCAGTTATATTCCGGGAATGATCGTTATCCTGGCAAAGTCTCAATTTGGGGATCTTTTGGGGTTGGAAACCTTTTGTGTTGATTCTGGGAGTCCTGAAAATCCAGATGGCTTCAACAGGTCGCTTGTGACAAATCTGTAATATTGTCATGATTTTAAATTAGTGTTAATGAGTAAATTTAATTTACCATTTAAATTAACAATACTAACAAAGACTTACTTTCACCCACTACATAAAATTATGTCGTAAAATTAGAATGAAAATTGCAATGAAATGTTTTTATTTCAGCTTTGGAGAATAAAAATGTTGGCTCAGGAAATTTCATTTAGTCAACATATGTCATTTGATTAAAACAAATGCTTTTTCCTTGCCCCAAATCCAAAATTCTTAAGGTTAAAAAAAGCAAAATCCAATATGATGTTTTCTCTCTGCTTTTTTCAATACTCAGCATGACCGATTATTTCAAAGGATAATCTGAAAAATTTCAAAAGCTATTAAAAAAATTATTTTAACTGAAAAGTTCAGTATAGTTTATTTTTACATAAGGAGCACTTCACGAATTTGCATGTCATCCTTGCTCAGGAGCCGTGCCCATCTTCTGTACCATTTCAGTTTTACTGCTGCTGAAGTGAGCACTCTATCAATTTTATGTCACACACCCACACACACACACACCAGTAAAGTATTAAACTTGTGCAGGATTAGGTATCATTGACTTATCAGATAAGACAGAAAACTTGAAATCTGAGTTTTCTGACTCACTGATTTTACTGGTTGACCTTGGGCAAGTCATTTAAACCCTCAGCTTTGGTTTCCTTAAGATAAAGACAGACAAAGCCATTCTTTCCCTGTTCTGATGTCATAGGGATGTGGTTAAAAAAAAGTGGAGGATGTACCAACATTTTGAGCTCCTGAGAGATGAGCTACATTTAATCCAATCAATGAATATCATTCTCTACTCTAGTTCTTGAGGGAGACACTCTGACAGTCTAGCAGACAATGCTGGCTAATTAGATAAGTCACACCCACGCTGTTGAACTAAAGCAGTGAGTTCTGTTTGAACGTGACACCCTTGTATAGCAGGTGCTTTCACAAGGTTCTGTTTATTAATCATGCTCTTTAATGAACTTATCTAGAAGGTATAGAGTTGGAAAATGGGTGCGTCATGTATGTAACTGTACTCAAATATGTCTAAATAGCATTTTCTTAATAAAAGTTGACATACTTTTAAAAAATTTGGTGATTTGGTGGGGAGAAAGAACTATCATTTATATTTGGAAAAGAGTGTTTCCTTTAGAAAGTGTAGAATTGTTAATTCTGTAAATATGGTGTATTTCCCAGCTTCACACACAGGTCCCAGGCCAAGTTAAAATGTTATGTATAAACCAAGTTTCCATAGCACAGCCTTCCTGAAACACAAGGTCAAGGGAGGTGTGGGGGTTTAAGGAGTGAAAAGGCCATGGGTTTTTGCATTCTGGATAACTTCTTGTGTGTGTGTGTGTGTGTGTGTGTGTGTGTGTGTGTTTGTGAGGAAGATTAGCCCTGAGCTAACATCCATTGCCAATCCTCTTTTTGCTGAGGAAGATTGGCCCTGGGCCATCTTCCTCTACTGTATATGGGACACCGCCACAGCATGGCTTGACAAACAGTGCGTCAGTCCGAGCCCGGGATCCGAACCTGCGAAGCCTGTGTCGCCAAAGCAGAACGCACAAACTTAACCAGCACGCCACCCGGCCAGCCCCCTGGCTAACTTCTTAACTGAGCTTCTGTTTTTAAAAATCTATAGAATGAGAATACCACCTAGGGTCATATTGAAGATTAACTAGTTTTTTTTACAAAGAGTTTATCTACTGGGAATTGGAGGGCTGTGGACACCTTTGCAAATATTTAGAAAATTAGGAAGTGAATTTTAGCTCAGCCTTGGTTTACCCCTTTGGCATGGAAGCCAGAAATTCTTTAAAGTGGTGAATGAGCTGAGCTGTATGTTATAACTTTTCCCTCCTTTATTCTGTCATAGGCCCTCCACTTTCTTCTGTGTTGCCCCCCCTTCTAATTCTCCTTTTCTGGCATGATCCTTCACATTTTGAAACCTCCCCTGAATTAATTCACTTCACGTCCAATGCCCACGTATGAATACCAACAGACATTTCTTAAAATAATAGGGACTCCCTCTAGCCTTTGTCCCTGCTCCATGGAAAATACATTTTAGTATGAAATCTACGAATCTTTAGTTCTGAGGAAAACACTGTGGACCACATACAAAGTTCCTAATTAAAAAATATTAACAGTATGTAGCAGAGGAAAAACCTTTCCCCTACACGTTTAAGTTCTGTAACTGAAGCCTGTGAATTAAACCGACAAAAGACAGATTATCAGGAGAAAAAGGTGTGAAAACTTTATTGATATTTTATTTTTCCAGATAAAATATATATCATATTTTATTGAACTTTATTGATATCATATTTTTAATTTTACATGCATGGAGATTTCACGGATAAGAAGTGAAAACACGAAGAGGCAGTTAGACCTGGGAGCTTACATACTATTTTAACAAAGGATGACAAATTGTGGAGAAGTGACTGGACAAAGGAAAAAGGAGTTTGAACTCCAAGGGGCAGTAAACTGTGGGAAAAGGACCAGGAAATGCATGAGAGATAAGGGTTGTTTAGCAAGGTTTATGCAGACTCACCCCCCGGTGATTGAGAGTCTTCTCCTCTTCCTGGTATGGGAGAGTGAGGCACCTTTGCAAACGGGAAATTTATGCCCTGCTTTTAGGCAGATGGAAGAGGGCAGAGAGCTCCTCCCCTGTCTGCTGTTTCTCAATTGCCTTCTGCACAAAATAATCCTTATGTCAAAGTGACATATTTTGATCCCCCTTAAGTAAAATAGTTGGGAAAACATACTCTATCTGAATAAGACTATTTAATATAGACTATAATAAGACTATATTTTAATAATACTGTAAATATATATTCAGATATAGTCATGGCTGAAGGCGTGAACAGGCGTACCTATATAAGTATTTATCCCATCAGCTGCTACTGCTTTGAAACCCAGCAAGCATACCTCTTTGTACAACACACCTTCTTCTAATTTGTTTTGTTGGCATGGCAAACATGTGATTATTTTATTGATTTACAAAACAAACAGGCAGCTCACAGCGATGAGGGTTGGTTATGGTCATTTTGAGGTCACTGACATGGAATTCTACCGTATTAATAACACAATGCCGATAGTGAATGAGCCAATGATTGATTTGCACTTACAGATTATTATATATTTTTCCATCTTGGTTTTTCTGTCTGACAGCAGCAGCGTGCAGCGTCAAAGACAGTCCGCCTCCCATGTCAGTGGTCTAGGATGGCCAGTGAAGCCACCAACATCCCAAGTCCTGTGGTGCGCCAGATCGACAAGCAGTTTCTGATTTGCAGTATATGCCTGGAACGGTACAAGAATCCCAAGGTTCTCCCCTGTCTGCACACTTTCTGCGAGAGGTAAGCCTCCTCTGTGCTCGGAGAGGGAGTTTCACAGACTGACCTCCTATAACCTACCACAGGGTTCTTTCCAGAATTCTACAGTTACCTATGGGAGACAATAAATCTTTTGTGCTTCTGATAGACAGCTAGAAACATAATCATGAGTTGCCAATACCTTACTTTGTTTCAAATAATTATAAGTGGGAGAAAGCAATCCAGTAGCTACTGATTCATTTCCACAGGAGATGGAGCATTAAATATTTTAAAATTTAAAAATTTTTAAAATTTTCCTTTTGTTCTTAGTGAAACAATTGTTGCCAGCCACAGTCCCCTCACAGAGGATCTTTGATTAGGGCCAATTAAAAATATATCATTTCCTCCCATGTCAAAAAAAAATCAGGTAAAATACCTGTGTGTATGAGGAGTTAGTTAAAAGGAGAGCGCTTCCTTCCAAAGATACTTCAGAAGACACATACGACTGGCACATTTGAACATTGTGATGTTTCAGATGAAGAAAAAATACTGTATCTATATATAAAATAATTATAAATTACCTTAATATGTAATTTGCTATATATATGAAAATATACTTTCTTATTTATCTTTCTTGAGTAGTTTTTTATGTTGAGTTTATCGGTTATCAGAATACACATTTACCCCCTTGTTTAACTTACCGCGTCAGCAGCAATTAAGCATAAAAAGGTTGTTAATAATTAGTTTATCTGTGGCCTAATTTAAGTATTTTCCTAGTAAGGTTATATGTTTTCCTTAAAACAAATATGGTAATTATGTTTTACAGCATTCTGTTGAATGTATTTTCTATTATTATTTAATACACATAATTAAAATGCTTTGCTTCCTGTCATAGAAGAGAAAATTGGTATTTCCAATGGCTTCAAATCAATGCTAATTACATTTACCATCCAATTTAACATACATTTGTTGTCTGATTGAACTTGCTTTGAGTTGATTTACTTTGGAAGGTCTCAACTGCAACAGAATAACCACATCCTTGGTGTTGATGGATGGAGGGCGAAGGTGGATTTGTTCCTGGTAGTTGTGGTTTTTTGTTTTGCTTTCTTTGTTTTCAGTTGTTGTAGGGTTTGTGTGTGTGTGTGTGTGTGTGTAGAGTTTCTGTTTGTTTTAATGGTGGCATATAGGGCACCAATACTTTTTACTTTATTCATTTTATACTTCGGCTTAAGTACTTTGTAATTCATAATCCAAAATGGCTACATGGAGAGTGATTTTTCCTCCTCACTCACTGGGCATACCAGCTAACGTCCACGTGTCCCTGGGCTCCCATGTAAGATCATTATTTGATTTGCAGCAGTCGACATAGCCTGGCACTCTATATACAACGCCGAGAACCACTCGGTTTGAGCTCCGCAGAGCTGCCCCACTCCCCAGTGTTCAGTGCCCGGTCAGTCCGTTGTTTGGTTCTCTTTTCCTTGCTCTGACAAGTGAGAAGCAACACTTCTGGGCTGCCCTGGGTCCTCCCCCCGCCCTCTCTGTTAGGTCTAGCCCATCCCACTTCCGTTCTCCTTCCAACAGCTAGTGGTGGAGATTTTCAAGATCCTACACAGCAAGTCCGTACGGAATGCTATGTGTTAACATTGTTTTAGCATTGTGTGCATTGAATTTCCTTTTGAAGGTGCTGGTGACTTTCCTTAAAATGGGGAAATTTTGTTTATGTAGAGACAAAACTTCATGGTTTTCTCACTGTCAGGAAAGTGAGCCCTGGGATCCCTTACCCTCAGCTTCTGCTGGGCATGCACACCAGCTGCTCAGTGAACATCTTCTCATGGTCACTCTCGTACTGTCACATCTTCCAAAATGCCATCAATGGGGTTTGGAAGGAGAGTCAAACCAGACACAGTCCCTGGGCTCATGCAGCTTGCAGCCTAGTGGAGGAGCCAGTCATTAACTACCTAATCACTCAGATTAGTGTGAAATTAAACCAGTGACAAGTGCTACATATCAGAAATACACAGGCAACCACATAATAGGGGCATTTGCTCTAATCAAGGAAGGCTTCCCTGTAGAAGTGATGATTAAGCAGAAATACCAAGGATGAGTAAAAATTAATTAAAGACACTTTGGAAGAATTTAAATAAGTCCAGTGTAGCTGGTGTGCAGCAAATGAGGGGAAGGGACAGAAAATGTGTAGGTGCCAGATCATATAGGTGCATTACCCATATTACCATACATGGATTCTTGTCTTTGTTGTAAGAGCCACGGAAGCCATAGAAAGGTTTTCATCTTAGATGTGAGAGGAAGGAGATTTAAATGGTTAGTTTTGAGTTTTAAGAAGGTCACTCTGGTTGCAATATGGAGAAGGGTTAGATGGGTACAAGAGTGGGTGACAGTATACCAGGTAAAGCTAATGCAGAAATCTAAGAAAGGGTGGTGTAATGCAGAAGAAGAGAACTGGAGAGACTGGAAAGATATTCAGGAATTTCCAGGCTTTGGTGATGGGTTGGATGCAGAAAATGAAGGACAGCAAGGGAATTATTGTTTTAAGAATGACTCCTAGTTTCTTGTTTGCTTAGATGAATGAATGGAGGTGCTGTTCAGGACACAGTTTGGGAGAAGATCGTGGGTTTAGTTTTGGACATGTGAGTCTTAGGACCTGTGAGACATCTAAGAGGAGATGTGAAGAAAGCAGTCACTGCACAGATATGGGGCTCAGAGGAGATATCTGTGGGAAGAAATACAAATGTGAAGGTGTTATGTTTATAGTCACGCACATGAATAGAATATCCCAAGGAGAGATGAGGGCTTACGATGCAGCCTTGATTAACTCCAAACTGTGTTGTCTCAGTAGGAAAGACAGAGCAGACAGAAGGAGAGCCAGGTGAGTGTGGTGTCATGAGCCCAGGGAAGATAAAGTTTCAAAAAAGGAGGGGGAGCAGGCATCGGTAAAATTTGATGAAGGCTTCTGAGAAGTCTAGTAAGATGGAATTGAAAAATGTCTATTGGGTTTAGATGTCGTTAGTGACATTAGCAAGAGCTGTTTCATTTCTGGTATTGATTCAGCCCTATTTACTTCTGTGACATAGGGAAGGTCATTTAACCTCCTTGACGTCAGTTTCCTCATCTGCAAAGTAAGGGAAATGGGGCAAAATCAGAGGTTTTCAAATTCTGTTTGGCTGAGAAACTGGGAAACATTGTATAGTGTAGTTATTTAGAGGTTAGAGTCTGGTACCAAATTACCTTGGTTTGAATTCCTGCTCTGCCCCTGACCACTTAAGTCCCTTGTGCAAGTAACTTAAGCTTTCTCTGCCTGTGCTTCCCTGTATGTCTACAGGTGATCACAAGAGTACCTACCTCATAGCGTTATTGGAAGTACTTTGAATTGAGTGAGCGGTATATATGTTAGTCATTATTAGTGATACATTTCACTAATCAAATGAATTACATTGATGCTCGTTGAGGAGAGGCCAGAAAAGATCATGTCAGTGACACTCTGGGTGTCCTATTCCGCTTCAAACAAAACTTGACCACTTTGATGTGTTTTTTAACATCTGAGATCTGTTTATGATATTGTATGTAAAAAGAGTTTCAATGCTAACAAAAAAGTTTGATATGTTTCTCCCAATCGTAAAAGTCCACAAATTCTTGAACACCATGCTAGATATTCTAGACCAATGCTTCTCAGCCTTTAATGTGTATACAACTTGCCAGGGGATCTGATTCATTAGGCCTGGAGCGGGACCTGAGATTCGGCATTTCTTCCAAGCTCCCCAGTAAGGCTGGTGCTGCTCATTGGTAGACGAAACTTTGTGGGGCAAGACTCTAGAAAACACTACCAAAAGTCAATGACATTATTGCTTTTCTTGAACATAATCATTTGCCTGATCAGTTGACAGGGCTTATGTGAGTACAGGTTACCTCTTGATTTCTGAAATATATTTTCCTAGTAAAGGAGGCTATGAAGGGAGTCTCTGCAAAGTAGCCGATGTAGTCGCTGAGAACATATGTGGTACCTTTGAGAGGTGGCGGCTCTGCTCTGTGAACCCCACTGTGCTGACAGCCCTCCTGCTTCTGCTTCTGCAACAGGTGCCTGCAGAACTACATTCCCGCCCACAGTTTAACCCTCTCCTGCCCAGTGTGCCGCCAGACCTCCATCCTGCCCGAGAAGGGGGTGGCCGCGCTCCAGAACAACTTCTTCATCACGAACCTGATGGATGTGCTGCAGCGAACTCCAGGCAGCAACGTTGAGGAGTCCTCCATCCTCGAGACGGTCACCGCAGTGGCTGCGGGAAAGCCTCTCTCTTGCCCGAACCACGATGGGAATGTAAGTGGCAGCCTGTGTGCTGTGATGTGGGTAGGCTTGGGGCAATCAGAGGTTACACACTGAAACAGAACTCCACCTGCAAAACGAGGAATTAAAAAAAGATCTTTACCAGTCCTCAGACTATGTTGCCTGCTTACTTTCTCTGACGAAATTTATTTAAATAATAAAATCAGTCTTCATTGTGTCTGCTTAGCACAAATTGTTGATTTCCCCAGGAGAGCAAACCTGTAACTATTCTCAAGCTGGGCATACTCTGACCCACATAAACATCTGTGTAATAAATTACGGATAAATATTTAATAATAGATAAGTTCTGCAAAATTGAGAATGATTATTAAAATGTTAATTAATTACAATTCTTTATTTTTCTTGTGAGGGAAATTTTTCTCATGCTCCATTAGACCCTATTCTTGAATAATAAATAGAATTTGAAGATAGGTGATTCCCTGATAATAGATTATAGATTATGGATTCCAGACATATGTCCTGCTACCAACAAGTGCAGTAACTGTTATAAACTCAGGAGGGCCCATGAGTGTGGTCAAATAACTGAGTGACAATAGCCACGTAACTCGAAGAGGCCGCATTGGGTGGTGGCTAAGAGTGCTGGCTTTGGAGTCAGACTGCCTGATTCAAATCCTGCTCTTCAACGTAGTCCCTGTGTCAATTTTGGCAAGTTTATTAAACTCTCTGTGTCTCACTTCCTCATCTGTAAAAAGTAAGTAATCATAGTATTTACTATAAAGGATTATTGGGAGAATTAAATGTTTAAGTCATATCAAACATATAGTAAGCTCTCAATAAATGTTAGCTATTAAAATTATTTCTAATTAATGACATTTCACTTTTTTCTTTATATAATGGCCACTTCCAAAGTGTTTGAAACTGCTTATAATATAAGGCCCAGGTGTAATACAACCACTAAGGCAACAGGAGGTTGTTAGAGCAAAGCAATAACTATCAGCCATAACTACTGTTTATTTACCTCTCATTCCACTTTCTTTGCCCTCCACGCTGCAGCTTCACTGGCCTCCTAGAACCTGCCAAGTGGTGTTCCACCTTGAGGCTGGGCTGTTCTCTGTTCCTTATGCCTAGAAGACTCTTTGCTCCCTCTGTATGTGGCTAGCTCAGTCTCACCCTTCCTGTCTCAGCTCAGATTTCTCGTACACAGAACAGCCATCTCTAACTGCACTATCTTAGGCAGACCACCTCTGACACCCAGGTACTCGCCATCTCATCACTATCTTGATTTCCTTCATGGCATGCACCATGCTCTGCCTGCCTTCATCTGTGTATTTGTTGACTTATTGATCTCTGCCTTTCCTTTTAGAAAGTGAGCTCCAGGAAGGAGGGACCATGTTCATCACTATACCCCCAGCACTAAGCACAGTATCTTATACATGAAACTGTAGAAATAAACAGAGACCAACCAAATAAGAACAAACAAAGGCTATTTATTCAGTGTTTGCTATAACAAGGAGGCAGCCACCATCACTTGTGTTTTGGCAGAGACTCAAAGGCAGGCAGAGGAGTGAGAAAGCTCCATAGTGGAAAAAAGGAAGACTTCAGGTATGCTCTGATTGGAGGCTGTTGGCGTGGGGAAGCTGGAGGTGGGCTAGCTAGAAGTGGGGCATCCTGTGTGATTGGTCAGGGGTGTATATTTGGCTTTCTCTGGTTGGTCCTAAGTTGGAAGCAGGGACAAAAATTAGTTATCAGTAATCAAGTCCTAGCCATTTGGGGCCAATTGTTACAGAAGTTATTGTTTAACTTTTTGGATTGTTTCTAGAGAGAGCAGTCTGATTGCTCTAAGTCTGACTTAGAGCAGCCTGGCTTCCTGGGTTGTTAATTGTAAATAAAGGGGGTGGTTTCCTGGGCAGGTTGTGGGTCAGAGTTCTATATTTTTTTTTTTTTTTAAATGAAAAGACCAGTGTAGTTTATTTATTTTTTTCCCCCAAAGCCCCAGCAGATAGTTGTATGTCATAGCTGCACAGCCTTCCAGTCGCTGTATGTGGGACGAGGCCCCAGCATGGCCGGAGAAGCGGCGCATCGGTGGGCACCCGGGATCCGAACCCGGGCCGCCAGCAGCGGAGCGCACGCACTTAACCGCTAAGCTATGGGCCGGCCCCAGAGTTCTATTTTTATGTGTGGTCTGGCCATTGTATTGTTTTTATTTATTTTTTTTTTTGGTGAGGAAGATTGGCCCTGAGCTCTAACACCTATTGCCAATCTTCCTCTTTTTTTTTGGTGAGGAAGGTTGGCCCTGAGCTATCATCTGTGCCAGTCTTCCTCCACTTTATATGTGGGATGCCGCCACAGCATGGCTTGATGAGTGGTGCGTAGGTCTGCGCCCGAACCTGCAAACCCTGGGCCGCTGAAGCCGAGTGCGTGAACTTAACCACTTTACCACCAGGCTGACCCCTGGCCATTATACATTTTCATATTCAGTCTCTCGGAAGTCAGTCAGTACATATTTGTTGAATGAATGTGCCAGACACCATGCTTGGCTTCTCACCCACCACTCTACAAAGTAGGTGTTGGTTACCTTCATTTTATAGATGAAGAAACTGAGACTTGAACCGTTTAAGTCACAGAGCTAACTGACACATCATAAAAGCTAGACAGAAGGAAATAGCATCCTGAGCTTTTCAGTAGCCAAAACAAGAGAGACATCGTGGATTATGTATGTTTAATTTTTTAATTGACAGCACACCAGGCTATCAATAACTACAGATTTTCCACACGTTGTACTCCAAGGGAGAGTTACCATGTAAGTTTTGTAAAAGGAACTTTGGTGCCTTCAAATGCAGTTCGAGCATTCTTCTTATGACCATTTCTCACACTGGCTCTTAGTAAACGCTAAGGCTGTCTTCTCCTGGAGCTCACATTCTAAACTAGTCTGGGGAGGCACTTCTATCAGGTACATGAGTCCTCTTAAAGTGTAGTCCAAGCACGGAGCTCTCTGCAGATCTGACTTGATAGGGGAGTAAAGTTTCAGAAACATTAGAAGATCTGCTGTAGACACTGGTCTAAATTTGGGGTGTAAAGGACAATCATGTGGAGGGGGAAATAATGACAACTGGAAAGATTACATCAAAAAGTAAAGGTAAGAATGTCATGGAATTCAGGAAACGGCTTGTAGCTCAGTGCAGCTGGAGCGTGGAGACAGGGGCGGTGGAGGCGGGAACACAGGTGCGCTGGAGGGATGAGTCTGGAAAGATAGATGGGGAGAGACTGTGATGAGCTGTGAATACATTAAGAAAATGTATGACCTAAATTCCATAAGCAGAGGGGAAGCATTAAAACCTTTTAAACAGGAGATGGGTATTTTAGTGGCATTATGGAGGAATGGAGTAGCAGAGACTAGAGGCTGTGACACCAATTCTGAGTTTATTGAACTGTGCACATGAGAGATAATAAAGGGTGGAATGAGACTACCATCAACGGACTTGAGAAGAGAGGATGAATTCCAGAGAAAAGAGTACTTTCACTTGAGAATCTGCCTCCCACAAATAAAAAGGCCTATGCTAAAATCTGTTCAACTAAGCTGTTAAGATTGTGAGAATATGAGCCATTAAAATTAGTCATATACTAGGCCACACAGAAAATCAGTGTATTTTCCCATTGCGTAGACCAAGTTCCTGTACCACAATGCAATAAAATTACATTAGTAACATATGTTATAGAAGACACCCCAAATCATTTTTAAAAGCTCATTATTATTTAATCAAAGAAAAAAAATAGCAAAATTAGACTATTTACAAAATATTGAAAGTGGAAACTTTATTAAGTGTATAGGATAAAGTCAAATCTGTACTCAGGAAATTTTATAGGTTTAAGTATTTTCCTTTGTTTAAAAAGACATCATTTCAAGAAGTTAGGAAAAGAACAACAAAATAAATATATGGAACACAAAAAAAGAAAATAATAAAGACAAACTAAGAGAGTTTGAAAATAATAAAACAATTGAGTTGAATAAATCAAAGAGCTGAATGTTTTTTTAAAAATTAATATAATAATCTGACATCTGATAAAGCAACAAAGGGAAAATATAAATAAATCAAATCAAGGCTAATAAAGAGGGCTGGCCCCACAGCTTAGCAGTTAGGTGCGCACGCTCAGCTACTGGCGGCCCGGGTTCGGATCCTGGACACTCACCGATGCACTGCTTCTCTGGCCATGCTAAGGCCGCGTCCCACATACAGCAACTAGAAGGATGTGCAACTATGACATACAACTATCTAAAAAAAAAGGAGGAGGATTGGCAATAGATGTTAGCTCAGAGCCGGTCTTCCTCAGCAAAAAGAGGAGGATTAGCACGGATGTTAGCTCAGGGCTGATCTTCCTCACACACACACAAAAAAAAGACTAATAAAGAGACATCAGGATAGATAAAAAGAAGATTTTAAACTGAGTAAATCAATGCTATATGCTAAAAGCTAATATATTCAAAGTCTGGATGAAATGGATGATTATCTAGGAAATTACAAATGATCAAGAAAACATGAGTAGGGCCGGCCCCGTGGCTTAGTGGTTAAGTGCGTGCGCTCTGCTGCTGGCGGCCCGGGTTCGGATCCCGGCTGCGCACCGACACACCGCTTCTCTGGTCATGCTGAGGCCGCGTCCCACATACAGCAACTAGAAGAATGTGCAGCTATGACATACAACTATCTACTGGGCTTTGGGGGGAAAAATAAAATAAATAAAAATCTAAAAAAAAAAAAAAAAAAGAAAACATGAGTAGACTGATAATATTAAAAGAAACTAAGTAAAAGTTAATTTAAAACTGAATTCCTTCAAACTTTCATAAAACAGATAGGATTCATAGCATATATACTTCTTGATCATAAGAAAAGATAGAAAGCTTCCCAATTGATTTATGAAATACTCATAATGTTGATACCAAACTCTAAGAAGAATGAAGACAGAACAAGAAGAAAAGTATTAATCATTCAGTTTATGAAAGTAGCTGTAAAATTCTTAATTATAATACCCCAGCTAATTCTTACCACATAAGAGAACTTACTTACAAATGAAGAAAAATAGGAACGTCTCAAAAGGAAACGGGCAAAGAACTTAGAAGAAAATTCACAGGGGAAATATAAATGGCTAATAATTGTATGAGAAAAAAATATGTTAAGCCTCATAAATAGTTAAATCTTTTCAAATTAGCTACAATTTTTAAAAAAGATAATAACCAGTGCTGATGAGGGTACGGTGAGACATTTTCATATGCTCTGGGGATTGTAAACTGCTCTTCAGAAAGTTTACATCAATTTGGCAAAATGTAATGAGTGTTTTACACAACTTCTTATTTTTTAATCTAGTATTTCCACTAATACAATTATTTCTAAGGAAATTGCTAGAGATGGGAATAAAGATTTGATATAAGAATATTAATTGAAAAGTTTATATTATAGTAAAAATTGGAAATAATCTAAATGTCCATCACGAGGGAAATGGTTAAATTATGGTAAGTCCATATAACTGATTGTTGGGTAGCCATTAAAACTGATACTTTGGAAACAGATGACACATGCCAGTACATTTGAATATGCTTGTATGTTTATAGAGTTTTGTTTGTTTTTTAATTAGTAGGAATGCAGTATACATGCAGTATAGAATGGAGAAGGTATTCTGTGCAGAAAGGACAAAATGGCAGAGAGAATGGAAAAGCAGAGAGACTGTCATTCTCTACATCAGCCCAGAGTTCCCAAGAGCCAGGAAGTGGTGGGTGATGGGCTAGAGAGGAAAAAGGGCCAGGTCTTGGAGGGCACTGGATGCCATTTTAAGGAACTTGAGTCTGTCCTAAGTCATGAGGAGCTATTAAAGGATGTCAAGCAATGGAATGCCCAGGTAAGATTTGCATTTAGCTCATTTCAAAGTAGCTAGAGATGTGATGGGGGAGGGAGGTAGATTCAAAGGGGATGAACCTGAGGCTGGGAAACGACTTGAGAGCCTGCTGAAATAATCCACAGAGGGGGCCTGATCCAGAGCAGCCAGAGCAAGACTGGAGAAGTGGGCAGTGTAAGAGTTGATTGGCTGGGTGGACAGGTAGGGAGAGGATGACTTCCAGGTGTCTAGCTTGGGTCCCTGAGGAAGCAGTGGTGCTACCAACTGAAATAGAGGGTGGCTTTTTAAAATTACTATGAATTTTGATTAAAAAAACCATCAATTTAGAGAATCTTTGGAAAGAGAAATCTATTGTCAGTGCCTGAAAGACAAATAGAAAAGAATTCCTAAAAGTATACTTCCTGAGCATCTCTGGGCAATAGAGACCCTTGGATGCCACAGGCTGCTAAGCAGAAACACTCTTAGAGATGCTAATTCTAGCAAAGTTAAAGAAACCTTTAGGTTAAAGCTTTCCCTTGTAAACATATCACATCAAATAATATTAAAAATTAACTCTATCTAAAGAGTTTGATCCTCCTTGAGGTGAATGAAGCTATTTAAAGTATGTTTTGAGCACTTTCTCTAGGCTGGGTCATTAAGATTCTTTGGAATCATAAAATTTATAAACCAGCAAGAGGCCTTGGAAAATTAGCAGCGTGTGTCTTGAATCCTTCTATTGTTTCATCATAGATTGTAGGAGTTCACGGCTGCTGCTTTGAAATGGGGATCCTCATTGCATATTCAAGCCAAATGCATGCAATATTACAGATAAATTGCTGCAGTTAATTGCCATGGGCAAATCTTTAAAAACAACTCAAGCGTCTGAAGGTTAATAAAATCGGGTAATTAACAATAAAGCAGGATGTTGCAGTCATAAACTGCCTGGTGCTGATTAGCACATGTGGATGAAAGCCTGTCATTTACTTTAAGTGCTGTGACACTGTCTTCTGATTAAACTGCCATGGCTGCATTGTCCAAATACAAAGAAAAATGGGAATAATGGTCAGTGATTTAAGAGGTTCTTTGCACTTAAAGCAGACATTTGAGCTCACCCTCGCAGTCCCAGAACACAAATGATCGTTAAACCCTGTTGTTGCTTGCTTAGGCGCCTTACTAATGAGGATGTTAAGAGGTGCAAAGGAGAGATCCTCATTAAGAATGCCCTGCCACTAACAAGTCCCCACTTCCAGAAGCCTCAGGGTTGGCTGCAAGGCCCTGACCATCCTTTTCAGCATGTTAGTAATGCGTATGGCACTGCCAGCTTCTCTTCTAATGAACACAAATGGTGACTACCTGTCAACAACAGTAAGCTCATGTAGGATCCCAAAAAAGGGAATCCCAACTCCAGCCTCGGGAAGGCGCGGACCCACAGACACAGAAGACCGAGCTTGATGCAAATGCAAGAGGCTTTATTAAGCGGAGCTCCGGGCCGACACGTATCTCTCGCAGGAGACAGAGGAGTCGACCCCGAACCTTAAAGGGCAAGCTCTTTTATAGGATTCGGAAGCATAAAGTGGGAAAAGGTTGGCGCGGTCTTACATGATTGGCTAATTTAAAACATTTAAACAGTTAACATTTTATGGCGCGAATTGCTATGGCGCGAAGCAATTATCAGGTTACACACACGCGTCCCCATCTGGACCCCCTCCACCCTGACCCTCCCAAACTTATCCCTCTGGAGCACTCTCTTGTTCTCAATTTTCCCCGAACAGTTTAGGGCGAGTCTTCTATGAATAGAGTCAGTCAGGATCGATAAACGTTCCCCCTTATACCAGGAATCCTTAGGGTGTGGAGGTGCCTGTCTCTAAGGTATTAACTTTTAAATTTTTAATATAATTTACTTCCTTCACTCATCCTGGCCTCTGGCCCACCCTCCCCTGGGAACAGCAGCATCATCTCACTCAAGATGGATGAGCTCAGCTGAGTCGCACACCTCACACAATTAACTCTCAGCTTGAGTCAAAGCTGTCAGGACCCCAGCACAAGCATTTGAGAATGCCTAGTTGTTGACACTTCAAAATGATTTCACGACCTTTACTTCCCAAGAAACACTTAGGATACTGAACCAGGGACAATTACCCAGGTGTGCTGCTGTCTCTTCAAAGCTTCAATCCATTTTTTTTTAATTGAGGCAAAATTCACTTAACATAAAATTCAACATTTTAAGCATTTTAAAGTGTACAATTCAGTGGCTTTTAGTATACTCAAGAGGTTGTGCAAACATCACCATCATCTAATTCCAGAACTTTTTCATTATCCCGAAAAGAAACTCTATACCCGTTAAGCAGCCACTCCTCATTCCCCCCTACCGTTGACCCCAGCAGCCACCAGACTAGGTTCTATCTCTGTGGATTTGTCCATTATGGACATTTGATATAAATGGAATCCTACAATACATGGCCTTTTGAGTTTGGCTTCTATCACTTAGCATAATGTTTTCAAGGTTCATCTATATTATAGCGTAAATCAGAACTTCATTCCTTTTTTATAGCTAAATAATATTCTATTGTCTGGATATACCACAATTTGCTTATCCATTCCTCAGTTGATGGATATTTGAGTTGTTTCCACTTTTTGGCTATTATGAATAATGCTGCTATGAACATTTGTGTACAAGTATTTGTGTGGACATGTTTTGAGCTCTCTTGGGTATATACCTAGGAGTGGAATTGCTGGGTGATATGGTAATTCAATGTTTAACTTTTGAGGAACCACCAACTGTTTTCACAGCAGCTACACCATTCCCACTATCAAAGTATGAGTTCCAATTTTTCCACATTCTTGCCAACACTTGTTATTATCTGACTTTTTTTTAAAAAGTCTGACTTTTTGAGTCTAGCCATCCTAGTCAGTGTGAAGCAGTATCTCACTGTGGTTTTGATTTGCATTTTCCTAGTGACTAATGATACTGAGTATATTTCCTTGTACAAATTGGCCATTTGTGTATCTTCTTTGGAGAAATGTGTATTCAAGTCCTTTGCCGATTTTGAATTGGGTTCTTGAGTTGGAGGTTCTTTATATGTTCTGAATACTACATCCTTATCAGATATTTGGCTAGCAAATATTTTTCCCCTTCTTTTCACTTTCTGAGTAGTGTCCTTTGATGCACAAGTTTTTAATTTGATGAAGTCCAATTTATCTATTTTTTTCTTTTGTTGCTTGTGTTTTCAGTGTCATATCTAGAAATCCATTGCCAAATCCAAGGTCATGAAGATTTACCCCTATGTTTTTTCCTAGGAGTTTTATAGTTTTAGCTCTTACATTTAGGTCATTAATCTATTTTGAGTTAATTTTTGTGTAAGGAGTGAGGTAAGGGTTCAACTTCATTCTTTTACATGTGGATATCCAGTGGTCTTGGCATCATTTGTTGAAAAGACTATTTTTCCCCATTGAGTGGTCTTGGCACTCTTGTCAAGAATCATTGACCATAAATGTATGATCTTATTCTGGACTCTCAATTCTATTCAGCTGATCTCTGTGCCTGTCTTTATGCTGGCTAACACACTATTTTGATTACTCTAGTTTGGTAGTAAGTTTTGAAATTGGGAAGTATGAGTCTTCCAATTTTGTTCTTTTTCAAGATTGTTTTGGCTATTCAGGGTCCCAAGCAATTCCATGAGTTTTAGGAACAGCTTGTTCACTTCTGTGAAAAAAGAAGTTGGAATTTTGACATATATTTTATTGAATCTGTAGATCTATTTGGGGAATGTTGCCCTCTTAACAACATTAAATCTTCCAATTCATGAACATGGGATATCTTTCCATTTATTTCCATTATTTAGGTATTCTTTGTTTTTTACCAACAATGTTTTGTAGTTTTCAGTGTACAAATCTTACACCTTCTTGGTTAAATCTATTCTTTAAGTATTTAATGTTCTTTTTGATGCTATTATAAATGGAATTGTTTTCTTATTTCATTTTTGGATTGTTCATTACTAGTGTATAGAAATACAATTGATTTTTGTTTGTTGATCTTGTATCCTACAATTTTGCTGAATTCATTTTTTAATTCTAATAGTTCATGTGTATTTTTTAGTATTTTCTCTATATAAGATCGTGTCATCTCTGGATAGAGAAATTCTTACTTCTTCTTTTCCAATTTGGATGCATTTTATTTCTTTTTCTTGCCTAGATGCCCTGGCTAGAACTTTCAGTACATTGTTGAATAGAAGTGTCAAGAGTGGACATCCTTGTCTTGTTCCTGATCTTAGAGGGTCACCATTAAGTATAATGTTAGCCTTGGGTTTTTTGTTGATGCCCTTTATCAAGTTGAGGAAGTTTACTTCTATTTTTAGTTTGATAAGTGTTTTTATCATGAAAGGGTGTTGGATATTGTCAAATGCTTTTTCTGCATCAATTGAGATGATCACGTGGGGTTTTTTTTCCTTCATTCTATTAGTGTGGTGTATTATATATATTGAGTTTTATATGTGAACTACCCTTGCATTCCTGGGATAAATCCCACTTGGTCATAGTGTATAATCTTTTTAATATGCAGCTGGATTCAGTTTACTAATATTTTGTTAAGAATTCTTGCCTCTATATTCATAAGGGATATTAGTCTGTAATTTTCTTTTCTTGTGATGTCTTTGGCTTTGGTGTCAGGGTATTACACACCTAATAGAATGAGTTAGGAAATGTTCCCTCTTCTTCTGTTTTTTGAAGAGTTTGGAAGGATTGATGTTAATTCTTCTTTAAATGTTTTGTAAAATTCACAGTGAAGCCCTCCGTTCCTGGGCTTTTCTTTGTTGGGAGTTTCTTTAATATTGACTCATCTCTTTACTTATTATAGTTCTATTCAGAGTTTCTGTTTCTTCTTTGAGTCAGTTTTGGTAGTTTGTGTGTTTCTAGGAATTTGTCCATTTTATCTAGGTTATTCAATTTGTTGGCATACAACTGTCCATGGTATTCTGTTTGTCAATTTTGTTGATCTTTGCAAAGAACCAACTTTTGTTTTCATTGATTCTCTCTATTGTTTTTCTGTTCTCTATTTTATTTATCTCCACTCTAATCTTTATTTTCTTTCTTCTGCTTGCTTTGGGTTTAGCTTGTTCTTCTTTTTTAGTTCCTTAAGGTAGAAGCTTAGGTTATTGATTTGAGATCTTCCTTCTTTTTTTTGTTTTTGGTGAGGAAGATCAGCCCTGAGCTAACATCCATGCTACTCCTCCTCTTTTTTTTGCTGAGGAAGACCGGCTCTGACCTAACATCTATTGCCAATCCTCCTCCTTTTTTTTCCCCCCAAAGCCCCAGTAGATAGTTGTATGTCATAGTTGCACATCCTTCTAGTTGCTGTATGTGGGGCGTGGCCTCAGCATGGCCGGAGAAGTGGTGCATCGGTGTGCGCCTGTGATCCGAACCAGGGCCGCCAGTAGCAGAGCGCCCGCACTTAACCGCTAAGCCACAGGGCCAGCCCCGAGATCTTCCTTCTTTTTAATGTAGGCATTTACAGCTGTAAATTTTGCTCTGAGCACTGTCTCTCATAAGTTTTGATATGCTGTGTTTTCATTGTTATTCATCTCAAAGTATTTTCTAATTTCCTTTGTGATTTCTTCTTTGATCCATTATGTTATTTAATTTCCACATATTTATTAATTTTCCAGATTTCCTTCTGTTATTGATTTATAATTTCATTCCATTGTAGCCAGAAAAGATACTTTGTATGACTTCAATCTTTTTAAATTTATTGAGACTTTTGTGACCTAATGTATGATCTATTCTGGAGAATGTTCCATGTGTACTTGACAAAAATGTGTATTCTATTATTGAATAGTGTGTTCTATATATGTCTGTTAGGTCTAGTTGGTTTATAATATTGTTCAAGTTCTCTCTTTCTTTATTGATCTTCCATCTAGTTGTTCTATCATTATTGAAAGTGGAGTATATGAATATATGAAATATACGAAATCTCCAACTATTATTGGTGAACTGTCCATTTCTTCCTTCAATTCTGTCAGTTTTTGCTTCATATATTTTGGGGCTCTGTTGTTGGCTACATATTTGTTTATAATTGTTATATCTTCTTGGTGGAGTGACCATTTTATCATTATATAATGTCCTTCTTTGTCTGTTATAACAACTTTTGTCTTGAAGTCTGTTTTGTCTGATATTAGAATAGGTACTCAAGCTCTCTTTTGGTTACTATTTGCATGGAATATCTTTTTCCATCCTTTTAGTGTCAACCTATTTGTGGCTTTGGATCTAAAGTGAGTCTCTTACAGACAGCATAGAGTTCACTCATTCAGCAGTGTTACAGAATACCTACTATGTGCAAGGAATTACCTAGGCTCTGGGTCAGAGAGTTCCTGTGCTCGGTAACTTAAAATCTTATAAATATTTCATAAATGAGGTAGGAATAAAATTTCTTTTGTGGGTGCATTCACTTTGTGAAAATCCATCAATTTCATGGATGTATTAGGATTTATGCCATTTTCTGCATGTGTGCTATACTTCAAGAAAAAGATCCACCCAAAAAGTTCTTTGGGAATTCAAAATTGGAAGAAGTTATTTCCAGCTGAGAGAATAAGGGGAATGCCTTCACAAGGAAACTAACTTTCAGGCTTTATGTTATATTGTTACTGAGAGTTCATCACAATCAGGAAAAGGTGGTTTTATTTCCAGGTAAGCATCCTCCTCCTCCTCCTCCTCACTGCTGCTACTTATTAAGAACTTACTATGTGCCAGTGCCAGGCATCATCTAAGTTCTTTGTGCATATTAATCTACTGAATCCTCATAGCAGCCCTGTGAAGTAGGTTACTATTATTGTTGTCTCCATTTGACAGAGAAAAATCGAGACACAGTGAGTTTACACAAGTGGTGGAACCAGGCTGCAAACTGCTCAGTCCAGCTCTTAACCGAATAGCAGCAGTTCTCAAAGTGTGGTCCAGAAACCCTCATGGGTCCCAAGATCCTTTCAGGGGAGGTTCGCAAAGTCAAAACTGTATTTATGATTGTACTAAAACATTATTGACCTTTTTCACTCTCATTCTCTCAAGAGTGTACAGTGGAATTTTCCAGAGACTATACGATGTGTGCTATCGAAACAGATTGAATGCAGAAGCAAATATAAGAATCCAGCTGTCTTCTATTAAGGCAGACACTGACAAGATTTACAAAATGGAAAACAATACCATTCTTCTCACAAAATTTTTTGTTTTGAAAAACATAGTTATTTTTCATAAAATATATTGTTCACGTTAACATTGAATGGGCTTATTGCTTTTAATAAATTAATAAATATTTAACATTTTTCTCAGTTTCAATTTTTAATATGATAAATATTTATAGATAGAACTCGCGCAAACAAAAGCACTTTGGAATCCTCAATAATTGATGAATAGTGTAAAGGTGTGGCTAAAATCTTGAGCAGCACATCCCCACACTGTTCTGCCTGAGTGGAGTAGCCACAGAAAAGCTGGCTGTGTGGCCACAGCAGCAGCTTTGGAGTCCAACGCATCTCTGTTTGAGACCTGGCACGTAAAAGTTGATCCTTCCTTTTCTCCTGTGAAACTGGACATAATATTGCCAACGTCCTGGGGAGGCTGTGAGAATTAAACGAGAGGATGCAAGTCAAGGCCAGGTGGATAGTAAGCAGTCACTGGCACCGAACCTGGAACTGTTCTTGTGTCACCCGCAGGTGATGGACTTTTACTGCCAGTCTTGCGAGACCGCCATGTGTCGGGAGTGCACTGAGGGGGAGCACGCGGAACACCCCACAGTCCCCCTCAAGGACGTGGTGGAGCAGCACAAGGCCTCACTCCAGGTCCAGCTGGACGCTGTCAACAAAAGGTGTGCACCCCTCCCCCAGACTTGGCCTCAGGGTCTCTTGTCTCATTGGGATTGTAGGTTCATGTCACCTAATAAATTCTCCTTTGATCATGGGTCTATAGTCATAAACCAATGAGTGATGACCGTTGTCCCCTGTCCCTTGACAAACTTCCAACCCCCTTATGTGGGCTACTATTTGAGGCTTTCTCTGAGATTGTTGACAATGGGTAAAACCTAAAGTTAACCAGACAGGGGATTTCAATGCCTCTAAAGATAAAGAAAAAAACAAAATAAAATGGGAAGTTTTTTTTTTCTTTTTGTTTTGTTGTATTTCTAATGTAGGAGAAAAGGCAAACAGGTGTATTAAAATTATTTTTCAGGTGAAGGTTTCTGTCAGTCGAAGCAGTTACCATTGGCTTCTTTCTCCCTGGTCCAAAGCAGTCTTTTCTTGCATTGGCTTCTGAGAATGTATTTAGTCTTGAGTTGTGTGAGTTGCAGCATTTTTGTGGTAGTCCGTTAGTATGACTAAATGAATAAAATGTACTCAAGGAAAAGACACTTGAGGAAAATACCCTCAGGGGATCTCTGAAATTCAGGATCTATGAACAGCCTTTCTTAGCTGCTGTTCTTGACATACTTATAGGCCCATTATGTCGACTGTGACTGGCTGCTCTCTGTTCGAGCCCAGGAAAATAGTTCTGAGTGGGGATCGCTCAATTTTCCTTATGTTTCTGAGCTCTTTCTTTGGCATGGAAATGAAGGAACAGAGTAGCTCCATGATGCATGAGAAAGACCGAAGAGAGGAAATAACTAGCCAGCTGAAAATAAATTTCTTCACCAATAGCTATAGTGACATGTGTGGTTATTCTATACTAATTAAGAGAACTTGTAAACTTTCAAGAAGTTCCCAGGAAACTCCTGAGTTTGTGTAAGTTTCTCATGTGATTGGAAAAAGATACCGCTATACATTTAGAACAGTGATTCTCAGCCATGGAAAATTATACACACACACACACACACCAGGATATTCGGCAATGCCTGGAAACAATTTGGTGTCACAACTGTGTGTGGGGGGGTGCTATTGGGGTCCAGTAGACGACAGGATGCTGTTAAACATCCTACAATGTACAGGACAGTGCCTTGCAATAAGGAATTATCTGGCCCACAATATCAACAGTGTCAAGTTTGAGAAAGCCTGCTTTAGTGTGTGAGGAGAAGCCATGCAGTTCAGAGAGCTTCAAGGCTTTGTACCATCAATTATTAAAACTAGATGATTGAAGTAGATTGAAATAGACATGGACCCTCAAAGTCTCTTCTCTTAAAGGCAGTAATTATGTCATGTCTTATTCATTTTGTACTTTAGTTATTACCTTTTAAAGATGATAAAAGGCACAGAAAATATTTTTTAACAAAATATAGTGTTTAGATAGATTTTTTTTTTACTATTTCCGGGTTGATGTTAAATAAAAATATCTTTAACAACTGTCCTCCAGGCTCCCAGAAATAGATTCTGCTCTTCAGTTCATCTCAGAAATCATTCATCAGTTAACCAACCAAAAAGCCAGCATTGTGGAGGACATCCATTCTACCTTTGATGAGCTCCAGAAGACGTTAAACGTGCGCAAGAGTGTGCTGCTTATGGAACTGGAGGTCAACTATGGCCTCAAACACAAAGTAAGACTCCAGCCATCCTTATCCTGTAAGAGACATGATATCCAGGGCACTTCACTGCAGTAACTTACTGTGTTCTAACAGCAGCAAAGGGACTCAAATGCCTCCTTAAGTGTCACTGTTGTAAACAGTAGTTTTCATTTAATGGCATATCCAGCTATTTTTTTTCCTTCCTGTTTTGAGCAAAACTCTATGATTTCAGCAAAACTCTATGATCCAATTTATAATTTGACTCAAGGCAAGGTTGAATATAAAGTAATGCTTTCAGGATTTAGGGTTAAACTGGATTGTTTTCCTTCCTTAATGTCTAATAGTCTTAATTGCTCTCTCACCCTCACCAACCTGTTAGTCAACTTCAAAGTAAACCCTGACTGCAGCCTTTTACTCAGCACATCGAATCACAAAACCAGGCAAGAAAAGCTTCTGATATTCATGTGTGGAGAGTTTTCATTAGTCTGGTTTCTGTTCTTTTAGGTGGTGACAGGGGAGTTTGGGACATTAGGGAAAGATACTGAATAAGGAATATTTCAGATGTCAGGCATAGCAATCTGTCTGCCAAGCTCTTAGTGGTGATGTTTCTGCTTGCTCCTATCGCAAACACGTGACCCAAGAAATACGTGTGTGGGAGAGACAGGGCGGGCTGCAGGCGAAAGAGAAGGTAGTGGGAATGCAATTGACGATTATGCAGATTATGCACTAGAACCCGGTCCACTGGGGTAAAATAAACACCGCTTGCTGAGAGCCACCGGCGTGCGCAGGCGCAGAGCCTGGTTCTCGCCCGCGGAGGGCACTGCCCCAGCGCGTCGCCGCGCAGCGTCCAATAGGCTGAGCCTGCAAGAGGCGCTCACCCCGCCCCGGTTTTTCCCGCAGGTCCTTCAGTCGCAGCTGGATACGCTGCTCCAGGGGCAGGAGAGTATTAAGAGCTGCAGCAACTTCACTGCGCAGGCCCTCAACCATGGCACGGAGACCGAGGTACTGCTGGTGAAGAAGCAGATGAGCGAGAAGCTGAACGAGCTGGCTGACCAAGATTTCCCCCTGCACCCGCGGGAAAATGATCAGCTGGATTTCATCGTGGAGACCGAAGGGCTCAAGAAGTCCATCCACAACCTCGGGACGATTTTAACCACCAACGCCGTCGCCTCCGAGACGGTGGCCACGGGCGAAGGGCTGCGGCAGACCATCATCGGGCAGCCCATGTCCGTTACCATAACAACCAAGGACAAAGACGGGGAGCTCTGCAAAACCGGCAATGCCTACATCACCGCGGAACTGAGCACGCCCGACGGCAGTGTGGCGGACGGAGAGATACTCGACAACAAAAACGGCACGTACGAGTTTTTGTACACGGTCCAGAAGGAAGGGGACTTTACCCTCTCTCTCAGGCTCTACGACCAGCACATCCGAGGCAGCCCTTTTAAGCTGAAAGTGATCCGCTCAGCCGACGTGTCCCCCACCACCGAGGGCGTGAAGAGGCGCGTGAAGTCCCCGGGCAGCGGCCACGTGAAGCAGAAAGCTGTGAAAAGACCCGCGAGCATGTACAGCACTGGAAAACGAAAAGAGAATCCCATCGAGGACGATTTGATCTTCCGAGTGGGTAAGGAGAAGGCGTCGCTGACCAGAAGAATGAGCGGTGCTTGGGTTAGGGGTACCTGGGAAAATGTGGTTGCAAATAGGAACATTGCAGGTCTACACTTCTCCCTGGAGGTGTTGGGAGATACGGGTGTGTTTTGTTAGGTGAGCTTATGCGTTCTCTTTCTCTGGAGATTTTATGATTTATTTTCTCTTCCCCCTTTTCCCTCCGCCTTCTTCCCTTCCCTCTCGCTCCTCCTGCCTCCGTCTCCTCCTTCCCCTCCTTCCCCATCTCCCTCCTCTCTCCCCCCTCCTCCTCCTTTTTGACACACAAGTGCTGCATTTTCATTGTAGAAAATTGGAAACTGAAAATAAGCAAAAAGAGAATTAGAAAAACCACAGCACTCATAATCTGGAAATTTTAAAGGAAATGTTGGCAATCCCCCCCCCCATGGGACTGTCTTTAGAGTACTCCTGCCTAACGCGAAAGCAGAGAGATCCTTATATCAGATAACTTCATGTGTTTCTCTGAAATCTGCCAGCTCGGGCTGTCCAGTGGGCAGGGGAGTCTGATGCCTCCCTCTCATTGCTTTTACATTGTAAGGGCTGGGGATGAGGGACGTGGTGCATTGCAAGTTGTGGTCACCTCCAGTTGTGTATAGCTGGAGAGCAGCCCCAAAGAAGGGAGGTGGGTGGAAATCTGGAGAATGGAATGTGGTTGGGACAGAAGCGGAAAGGCGCAGGATGAGCCAAGAGATTTGGGAATGCAAATAGCCCTTCTTTTGTCCGATTTATTGCCTCTGATTTTTAAAAACGGTTTATTTGCTCGATAGAAAGCAAACTAAGTGTAAATATCAATAGACTTTGTAATTCTTAAGAAAAAAAAGTCTGCATTTTAGTTAGGTTTCTGAAAGTAGCTCCAGCCTACTTCTCTTTCTGCTTTAGTCCTATATTGCAGTATCTCTAAAAGGATGCTACATGGTATATTAACATGTAGGGAAACATGTTGAACTATGGTTCAAATAGATTGGGGAAACCTTAAGTGAAGGAAACAGATTTTTTTTTTACTGCAGAAACTTTAGAATCTGTTGATGTGCTTTGTAAGTTTCCAAGGCAGTGGAGGGATAACAGGCAACACTTCCAAACTTTCTGACCATAGAACTTTTTCCATGGAACTCCTTGGGAAACTAAAACTCCTTGGAACGTTCTTGGGCAAAAGCTGCTCTATGTTAAAACTTTAGGCTGAATCTTGTAAAGACTGTGATGTGATATGTAACTTGTCCATTCAGAGCATGGAGGCCCTGGTGCCTTCACTGGCCATTTGTGCACTGTGGGTGCGGAAGTTGTTGGTACACCAGCCAAAGCAGAGTGGACGAGCTAGGGCGGGTGCAGGATTGGGAGCCTCCCAGGTCTGCTGCTCCTGTTCTTCCAGTTACTTGAACCTTGGACAGTTTTCCTTGGCTTCAATTTCCATGTCCATAAAATGAAAATACATAAATATCTGCTTCTCAGATCTAAGTTTCAAGCTTAGTGCCTGGCGTGTAGGAGGAGCTAAATAAATGAAAGCCATTGTTTTCTACACGCAATTAAGGCTGTTGGATTTTCCCTGCTACCTTTTCTTCTCAAAAAATTTAACTTGCTGCTGCCCGTTGATCTCCTGCCTTAAGAACAAACACAGTCTCGAATTTAAAGCCTCCGCTCCCCCAGCCAAGTGACCCCAGTCTACTTCCCTGGGCAGTGTGCAGAGTAGAGAAAAGCACAGATCTGGGTCTCAATCCTAATTCTCTTCACCAGCGGGGCAACTAGCTTACCCTTTCTGAACCTGGTTTCTCCTCTATAAAGGGAATGAAATATTACCTAGCTATTAAGGTTGCTATGGAGGTGAAATGAGAGAGAATTCTTCTACTATGCTTGGCACTTGCCTATGTACAGTAAGTGCTCAATTAATGGTAGCTATTCTTTTACTATGGTTGTTACTTTTAATCATCGTCATCTCCGCCTGCGATTCTCACCTGAGGAAAGAGACATCTCTTAGGAGTGCTTCCCTCCGAAATACTGATTTTGATTTCCAGCTCCCACCCCGGAGGAAGGGGGTATACTCTTCTCCTCTTCTACCCATTGAGAAGTGCAGCCATAGTGATTCACTGGCACTGGTGGGAGGGTGTTTAAATGTTTAAACATTCATAAAGGGCTTAGAACAGTGCCCAGTATATAGCACTGTGTCCAAGTTTATTAATGAAGTAAAGATGGTATCTTAGTTTGCTAGAGCTGCCATAAAATACCACAGAGTGGGAGGCTTAAACAACAGGAATTTATTTTCTCACAGTTCTGGAGGCTGAAAGTCCAAGATCAAGGTGGCTGCAGGGTTGATTTCTTCTGAGGCCTCTCTTCTCGGCTTGTAGATGGCCGCCCTCTTGCTGCTTTGTCCTCACATGGTTGGCCCGCTGTGCATGCACACCCCTGGTGTCTCTCCCTCTTATAAGGACATCAATCATATTGGGTTGGAGCCCCCCCAATGGCCTCATTTTAACTTAATCACCTCTTTAAAGACCTTATCTCCAAATACAGTGAAATTCTGAGGTACTGGAGGTTGAGACTTCAACATATGAATTTTGGGGGGAAACAGTTCAGCCCGTAACAGATGCTATACACCTAAGGTATATAGAGGCAGAAAGAAAGGCCCGTCTCACTGGCCTATTGCTCTTTAACTTTAACTTCTAATCCAGAGTCTAGCTGAAAGACACTACTCACTATGCAATAATATAACTCAAAAAAACAAAACAAAATAAAACCATTTCTAGAGCATCTAGTGCCTGCCAGGCACTATGCTACATAATGGAAATAAAGAGATGAAAGAAATGAGATCTTCCTCAAGGAGCTTACAGTTTAGGGTGACAGATGTATGACCAACTAACTCTAATACTGTGGGTTAGGTGATGAAAAGCTATAGAAATGAGAAGGAATTTAAACTAGACGTGAACAATGAGTAGGATTTATCCAAGTTGACAAGTGGAAATGACATCCCGGGCAGAAAGACCAGTGTGAAGAGGAAAAGAAAGATGAAGAGGAGTGAACATGATTGATGTTGTAGGGGGACACATCCCACGAGATTTGCAGGATGAGCAAAGGTCAGAGGAATGCAAAGTGATGAGGGCACTGGCTGGAGATGAGGCTGGACAAGTAAGTGTTGGAGCCCACTGCTCCTTGAAGGCCCTCTGTACTTTCACACCTGGGCGCCTTTGCCCATGAATTCTTTCCCCAACTTTATCCTTCCCTCAAATACCACCTACTCTTTTAGAATCCACTGTGATTATTATTATTTATGGCTGGGTCTTATTTTCTGATAAGATTATAAATTACTTGAAGTCAAGGATGATGTCTTTAATCGTTTAGGAACCCCAACAATACCCAGAAGACTACTTTGCATAAGAACTTTGCCCGTTTGAATAGGATCAAGTTGTGACTTACTGCATGATTGAACTTCCTGCTCACCACTTTCTCTTCCCAGTTTTGAGGCCCAGGGATGCACAGACCAGGCAACAATGCAATAAGCTCAAGGTCAGTCATTCACATGTATTCCCACGCATGCAGCTATGCTGGGAATATCAGACAGAAAGTGCTGGCCTCCCGAGAACTTGTCTTCTCAACATATGTGCTGTTGGCTACAAATGGGTAGAGCTTGTATTAATAATTAGAAGAGTTCAACTTTCTTTCACAGTTATCCTTTTGTTTTAGAACTTTAAATTTCTCCGTACAATCAGGCTTTAGGTGCATGATAATAGAACATTCATGATTTGAACAGTCCCTTCATTCATGTGTTAAAGCCTGCCACATGTAATGCAGAATTCATTGAAATTCAGCTACATGTCTAAGGTGAGTCTGAGCCGTGATTCTGCCGTTCCCTCAACTGGTCTCACACCTCCTGAGCTCCTTGTGGCACTGAGTTTGTGCTTAAAGATATATAGGTTTCATAATACATGTATTAGGGTTCGTTCAACAACTCTGAATAATGTGTTAATTTTGTGTATTCATGAGAGTAAATCATCACTTTCTGGGTGATATAAAGGATGTTCAGGAGTAGATGTGACTCATATTTTCACCTTCCCCACCGATTATCCAGCCCCCTAGTTAGATGTGCTCTACTGTTTGAGCACCTACCATGTGCCAGACACTTGGCTAGGTCATGGTATAAAGAGAGGGATGAGATTCTGACTCTGCCCTAGAGGAGGCCACAGTCTAGAATGGGACAGACATGTAAAAAATGTACCTTCAGTACGAATCGAGGCACAGAAGTTGGGTGGCAGGAGAAGGAGGCTGGCAGGCAGTGAGGAGGTAAGAAAGGTCCCTAGAGATGACAGCTAAACCTAAGCTGGCTTTGAAAGAGAAAGAGTCTGTCCGATGGAAGGAGGAAAGGGCATTTTAGATGAAGGGAGAGTAGGTGCAAAGGCAGGAAGGTGAGAAACTGAGCAGTTCAAGGAACTGTAAGTGATTCCGTCATCCTGGAGCACCACATAAAGTGAGATGGAAGCAGAGAAAAGGTTGTGTGTCCTTGATAAGGAGCTGGGACTTTGTTCTGTATGCCTGTGTTTCTCAAAGTATAGGGCATAAACCACTTGCATTCCTTGGGGCGCTTGTTAAAAATGAGAATTCCTGGATTCCAAACTATATTTACAGAATCACAATCTCTGGGGAGAGGCCAGGAATCTGCATGATGTAAACTCTGGTGCTGCTTATGCACACTGAGGTCTGGAAACCATAGCTCTGTGAGTGATAGGGAGACATTGAACAGTGTAATGTAGTGTAATGATTTACTAAGATATTGATTTCCATAGAGCTGGGGCATTATAGGGGATGTGTTGGAAATGCCTCCAGAGAAGCAGGGAGCTGCTTCCTACTGCAGTAGTCCACACAAGCTATTAAAGTGCCAGAATTAAGAGTGATGGGATGGAGTAGAGAGGAAATGGCAGATTTATAAGATGCTTAGGAGGAAGAGGGCAGGACTTGGAGACTAAGTCCAATTTCTAGCTGTTTGACTTGAGTGCTGTAGGGATGTGAGGCAGTAGAATGAATGATGGTTAAGGTTGCAGACTCTGAAGCTAGGCTGCCCTGGGTTCCAGCCCCAACACTGCCACGTTCCTATCTGTGCAGTCTTGAGTAAGTTACTTAACCTCTCAGTGCCTCAGTTTCCTCCATAAAATGGGGATAAAAAGAGCCTACCTCGTAGAGCGTTGCAAGGATTAAATGAATTAATATACAAAAGAGCTTAGGAGTGTGCCTGGCACTGAGTAATGTTCCATACATTTTAGAGAGGCAACGTTGGTAATACTAGTTAACATATTATTCATAGCTGTAGCATAGAAGTAATAATTAATCTAAGTGGTTAGGAACATAGCAAGTAAAAAGCTCAAAAGCCTGATTGCCTCAATTTGAATCCCTGCCTGCTATTTATTAACTGTATGATTTAGGGAAAATTATTTAACTTCTCTGTACTCAGTTTCTTTATCCATAAAATGGGGATGATCTTCACACTTACCTCCTGTGGTGAGGACTAAAATAATACATGTAGAGGCTGAGAACAGTGCAGGCACATAGTATGGACTCAAGAAATGTTGACCGTTGTTGTTGTTGTCATTATCAACCAAGATAAGGAAAGTTAAAGGCAGAGCAGGTGTGTTTCAGTTTTGATCATCCAGGTTGAAGTGTACCATAGGCAGTTTGGAGTATGGGTTTGGAGCTCATCAAAGAAGTCAGGGCTAAAGATCAGTTTGGAAGTGAAAAGTGTAGAGAGGTTGCTTTAAATCATGAGCGTCAATGAAATGTCAAAGATAGGAGTTGAGGTTGAGGGAGGAATCCATGGAGAAGGGAAGCAGGGGGAAGGAACAGATATTCTCTGAGCCAGGCCTTGTGCAGTTCTCTTCTCTATGTCATCTTAATTAAATCCTTAGTAAGTATATTACACTTCCAGTTCCTAACATCCGCACAGTATAATATACCAACTACAGCATAATACATGGTGAGCTGGAGCCAGCTCTTACTGGCTTGTGCACAGCCTCCCAGTTCTGTGTTCAGTGACTTCATCTTGGTAGCTTGAAATCAGCCATGATGGGAGAATTTACACTATAGAAATGGGCAAATGCTACACATCAGAGCTCCTCCCCCCAGCCCCACAGCCTCTGCCCCTCAGGAGCCAAATTACCATGACAACATATAATTATCTTCACCCTTGAAGGAACCCAAACTGTCTGTGACTCTGATGCCTGTGCCTTTTCAATTGCACAACGATTCCTCCTTGTCTAAAATGTCCCTTAACTACTGCGGTTTTCCAAAGTTTGAGATATTTGATACCTCCCATGTCTGAAAACTTAATTATATGCCCACTGTGAATGAGCTATTGTGTTACTCTAATATTGCATTGCAAAACAATCCTGAATGAGTTTAGAGAAGTAGTTTAGAGCATCTGTTGATGATGATTCCTTGAAACATGGGATTATTTTTCCCTGCACTGTCAGAGTTTGCTGATGAGAAGTCATGAGTTGGTTTTGTCAGCTACTGAAGAAAGTCATTGAACAAAGGGGAAGCCAGAAGATGTGGGAGGGAGTGAAAGAATTACAGATGAATTGTTTCAAATTATATAATTCATACACCATACTTTAATGAATCCGTGAGAATTGTTGAATGAGACACTCATTCGTGCTCTAGAGAAGTGTGCTTTCTTGTAATATAACGTGGATATGTAAAATCACTTAGCATGAGTCCAGAGGCTTTACAGGAAGAAATGATATTATTTTATGCCCCTCTCCCCTGCCTCACCTCTGCGAACTATCACCTTCCCTCCCTAAAATCTCTGAGGAAGGAGACCGTGCTAATTTGGCATCTAAGGTCGTTATAGGAAGCTGGCGCCCACCCTTTGAGAATCTCACCCGTGGGAACTCTTCTTGCGTTTCAAGTGGAAACGGATGCCGCTGTTCTTTAGCGAGCGCTAGGCACTGTGCTGGGTTACAGGATGCTCCAGCCAACAAGACAGGTGTTAGCCTTGCCTTGGGGAGCTCACAGTTTAGTGAGAGAGACGGACAGTTAAACAGTTAAAATACTGTGTGATAAGGGATGGAGTTTTCTAAAAGATTTTATGGAGAAAGTATGATCCATACGAACCCAAAGGGTGATTATCCTCACCCTCAGAAACTTGGTCAAGTCCAATTAGAAAGAAGCAATGTGTGTATTAGAAAAAATAGGACATAAAAGATCAGGAGAACCAGGTTTTATTCTTTCCTCTGTCTCTTTTTTTTTTTTTAAAGATTTTATTTATTTATTTTTTCCCCCCAAAGCCCCAGTAGATAGTTGTATGTCATAGCTGCACATCCTTCTAGTTGCTGTATGTGGGATTCAGCCTCAGGATGGACGGAGAAGTGGTGCCTCGGTGCGCGCCCGGGATCCGAACCCGGGCCACCAGCATCGGAGCGCGTGCACTTAACCACCAAGCCACAGGGCCAGCCCCTCTGTCTCTTTACTACCTTTGTGATGTGTCTAGCTTCAATTTCTCATCTATAAAATGGGATGATAATATTTATCCTGCTAACTTATGGGGTGTGTTACAGGGAGTGCATGAGAGAAGGTATATGAAAGTGCTATATGTGTTCCTGAACGTTTCATTTCCCCGTGACGTAATGTGGGTTGTAATTTACTCAGCCATTAATATTCATTCGGGTACTCATTCATTCAGCAAACATTTGTTAAGCACCTACTTAGTTGCAGATTCTGTGTTAGACTCCATATTTGGCTCAATTTCCTCCTTTTGCATTATCCCATTTTAAGTATCTAGATTTATTTAGTATTAATTTTCTTATCAAGTTGGAGTGGGGATGGGAGGAAGTTTGCAGTTATTGATCTCCTTGATCTCCTGTTTCAGTCCAGGGGTTCATTTCCTTACTTCTGTAATCTTCCTGGAGGCATGGGTAGAAGTGACCAGGAGGAGCATGGATGAGAAGCTGTTGGCTTAAAATTTCATTTTGTGCTTCATAGGCTAGTTTAAAATCTGGGAAAAACAAGTTTAATTATCTTATGGAATTGTTGCCAAATTGTTCATAAATACTTTTTTTTTTTTTTTTTTTGGTGAGGAAGATTAGCCCTGAGCTAACATCTGTTGCCAATCCTCCTCTTTTTGCTGAGGAAGACTGGCCCTGGGCTAACATCTGTGCCCATCTTCCTCTGCTTTATATGTGGGACGCCTGCCACAGCGTGGCTTGATGAGTGGTGTATAGGTCCACACCCGGGATCCAAACCTGCGAACCCTGGGACGCCAAAGTGGAGCACACAAACTTAACCACTACGCCACCAGGCTGGCCCCTGTATACTTTTAAAACTCCCATTACTCATTTTACTAGCTAAAATGTAACCATCAAATGAAATCTTTTATGTCAAAGTAGACAGCAAAAGATTTTATAAGTACTTTATATATTTTGTGTTACATTTATATGCGTTATGAAAGAACTAGTTTTCATTATATATTTAGAATAGGACTTTTCTATAGACTAAATAGAATTTACTAAAAATCTTGAAGAGTAAAGCATGATCTCAAATTATTTCTTTTTTTTCTCTTAATTTTTTTTTTTTTTTTTTTTTTTTTTTGTGAGAGAGATCAGCCCTGAGCTAACATCCATGCTAATCCTCCTCTTTTTGCTGAGGAAGACCGGCTCTGAGCTAACATCTATTGCCAATCCTCCTCCTTTTTTTCTTCCCCAAAGCCCCTGTAGAAAGTTGTACGTCATAGTTTCACATCTTTCTAGTTGCTGTATGTGGGATGCGGCCTCAGCATGGCCGGAGAAGCAGTGCGTCGGTGCGCACCCGGGATCCGAACCCGGGCCACCAGCAGTGGATCATGCGCACTTAACCGCTAAGCCACCGGGCTGGCCCTTCAAATTATTTCTAACTTCTGGGATTTCTATTTATTTTATTTTGATTCTAAGATAGTTTATAAACACTTGAACTGTGGGACTTGCAGCCTAATGATGATATGCTGTAGTTCTGCATTATTACTCAACGTCAAGATTTTCCTAGTTTAACTGCTAGTAAAAATAGTCAGCATTAGTTGTCCCTCAAGAGTATGCTGGTGGTTTCTTTTAATACTCAGGAGTAACGCTGTGATCCTGCTGTGCTTAAGAAATACAAATAGAGTTTTTTAAAAAATGATAATCAGGGGCCGCCCCCGTGGCTTAGCGGTTAAGTGCGTGCACTCTGCTGCTGGCGGCCCGGGTTCGGATCCCGGGCGCGCACCGACGCACCGCTTCTCCGGCCATGCTGAGGCCGCGTCCCACATACAGCAACTAGAAGGATGTGCAACTATGACGTACAACTATCTACTGGGGCTTTGGGGAAAAAAAAAAGGAGGAGGATTGGCAGTAGATGTTAGCTCAGAGCCGGTCTTCCTCAGCAAAAAGAGGAGGATTAGCACGGATGTTAGCTCAGGGCTGATCTCCTTCACAAAAAAAAAAACAATGATGATCAATAACTCTGACAAGACAAAAGATGCTCATAAGAATCAGGGGATATTACCAGGAATGCCAACCTCGGCTATTTGGAAACTAAACCATGTGACTTAGAGAAAAAGATTTTTAAACAAGTATTACAAAATTAGAGTGGCAGTGCCTGTTCCATCTAGCTCTTTTAAAAATACATAAGCAATCTCGGACTAACAGATGTGCCTCCAACGCTGTGATTTTATTTATACGTTGGGCAGCAGACTTAAGCTCTAATTAACTTGAGACCAAGAATACCAGCTGGGCCAACACAGGGCCCTGGAGCTTCCTAGAGGTTGGAGAACCTCTCTCCAGCAGTGTCATCTTTTGCAACATAGTTGCATTGCTCTCAGCACCCATTGTTGGCAGGTACGGAGCATCTCACATTCATTTCAGAGTGGGCGTATAGAGTCTTTCTTCTCCTTGTTATAAATGGTATTGATATAGAGTCTAACTAAATGTCTTCCCAAGTATTAAAATTATACCCCCAAATACAATTATTTCCCACTTCTACTGACATTCAAAAATGTTTATTTCTGCAAAGAAAGAAAAAGTGTTAGTATTTTTTGCTCATATATTTTCCCTCCTTCAACATTGCTTGTATATTTTCAGAAGGAAAACTAAATCTTTTTGACTAAGGCACTCTAACTTCTACTAAAGCACTGTTCTCCCCATTTTTTCCTTCCTTTCAAACATCAACTGCTGCTGCCTGCAGAGCCTTCTGGGAGTCGAACAGGCTTCGTCCTTAGCAGGATGGACAAAAGGCTGAATAAAAGGGGGCGGCAAGCGGGTTTTTGTCCCTATCTAGACCAGAAGGACAGCAAACCAATGTGCGTCTCCTCTGTTCAGGTGCTTCTCATTCCCCTCCCCATTTTCAGTATTTCTTTCCCCAACGTGTATGGCCTCTAAGCCACCAGTGCACTTCCAATTTTACTTAAGCAGGGACGTAGAACAGCCTGGGCTTTCTTTACAGAGTCACTTCTTTTGTTTCTGTTCCAATCTCAGCTGTGGGACTCTTGCTTTTTTATTATGTTTCTTTACTTGGTCCTCAGTTCCTCGTTGTGCTAACTTCCATGCTTTTGTTTATCAAAGTTTTTGATAAATTAAGTTTTTATTCTTGAGAGATCCTGGCCTTGCCCCCACTAACTTTTAAAAATTATTTATAAACTAAGCATTTTAGAAGAATTGTTTCTTTTCCTGGTCCTGCGGTGTTGCTGTATGTGTTAACCAGCTGTTACTTAGAGATTAGAGGGAATGACCAAGAACTAATACCACATTGGCACATACCTCCTTCAAGGGCTGACCACCCCTGCTCCTGCCCCCCACCAACAGATACCAGCACCCCAATTTTAGAATGTTAGCTGATACCGCGGACATGCATATTGTAGGGATTCTGTGCAGATCCAGTATAAAGATCATCTGTTCTGGTACATTTGAAATAAAATAGAACCCTTTCTTCCACAGCATGGAAGATGTTCTTTTCAGGATCTGGATCTCAAATTTTTCTTTTGAGTTAGAAAGAGATATAGAGGTAGAGCTGGTGAGTAAACTTAATAGAGTCCAGGGTTTCAATAAAACAACTACCAGGGCCGGCCCAGTGGCGCAAGCGGTTAAGTGCGCGCGCTCCGCTGCAGCGGCCCAGGGTTCGCCGGTTCGGATCCCGGGCGCGCACCGACGCCCTGCTTGGCAAGCCATGCTGTGGCGGCGTCCCATATCAAGTGGAGGAAGATGGGCACGGATATTAGTTAGCCCAGTCCCCATCTTCCTCAGCAAAAAAAGAGGAGGATTGGCAGATGTTAGCACAGGGCTGATCTCCTCACAAAAAAATAAAAATAAATAAAACAACTACCACGTGGGTCTGATGAGAACCAGGTGATCCAAGATGGTTCTGCCCAGCAGTTCTGTTGTTGATTTTATTCTTCGGTTAATTCTATCACCAGTTTCACTTCCTAAACCCAAAAATCTGTTTCAGAAGAGTCTAACTCTTCCTAAGCAGTCCCTAATGTATGTTTGACGTTAGCTACCATCCGTGGGTTTTTGTCTGCTCTTTCCGAAGGCTCGGCCTTGATGTCTAAAAACAAAATATCAAACTGCTCTTTTGAATATAAATGAAATTATAAAACTGAGGCACAGTTTTATCTCTTTAACTATGAAAATTTAAACCTCCTTCCTGGTCATTTCTGAGCAAAGTTCATTTTGTTTCCATACATTATTATTATTATTATTTACACGGTCCTATTGAAATAAGTTATAAACACTTCTTTTGAAACAAAAACAGACATCTGTTAACCCATAGATGCCTTTGCTTTTTCTCCTGCCTCTTCACTCTCATTTAAAAAAATCTAAGAGGATGAGACTATTACTTGGATTAATTCATTTTCTTTTGCCTTTCTTATGTATTGAATCTAGAAAGCACTCTGTCAGGATATCATTTACATTTTCAGCAAGAATATACAGCCTATGGAGATACAGAGTCTGTGAACATAATGCATAAGTAAATCCAGGATATGAAAACCAGCCTGCCCGTTTTATAACATTTGTGTCCTAATGATTTGTTATTAAATGTACTGAAAGTCAAGTGTTCAGGTTTCTTCTAAGAGCTGCTGAGTGAGAGGGTGAGATTTTGGCAGAACTCTAAAATAAGGCCTCTCCTATTGCATATTCCTGATTACAATACTAGTTTTTATTATTGTGTCTTTGTGGAATCTAAATATATTTTAATCATGTTAATATGCAGTACAACTTGATAAGAGAAGATTGGCATTTGCCTAAAAAAGTGATTTTGCAAAGACTTCATTGGTCTGGAAGAGAAGTTTAATAGTATATGATTTAGGTCAATGGCAGGGGGGTCTCTTTTAAGTGTAATTTTAAACAGTCCATTTTCAGGTTACCAGTGGAAGCCCAAATAATTCTCATGCTGAAATTGATAAATCTAATTTTCTATTGCTTAATTTCTGTGGTTTTATAATTTATTTTTAGGTACCAAAGGAAGAAATAAAGGAGAATTTACAAATCTGCAGGGGGTAGCCGCATCTACAAGTGGAAAGATATTAATTGCAGACAGTAACAACCAATGTGTGCAGGTATGACCCCAAATGGTACACCTTCAACTATTCTATTGATAAAATAGCTACAGTTGCATCTTTTCCTACTTAAGCTACACTGCACAAGGAAAGAAAAGGAAGCTTATAATGTGTGTATATAGACTCTTCTTCACATAGAGTTTGCATGTTCTGACCTGCAGTACATATGACACATTTTCTCCTCACTAATTTTTGTGCTAGTTCACATTCCAATAAATCTAATTTGTTTTACAGATATTTTCCAATGACGGCCAGTTCAAAAGTCGTTTTGGCATACGAGGACGCTCTCCCGGGCAGCTGCAGCGGCCCACAGGGGTAGCTGTGCATCCCAGTGGGGACATAATCATTGCAGATTATGATAATAAATGGGTTAGCATTTTTTCTTCAGATGGGAAGTTTAAGGTAAGATTAACTACCAATTGGCCACTAAACAGTAGAGAGCAGGAATAGGAAATACAAGATGAAATTATCTTTTTCTTTTTTTGAGATCCAATAAAATATTCAACAATTCTTTGTACACAAAGGCATCTTGACTTGGTTACATCTAAGTTTTATCAAGCAAGAGTAACAATGATATTGTCATAAATCTACTTACAGATATCCTAAATGTGGCTTCATTTTATAAAGCAATTAGATTGCTCAATTGCTTTTTTTTAAATATACCATCTGATGCAAAGGGAAACAGTTCCTGTTATCTCAATTCAGTGAAAAACAACAACCTTTAGAAAGGGTTATTAAGAAGCAGTTTATATTTCCCAAATTAACCTACAGCTTGTCATTTATGAAGTGCCTTCTATTTTCTCAGGCCTGTGATAGGTAATATAGGAGAAACAGAATTGTAAGACATGGTACCTACCTGTTATAGATGTACAAGCCCATTGAGGAAAAATGACTAATACACAAAAATGACAGAAGACAATTCATGTCAGCCTTTAATCAGTCATAAATTGTTCGGTACAACCTGAAAACCTAGTGTTAAAGTGTATAATATAGGAATTGGGAGGAAAAAAAAATGAGGGCTGGCTTCATGGAGAAAATGTAAATTGAGCTATGCTTTGAGGGATCCCATCAGTTGACCTGTTTGCTTTTACTCCCAACATCATCTTCTGTTTCTTCAGCAAGTCACTGAAGAGTAGAGAGCCTTTTGGGTAATAAGAGAAATCTCTCTTCTAAGGTGTCATCAAAGAATATTATCATCCAGCCCATTTTCTACATTTGTGCACAAGAAGATTATGAGACACACTGTCAAAGGTGTTTTTGAAGCCATATGCACTATGCCTTATGTATCCCCCGTCCAGCGTCCTAGAGGCTTCTGTTTCAGTTGACAACCTGAACTTTAACTCAGATAGATCAACCCGTTGGAATCCCAGCTCTGCAGCTTATTAACTGTTTGGCCTTTGGCAAATTATATAACTTCCTCGAGCCTTTACAGCCTCATCTTTCAAATTCGAATTTAAAAAACCTATCTCGGGCCTGCCCAGTGGCGCAAGTGGTTAAGTGCGTGTGCTCTGCTTCGGCAGCCTGGGGTTCGCAGGTTCGGATCCCGGGCGTGCACCGGCGCACAGCTTGTCAAGCCGGGCTGTGGCAGCGTCCCATATAAAGTAGAGGAAGATGGGCACGGATGTTAGCCCAGGGCCAGTCTTCCTCAGCAAAAACAGAGGAGGATTGGCATCAGATGTTAGCTCAGGGCTGATCTTTCTCACAAAAAAAAAAAACAACCTATCTCATAGGATTTGTAAAAGTCCCCCGCTGCTATTGTGCTGCTGTCAATTTCTCCTTTTATGTCTGTTAATAATTGCTTTCTATATTTAGGTGCTCCTATGTTGAGTGCATAGATATTAACAAGTGTTGCATTCTCTTATTGGATTGTTCCCTTGATCATCATGTAGTGCCCTTCTTTGTCTCTTGTACAGTTTTTGTTTTAAAGTCTGTTTTGTCTGATATGAGTATTGCTACCCCAGCTTTCTTTGCATTACCATTTGCTTGGAGTATCTTTTTCCATCCCTTCACTTTCAGTTTGTGCATGTCTTTAGGTCTGAAGTGTGTCTCTCATATGCAGCATATATATGGGTCTTGTTTTATCCAGTCGGCCACTCTGTGTCTTTTGAGTGGAGCGTTTAGTCCATTGACATTTAAAGTAGCTGTTGATAAGTATGTACTTACTGCCCTTTTGTTACTTTTTTCTGGGTGTTTTTGTAGTTCTTCTCAAAAGTAGTTCCTTTCTTCTCTTGCTGTCTTCCCTTGTGATTTGATGGCTTTCTTTGGTATTATATTTGGGTTCCTTTCTCTTTATTTTTTTGTGTATTTATTATAGGTTTCTCGTTTGTGATTACCATGAGGTTCCTATATACTAATCTATGTAAACAGCAATCTATATTAAGTTGATGGTCTCTTAAGTTTGACCTCTTACTAAAACCCTACAATTTCACCCCCCACACACACGTTTTATGTTTTTGATATCATATTTAACCTCTTTTGTGTGTGTATCCCTTAATCTCTTATCATGGAGACAGATGATTTTAGTACTTTTGTCTTTTGACCTTCATACTAGCTTTATAGTTGGTTGATCCAGAACCTTTACTGTATATTTGCCTTTACCAGTGATTTTTTTCTTTGATAATTTTCTTATTCCTATTTGTGGTCTTGTCTTTTCCACTTAAATAAGTCCCTTTAACATTTTTTGTAAAGCTGGTTTATTGGTGATAAACTCCTGTAGTTTTTTCTTGTCTGGGAAACTATCTCTTCTGAATGAAACCTTGCCAGGTAGGGTATTTTTGGCTGTAGGTTTTTTCCTTTCAACACTTTAAATATATAGTGCCACTCCCTTCTAGCCTGTAAGGTTGCCAATAGCCTTATGCAGTTTCTTTTGTATGTAACTTACTGTCTTTCTCTTGCGGCTTTTAGGATTCTCTCTTTATCTTTAATTCTCGACATTTTAATTATAAGGTGTCTGGGTGTGGGCCTCTTTGGGTTCATCTTGTTTGGTGCTCTCTGTGCTTCCTGTAAGTGGATGTCTGTTTTCTTCACCAGGTTAGGGAAGTTTTCCGCCATTATTTCTTCAAATAAGTTCTCTGCCCCTTTCTCTCTCTCTACTCCTTCTGGAACACCTATAACATGATGTTAGTGCACTTGATGTTGTCCCAGAGGTCCTTTAGACTATCTTTGTTCTTTTAAATTCTTTTTTCTTTTTTCTGTTCAGCTTGGGTGATTTCCTCTACTCTTTCATCCAGGTCACTGATCCATTCTTCTATGTAATCTACTCTGCTGTTGATTCCCTTTAGTGAACTTTTCATTTCCATTATTGTGTTCTTCAGTTCTGATTGGTTCTTTTTTATATTTTCTAATTCTTTGTTGAAGTTCTCACTGTGTTCATCTATTCTTCTCCCAAGATTAGTGAGCATCCTTATGACTATTAGTTTGTACTCTTTATCAGGTAGATTACTTATCTCTGTTTCATTTAGTTCTTCTGGAGATTTGTCCTGTTCCCTTATTTGGAAGATATTCCTTTGCCTCCTCATTTTGCCTACTTCTCTGTGCTTATGTCTATGTATTAGGTAGATCAGCTATGTTTCCCGGTCTTGGAAATGTGGCTTTATGTGAGAGATGCCTTATAGCGCCCAGCAATGTGCTTCCCTCTCATCACCTGTTCCAAATATTCCAGGAGTGTCTCATATGTGGGCTACGTATGCTCTTCTGTTGTGGCAGGGTTACTGTTGCTGCGGGCGCATGGGTAGGCTAGGCTGGCCCCAGGGCCGGCTGGTTGTAAGGCTCAGTAGTGTGCAGCTGCTGTGGTTGCTTTATTGGGCAGGGTAAGCCCCAGCAGGGCTGGCTGCAAGGTCTAATATCACACAACTACTGCTGTTTTACTGTTGAGCCAGTCAAACCCCCAGTGTGGCTGGTTGCTAGGCTCAGGGGCTCACAATTGCTGTAGGCCTCTAATGCACTTCCCTGCAGCATGCAACTGTTGTTGGCATTCTCAGGAGTGCAGATGCTTGGGGCCGGCTCCAGACATGGCAGCACACAATTGTTTCAGGCATTGGAATGCACGGCGGATCCCCTGTGTGGCTGTTCGAGATGGCCAGTGGCACAAGTCTGCTACAGCCAACACGCCCCACTGCCCACAGGCCCACGCACCCTATCAGCGCAGGCCTGCCCTGTGCACACACCCCGCTGAGGCGAGGTGGACCCACCCCACTCCCCCCACTGCAGAGGTCCCACACACCCCGGCTACAGGGGCCCCACACACCCCCATCTATAGGGACCCATAAGTTCACTGCAGCCTTGCTAGTGGGCAGAGCCAGTCCCTCAGGTGGGCTACCTGCCCTGGCTGCGCTCAATTGAATCTGTGCTCTAGTGGGTGGGGCAAACCCCTGCCCTAACAAGCTAGGGGAAGGAATCCGATAACTCTGCCAGTGTCCGTGTCAGCACGACTGAACTAGGTCACAATAATGGCTGCCGCCAGTATCTCAGTCCCTGGAGACATGGGCCCAGCCTCTTCCTGCCTCTCTGAGATGTGCTCAGACCTTAATAAGTGAGTCTCTTTTAGTAATGGAATATGCACTTTTCTTGCTTTTTTGTGTTGATTACCGGAACTGGTGAATCTGTGCGTGGGCCCTTTGAGAGTAGGTTTTTCTTCAGCTGAAGTTTGATAGTTTTTCTGGGAGTACTCCACATTGGCTTTCAAAGCCAGATATTATGGGATCTTATCTGGGTTGTGCTGAATCTAAAGGCTGGGATGCCTATTGTAGATCCCCTGCTCAGATCCGCCACTCCTCTGGGAAAAGCTTTGTGCCTTTGAGATTGCTCCCAGCTGTGAAGCGCTGTGGCTAGGATGTGGGTTTTTCCTCAGTGGAGGTATATTTCCGCCTCTTCTACCCCTGTCAGTGTTGTCCCTTGTTGTGAGGGTTCTTTCTATCCAGTTTCCAGATCCCTCTCAGAGGAAATTGTTCCACAGGTAGTTGTAGATTTGTTGTGTCCATGGGAGAAGGTGAGTTCAGAGTCCTCCTACACTGCCATCTTCCCATAATCCCTCACAGAATTTGGGTAAGGATTAAATGAGATTTTATTTCTGGATTTTATATGTGCCTCATATGAAATAGGCATCTAAGAAATGTTTTTTTCCAGTGCCTCTAGTAACCTTGTCCAAAAATGAAGTCTGGTCGGCTGTGATTTGGGCTTCATGCCTCATGTCGGCTTCTGGTGGTCATCCTTTCCTTGTCTAAATGTTCAGAGATGATGCTCTTCATAATCCATTCTGGAATCCTGACGATCACAAGAAGTTCACTCAGTCTCTTATTGGAGGAATTTATATTTTCCTGTTTAAAGTTATTGGATCACTACAGTCACCTTATCATTTTTATTAAAACAAGGTACTTACATAATTATTAACCCTCGGATTGGAGCCTCTGTCTTGTGTGGGGCAGCATCTAGAAGGATAAAAGGCAGTCATTTTTAAATATTTATTTATTTTGTGTGTGTGTGTGTGTGTGTGTGTGTGTGTATGTGCGCGAGGAAGATCAGCCCTGAGCTAACATCCATGCCAATCTTCCTCTTTTTGCTGAGGGAAGACTGGCTCTCAGCTAACATCCGTGCCGATCTTCCTCCACTTTATATGGGACACTGCCACAGCATGGCCTGACAAGCGGTCGTGTCGGTGCGTGCCAGGATCTGAACCCGGGCCGCCAGCAGCGGAGCACGCGCACTTAACCACTACGCCACGGGCCCGGCCCCAAGGCAGTCATTTTTAATTCCACCATATTGCATACAATTCTTCAGTTGCCCTTCATTTTTTTGTTCTGCTAGAAATTTGATGACTCCGTATGATGGCTGTGTACACAGAAAGGTCTCTTGCCTTTCTGTATGTCTAAGTTCCTCCCCTTCTTTTGTGTTTTCATAATGGTATTTGTGGTAAGACATACCCAAATATGACGACTTTAACATCAGTAGAATGAAAATTGTTCAGCGACCTTTTGAAAATATCTGTTTGGAGACAACCCATTTGTTTCTGTTTCATACTGTAGCAAAACCATGACCTGCCTTTTTAAATTCAGGATCTAATACTAAAATTGGTATTGAAATAGGAGTTTCATATCTAATGTATTGAAATATTTTATATCTAATACATTAAAACATATTGAAATAGAAGTTTTATATCTAAGAGAGAAGGGTTTCCTGAATTAGGCATTTTTCATTCAGTGGTTCAATATTCTATATGTAATAGACACTCTTCCTGGAAGACTGACTTCTCATAGTTGGAATACTGTGTGTAATCATTGGAATAGACACTAAAGAACATTCATGCCCCCTAGAAGATGTGGTATAGTTTCAACATACCCTTTTCTTAAGCAATAGGTATTGATCAAATCCCAAAGGGTAAAAGGATAGCCAGTGAAAGCAATGGGAGTTCATCCAAGGCTGATGTCCATGACCAGATATTGAGAGATACTTATTTTCTTCCTTGGCGGGATTCAGTAAAATTAAATGGGTGCTCAGAAAGACAAACCTTTAACACAAATGTGGGTTCTTTGTATTTATTCCTAATAGTTCTAGGGATATAACATCTTAACTCCTTCTCTTTCTTCTATTCACCAGCTTCTTAGTCCTAATTTTCATTCCTCTCTGTCGCTATTTTTTTCCTTTCTATCTTTTTTCCTAACATATCTTCTGGCCTATCTGGGAACCTTTTGTGACCCCAGAACAGATACAGAGGCCCCTGGCCACCATATTCTAAAATATCCCATCTCTTCCCTCTTCAATTTAAGGACCAATTTGTTGAGTTAAATAATTTCATTTAACTGTTCCAAAGCCGGGGTCTAAAATATCTTTGCTTACTATTCTGTGTAAGATGGGGGACACATTGTCAAGCCAAATGCAGTAATTCTTATTTCACTTGGTACCATCTAGTGCAGCTAAACTGGGAGTGATGAAGGGAAGTGGAAGGAAAAGAGGTTTGGGTTCAACATTTAAGTTTTTTTTTTTAGACCTGCACTAGTTCTCACTCCATGATAGAATGGCAGTAATCCTTTATTTTCTGTTTTTATTCTACATAATTATCATCCACTTGGTATGATATGGTTGAGTCATTCTAAGTAGCAACTAGTGTTCATATTGTTAGGTAGTAATAATATTCTTGTTTTAATTATCAGAGTCTCCTCTCTTCCTTTTGATCTCTACTGACATATCTTCCATTCAGACATGAAAGAAAGTGTACAATTTCTTAGCCAGCTATTATGTCATAGTCTTTGATCTTTGGGCTAGATTGCAGACTCAGAATCAAATTTATACAACAGATTCCCTTGAAAGAATGCCATTGTTTCCTTCCTAATTAAATGTGTCTCTTTGTTCTAAAGAGATCACATCTGAATCTCAGTCATTTATTAACTTACAAGATTAAAAGATCATACAAAGTCTGAAGCCTCAGTATGGGAAAGTCCTCATCCCTCTCTCCATACTGTCTACACATATCTTCATGTTTCTGTTGGGAAAGAAGATAATCCTATGGGTCCAGTATGATGTTAGCTGAATAGGATGAGGAGAAGTAGATTGTGCACCATATGCACCGCTTGGCACTTTTATCCTTCAGAATCTGCACGACTCAGGAGGTAAATACTATAGCTGCCATTTTACAGATGAGAGCACTGAGGTTCAAACTGGTGAAAGAAAGAAGAAATTTTGCTCTGAAATTTTGATACTGGGTGACTGGACGAACTGGGGTATTATAAAAGGAATTAGGAGATCCGGAGGTGCTAGTCTGGGCTTCCTTTTTTTTAAATGGTGGAAATGAAGAAGATAAATTTGATTTGACACTGGTTGAGTTTAAGGTGATAACTTGTAAAATAGGCCAAGACTAAAGATATGGATTTGAGAGTCTTACGTATAGAGGTGAAAGTTGATGCCAAAGCATAAATGAGATCTTAGAAGAAGTGTATAGAGTTGCACTGTCTGATATGCTAGCCACTAGCCACATATGGATACTGAGTTCTTGAAATGGGACTGGTCTGAACTGAGGTGTGCTATGTGTGTGAAATACACACTGGATTTTAAAGCCTTAGTCAAAAAAAAAAAAAGAATGTAAACTATTTCATTAATAATTTTAATATTGATTACATGTTGAAATGATAACTTTTGGATATATTAGGTTAAATAAAATATATAATTAAAAATAATTGTTCCTAGTTCTTTTTATTTTTTGTATGTGGCCACTAGAAAATTTTAAATTACATATGTGGCTCGCATTATATTTCTTATATCAGACAGCTCTAATATAAAGAGAAAATAAGAGGACTAAAACAGAATCTATGGGAATGTAACTTTTTTGGAGTTTAAATTTTTAATTTAAAAAGTAATACATGCAAACAGATTTTTAAAAATAAACCTACAGAGGAGTATAAAATGCAAAGTAAGAATTTCTCCTACCAGCATTAATATCCCTGGTTTCTTACTTTCTCTTGCAGGAATATGTATACATATATAAACACATTTAATACAAGTGCGCTCAGACTGTACTCCCTGTTCTGTACCTTCCTTTGTTCAGTGGTATATCTGAGAGAGCGTTCATAAAAACACACAGAGATCTACTTCGCTCTGACATCATTAGCCTGGGTGCCTGGGAGAACTGTGGTTTTCGCCAGCCTGCTCGCTTACCAGGCACTCTTTCCAGCTGTTCCCTCACCTCAGATGCTCTTTCTCGTTCCTTGTCTATAGTGACTTGTCTCACTAAGTTATTGTTCCACATGGCTTCTGAGATAACCTATTTGAATTCTCCCAAATCTACCAAATCGAACACTCAGTACCAGGCACTTCGAAAGGGCACAGTAGAGGGGCCGGCCCCATGGCCGAGTGGTTAAAGGTCTCAGCGCTCCGCTTCGGCGGCCCGGTTCCAATCCCGGGCGTGGACCTACTCCACTCATCAGCCATGCTGTGGAGGCATCCCACATGCAAAATAGAGGAAGATTGGCATGGACGTTAGCTCAGGGCTAATCTTCCTCAAGCAAAAAAGAAGAAGCTTGCCAACGAATGTTAGCTCAGGGCCAATCTTCGTCACCAAAAAAAAAAGGTGGGGGGCACAGTAGACATGTTTGTCTCTGCAATGCAGAAAAATGAATAAGATTTAAAATACATATGGTATATGTTTGATAGAAGTCTAATGCTTTTCTCCCATTTTAAAATACTGAAAACTAGAACCATTTATTCATCATGATTACCCTAAATAATGATAAACTTTTTAAATTAATATAATCAACAAATACTTGTTGAGTACCCATTAGGCAGCAAGAAGTATGCTAGGACTGAGTACACAGTGCTGGATGAAACAGACATGACTCCTGCCCGTGTGGATATATTTCCACGTGGATTTTGTGGAATTTATATATCCCAATTCCAATATTAATTGGGATATATAATAATGACAGTGACTGCTTCCCTTTAATGACTACTTAATATCTACTATACTCTACACTAAGCACTTTACCTACATTATTTTACTTAGTACCTATTCCAAAAATACCATTGGAAGTTATTGAAGTCATTTTTTTCACATTTTTTGAATATATGGAATCTGAAGCTTAAGGAAATTAAATCCATTTGTGCTATACCAGATGTTTCCACAGCAAGTGACAGGTGCAGGACAGTCTTTCTACTCCTAATCCAGTGATGTTTTGCTATATCACACTGCCCCTTTAGAAGGGAACTGTCACCCCAGTTAAGAGGATTCTAGAACATTTTTGGTGGTGATCCCTTTAAAAAATAAGAATTTCATATCAATATGAGTAGCAGATAATGAATGTGACAGATAGTTTTCCAAGACACAAGATCATTGTGACATATGAGTAGCTATGCACCTGTATTTGAACTTTAAAGTAAATGTTTACTAAAACAAATGTGTATCTTCATGTTCTGTAGTGTTTTAAACTTCACTTTCTGTACTTGTTTCTAACAGACAAAAATTGGATCGGGAAAGTTGATGGGGCCCAAAGGAGTTTCTGTGGACCGCAATGGGCACATCATTGTGGTGGATAACAAGGCGTGCTGCGTGTTTATCTTCCAGCCAAATGGGAAAATAGTCACCAGGTTTGGTAGCCGAGGAAATGGGGACAGGCAGTTTGCAGGTACACTCGATGGTAATATGTAAACCCCCTTTTTTATGCTTCTTCTGCTCACATTTGCATGATGTTGGAGCATGTTGAAGACACCTCATCCCCAGTGTGTTTGCTGGCTTTTGGAAAGATACTGGGGATGAAATCTAAGCGAAAGCATGGTTAGATGCTTCTCAGTTACTCCACCCGCAGTAAGTTGAACTGCAATCCACGTGTGGTTTTTATTGGTGGCAGTTTACAACTCAGAAGTCTAATCTTCAAATATTAATAGTACATAAAATAGAAATTTTAAAATAAAATATTTTTTGATGTTTGAGGAACAATGGAGTAACTCCTGTTTCCATCTAGCTGTAGCTTTATTTAAAGAGCTTCTGAATAAGAATTTTTTTCACCTTTTTAGGTGATTATAAGAGAGCAGGAGTTTAGAATATTTGCTGAGTACGGGAAGGGCAGTCTCTCTCACTTCCCTTTTTGGCTTACCACTTTGCAATCACCAGCTTACTTATTTTTCATATCTGCAAGAAGAGGCTGAAAAAAGTTTTTTAAATTTTCTTTTGGAAAGGATGCTTTTGGCATTTAACATTACTGCATAATTTTTCTTTGTGCTTTGTCTCCAGTTCTGCCAGGGTCTGAATGTCACCCAAAATTATAAAGCGTGGGTTTCCGCTCTGCTTTTTAAATAGGATTACATACTGGAGTCTTTTTCCCAGTGCGAAGAGTTACCATGTCTTTCCTCACTGGGAGCTGAGGGCCCTAAAATGACCAACACGTACTCAGGGAAGCTGGTAGATGTGACTTTCAGATGGTGGTACGGAGAATGAATTCTGATGCTTCTTGCTCATTCCACTTCATTAGGGCTGCTGATAACGTGATCTGGAAAATGTCAGAGTAGACAGTTACAAGTGTAGAAATGATACAGGATCCATGTTATCTGGACCCAGAGGTCTGGCTGAATTATCTTTCAAGGACTGAGCCTACAATTCTTCGTTCTTTCTTAAATAACTAGGTTACTATGTTAAGCTTTGTAACTGCTGTGTTGTTGTAATTATTTTTGTTGTTATGGTCATCACGTATTTTTTTTCCATCTTTATTGCAGGTCCCCATTTTGCAGCTGTAAATAGCAATAATGAGATCATTGTTACAGATTTCCATAATCATTCTGTCAAGGTACTATAAACACATCAATTGTTGTTAACTTTTCACTGCTTTTATTGAGAAATCAGTCTGGGAGAAAATAACATGATACTCACATATACACAGGACCTAAAGGAATTAACCTAAAAGAATAGATTTTGCTTCTCCTTAAAGATGCAGGTTTTAATTTAGACATACAGACTTTGGAGATTCAGAAAATTGAACAAAATATAGGGGCACTAAGTTTCATAATTTGAAACTGGTGTAAATGGAGATGACCTGAAAATTAAATTTGAGAAAGCAATTGCTTGAACTTAGAGAGGCAGAACTTTCTGAAGGTTAATATTTTGTGACTATTCAATAAATTAAAACAAGATCATTTTTTCAATTTTCTGCATCATAAGGCCTTTCAAACAAAATTAGATATTAGAACTTTGCTACAGCAACAGATTTTGGGAGGGAAATAGCCCCAGCATACATTCGTATAGCATAGTTCATATTTTTTAGAATGCTTTCACACACTTGATGTTCCTTAGAAAGCAATGCCCATCCCCTTCTCCCAAATAGTATAATGCATCTTTCTCACTGGGTATAGGGGAAAGAAAGATATGACCTTTATTATGAGCAAATCAGGAAATAATAAAGTGGTTCAAAACAAATTTCTCACCTACTAAGACGAGAAAATGTTTGGTAACATTCTAGACCACGCTTCTCAAGGTGAGATGTGTGTCCCACTGAAGGTATGCCTGGTGGTCATGGGCAGGGCACCGGCAGAGATTTTTATTTTAAGAGTTATGTATTTGTTTTTACGATTGCCTTCTGTTTACATCAAATGATACTAGTTTGTACTTATAGAAGTGATACAAAGTTTTCCTTGTAAGTAAATTTATTGAAATTTTTTAAAGTGAGGCATTTCAAAGGAAGGATAAGGAAACAGCGTAGGTTTTATGCCAATAACTAAAGTTTGCACTTAGAGACAACCACTGAGGAACCAAAATTAAAAACGATTTGTCAGTGTTGATAATGGGAATAGCTAGATAGGGATAGGATTTTAACACCCAAAGGTGCTCTCTTTTGTCTCCTCACTGCTTCATTTCCCCAGCTTGTCCTCGAAGATATCTTTAACCTGAGTAAATGCAAAGGTCTTGAGCTTTTTTGATGGGTACCAAGTCCCTATTTAAAGAGTAGAGCACAATGGGCTGTGGCGATGGGGCGAGATGGCAGAAAAGGATGCCCACTGTTACTTACTTCTAAGGCTCTTCCTGCAATGTTGTCTCTCTAGAGTTGCTTCCAGAGTGGTAGAGCTCCGTCTCCACTCCTCCGACCTCCCTCAGTGCCCATAAGCTGCATCCTCTCTCTCTCTACAGGAGGTGTCTTGGTAAAAGGAAGAGGACAGTGGGAAAAGTCTATGGAGGAGGAGGAGGGAAACAGAGCAAAGAGGCAGCAGGGACTGGGCTCTTGACCAGCCTCCCAGGGGGCTCTAACAGTCCTGTCTAATGAGCATAACTATAAAAGGATAACACAGGCTGTTATCACATTTCCTACCCTTCAGTCACTTTATAGAGGAATCATTCACTTAACTACGGGGCATTCAACAAGAAGAAAACCCATAGAAATCCTAACGGTGCAGAGGCCAGCAAAGCCTGCCATAGATGCTGCCCACCGCCCACCTAGAAGATGGTAACATTAATCAAGTTGCTCTTTTCTACTAAGCGCAACTGTGGCCTCAGAGCCTTTCCTGTCCCAGTGCTCCAGGCAGCCTCTAAGGAATCAACTGGCATTGGTATGTGGGATGACTCCTATTTACGAGCCCTGCTGACACTGTAGAAGGAAATAAAACATATGTAAGTAACTAAAATGCGAGGCAGATAGCAATAAATGATTTCTTAAAAATAGGTACATCTACAATTCTACAAGTATCCAGAAAAAAAGAGAAGATTTCCTTAGCTAAGACTATCAGGGAAGTCTTCCAAGTGGAGGTGGTATTTGAGGTGAGCAGAATTTTGAAATCAGAAAAGGATTATCATCAAAGTTATAAAAACTTGTTATAAAAAGCAAAGCTGTAAAAACAACTTCAGCTCATACTTCTGCCTCTTAATATGTTTTCATCTGAATAATTTATAAGCAATTAAATGACATTTTAGATGGGAAAAATAGAGAATATGAGAAATTTATAATTATTAAGATTCTGAAAACACTTCGAGTTTTCAGTACAGTACAGGAAAATTTAAACTCAATTTTCCTCTTATTTAAGAAAAGCAGTCATTTTGTTTTTCCTCTTCTCTTTGATAGCTGTTGCCATATAGCTTTTATGGAATAGTTGGGCTTTTGTTTCCTGTGTAACACAGGGCAGTTAGCAAGAGTTGTGGATTCAGGTCATTTCTCTATTGGTAAATGTAAAAACTGTGCCTGTAGGTCAGGGCTAATAAGTGGTCTAGTTAGTTCTTTAGCTACCTTCAGTATATATTTTCTTTTCATTGCAAAACAAGTAAGACTTAATTTGGCATTGTCCATTATTCCAAAATGGAGCAGAAGCACTTAAGTCATTTGGATTATGCCAAGGAAAACAGTGACTCAGAGAGAGAAATACAAACAAACAAGAAGATTATTTGCACGACTTAATAAGGGAGAGATCAGAGAATAATCAGTTGTGTCCTCACCAGCATACGAACACTCCCTTTGGTCTTTAAAACTAGAATGTTTTGTGTGAAAGGAGATAAAAAGAGTCAGGAAAGATTTTTAAAACATGACGTCTTATAAAAGCTGCTTCTTGTCCCTGTCCTTTCCAAAGAACCAGAGGTAGGTTGCTTTCTTGGCAAGTATGTAATTAATTCAAGAAGTGGTCATGACTCTTATGTCTTAAAGTAAGTTTAGCCTATAGAGATGGAAGTGTCTCATTTTCCCAATGTACATAACTAAAAGAAGCAGAGTCATTTTAATCTTTCATGATCACAGAGATGGTCTAAAAGGTCCTGAGATCATCCTCAAATTAAATCTGTGCTCAGATACAATGAACTCTCTCAGGTCTGCATTTTAGGAACTCTTACTCTCATGGTGCCTTGCATGGAATACTTTTTGATTTGTTAATGAGTATTTCTACATGTGTAGGCTGGATGACAATGGAAGCTTCAAATAATATCCTGGAGAACCATTTCAGAACCATTAAGTATCATCTGAATCATCAAGATAAAATTATGCTTACCGTAGTCTTACCGTTAAACACGTTAAAATTTTAATTCGTTCAAAATTAGCAATCTGTATTTGATACATATACAGTAACACTTTATTAATAAGAATATTTAATTGACCACAACAACTCATTGCTTGACTACATCAGATATTAGAGAATATGCTTAAGAGTTCTGTTTGGCCCCCCACTTCTGTCAGCCTCCCTTCTCTCAGTAGGCTCTATTTATGAAAGTGTTAGGATCGTATAAACTCTCTAACTGAAATATATTCTGAAAAAATATATATAAAAAAGTCCTTTTCTTTTTCCTCACTCACTGCCATCACACACACACACACACACACACGCACGCACGCACACACGCTCACCTGCACACACACAATGACAATGAATTTCCCCTGTTATAAGTGTGAAGTCCAGCCTACTCTTTCTTGTTATGTTGACTTAGTAAAATGGTAATAAATGCTGAGCATCTGGCCCAACAAAAGCTCCTACTTTCTGATCCAACCTTGACTCATCATCCATCCTGTTAAAAACATAATGTCCATTCTTGAAATTAGCTATTTATTTAAAGGCAGAAAGAATAATAGTGTTGAAAATTATAGCTCTACTTACTCATACTACCTTGTATATATTTTATAATTTATAACAAAAGTATTTTTCACATAAGTATTTAATAACCAGATATAAGCTAGAAAAAAGAAGTGATTTAACAAATGCTAAATCAGATTTATACAGTAAATTGGGTAATCACGAGTGATAAGGGGGTCTAGTTTATAGATTTTTTTTACTTTGTTTAGAATGTCTTAAATTATAGGTCTTGTTATAAATAACCTGCTCAGATAGATATTTTTAAAATCTATAATGTTTGCTCAACTATTTTAATTTAAGATAAAATAATTTTAAAATATTTCATACAGGTGTTTAATCAGGAAGGAGAATTCATATTGAAGTTTGGATCAAATGGAGAAGGAAATGGGCAGTTTAATGCTCCAACGGGTGTGGCAGTGGATTCAAATGGGAACATCATTGTAGCAGACTGGGGAAACAGCAGGATCCAGGTAGATTAAAAATGCTGATTTATTTGTTTAGTGTGATTGGTATTTGTTAAAAGTGAAGAATTGGCTGTCCCCCAACGTGGAATGTTTTCCATTTTTCATTGGTTAGGTAATAAGACCACAGATAATCTTACTAGAAGCACTAAACTAAGGAAGGGGGAGTAGAAAAAATATATTGGACTGAATGAAAATGCAAATATACCCTATCAAAATTTGTGGAATGCAGCTAAAACAGTGCTAGGAGATTTTTTTCGCCAGCTATACTGAGATATAATTGACATATAACACTGTGTAAGTTTGAGGTGTACAGAGTGTTAATTTGGTACACTTATATATTGCAAAATGATTACCACTATAGTATTAGCTAACACCTCCATATCATACATAACTACCATTTGTTTTTTGTGGTGAGAACATTTAGTTCTGCTGTGTTAGCAACTTTCAAGTACATAATACAGTATTGTTAACTATAATCAATACAGTATTGTTAACTATAATCACCATGCTCTGCATTGGATCCCCAGGTCTTACTCATCTTCTAACTGGACGTTTGTACCCTTTGACCAACCTTTCTATATTTCCCCCACCCCCTATTCCCTGATAACCACTGTTCTACCTGCAACGGAAATTAATAGTACTAAATGCTTGCATTAGAAAAGAAGAAAAGTCTCAAATCAATAATCTAAGCTCCCACCTCAAGAAGCTAGAAAGAGAGGAGCAAAACAAACTGAAAGTGACCAGAAGGAAGGAAATAGTGAAGATAGTATCAGAAATCAGTGAAATTCAAGACAGAAAAATAGAGAAAATCAATGAAACAGAAGTTGATTCTTTGAAAAGATCAATAAAATTGACAAACCTCTAGCAAGACAATGAAAAAGAGAAAAGACACAAAATTCTAGTTTTATTACAGACCCTGCAGGCATCAAAAGGATAATAAGGAGATTCTATGGACAGTTGGACAACTTAGATGAAATGGACCAATTCCTCAAAAAGTGCAAACTCCACAACTCACCCAATATAAATAAATAATTTGAATATCCCTATAACTATTAAGGAAATTTAGTTTATAATTTTGAAACTCCCCAAAAAGAAATCTCTAGACTCCTATGGTTTCATTGGAGAATTCTACCAAATGTTTAAAGAATTAGCAGTTCTACGTAATTTTTTCCAGAAAATAAAAGACAAGGGAACCCTTCACAATTCACTTGCCAACTCAGCTTCTGATGCCCTACTACCAAAACCAGACTAAGACAGTACAAAAAAGAAAACTACAGGCCATAATTTCATGAATATAGATGCAAAAATACTTAACAAAATATTTGCAAATAGAATTCAGCAATATATAAAAATCCTTCCATGACCAAGTGGGGTTTATTCTATCGATGCAAGGCTGATTCAGTATTCAAAAAACAATCAATGTAATCCACCATATTAAAGGCTAAAGAATAAAAATCATATGATTGTATCAATTGATGCAGAAAAAGCATTTGACAAAATTCAATACTAATTCATGATAAAAAATCTCGGAAAATTAGGAATATACAAGAACTTTCTCAATTTGATAAAGAACATCTACGAAAACCTACAGATAGCATCATACTTAATGGTGAAAGACTGAAGGCTTCTCTAAGATCAGGAACAAGGCAAGGATGTCTGCTCTCACCATTCTTATTCAACATAGTAATGGAAGTTCTACAAGCACGAAAAGGAAATAAGAAGCTTACAAATTAGAAAGGAAGAATAAAAACTTTCTCTATTTGCAGATGACGTGATTGTTTACATAGAAAATTGCAAGGAATCTACAGATTCCTAGAACTGATAAGCAAGTTCAGCAAGGTCACAGGATAGAAGATCAACATAAAAAAATCAATTGTATTTCTATATAATAGCAACAAACACGTGGAAGCCAAAATTAAAAATACAATACCACTTACAATTGCTGAAAAAAATGAAATATTTAGATATACTGACAAAGCATGTCTAGTATCTATATGCTAAAAACTATAAAAATGCTAGTGAAAGAAATAAAAGAAGATCTAAATAAATGGAAAGACATACTGTGTTCATGGATTGCAAGACTCAACAAAAATGTCACTTCTTCCCAAATTGATATACAGGCTTAAGACAAAATCCAGGCAGGAATTTTTGTAGATATAGACAAGATTATTTTAAAATTTGTGTGGAAAGGCAAAGGGACTGAAGTAGCTAAAACAATTTTGAAAAATAAGAATAAAGTGAGAGGAATCACTCTGCCTGATTTCATGACCTATCATATAACTGTTTTATAGCTACAGGAATCAAGACTGTGTGATATTAGTGGAGGGATAGACACATAGATCAATGGAACAGAATAGAGAATCCAGAACAGAATAGAGAATCCAGCCCCTACACATGTGCAGCCAACTGATTTTTGACAAAGGTCCAAAAGCAATTCAATGGAGGAATAATAGCCTTTCAACAAACGATGCTGGAGCAATTAAGATATCCATAGAGGAAAAAAATGAACCTCACCTTATGTAAAAAATTAACTCAAAATAGATCACAGATTTAAATGAGAAATGTAAAACTATAAAACTTTTAGACAATATTTTAGAAGATAAACTTTTAGAAAGTTTTAAGAGAAATCTTTGGGACCTAGGGCCTGGTGAAGAGTTTTTAGACATGATACCAAAAGTACAATCCATAAAAGAAAAAAATCCATAAATTGGACTTCATCAAAATTAAAAACTTTTCTTCTATGAAAGACTCTGTTAAGAAGATAAAAAGATAAGCAAACGGGGCCAGCCTGGTGGCATAGTGGTTAAGTACATGAGCTCCGCTTCCGTGGCCTGGGGTTCGCAGGTTTGGATCCCGGGCGTGGACCTACACACTGCTCATCAAGCCATGCTGTGGCAGCATCCTACAAACAAAATAGGGGAAGATTGGCACAGATGTTAGCTCAGCGACAATCTTCCTCAAGCAAAAAGAGGAAGATTGGCAACAGATGTTAGCTCAGGGCCAATCTTCCTCACCAAAAAAAGATAAGCAACAGAATGGGAGAAAACATTTACAAACCACATATCTGACAAAGGACTTGAACCTAGAATATATAGACTTTCAGACCCAATGGTAAAATAACCAAACAATCCAATTAGAAAATGGGCAAAAAACACGAAGAGCAATTTCACTGAAGTGGATATACACATGGAAAGATGTGTCATATCAGTAGACATTAGGGAAGTGCCAGTTAAGATCATTGCTACACAGTTATTACAGTAGCTAAAATTAAAAATATTGATAATGCAAAATGCTAGTGAGCATGCAGAAAAACTGGATCTCTCATACATTGCTAGTGGGAATGTAAAATGACAGCCAGCCTTGAAAATAGTTTGGCAGTTTCTTAAAAAACTAAACATACACTTACCATACAACCCAGCAATTGCACTCCTGGCCGTTTGTTCCAGAGAAATAAGAACTTATATCCACACAAAAACCTGTACATTTTTGTTCATAGAAACTTACTTATGATAGCCAAAAACTGAAAATAACCAAGATGTCCTTCAATAGGTTAATGGCTAAGCAAACTGTGGTATATCCATACTCTGGAATCCTCAGCAGTAAAAAGGAACAGACTAATTATACACTCAACAACTTAGATGCATCTCAAAGGCATCATGCTGAGTGAACAAAGCCACTTCAAAGGTCACATACTGTATGATTCCATTTATGTAACATTCTTGAAATGACAAAATTATAGAAAAGGAAAACAAATTAGTGGTTGGCAAGAGTTAAAGATGGAGGGGAAAGGGACATGAATGTGACTATAAAGAGGCAGCATGAGGAGGACTTTTTGTGATAATGGAATAGTTCTGTGTGCTGATTGTGGTGGTGGTTACATGAATCTACACTTGTGATAACATGACATACAACTATACACACATGTCCCAATGTCTGTTTGCTGGGTTTTGTATTGTACTATAATTAGAGAAGATGTAACCATTGGGGAAACTGGGTGAAGGGTACACAGGATCTTTCTGTACTATCTTTGCAACTTCCTCTGGATCTATAATTATTTCAAAATAAAAAGTTAACAAAAACAAATTTAAAAGAATAATAATGAATTTAAATGTGTTTTCATGGTATAGGAATAATGGTATCATGAATGGCATTTGGCATTTTGATTGGGTATAAAAAATAATAAAACTGGTTACATTCTAGGAAAAATAAAAATTAAAACATTATTCTGAGACAAGATCTGTAGTCTTTGCTATACTGCCAAGGGGGCCATGACACACATAAAAGTTTGATTTTTCTCTAAATTAAGAAGAAAGCTTTTAAATCCTCAAATTAAAGAAAGACTATTCTTTTTTCCCATTTCTCTGTGTAGACACCTGCATGGATCTAACATGCATTTACGGACAGGGCTATTCATCCTTGCCGATGTGGCCCTGTGCAGTGCATCTGACAACCCAGAGTGCACTGGTTAAATCTATATTCAGATGTCTCTGAGTACAGCAGCGGTCAGCAGTTTGAATCTGACATAGGTGTCTGCTTCCTAGAAAAAGAATTGAGACCGTAAATGTAACACTAAATGCTTTTATTTCTCCAATATATTCATCTTGCTTAATTATCCCAATGGAGATCTACGTTTGACAGAGGAATTCTATATCTGCTGAGAAGCCGGAAGCCAGACAGAGAACTAAGTTCACAAACGAGTTCCGTATAGGACCACAGATACTAAGCTGTTGTATTGTGGCTCTCGTAGCACCTGCCTGTTACAATGCCCTTTAAAACACCCTATGGGCCAAACAGAATGGTCAAAAGAAACCAGCCTAGGCCTGGTGAAGGAGAAGTGTTTCTTTTGTCTCGTCATATAGCACAAGCTTACAGACCAAAAGAAGACCACTTCATAGCCAAGTGTACATGTTGAACCATTGACTTTTTTTTTTTTTTTTTTTTTGTGGGAAAGATCAGCCCTGAGCTAACATCCATGCTAATCCTCCCGTTTTTGCTGAGGAAGACCGGCTCTGAGCTAACATCTATTGCCAATCCTCCTCCTTTTTTTTCCTCCCCAAAGCCCCAGTAGATAGTTGTATGTCATAGTTGCACATCCTGCTAGTTGCTGTATGTGGGACGCGGCCTCAGCATGGCCGGAGAAGCGGTGCGTCAGTGCGCGCCCGGGATACAAACCCAGGCCGCCAGCAGCGGAGTGCGCACACTTAACCGCTAAGCCACGGGGCCAGCCCACCCTTGACTTCTTATAACTCGCTCTTTTCTGAAAAGGAAAAAAAAAATCTGTTTTCCCATTGCATGTTAATAACTCAGGATCTTCTTCTGTGGTCTACTTGCTGATTGTTTTCTCTTATGTTTGGGGATAAAAGAGCGATGTGAGACTGGAAGGGGAAAAAGTGAAAGCTTAGAGTGAGAAATGAGGGTCGTTCATTTTTCAAGCACCATCGGGCCATTCTCATCAAATATGACCACTGTATGAATATATGTGAGATCTGGCGGCCAGTGGCATGTTCTATGTCAGTGACTATGGGGCATAGAGAATGGGAGGAGAAAAAGCAAGGTAGGTGGAGGGATTGTATATGTGATAGAGACCTAAACAAACCTTTGGGGTTACACACCTGCTTTTATATTAAAAACATAAGCATCGAGGATTTTAGAACTCATATTCTGTCATGTTACTCTAACTTTTTCTATAACACTCTGACTTGATTTTTTTACAGGTTTTTGATGGAAGTGGTTCATTTTTGTCCTACATTAACACATCTGCTGACCCACTCTATGGCCCCCAAGGCCTGGCCCTCACTTCAGACGGCCACGTCGTGGTTGCAGACTCTGGAAACCACTGTTTCAAGGTCTATCGGTACTTACAGTAACGGTGGCCAGCTGGAGACCCCTTACAAAGGTCTTGCACTATAAACTGGAATGGATTTCTCAACGCAGGACCAGGTTATACTAGACATTTCATGCTAGAAGGAATCATTGGTGAACTTTCCAAGGTTATTTCTGAATGTAACAATTTCCTTAAAAACTGCATATCCGATTTCTGTAATTCACCTTTAGGGTTTAAAAAAAGAAATCTCTTCTACTGAATCTATAAAAAACTGCAAAGTTTTACACCTGTGAACTATGGCATATAGGACAGGGATTTATGTAGTTAAACTAATTTTGCAAATCAAACAAGCATTAAAAAAAAAGTAGAATATTTAAAGGTATTTGTTAATCTTGTGAATGGTAGCTTTTGTGCAGAGCTTCCAAAAACAAACAAAATCTGTTGTAGTTATATACTTTATTTATCCCCAGTCACAAGACCCGGGGATCTTCTAACCTCACTTTTACAGTAGGTATTACTCTTGTGACATTTTTTGGTTGTCAGTGACTACTGACTACATATAAAATACTTTAGGAAAAAATAAGACTGTCTTACAAAGTCTTCCCAGCTGTGATTATTGATTAGCAGGTCTCTTAAGTTGAGCACTTAAGAATCAATGCAAATTTCCCATCCTTTCTGGGTTAAATCAAAGATCCTTTTTGTGTGTTCTTTCACCTTCTCTTTCCTGCTCCCCTTGTATCAAAAAACAAAATACATTTTCAGGGAAACCTGAAATTTCTAATGGTTTGAAAAGCATATTACACTAGTAATGCTGCCTTTTGGTAAACAGCCCCGTTAACTCCAGATTAACGCACTGGAATATAATCACGACAAAGTCACATTTTAGTGCCATGTTCTCACGTGTGTCTCTCCTCTTCCACTTTATGAAAGCGAAAGCTTTACCTCCTGCAAAATGTCAGCACATGTAGTAGGACACCAGTATCCTAGGACAGAGAGCCATAAGTAGCCCTTTGGAGGACAGATGGTGTCAACCAAAGGCATGTGATTGATTAATGGTTTCCCCTTAGAAAGCAAGTGGTACCAAAGTTGTGTTATCTCGAAAGCATTACAGGTAAGGGCATGTTATGGTTATTTATCATTGTCTAATGAATAGTAGAGGCATTAAAGGACTATGTATACATGATTAGGGTAAGGTAGAATGTATCATATATATATATATATATATATAGCTGAATCTTTGGTATATCGAAATAGGCAGCACTCAAAGACAGAAGCGTCATCCAGCTGTCCCTCAGCACGTTCCTTGACTGCGCAGTTTCAAGCCGTCCTAGTAGAGCAAGCCCTAAAGCAGATTTAAGTTTCACCATTTTCCAGGAATGATAGTATCGGCTGACTTTTAGTCAGAAAATGGCCTTCTGTGCTTTCGAAAGCTAAACAAAAACAATTCAAAAGAAAAAGTTGAACTTGTTACATTTAATTTAAACTAAGTACAAATGCATTTGGAGAAATGTTAAGAATAATTTAGTCAATCGTTAATCTGTCATTGATACTATAAAATAAGATGTGGTCTGTTTCCACTGTTAAATTTTCTACTCAGTTCTACCAAATAGGATGTCATGTTTGGCATTTTCAATACTGACTGGGATCTTTTTCACAGAAAGCACCTTAGAAGTGTACTGTAAGAAAACATTTCCCACATGTATAATTATATAAACGTGATGTTTATTGCTTATTAATTTATAATTCAGTCATTCTCTTATATAGGACTTTTTTAAATTTAGAAGGGAAATCTAGGTACTTCCAATTGTCTATCAAAGTTATTACGCCCAAATCAACCTCTGAAAAAGATATTTTCAGGAAGGTTTACATTTAGGTTTAGTATTTTTTCAGTTAGGTAGAGTTTTCAAAATACCTGAGACTGTGAGAAAGTTATACAATTCAATAACATTTTTAGAATGTTAAACCAAGACACTGTTTCCTAACATTAGTGAAATAAGTCTTTGAATTTAAACATTCATATTTAATGAGTGCCTCCTAGGTGCCAGGCACTATTGTAGGCACTGGGGATATAGTGATGGATGAAACAGACAAAAATCCCTGCCCCCTTGGGGCTTACACACTGAGGAGGGAATTCCATTTTGCCGTTTACTAGCATTCTGCATAAAAGATAAGCTAGCCTCTTGATAGCTCCTAGACTGTTTAAAAGAAAACTTTTTACATTGGTTACATTAATTTTAGTTTATTTTCACAAAAATGGCTTCATATTTAGATTCTGTCACAGGCTATTGATCTTAAGACTAGTTTACTTAAAGGATTTTTTTGTACAACATTTCAGTTATATTTGTGAATTTCAAAATTAACCAGCCGTCATACTGTATCAGGCTGGGTATCTCAATAGTAGATTGAATACAAAGCTAATTTTTTTACATGTCAGTTTTGGCACAAACTGGAATGAAAGAATAGATACTTTGATTCAGACCTGTTCCACTCTCTATTACTAAAACTCATGCTATGGGCACTCCAGGAAACACTTTATTTTTCCCCAAAAATATGTAATCATAGATGTTAAAGTGTAGATAATATTTCACATTTGGAATATATGTGTGTATTTACTGTATCTCTTGGTAGGAATATTTTAGGGGGAAAAGTGCTGCTGATAAGATAGGAATAGACAAGATTTAAATGAAATTTTGTCACATTCTATGAAAAATGGTTTCTGGTAAACTGAGAAGGATATTAAAATAAGTGACTTTTTTCTGGGCTACCACTATGGTTTGATTTCTCTTTGTCAAGTGTACAGAACCTGTCATACATTCATGATAAGTAGCACTGAAAAATTACCCATTCAAATTTCCCCTGGGCACTTATGGCAGAATACTGCCAGGTAGAATGTAATGGTCAGTGGCAATGCATTCCCTCCCAATACAGACCTCCCCTGCTGGACACGGGGAGGCAGAGAGTCACTTGACCATCCAGAAACACGTGAATAAAAAGCCTTTCTGACTGTTCGCCGTTTTTTTAATCATATTTAGTATCTTGATCAAGCTTTAGTCTCCAGTAACTAAACAAGTCACCAAGTTTCCTCGTTTTAATTACTCTTTGATTAGATTTGAGGCAAATAAATACTACAGGTCCATGCAGCTAGAACACACTTGTTTGTACTACTGAATATACAGGGTATGTCCTAACACAGAGTTGACTGAAGAGCAGTACACTAGCAAGTGTCTAGGGATCCTTATCATTGAAGGGGCCACATAAATGCTTTGGTAATACCTACTGAGTGAACTGGAGGAAAGAGCAAATAAACATTATCTGCAAATTACTTCAGATGGGAAAAATCTTTTTGTACATTTGGACTCTATCATATCCTCCCTATTCACCAGCTTCTGAAAAGGGAGGAGTATTTTTAGTTTAATAATTTAAAAACAGTACATTTCCAGGTAGGGTAAAATTGAAGCTATTTGATGCAAACATCATTTAATTTTGCTTAAAATCGAAAATCATAATACTGTTGCATTCTGTAAATGTTGCAGGGTATTAAACTTTACAATTATTTTAATATTTTTGATAACTAGGAATCTAGTATTGCCATAAAGGAAACTAAGTGCCCATTAAAGATTTGTTTGGTATAAATAAATAATTTTTTGTTTTGTTTTAAATGACAGTAAGCTACAAATCATGACGTTAATCTTAAACTTTCTGAAGATGAATTGTGTGGCAGTGATTGTATGGTCTGTTTGTGGAGAATGTGTGGAAGCTATTAATGTTCTAAAATAGATGAATAAATTGGCTATGTTGTTCCAATGAATGTACAGCACTTCCATTAACTTTTGAAAGCAACACAGCCTTAAACTCAATGCTTTTGCTTTATGACATGGGAATGTTCTGTCATCAACAGAGTGTGTTCTTGTAATAGAATTCTGTATATCATTCTCAATTCTATAGCCTTTCAATCCTATGTATGAGTATGAAGGTTTTTTGCTTCCTTTTTTTTTTCTTTTTAAATTTTGTACATTCCATCTTTATAGGTCTGTTTCATATGTTTTGTGTATAGAACACTAAGTCTTGCGCTCTCTGACACTGATACTGATATATTCTCATCATTTGTTCTTTTATGAATCAAAATGCTGACTGCCTATTTAAAGAATGAACGCTGTGCATCAAAGTGTTTGTATGTTCGTAGCTACATACGTACCACAGTATTTTGGATGCTTTAGTCTACAATAAAACTTTAAATTAATTCTGTCTTGAAACATAGGAGAAACAAGATTCATGTGTATATCTTAACCATGCAGAAAATCTCGAATCATTATAATAAAGCTTGTTTTCTCCATTCCCAGGGTGAATGTTTATTTAACATATTGTTCTATTTTTTAGTGAAGGGAAATGAGGGAATGTTCTAGAATATGTGGAAGATATGAATACCTCAACCAAATTGTTTATCTTACTGATAAAAAAAATTGCTTAGTAAAATTTTTGTTCTTTATGATGCTAATAATCTGTTAGCTTTTAGGATGTATCTTAAAGAGGAATTTGGAAAATCATGACATGTATGTACAGCACATACATTTAGAAGGTCAAATAGATCAAAATCACTATCTTTATAATGCTTAGAGAATCACAAGATAAAGAGACCTTCTGGCAGTCATGGCAGTCACATTTCTAGGGGGTGAAGGACTAGAAAGGGACCTCACTATAAACATTGTCTTTATGGTCCAGAATTTAATTAGAATGAAATTCATTACAATAAAAATTTCTATATTACATCAAGCTAATGGCCACACATTTCAAGCAGTACTCAAGCCATCTAAAGGACACATCTGGACAGTCCTCTGGAGGTTCTGTTGTAAACGAACCTGATGGTAAATGTACAAATAATAAGGTATCACTCTGTCATATTCTTTCAAAGGAGTTAGTTTCCACCATCTGTCTTAAATGGAATAAAACATTTCTTAAATGTTGATCTCTCTTCATAATGTCAAAGTTGTCATTTTAATGCCGCTTATCTACAGGCCAGTATCTTCCCCACAAGATTTAAGAATAGGTAAGCTCTTAATCGAGTGGTGTGTGGACTTGATGCTTGTTCTTTTGTTCTCTTATAAAGAACTCGTCTTTCTTCATTGATTGTAAACAAGTCATTGCCTTACACATATGCATACCACTTTTTTTCCTGATGTATTTGTAGGCTTTTTGATTTTTCATTGTCTCTGATTTCTATTTTGCTGTGATGGAATGAACACTAACATTTATCTTAATTAGAGTATCATTTGTGAACAATGGAGGGACACAGCAAAAATTTGTTTTGTTTTTCTGAGGGTTAAAAAAATTCATAATAGATTGAAAGTCTAAAAGAGGTGACCTAAGTTAGTCTTGGAAGGAGAGATGAAACAACAGAAATGAGAAAAAGACCAAACATGACTCTGCTACCTAGTACCTGTGAATATTAGTATCATTGAATCCTACTTCTATTCCTCACTTACTTTTTTCTTTTAACCAAGCAGGCCCCCTTGTCATCCTGAGCTCTTTGGAGGTTTTCAGAAGCCCTTGCCCTGTGTTTTAGCATATCTCAGATTGCCCTTCGGGACCTCATTTCACATAAAGCCGGATGCACCCTTTCCAGAGCAGACAAAGGGTTCAATGTTATTGCCTAGGTTAAGAGGCAGGAAGGGCAAGCCACATTCTATCCTTGACCCCACACTACTGTCTCCTTTTTGTTGCTACAGTCATTGAACAAATGTCTAAGCACCTGAGGCACACCAGGCTTTGGGCTAGGTGTAAGGGAAATAAGGATGAATAATACAGCCAGTAACCTCTAAGAGCTTACAGTCTGGTTGGTGAACCAGACCAGGTAATTACAGTACCATGAGCTGCTTTTATAGGCAGTCATTCGCAAATATTTACGGAGTCTAGTATGATCAGTCCTGTTCTAGCCACTAGGAAATAACAGTAAACAAAAAAAGTCCCTGTTCTCAGGAGCTTTATTCTACTGGAATGAGTCTTAAATGAACAATATAGGGCTGGCTACATAATTTGTGGGGCCTGGTACAAAACGAAAATGCAGGACCCCTCGCTCAAAAAGAATGAAAAGAGTTTTTTCCTTTTTCTGTGGTCTCTCTCTCAACCGGTGGTGGTGGTGGTGTGTATTTGCTATTTAATGTCGCATTCCCTTGGGCATAGGGATACTCACTGGGTAAGTGCAGACTCACATGCACCTGATGCCCCACATCATGACTCAGACTCGCCCCACACCTGTGCCCAGGCCCCCTGCCAAGAGTGGAGAGTGGCAGGGGTCGATGGGTGGGGCCGAGGAAGCGGCAACTGAGAACTCTTGGGGGGTGGGGGTGGGCAGAGAGGTGGTGGTGTGGGAGGACCACCTGTGAGCCAAGCTTGCTGAAAGAGGGCAAGAGAGCATGAGTTGTCCAGGGAAGAACAAGCAGTTCAATATCGTGAGACCAGAGAATGCTCAAGAAGAAATGGCGAGAGATCAGGCAAGATTACAAAAAAGAGTAAGGTACGGTGTCTGTTTTCAGGGAGTTTACATCCCAGATGGAAAGATTAAAAGAGCACCAGTTTACATCCCAGATGGAAAGATTAAAAGAGCACCAGTAACTATAATACAGAGCAAATTAAAGAAAGAGCCAGAGAAGTGTTAAAGCAGGAGGGAAATTGCAAGTTATCACGTAATTGATGGGGACAATCCTACTTCATGCTTGTTGTCCCAGCATAATTATAAATAGCAGTCTCTCTCTCTCAGAAGTGTCGGGGTTTGGATGATAAATTATATTCTCGCTCTACACCACTGTTTCTCAGCCTTTTTTTCCCGTTATCATCCATTACATAATAGCATGGTCATTTCTAACTCAGGAGATGTGGTGTGACTGAGAGGTTGATAATGTTGATTATTTCTTCCTCGAAATTTTCTCCTCTTTTGGTTTTTCATTCTTCTACTTCTTTCTACCTTGTAGACTTTTCCCTCTGTCTCTTTCAAATGACTTTACTTTCTTTCCCTACTTCCTTAATAAAGCTTCTTCTATAGGTCATGCTTTTCAGAATTTCAAGGAAGGGCCATGAGAAGGTTATCTTCAGTTTGGGGTGCATTCCTGAGAATGGCAGGGAACCAAAGGCAGTAGAAACTGTCTCATCTCCTGGGTGGTGGTCATTTTGAGGTTTGGTATTCCAAGACTGGGGTACACATCAGAAATCTCAGAGAACTGTGACGATAGTTCAGTGATGTTTGGGATACAGCCGCAGGTCCAATGACCAAGTCTCTCTAATGTGCACTTAGCACTCATCTTTCCCAAGAGAAGACCAGTTGGGTCAATTTGTCACTGTCCAAGGCTACCTTGGACACCTCAGAGGCAAGTGGTCTGCCTTAGGTTTATCCAATACACACTGCCTTTGGCTTAGCACGTAGCTCTGGTCTAGTCAGGCATGGCCTAGCTGGCAGAGAGTTCATTTGATGGATACGGCAAGACTCACAACTCTCCGTGGGAAGAATGCTGGGGGTTTAGAGATGCAGAGAGCACCACCTAGAGTTTCATAGCATCCTCTCCAGTGAAGTTCTGTCCTCAGGTCTCCTCTCTCCCGTGTTCTCTTCTTCCACAAACTCTTCCATTCTCTTGGGAAAAGAAAGAAAGGTTTGTAAAGATTTTTAAATGCCCAAACGGAGACGTGCACACATCTTGAGTGGCTTTTCCTCCTTTCCTGTCTCACCCTTGCTGCTTCCTCACTCCCAAATAAATTACCAGCACATTTTTGTCTCAGGTTCTATGTTTTTAGGAATTCAAACTAAGACAAACAGGGGATTCTGGGTTCCCAGGTCCCTAGTCTAGAAGGGAGCTTATAGGTAACAGATGGGCATGTCCCTTTGGCTTTGTAGACTCCTTGCCAATGGGGAGGGATGTGGCTGGAATAGGACCAACAGGGCCCTCTACAGAGCAGGGTCCATGGCAAGGGCTGGCTACCCAGATGCAAGGGCAGCACTGACTAGAAAATAAACTCTTGAAGGGTGTGGCCTGTCTGGTTCATCTTCACACAATTTGCAGGCAGCAGATAAAGTAAAAAGAAGGAAATTCATGTATGCTTAAGGATTTTGCAAAACACAAATTTGTTGAATAAACAAATGCCATTTTACTATAACAAATGCTAGATGGTGGGTACAAGATCCAAATTCATGAGTACTTCTCAGATGCTGCAAATAGTTATTTGCTTTCGTACTTCATAACTTATATACTACATCTGCCCGCTCCATAATATTGCAAAACGTGTCTCAAGACATCTGAATGGTAAATAATTTCAGAATTCTATTGGTGAGAATAGTAAATGAGAAAGCACTACTCAATGTAAATAATTAAGATTTTAGTAAAGCAAAATATCCTTCAGTTTGTCACCTGAAAACTGTATCTAGTTATCCCTAAGTCAATGACGAGATGGTGTTCTTGAATGCCTGGTATATTTATTTAATACACATTTATTGCATGTTTATTATGTCAGGCACTGTGCTAGGCCTTGGTGATACCAAAATGGTTGGCTTAGTCTCTGCCATGGAAAGGAGTTTGATATTGTAGGGAAGCTGTCCAAGTAAACAATTACAAAATGAAGGTGAGGTGTTATGATAAAACCACAGAGAGTGCTATAGGACCACAGAAGGCACCCACCTGCTCATGGCGTGGGGGAGGGGAGGCAGAGAGGAAAAGATTCCTGGAGGCTACACCTGTGCCATCTAAAGGATGGGTAAGGGTCAGCCAGGTGAAGAAAGCCTGCTCCTGATGGAGCAGAAGAGGTATGGCAGTCTAAGAGCAGATTAAGACAAGGCTTCCCACAAATGTCACCTTTATGATTTTTGTCAAATCTATGTATCACCAGTACAATTACTTAATATTTTTCTTAAATATCACTTTCATGATTTACTGACATACCTACTTCAGCTGTATCTTGAGCAATACATGAGAAACCTAGGGTGTGATATGCTAATTATACATTTTCTGGTACATATTAAAACATATATCAAATGGCTATCCATTTATTATTTTAAAAACCTCTCATCTACCATCAATTGGTATTGTATTGTAATACACTCTAGAAAAACTAAATTAATGGAACTCCAAGCAATTCAATATATCCCTTCCCCTGCTTCTATATGAAGTAACAGGAGCTACAAATTCCCATTTTATTTTATTTTATTTTTTATATAATTTTATTTATTTTTTCCCCAAAGCCCCAGTAGATAGTTGTATGTCATAGCTGCACATCCCTCTAGTTGCTGCATGTGCAAAGCGGCCTCAGCATGGCCGGAGAAGCGGTGCGTCGATGGGCGCCCAGGATCCGAACCGGGCCACCAGCAGCGGAGCACGAGCACTTAACTGCTAAGCCACTGGGAGGCCCCACAAGTTCCTATTTTAGATGCACTCTTTTTTTTTTTAGTAAAATTACTATACCTTAAAATGGTTCAAAATAACGTACAATAATTTTCAAAATAAATGAAAAGTCTGGGTTAATTTTGTAGCACTTTCAGGTAAAGGGACCTGAGCTTTTGATCTGAATCCCCATCCACTGTCAGGTCACCAGGTAGCACATTTTCGACAGTTTTGATTTAAAATTCATTCTCTTGTTTAAAAAAAAAAAAACCGAAAAACCTAAGAGTAAAACAAGCATACAAATAAAAGGATTTTAAAAAGCTGGAAAAGCAGTGGATAGCCATTGGAGACAAGATGAGGGGTCAAATTAAAGGAGAGAAAATCCGATAAAATCTTTAAAAAAAAAAAAAAAATTGGGCCGGCCCTGTGGCTTGGTGGTTAAGTGCGCGCACTGCAATGCTGGTGGCCCGGGTTCGGATCCCGGGTGCGCATCGAGGCACCACTTCTCCGTCCATCCTGAGGCCGAGTCCCACATACAGCAACTAGAAGGATGTGCAGCTATGACATACAACTATCTACTGGGGCTTTGGGGGGAAAAAATAAAATAAAATCTTTAAAAAAAAAGAAAATCCGGGAGGTGGCATCGTTTCCTCCCCCGGCAGCGGAATGGCCTCTATTTTTTAAGGCAAACTTAGGCCGAGTTTCGGCTGCGCAAGAAAACGCACGTACAATCAAGGCCTCAAAACTTTCTTAAAAAAAAAAAAGGGGGGGGGTCACGTTCACCTCGAAGGAGAGATGAGGCGGAAGCAGCTAGGAGACCAGTCTCGCCAGGCCCAGATTGGCGGGCCCCGCCCCCAGGGAAGGCCCCGCCCACCACGGCCGGCCGCTCGGCGGAGCCGCCAGGGGTCGCTGCGCGCCGCAGAGGCGAGGGTCGGTCTCTCTCCCACCTCCTCCCCTTGGCTGCTCCGCCCCCGAGGCGGTGTCGGCGCCAAAATCAAACCCTCCTGGGCCCGCCCCGCCCCTCGCCTAGTGCGGAGGCCCCGCCACCGGAAGACGCGCCGCTCGCGCCATGGTAAGAGCTGAGACCACGCTCCCGGGTCCCCGTCGCTCCCAGTGTCCGGGCCGCAGAGCCCCTCGGCCGCGTGGACCCCGGCCTGGCGCTGGCCGCCCGGGCCCTGGGCCTCAGACGCAGGGGCCGCCAGGTCGACGCCGTGGCACCCCCGCGCTTTCCGATCGCGGCGGGGCGGCCCCGAGAGCGCGCCCGCGCTCCCACCTCCGCCGCCGGAGCCGGGAAGCGGAGGCGCCGCGCTGGCCCCCGGCCCGTGCGCCCGCGTGCCGGGGGAGGGAGCCGGGGGCGTCCGCCCCTCCCGCCGTTCTGCGCCCGGCGGCCTCCGGCGGCCGGGGTAGTGTAAACACGTGAAGCGTTCGAGAACGTGACGTTGGTGAACCCATCTCACAAACTCAGGGATCTGTCAGAAAGAGCACGAATCGCTTCGGACCCTGTGCCCCAGGCCGCCCAGATTCGGCCACCAAAAGTGCAGCCCCTTCTTAAGAACAGGGAGAGGAAGTGTCAGCGGGCAGGCGCGGAGGGGCGCCCTCCACCTCAGAGGGCCCTCTTGATTTTGACAATTGAGTGGTTTTATGCATTCTAACAGGTAGAGCACATTTCTGAGTTGCTCACAATTTCAAAAGTAACCTAACGAATCTTTGCTTTATGCCAGTTAGATGATTTCTGAGAAAATCTGTTGGTTTTTACCAAAGGGCAGGAATTGCTGCCCTTTTGTGCTTCGGACAGCTGGTCGGTAGGGTGTTCGTCGCTTTATTTGAGGAGAATCTCCCTGAGTTAGTATTCCTTGCGTGCCATGATGGGTTAAGTCCTGGGAAGATTCCAAATTATCTTTCTCGTTGTGAATTTAATGCCTTTCTGCTCATTTAAATCATTTTCATAAACCTTCAGAGTTTCATGCCATTTTTTTATGCTTCTGTTGGCAGAGAATCGACATCTAATTAAACGGATCTAAGATTTTAATATCTTAATTTAGTTAAGTGGCCGTTATTTTGCCGAGTTAATGGTGGACAAGGATTTAGGTTGTATGGTGTTTATTTGAAGATACTTGTCCAGATGTAATTATAACTGATAACGGCTTCTTTGTGGTTAAACTAACATCCCAGCCACCTGGGCATAAAATGGTGTAAGAAGCCAAACAGGACCATAATTAAATCTGTTACCAGTGCCCTCATATAAGATGAAATATGATATCATATTTCTCTTTATGGAGTTACTGGCCTAATATAACCGTCTGTTGAGAACTGTGCAGGATAAATGCATTACCTTTGTCCTTTTACCTAGTCTCTCTACACATGAATCACCTTCTAGTACTAAATGGTTTGATGTGCTATTAACTTTTTCAGATGCTTACTTCTGATAATGGAGAAACATGAAACAAATTAGAATAAAGCTTTTTATAAGATACATAATTCCTCTTTTTTATATATGATTAAGAAGTAAGTTTAGTGTTATGTTGAGCAAAGATAACTTATTCTCTTTCCTGAATCTGAATTAATAGCTGTTTTGATTTGGTTGGGCTTGCTGGGTAAACAGTTATTGTAAGTCCCAGCATATTTTTGGGATTGGAGAAATGCAATGTAGTCTGCCACTTTTTTTTTTTTTTTTTTTGTGTGTGGAGATCAGCCCTGTGCTAACATCCGCCAATCCTCCTCTTTTTTTGCTGAGGAAGACGGCCCTGGGCTAACGTCTGTGCCCATCTTCCTCCACTTTATATGGGACGCCGCCACAGCATGGCTTGCCAAGCAGTGCGTCGGTGCGCGCCCGGGATCCGAACCAGCGAACCCCGGGCCGCCGCAGCGGAGCGCGCGCACTTAACTGCTTGCGCCACCGGGCCGGCCCCAAGTCTGCCACTTCTGAGAGCAGCAGATATCTTCTACTTTTAATTTTGCAAAATTTTATTGTAATTGATCAACAGGGCTGACTTTAGGAATTCTAGTTTCCTTTGTTCTCAAGTTTTGAGTCCTCTTACTGATTTGAATGTATCTCTAACTTATGCTATCAGGATATTTTCTTTAATCTTAATTATTAAATGAGCCCTTGTTGATTTTTTGGAGAAATTTCTAAATATGGATTAATATGGCATCCTTTTATGTTAGTTATTTTAATTCTGGTCACAATACTCTCCTACTGTGGTTAATAATAAAAACTATTTGTAGTCATAAAAGAAACTGATGAATAAATCAGCCTGAAAACAATGTAAATGGATGATACAGCCCATCCATATTTCTTGACTAATTTTCATAGCGGCTGAGCTGAGTGATAAGAGCTTTCCTAAAACTGTGTGTCCCCAGGACACTAGATTCTCCTCGTTGCCTACCTCTGGGTGGCAGATTCTTGTGGAGTCCCTGGTTTCTCCAAGGAGCTGTTTATAATACCAAAATGTTAGGAGCATTTCCTAAACCTTAGGATCTGGTTTCCGCTGATGCAGCTACAAACTAAAGTCCTAAAGGGATTCTCACTGCCCACAGTGTCCCTGACGTGGCCTCCAGATTCTGGGGTGAGAAAAGCAGTGTTCTTAATCCTGGGGCACAATTAAAGCACCTGGAGAAGATTTTTAAAATATGCATGCCCAGACGGAGGCCCCATCTCGAAGATTCTGATTCAGTTCATATGGGATGTGCCTGGGCATCTATTTTTTAAAAGCTCCTGAGATGCTTCTAATGGCAGTTTGAGACCCACAGGACTAGACAAATAAGCGGAAGGAATCTTCTAACTGGGTGTGAATTTCATGCTTGGTTTACTCAGATACTGCAGAGGCCGATGTGAAGGGAGGCTGATAAAGCAGTATTGAACTCTAGCTCTCCACCCTAGGTTTAGACATGTCTGTATGATTTCTTGGAGCTTGCCCACCTGAGATTTCTCTGACTTTTTTCTCCAAATAAGACAATAAATAGTTGTCACAAAATGCCTTATTAGAAATTCACCCTGTGTCATATTTGTGGAAGTGCAGTGGGTGTTGTGGGGTTTGGGAGCCTGAACAGCCTCAAATTTTATGGTTGGTAATTTTACATGGTCCTGAAATTAAGGAATTAAAGGCTGGCCTTTATATCTGCTCCTCTAACCTGGCGCTAAGCACTAGGAAGGCAAAGGCAGTTCATGTTCCAAAGAAGTTTTTCAGTCTGCTGAGAGTGACAAGTAAACACATCTTTCAGTTGTAGTAAATGATTTGATGAAGTTGTGTTCTGGGGACACATGGAATGACACTCAGCCTAACCTGTGAGCTCAGGGAAGTTCTAGAGAATGCCTAAACTAAGCCTTGGGAGACTGTTGGGAGTTTCGAATAGGTAAGAGGAGAAAGTGTTTTAGGTAGAGAGAACAACATTTTTTAACAGGCACAGAAATGGGAAAGAGCATGCTGTGAGTGGGGAATTACAAGCAGTTCATGTGTTATAGCTCAAGTTGCTTAGCTCTCCATGTTGTTATAGTAAAATTGGAGGTGGAGAGTGGTAGATTGGGGTCAGGTGATAGAGGACCTTGTACTGGGTATCATTCTAGGGTGACTGGATACTTCTGGACGGTTGGGAGCCACTGGTGGTTTTAAGCAAGGGAGAGGCATGGTTTGATTTGCTTTTTGTCAATGTGGAACATGGACTTAGAGGATAAGACAAAGCATGGTTAGGGGAGTGCAGGTATGTTGCAGGAAACAGATAACGAAGGCCTGAACTGAGGCAGAGGTAATAGGGGTGGAGCAGACGCAACAGATTTGAGAAATAGTTATGCACTGAAATTGGCAGGACTTGGTGATTGGTTGGATGTGGAGTAGGAGAGATGAAGACACCTGGGAAGACTGCCAAGCCTGGGGCTTGGGTAACAAGGTGGTGTCTAACTGAACTCAAGATCCAGAACAGCAGGTTTGGAGAGTGGATGTGGGAGAGGAAGAGTTTAGTTGAGACCTCCTGAGTTTGAAGTCTGTCCAGCAGGCGGGTAGATAACATGAGATTGACGCTCAGGAGCACACTCCTGATGTAGATATCCTGATGTAGACGCAACTATTTATGAACAGGTCCATGTACAAATTGCTACCTAGAACAGAATGAATTACTATCCAGGACAGAATGAATTAATTCCACCCTGGGGGTAGAAGGGACTAGCATAGATTTGAGGTCTCAGCATAAGTGTTAGTTAAAACCAAGGAAGCAGATGAGATCAAAGAAAAGGTGTGAGGAGATGAGGGCATCAGTCGAGAACCCTGGGGAACTGCAGTGTTTTGAGTGGACAGAGGAAAAAGAAAAATATAAACTCTGAGGCTACATATTGTATCCATACAACTCATCAGGGAACACCTGATAATTTTATTGGTGTGAAAATGAGTTGGTGAGTTTCTAGGTTCTGTAAGTAGAATAAAGACTCATGTACTCTAGTATGTATTCGGAATGGCAGTTCCAAATCTCTTTCCCTGTCCATCGTAGGCTTTCATTTTCTGATGGAGTATTTGGTTAGATAGGGTCAGTCTTTAATTGTTGTTCAATTTTTGTCTGCTTTCTAAGTGATTAGAGTGTTTTAAAGTTCTACTAAACAAAGATGCAGATCACTTAAGAAATGTAAGTGTGGAATCATCTATTAGAGTCCTAGAGATGATGGTTCTCATTCTCTTGTTATTTTCTGTGAATCTTTGGGTTGAGAAAGTTTGTCTCTTTTTTTTTTAATTTCGACTTGAGCTTTTTGTATATACTCTATATAGTAAAATTTATTAACATACATTTCAGTTACATATTATCTTAATTTCGAATTGGCTAAACAGTAGTTATAGAATAATAGTAACCTGAAGTAGGCTTTCATTTTCTACTGGGATGAGTTTTTCCTTCCTCCAGCCTACCCTCCGTAATGCTGCTGCAACTATCTTACTAAAGTGTAACTCTGATCTTGTCACTCTCTGCTTTTGAAATTGCTCACTCTAGGAAGTAGTTCCTAGAATAAAGTCCATCTCTTCTGCTGGACAGTCAGCCTTCCGTAATTTGGCCCAAGACAACCTTTCTCACTTTATCTGCCACTCCCCCTATATACTCCATACAATAATCACCTGAGAGTGCTTATCTTTCTGGAGCATTCCATGTACTTCCGTAACGTTGTGCCTGTTATGATCTGCCCACGACACCCTCTCACCATTTCTCAACTTGCCAAAATCCTTTTCATCTCTCGCCTTCCTACCTAACCCACCTCCCTCCCCAGGGTGGAATTAATTCATTCAGTCCTAGATAGTAATTCATTCTATTCTAGGTAGCAATTGGTGCATGGATCTGTTCATAAGTGGTTATGTCTATTCATTTTCTTTGAGAAATTAAGTCTTTTAAAGGTAAATACAGTGACTTATCATTGGATCATTTGGTAAATATTGAATTTCTACAAAATGCCAGACTTTGCCTCAGTCACAGTTCTTATTATCATATTGGCAGCACCTACCACATGGCTTGGCATATAATAGTAAAGTAGTTAAAATCAGTCTTGAGGCCTGGCTCTGAGAGTTATCAAACTGTTGGTATCAAACAAGATAAATCGATCAAATTTATCATAATTTGTCAAAATTTATGATAAAGTTTCAGACCAAGTTGTTTTGAAATGCAGTATTTAAAAAAATACAGTGTTTACTTTTTAACTTTTGTGCTTTAGTCGAAGAAAAAAGGACTGAGTGCAGAGGAAAAGAGAGCCCGCATGATGGAAATATTTTTTGAGACGGTAAGTCGTTTTCCCTAAGATTTTTAGTATTTTGCGTATTTTCATTAGCGATTAATACTGACCAGTTTCCTGAAGAATGAATAAAACTCTGCAAACATTTGTAGTTCCTGTGAGCTATGGGGTATGAAAGCACCCTGTCCCAGTAGAGCCCTATCCCGATATTTGTAGAGTCTCTTCTATCCCGACTGTCCTACACAGGGGCGCCAGAATCATCTTTCTGAAGCATATATTTGATTGTGTCCCCTTTCTGCCTGAAAATGATAATAATGGTAGCTCACATCTACTGAGAGCTTCCTAGGTGCACGTCACTGTTCTAAGCACCTTGTGGAGGTTATCTGACTTCATCCTTTTTAACCCTGTGAGATCAGTACTGTTGTTATCATCCTCATCCTACAGATGAGGACATCTGAGACACAGCCTAAGATACCAGCCCTGGATCTCAAAGAATTGAAGTGATAGTACCAGGATTCAAACCCAGGGAGGGTCATCTGCTTTAGAGGCAGTGCTAAATACTGCTTCTTTGCATTTATAAATCTGTCTGTAGTGTAACACGTATATGATGGTACACAGGCCTCCTTAACTTGTTCCAGATATTTGTGCCTGCCACTAACAGGAAAGATGTTGGAGTTTGTGCTCCTAAGTGCCAAAGCCAGGATTCAAACCCAGGCCCCTGGATCTAGAGCCTGTTTTCTTCACCATGGTGCTCTACAGTGGCTTTTCTCTGCTTCCAGGTTAAAGTCCAAACCTCTGACCTACAAAAATGTAAACTTCCTATGTCTTAGCCTAATACTTGACAGGACCTTTAAAGTCTAGTCTTGCACCAGTCTACTGGCTGTTTTCATTACATACAAATGTGAAGAAGATGGGGAAAAATGGCAAAATAGAATATGAAATTAATAAGTGATGATAATACTTGACATTTTCATTTTGATAATTCAGATTCTCAGTAAAACAAGTGAAATATTCTGGGGACCTTTTTTTTTTTTTTTAAACTATTTGCCCTCCAAGTGTAATTTTACTAATCTTACTTACATACAATGACTTACTAAAAGTCATTGATGATTCAGAACAGAGTATCATATTAATAATGATGATATGATTAGGAAGATAAATTGATGAAGTTTGTATGTGAGGATTATGACTATTTTTTCTGCTGAGTTGAAATATTTTTCCTATGGTCTCAGAGCAAGAAAAGTAGATTTAATTTCTACCAGGCAGTAGAAAGCTGGGGAGAGTGGTGGGTGAAATTATTTTGTCCTTTATGATATTGCTAATTTTTCTCAGTATCAAAATTGGATGTTTCTGATTGAAAAAAATTCAGCTCTGCTCTCAGTTAATAACATGAAGACACTAATGACTATGATACTAATGAATATTAGCAGCTTAAAGAAGTTCAGTAGTCAGTGAGTTTTTATGTAAAGCTAGGAATTAATTGTATTAATTGATTGATTTCAGTTCATATATTCCTATATATATTTATTCATATGTATACATACAAGTACAGATTTGAAGTTGCTAATATGGTAGAAAAAGAATTCTTTGCTTATTACACTTAGGAAGAACATGGTAGCAGTGTAGCTCAACGATAGAGAACTGCACCTGAAGTCTGTTTTACCTAATAGCTTTGTGACCTTAAGCAAGTTACTTGACCTAAGTCTTAGTTTCCTTGTCTGTTAAAGAGGATAATAATAATTGTGCCCAGCTCTCAGTGTTGGTATGAGGATTAAATAAGATAATCTGTGTAAAATTTACAATGCCCACGTCATATATGCTTAATTAAAAGTTATCTATGTGTCTTCCATGGTGTCTTCCACATTTTTTTTTTAAGAGCTAGAACCATTGTGTTCCTCTGTCCTTTATTGTCTCTGTTTAATCCTGGATAGAACTAATAGTTACATGAGACCATTTTCTCTGTTCACTTGAATGACCACACTTTCATTCTGAGGCTAGTTCTTTGCAAGCCCATTTATTTATACAGCAGCCTCGCTGGGGCAGCCAGTATGTCTGGGGCTCTTCCTTGATGACCACATATAGGCAATGTCTCGATCAATTCATGTTCTTTTTCCAGGGAATCTAAAATATTTGCAAATGGATTTGATTAATTGATTTTTTTAATGCATTGGAGGCCTAAAGTCAGTAAATTATTGCATGTTCTCTGAGACCCTCAAGTATTATCTTTAAGTAGTTTACTCCTAGACGTGCAAAAATTGATTTCATGCTCTAAGAGCAATGGCTTAGAATTTTCCTTAATTTACTAAATCTTAAGTGTAGTGAGAGGAAGTTACTTTTTCCAACAGTTTATTATGAAAGATGAAAGAATTTTAGAGTGAATACCTACATACCCAACACCTAGATTCTACCATTAACATTATACTCTACTTGTTTTATCACATATATATTCATCTATCCACTCCTTTATCCATGCATCAATTCGTCTTTTTTTGGAGGGGTAGTGGTGGAAGTATATCCTGGGTACCAGTCTTTTGTCAGGTATATGTTTTGTGAATATTGTCTTCTAGTCAGTATTTGTCTTTTCAGTTTCTTAACAGTGCGCTTAGATGAGCAGAAGTTTTTAATTTTGATGAAGTCTAAATTTCCATCCTATTGAAGTTGCCTTTTCAAGTTTACTTTGGAAGAATGAGACCCCAGATTTCCTTAACAATAATCACAATAATTCTGTTCTAATTACTGAATGCTTCAGTCTTTTCAAATATTTCACTGTTGTTATCCAAGTTCTTTTCACCACTTCAACCAAGGCTTATTACAAGAAGAAAGGAGTATTCTACATGATTTTTTTCCAACTATAAGATTAAATATTCTACATGTATATCTTCCCATAATGTTTTGTTTTGCATGTGGTAGACATGCAGCATGTATAGCTGAAGGATGGATAGGCAGCCATGAATTGTATAATTTTCCTATGTAGGTGTAGCTCTTCTATGAAACCTTAAATGTAAACAAATCTTGATAGTTGTCTGTTTTGCTTTTAGTTAGAACTGCTGAATCTGTGACATATGATACATGCCAAAGTACTGTTTGTGTTTTCTTAAAATCAAAATGTCAGAGAAACTAATTATCTCATGTTAACAAATGAGTTATCATAACTAGTTTTTATACTTCAGTGGGAAGGTGTTCTTCATGGTCTTCTCTCCAAGTACTTTAAAGAATTGTATGTTTGTGCAACATCTGTCCATTTTAAGTTCTATTGATGGTATTGAGCAAGATAATTGGCATCGTTTCTTCTAGCTCTAAAATGCTTGACTCTATTGCAATGTCCATTTCCAGGTACAGTTTTTTAGTACAATGTTTTATGAACATAATTATAGTAAATATAAATAGATAGTAGAAAATAAATACATGTTTTCCATCTCTTTTTTAACGGTTATAAACAGAAAGATGTGTTTCAATTAAAAGACATGGAGAAGATTGCTCCCAAAGAGAAAGGCATTAGTAAGTATCAAAGATGTGCTGGGATATTTTGGGAAACATCCGTCATCTTTTCTGCAACAGTGTTTCCCTTTATGGAAACATAAATTTCTAGATGAAGAATGTTTGTAAAAGTCTCTATATGATGTCTTTGGGCCACGGCCATGATTCTTGTGTTTGGAGTATCTGCTAGGAAAATTAAAATGGAATAGGCATGCATGCACACACACACATACATATATATACATACACACAATATGCACACATTTATTTATGGGTATAATTTACTTCAAAAGAAGTAAAAATTGTTCATGTAGGTTCTAGAATTTGTTAAATGTGACTTTGTGTCGTAACAGATTACCACAAACTTGGTGACTTAACACAATAGAAACTTATTCTTTCATGGGTCTGGAGGCCAGAAGTCTAATATCAAGATGTCGGCAGGGTTGGTTTCTTCTGGGGGCTGTGAGGGAGAGTTGATTTCATGCTTCTCTCCTAGCTTCTGATGGCTGCCAGCAGTGCTTGGCTTATAGACACATCATTCTAGTTTCTGCCTCTAGGGCCTTCCTCTTTATTTTCACTCCTTCTGTCTCTTATAGGGACACATGTTGTTGGGTTTGGAACTCACCCTAAATCCAGGATTATTTCATCATGGAGATCCTTAATTACATCTATACAGACCCTTTTTCCAAATAAGATCACATTCACGGATTCTGGGGGTTATCTTTTGAGGGGACACTGTTAAACCCACTTCGTATGATACATATTTTTTTAAACCTTACTTTCTGATTATATAAACTATACATGTGTATTTTAACAGATTTGGAAATTATAAAGAATATAATGAAAATAAAAGTTGTTCCTAATCTCTCTATTCTGAGATCACCACTGTTAACATTTTCGTGTATTTTGATGTCTTATTCTTAAGTTCTGTTTATCTTGTGTATGTATGTGTCTGTCCATCTCTCTGAGAGGGAACCATGCTGCATATACAGTTTATGTTGATGTATTTTTTCATATTACATTATATCATCTACATTTACCTATGTCATTTGCTTTTAAAAAATGATTTACAACATCTGTATCTCCTAGTGTTTCAGTCTTTGACCACCCACTGTGCCATAATTTTTGTTGAACATCTAGGTTGTTCCCAAATTTTGCTGCTAAAATTAATGTGTAATTAACATGCTACCATAAATTTCTTTCTAAAAGACTAACTTTTTAGAGCAGTTTTAGATTCCTAGCAAAATTGAAAAGAAGGTACAGAGATTTCCCATATACTTCCTGTCCCCACACAGACATGTCTTCCCCCATTATCAGCATCACTCACAGGGGTACATTTGTTACAATTGATGAACCTGTACTGGCTCATCATGATCACCGAAAGTCCGTAGTTTACATTAGGATTCACTCTTGGTGTTGTGTATTCCATGAGTTTGGGCAAAGGTATAATGATATGGATCCATTAAGGTATCATACAGAGTGTTTTCACTGCCCTAAAAATCCTCTGTGCTCTGCCTATTCATCCCTCCGTCTCCCCCCTATAAATTTTTTTCTATATCTCATATTACTTCATTATGAAATATCACTAGAAATAAAATAGAAAATAGAGATTTTGTAGTTTTGGGGTTTTTATATGTATTCTCAAGTTGCCTTCAGGAAAGTTTATACCAAATTATACTCACATTCATTTCTCAGAACTGTGTTTTCATTTTAAGAATTCTTTGACATTTCATTTCAGTTTGTACTTCCGTACAAGTGAGGCTGAATGTTTTGTACATTTGGTGTCGATTTTTTTATTTATTAAATCATTAATTTTTAAATAGATTTTATATTTGGGGATCTTCTCTAGGAAAAATTAAAATGGACGTTAAAATATGGATAATTTCTTGGTATGGTTTTACTTAATAGAAAGTAAGAATTGTTCATGAATTTCAAACATTGTAAAATGTGACTTAACATTATTACATGCTATTTTTTTTAACTTTTTTCTGATTTTTAATCATACCCCTAACCATAACATCTAGTTTATTTCTCTATTGTTTAATTTTTCATAATAGTTTTGTTTTAGTTTTCTTAGCACAAAAGACAATACATGTTCATTATTGGAAAAAAATAAGAAAAATGAGCAAAAAAAAGGAAATAAAAGTTGCATCTTACCTACTATTCAAAGATAACCACTGTCACCTTAGTGCATACTGTCTTATAACTTTTATTTTTCAATACATTCTATATAATACATTTTGAATGTATGTATGTCCATGCTATTAAATATTCTATAACATTAATTTAATGATTGCATACTATCTCATTGCAATAAAATACTTTTAAAAGTCTGGTGATGGGAATGGTTTCCAAGCTTTTGCTATTAAAAACAGTGCTTTGACAAGCATCCTTATGCACATTTATCATTTTCTTTGGCTGAATTTATAAAAGTGGAATTTCTACACAAGAAGTATGCATAAATCTAAGATTTTAGATACATATTGCCACATTTTCCCACACATGTTGAAAGTACCCATTTCCCTGAATCCTTTATTATGTTTTTTAGTATTTTTAATTTGGTAGTCAAGAAATCATATCTAATTGCTTTATTTTGCATTTCTTCAATTATTAGTGGGTTTGAACATTTTTTTTGTCTGTTGACCATGCATATTTTGTAGATGCCCATTGACGTATTTTTTTTCTATTGAAATATTTGTCTTTTTTGCTATTAGTTTTAAATGATCCTTATTTATTAACTTGTTAACTTTTGGTCTATAATATTTGTTGCAAGCATTTCCCCAGTATTGGCTTTTTAATTTGATTTATGATGTGTCTTAATGTAGAGTTTTAAAAAATTCTCTCTCCTAGCTGCTATGTCAGTAAAAGAAGTCCTTCAAAGCTTAGTTGATGATGGTATGGTTGACTGTGAGAGGATTGGAACTTCTAATTATTATTGGGCTTTTCCAAGTAAAGCTCTTCATGCGAGGAAACGTAAGTTGGAGGTTCTGGAATCTCAGGTAAGTTAAAAATATTAAAATCTATATAAAAATATAGATTTGCTTTGTAATAAAGAAATTTGTTTTACTTAATCCTCTTTTCATTTGTTGGTTTCTGTTAAATTTTTAACGTGCATTATTTGACTCAAAGTCGAAAGATAATCAGCATCTCTATCTTTTTCCCAAATAATACGAGGACCTTAGAATGTTTTAACTTTCGTCTTTCCACATGCCAAGATATTGTTTTCTAGTATTTTAGTTCCTTTTAGATTTACAGAAAAAGATGGGAAAGTACAGAGAGTTCTCAAATACCACCCCCTTCTCCCCACCAAACACATGATTTCCCCTATTATTTACATCTTGTATTAGTGTGGTACATTTGTTTCACTTCATGAACCAATATTGATGCCTTATTAACTGAAGTCCATAGTTTACATTAGGATTCACTCTTATTGTTGTACATTCTGTGAGTTTTGACAAATGCATAAATGTCGTGTCTCCACCATTACAGTGCCATACAGAACAGTTGCACTACCCTAAAAATCTCCTGTGCTTCACTTATTCCTCCATCTTTCCCTCTCTCCTAACCCCTAGCAACTACTGATCTTGTTACTGTCTCTATAGTTTTGCCTTTTCCAGAATGTTATATGGTTGGAGTCAAACAGTCTATATCTATAGCCTTTTTAGATTGGCTTCTTTCACTTAGCAATATGCATTTAAGTTTTCTCCATGGCTTTTGGTGGCTTGATAGCTCATTTATTTTTTTTGCTGAATATTCCATTTTATATACCACAATTTGTTTATTCATTCAGCTATTGAAGGAAATACTGGTTGCTTCTGAGAATGTGTATTTAGTCTGTACTGCAAGATTCCATCTCATTTTAATGAACTAATTTTTATCCTTTTACAAGACTGATGGGGTAAATTATCATGTGGTATTTACAGTATAGGCAAGAAATGAAACTTCAGGGAAAGGGGCTATGGACTTGTTTTGGAGTGAAAGGGGAAAGAATCCTGATTCTCTGGAAGATAATGGGAACAGGAAAACTTAATCAACAATACTAAAGTAAATGAATTGCTTTCTTTTTGAAGATTATGTGGGATTGCGTTTCTTCACAGGAAAATCCTCCTGAAACACCACTACTTAAAATATGGCTCCTGGATTTAAGAAGGTTCAAGTTTGCAGGGAGCCTTCTTTCAGTGTTCTTAATTACAACCAGCACAAACTAACTCTGGCTGACATTAGCAGAAAAGGAATTTAGTAAAAGATATAGGGTGGACTCACAGAATCACGGGAAGGCTAGACACTGGGTTCTAAAAGTAGGCAGGAACTGAGGGAAGGTGCACAGCTGAAACCACACCATGAGACCTGGAGCCCAGAACACTGCACCTAGCTCTGTTCACATCGCTGACCTCGGAAGATGATTCTACCGGCATTCCTGACCCTCGCCAAAGAACCAGATGTTGCTGCCACCAACAGAAAAAGCACCAAGAAACTTCTGTCCCAGCTACCAGTCACAATTCTGGGATGTGCATGTGGTTGGCCAAGCCTGGGTCACATGCCCACACTCTAGTTGCCAGGGGAACTGGGGAAGTAAATAATTGGGGTTTCTCGTTTCTGTGGTGGGAGGTAGCTGCCTCCTGTTGGTACCAGCAATTCCTCAAAGTAGGAAAGGGGTTTGGATACTGAGTAGCACTCCCTCTCTTCCCATAAGCTATATATATCCATAAATAAATCAAGGGAAAAAACTGGAAAAGAGCACAGGACTTAGAGTCAGAAGAACAACCAATTTATTGAATACCTACTGTCCTCTGTGTGCCAGATACTGTTCTAGGCACTTGGAATCTATTAGTGAACAAAGAATGGAAGTAGGGAGACCAGGTAGCTTAAGTTATTGGAATAATCCAGCTTCGAAGTAATGGTGGTTTGAACCAAGGTGGTAGCAGCCCACCTACATTCCTCAGGCCTAGGCAACCACTAATTTGCCTTCTGTCTCAGTAGATTTCCTTGTTCTGAACGTTTCATATGGATGGAATCATATAACGTGTGTCTTTCTTGACTAGCTTCTTTCATTTAGCATAATGTTTTCAAGGTTCATCCATGTTGTAGTATGTATCAGTACTTCATTCCTTTTTTTTTTTTTTTTTGTGAGGAAGATCAACCCTGAGCTAACATCCATGCCAATCCGCCTCTTTTTGCTGAGGAAGACCGGCTCTGAGCTAACATCTATTGCCAATCCTCCTCCTTCCCCCACCCGCCAAAAGCCCCAGTAGATAGTTGTATGTCATAGTTGCACATCCTTCTACTTGCTGTATGCAGGACGCAGCTTCAGCATGGCTGGAGAAGCGGTGCGTCGGTGCGCGCCCGGGATCCAAACCCGGGCCGCCAGTAGCGGAGCGCGCGCACTTAACTGCTAAGCCATGGGGCCGGCCCCTACTTCATTCTTTTTTATGGCCAGATAATAATCCATTGTATGCATATTTGTTCATCCATTCATTAGTTGAGGGCCTTTTGAGTTGTTTGCACCTTTTGAGTATTAGGAATAATGCTGCTGTAAACTTTCATGTACAGGTTTTTTTGTGGACATATGTTTTCCTTTCTCTTGGGAATTGCTAGGTTATATGATAACATTATGTTTAATTGTTTGAAGGACTTGAAGACTGTTTTCTAGAGCCACTGCACCATTTCACATTCCTACCAGCAGTGTATGAGTGTTCCAGTTTCCCCACATCCTCACCAAAACTTGTCATTGCCTGACTTTGATTCTAGCCATCCTAGTGGATATGAAGTGGTATCTCATGATGGTTTTGATTTCCATTTCCCTGATGACTAATGATGTTGAGTATCTTTTCCTGTGTTTACTGTCCGTTTGTATATCTTCCTTGGAGAAATGTCTGTTCAGATCCTTGGCCCATGTCTTATCTCTTAAACATGATGCACTTTTTTTCCTGCTAAGAAACAACATGCATATTCATCACTTAGCTGTTTTTTTTTTTAAGGACTTAGTTATGCAATTAAAAACTTTATACGAAGTAATTTACTTTTAGGCCTTATTGCATTTTCCTGTCTTCATGGTTTTTTGTTCTTGCTTTTATCCTCTTTGAAAATTCCCTTGTTCTTCCTTTCTACTTAACCAAATTCTAAACATCTCTTCTCAGAAACCTTCTCAAGCTCACATAGTTCACAGTGTTCTTGCCGTTCTTCAAACTCTGGTAATATTTTTGGTTTTATCACAAATAAAATGTATTACTTTGGCATATACTTCTGGCTGCCTATCTAATAAACATTGCCCCCTTCTTTTTTACTAACAAAACACTTACTTTGTTGAGAGACCAGTGTGTCTTAGTAAAAAATGCTCATCTTCCCAGATTCCCTTGCACCTAAGGATGGCAATGAGAGACAGTTCTGATTACTAAGATGTAAGTGGAAAACTAGCTCCGAAGTTTCTGGGAAAGTGTTCTCTCTCCTGATAAAGGTAGAACCCCTTCCTCTTCTTTTCCATAATATGGACAGGGGATCATATTGTAACAAGCATTAGGATGAAGAGCTGTTCCCTAAGCACAGCAGAGCCTGTATAAAAAGGGCTCGGGTCTTTGGTGGCATTTTGAGATGCTGCACTACCTGTGGACTGCCTTACCTCTGGACTTCATATTATGTAAGAAAATTAAGCCCTTGTTTAATCTACTTTAAGTCAAATATTCTGTTATTTTTAGCAGAATATATTCTAATGGGTAAAAATATTTTGAGGACTTTCTTTTATATGAATGTGACTAGATCTTGTATTTTAGTTGTCTATTGCTGTATAACAAAACTGTGTACCCCAAAATTTTGTGGCTTAAAGAAACAAATATTGATATCTCACAGTTTCAGTGGATCAGGAATCGAGGCATGGCTTAGTTAGGTACCTCTGGCTCAAAGTCTCACATGAAGTTGTAGTCAAACTGTTGGCCAGGGCTACATTCTCATCAGAAAGCTCATCTGGGAGAGTATTTACTTCTGAGCTCACTCATATGGTTATTGGATTTAGTTTCTTGCAGGCTCTTGGGCTGAGGTCTTCAATTCCTTGAAGGCTGTTGGACTGAGGGCCTTAATTCCTTGATAGCTTTTGACCAGAGGCCTCCCTCATTCCATATATAGTGGGCTTCTCCATAGGACAGCTCACAATATGGCAGCTGCCTTCCCTCAGAGCAAATGTGTGTGGAGAGTCCCAGACAGAAGCCACAGGTTTTTTTTGTAACTTAATCTTGGAAATGACATCCCATCACCTCTGCCACATTCTGTTCCCTAGAAACAATTAAATCCAGTCCACACTCAAGGAGAGATTATACATGGGCATAAATACCAATAGGCAGGGATCATTGGGGCCATCTTAGAGGATACATACCACAGATTTTTTATTCTTTTAACTTTTCACATGTATAAGTCTTATCCTTTTGATTAGTTTTTTTTTTTTTTTGGATAGCTTTGTTGAGGAATAATTGACATACAAAAACTGCTCATATTTAAAGTGTATAAATTGATAAATTTTGACATATGTATACATCCATAAAACCATCACCACAATCAAGATGTGAGGGTATGGGCCGGCCCCGTGGCTGAGCGGTTAAGTGCGTGCGCTCCGCTGCTGGCGGCCCGGGTTCGGATCCCGGGCGTGCACGTGCATCGACGCACCGCTTCTCCAGCCATGCTGAGGCCGTGTCCCACATACAGCAACTAGAAGGATGTGCAGCTATGACATACAACTATCTACTGGGGCTTTGGGGGGGGGGGGAAATAAAAAAAAAAAAAAAAAAAGATGTGAGGGTACCCATCACCCCTAAAAATTTCTTCATTCCCATTTTTAATCTTTCTCTCCTACCCCTCACACTGCTCCCCCTGCCCCCATACCCAGCCAACCAGTGATTTGCTTTCTGTCGCTATACATTAGTTTATAATTTTTAGAATTTTATATAAATGGAATCATACAGTGTGTACTCTATTTCCTGTCTTCTTTTAGTTAGCATAATTATTTTAAGATTTATCCATGTTGCTGTATGTTTTAATCACTCATTTTTATTGCTGAGTGGTATTCTGTTGTATGGATTTACAACAGTTTGTTTATCTGTTGATGGACATTTGAGTTTTTTATTGTTTGTTTTAGTTTCAGGTTATTAGAAATAAAGCTGCTATGAATATTCATGTACAAGTCTTTGTATGGATGTCTGTTTTCATTTACATTAGGTAAATACCTATGAATAGAATGGCTGGATCATAGTGTAGGTGTATATTTAACTTTTGTTTTTTTGGTGAGGGAGGTTGGCCATGAGCTGACATCCATTGCCAGTCTTCCTCCTTTTGCTGAGGAAGATTGGCCCTAAGCGAACATCTGTGCCCATCTCCCTCTATTTTGTATGTGGGATGCCGCCACAGCATGGCTCGATGAGCATTGTGTAGGTCCCCGCCCAGGATCCAAACCTGCGAACCCCAGGCCGCCGAAACAGAGTGCACAAACTTAACCCCTACGCCACTGTGCTGGCCCCTATTTAACTTTTTGAGAGATTGCCAAGCTATTTTCCTAAGTGCTTGTGCCATTTTGCATTCCCATCAGCAATGTATGAGAGTTCTGGTCTTTCCACATCCTCATCAATACTTTCTAATAAGTGTATAATGATATCTCATTGTGGTTTTAATTTCCTTTTCCTCCATGACTAATAATGTTGAGCATCTTTGCATGTGTTTTTCATCCTTGTATCTTTGTTGATGAAGTGTCTATACAGATCTTTTGCCTTTTTTTAAATTGGGTTGTTTGTTTTTACTCTTTTTTTTTTTTTTTTTTGTAAGGAAGACCAGCCATGAGCTAACATCTGTTGCCAATCCTCCTCTTTTTGCTGAGGAAGACTGGCCCTGAGCTAACATCCGTGCCCATCTTCTTCTACTTTATATGGGACGCTGCCATAGCATGGCTTGACACGCGGTGTGTTGGTGCGCACCCCAGACCTGAACCTGCGAACCACGGGCCACCACAGCGGCTTGCATGCGCTTAACTGGTGCACGACCGGGCCAGCTCCTGTCTTTACTCTTGAGTTGAGACAGTTCTTTATATGTTCTGGATACAAATCCTTTATCAGATAAATGCTTTCCAAATGTTTTCTCCCAGTCTGTGGTTCATCTTTTCATTCTCTTAACTGCCTTTCAAAGTGCAAAAGTTTTTAACTTTGTTGTCCAATTTATCAAGTTGTTTCTTTATGGTTGGTGTTTCTGGTGTTGTATCTTACCTTCTTCCAGGCAATTGTTTGTGCCTGAAACTGAGCATAATGTGTACTGATTAAACATTTCTTGGTTGACTTTGTAAGCCAGAGAAATTCTTTGCCTTTGAGAAAAAAGACCAAATGTATACTTTCCATTTCTTTGCCTCTGGATTTAGTATAATCTCTACTTAGCAAGTGGAGGAGCTTGGCAAACCTTAATAGAAGTAAGCAAGAGATTCTTGCTATACAGTAAAAAAGTGAACTTCCTAGCATTGTTTATTTATTCTGAATGATTGAAGAATAGGATGTTCTAATTAGTTACTGTCAATATACTCCTCTCCTTAACTGGTCTGAGAGTTGCCATCCAGTGTATTTTGTGACACATCTCTCCTGTTCCAATTTACAAAATGGAAATCAAAGCTTAATCTCACACACCTGCTTAGAATTAGAGGTTAAGTCAGAGGCTAACACATAGGCAGTAGGTCCTACACCTTCTGTTCTAAGCACTCCAGAAGTAAATGAAGAGCGAGATTTTGCTATGTCTTTTATAAAAGGTTGATAGCCCTTCGCATTTGCTATAAATAACTATCTTCAAAAAATTAAAAAAAAAAAAAAACTCATTTTACTGTGCCATTTCACTGACCTAAACCTACTTTATTCTTTCACTGAAATTTCAGAAGGCATGTCAATATCATACTATGCCCCTCAACCATGGTTCTGAAGATCACTTACCATTTTACAGAAGCAATATGGCTTAATGGAAAGAGAAGTAGTTAGAAATCTGACATGGATTGAAATCACAGCTTCACTCCTTACTAGCTGTAGGATCTTCGAAAAATTTCTTAAACTCTTCAAGGCCTCAGTTTCCCAATTTGTAAAAGAGAGATTATACCTACTTCAAAGGGTTGTGGTCTGGATTAAGTGATATGTGTAAAGTGCCTGTTATGCATAGGCACTCAGTATATGGTGGCCACAGATTCAGCTAAATTAGTCCTCACCCAGGAATGTATACTGTAAGTTTATTTGTTCAGTCAGAACAAATATTTGAGGGTCTACTATGTGCAAAACGTTTTACTAGATACTGGAGGTAATTTGAAAAAGCAGAAGTCAGGATCAGTGCTTTATAAGAAAGAGCTTATAACCTGTGCTGAAGATGAGATATATACACATGAAGGAGTGAAATGAAGAATGAAAGTGTTAAATGGCTAACTGCCTGAATGAGTGGTAGAGATTAAAAATGCTGCAAGAGATGGTGGGATTTATATAAAGATAGAAGTTAATGAACTCAGTTAATATTGCATTGAACCAGATTCCAAATTCAAGGTTGCACTGAAGAATCAGTTTATTCAACATATTGCCAAAGTAAAATGTTAACTTCCTTTGAATTCCTTGTTAATTACTTCCAGATTAGAGAGAGGGAGAAGTCTTAATTTATTTTTCTTTTCCCCATCATTCTGTTCTGCATTGGTTTTGCCAGTGAGTCCAATTATGTGCAGGAATGTACTTGTCTCTTCAGAATGGACATTCTTGAAGTAGATCTGAAAATTACATCAGGAAATACATTTTTTTCACCCTTGCGTTTAGGTTGTATGTGTTCATCATATTGAACAATCTAAAAGCCTCATGGTTATAATTTATGTTTCTCTTTAACATTTTCTAAGATAGCAAACAAACTCAACTATGTGTGGGTTGCGTTAGCTCCTTCTACAGATATTTACTGTGTGTCTGGTCTGCACAGGCACTGTGCTAAGTTCTTTGGGCAATACAGAAATAATAGGATATGTGTTTCATGTCGAGATAATTTATACTTTACTTGATAAGGCAAGTAAATACCTTACATAGTTAATTAACTTTTTGTGAGAAGTTAATTGTTAATGGTAAGTCCTAATTGTGTGAGTTTACAGGATGGCAAGATCTTTATAAATCCATGTAGTTAAGGGAGACTTAGTTAAGGGAGACTTCTTAGAAGTCTTAGAAATGATTGTTTTGAGCTGAAAGTTGAGTAGATTTAAATGAATGGAGGAGATTCCCAAGGGAGACACTGATACTGATGTTGATAATGGCAAAATGTATTGAGCACTTGGCCAGGTACAATTTTAAGAGCTTGTCTTAGTCTGTTCAGACTGCTATAACAAAATACTACAGACTGGGTAGCTGATAAACGACAGAAATTTATTTCTCACAGTTCTGGAGGCTGAAAGTCCAGGTCTGGTAGCTGGTCAGATAAGAGCCCTCTCCTCTGTGACCAAAGGTCCCAGACTTCTCATTGTATCCTCACATTACCAAAGGGGCTGGGCATGTCTCTAGAGCCTCTTTTATAAGGGCACTGATCCCATTCTTAAGGACTCTACCTTCATGACTTAAGCACCTCCCAAAAGCTCCACCTACTAATACCATTACCTTTGGGGGTTAGGATTTCAACATGTGAATTTGGGGGGGACACAAACATGTAGACCATAGCAGAACTTTTGCATGCTTTGTATCATTTGATTCTTACAAATGCATGAGGTGGGTATTGTTATTAACTCCATTTTACATACGAGAAGACTGAGGCACCAAGAGGTTAAATACTTGCCTAAGGTGACAGTATTAGTAAATGGTGAAGCAAGATTCAATCCAAGCATTCTGACTGCATAGTCCTTGCTCATAACCACAGATAAACAAAACTTTAAAGCAAATTACATTCATTGGATAGTTGGTGACCAGCTTGGAAAGAATATGCAATTTTTTGTTGTACAGTAATGGGAAAATAAGGTTGGAAGTTAGATTGAGGCTATATTATGGAATGTCTTAGTGGTTGGTTATATTTTATCTCGTACACTAAGCAGGGGAACTTGAAAATTTTCCTGCCAGAATACTTTTATGGGTTTTTTTGCTGATCTAATTGCTTTTAAAAATTAGATTATAAGCTTAGAAAATAATGTTGTTACATTCTGGTATTAAGCAAAAACTTTTTCCCCCTCTCTGTAGTTGAGTAAGATATTATCATTAATGTTGCTGGGAGTAATTTAAAGCGTAGTAACTTATTTCTACAAGGCTGAAATATTTGGGTTGGGTGGAAGAAATAGTTGTTCAACTAGCCTTTCTAAATAGATGTGACATAGATGCATTCCTGAAGCCTTTTCAGATAAATTAATAACTTTAATGGGCAAGAAAAGCTTTATGTGGAGATGATGAAAGTGGTAGTGCATGTTTAAGTCTGCTAGTTCTTGTGAAATACATGTAAATATGGTATTTGGATGATAGTAGAAGTGGCCATTTTGGTTCAACAGAAAGTAGAAATGATCAAATCCTTTTCTCATAAGTCTTTGTCGTGATTTTGTTGTGAATTTTATGTAGCTTAAAACGTAATTATATTGTGGGTACTCCCAAATTAAATGGCATTTCTCTGTATCCTAAAGAATGTATAGTACTTGTTAAAGATCAAGAGATGACTTTTTTCTTCTTGATAACTGTTTCAAGAGTTTTGACTGAAACTTGCTGATTTTTCCCAGTGTGATAATGATTTTAATCTGTGTGTGTGTGTGTGTGTATGTGAGAGAGAGAGAGTATGCATGTGTGTGTGCGCGAGAGAGAGAGAGTGAAGAGAGAGAGTACCTGTGGTCCTTTGGAATATTTTTTGTAAGGAAAAGCAAGACCGAATGCATCAGGATAAACTATTCTTCCCATCATCTTCTGGTTCCTTCCTTTCCTTTGCCCCTTCCAAATAGCTTGGCCTTAAAAGTGAAGGAACAATCTCAGCTTCAAGGGAATGACTTCCTCCATTTTACCTTGGCTTATATTGACAGATGTAGGATGGTGTCCCGTAATACGTACACAACTAGGTAAGAGCAATGTTATAACTATCGTGCTTGACATGCTATTCTTACAGAGTCACCTGACAGTATGGGAAATAAGTGACCACTACTGATTTGAAATGCACGTTTTAAAATCTTTTTCCAAAAGGAATAGCATTTCCAATATGCTTTTATTTTTTATTTGTGCCCTTGTCCATCTTTCCACACTACTTGTTCTGACTTGGGTATTTCTTTTCTTTGCTGCTATATAGCACCCTGAATGTAACTCTGATCTACCACACTGCGCTACAGTTGTTGGTTTACTCAACCCCCTCTCTTGGTCAGCTTGTGTCCTTAGTACCTAGCACAGTTCTTGGCATATGGCAGATATTTGACAAGTGAATGAGAATGAACGAAAACAGAAGATATGAAGTTAGTCTTAACGATAACCATCCACTGATTCAGAGAATTTCGTTAGTGCTGCAGAAAGTCTAAAATAAGGCTCTGATCCTCTCACTTCCCTGCTCAAAATTCAACTTAGATGCACAGAGCCCTTCCTTATCAGCATCTGCCCACTAATCTAGCTATAGTTCATTCATCCCTCACACACAATTGAACAGTACAAAACAAATCAAGACTCTCTTACACATTATGTAGTTCTACATACACCTGGTCTTTGCATATAATAATCAGTTTTTAACTGATTTTTTATTTAGTTAAAGGGTCAGAATTGTGGAAATCGTAGTCTTTCTTTTGTTTTCTTGCTCTGCTGAGGTCTTCCGTAGTTTTTCATTAAAATTCTGGTTTGCAACTTATTCATTACTAGTGGAGGGTAGTTTGGGGGACAGATTTTCTAGGAGTCGCTTTATGATAAGCATTACATTTTGAAATCCACACTGAGCTGGATTTCAGACACAGTGTATTGGTTTTGGGAGACATTAATAGAGTCTCTTAGGATAATTTAAACATTTATTTTTTTACCAGTTTTTAGAAATGAGTATATAGAATTCTTATTGCTGAACTGAGTAGGCCCATTATTGGGCTGTGTGGACAACTTGAAATGTTTTTGAATAAAGATAGGCATTACCTCTACTGAAATTCTTTCAGTTCAGTAAATGTGAATGTTTGCTTTGGCAGGCACTGTGACTAATGAGGGGGACATAATGATAAATTAGTGGTTTCTGTCCTCCAGGACCTCACAGTCTGGTGAGGAGACACACATGTCAACAAATCATTGTAATGTGGTATGATTTGTGCAATACCAAAGAACGTGGTAGTACAAAAGAGGTGAAAATTAATTCTGCTGAGGAAAGGCTCTGTAGTTAAGGAAGGAGACATTTAAGTTGGTTCTGGAAAGATATATGGGAGTTCATAAGGGAGTTGAGGGTGAAGGGCATTCTGGGTACAGAGACCAGTATGTTAAGGCAGTAGCTTAGTGGTTTAAGAGAGTGGACTCGAGACCCAGGATCTCTAGATTCAAATCCAACTTCTTCCATTTATTAGAAACCTCTTAGTGCCTCTGTTTTCTCATCTGTAAAATGGTCCTAATATTTCCTACTTCACAGGGTAGATGTGACAATTAAATGTGTTATATATGACTGCTTACAACAGTGAGTGATACATAGTAAGTGCTTTAGCTTTTCTTATTATATGCAGACCAGGTGTGTGTAGAACTATATAATATGTGAGAGAATCCTATTTTGTACTGCTCAATTGTTTGTGAGGGATGAATGAACTATAGCTAGATTAGTAGGCACATGCTGATAATGAAGGGCTCTGTGATAATGAAGGGCTCTGTGTATCTAAGTTGAAGAATTTTGAGTAGGAATGTGAGATGATCAGAGCCTTATTTTACAAAGATGGTTCTAATGGCAGTGTGGAGGATGCATAAGAGTTTGCACTGTGAAATTGTCCAGCTGGGAGATGATGAAGTCCTAAACTAACACATTGGCCTTAGGACTAAGGAAAATATTCAAACTGGGGAGACGTTTAGGAGGTAGAATCTACAATCATTAGTATTGCGCACTTTGAGTCTATAAAGTTCAGATTTCAAAATAAGCAGAGTCATTTTTATCCAAACTTGGTTTTCTCCTTCATTGCCTGTCTTTGTGCATGGATGGGGAAAACATCCTGTCTGTCTGTATTCTCTGACAGTCAGGTTCAGGTAGCATAGATGATAACAATGATAACATTTTCTGAGACAAAATATATAGAATAACCTTATATAGCCAATTTAAATACTCAGGCTACAAATTCACGTGTGCAAAAATTAAACCTAATTTCAAATTTGAACCCATTCCACTTGGTAGTAAAAAACTTAAATCACCTGAGGGATTTCTCAATAAATTGGGGTAAACTCAACCAGTTTTAGATTCTTCCCTCCCCAGTGGCCCACCTTCTCTTCAGAGTGAACATCTAAGTTCTGGCTTACATAGGAATGGTTTTGGCAGAAGAGTTTGGTCCTTAGCATTTATCCTGGCTGGCATCCATTGAGGTTTATACCATCGTACATCTGATGCTCAGACGTCCTCGTCCCTCCATGCTGGCATCAGTGAAGTATCGGTGTTTCTGCTTGGTCCTCAGCCTTGAAGCTGCACCTCCCCCTCAGATCTGTGCACTCTCTTTTTCTTGCGCATGAGTACCCTCACTCTCTTTCAGCTGACTCTCCCTGGCCACTGTGGGTCTGTAAGAATGAGGGGGCTGTCCCAGGCCCACTCTGCTCCAGATAACATGGGAAGGAGTGCTTCTTTGCGCCTGTGCCATGATAGTGTGGACAATACCTGTGAGGCTGTTGCTTCTCAGGGTTCCAGACAGGAGGTGGTAGGTTTTCTCTGTTCCTGTATCCTCCAGATTTTCTCGGGGCTCTGTAGTTGCACTCCTCCTTCTGTAGTTATAACTGATCTTACAGGACCAGAGCGAGTAGGTCAGGGCCCTTATCAGAAACCCTCACCAGTGTCTAACATTCTTGCTTTCTTCCCAGACTCTCTCCCTCCTCTCTTGTCTTCAGTTTGTCATTTGGAGAGGACAGAACAGAACTGGTTCTGGCTAGTCTTGTATTTTTCTAACTTAAACCTAGACTTTGACTTCTGAAACCACAGAGAGAAGTCTCCTGGTTCCTCTTTGTGCTATCATTGAAGTGTGTTCAAGTGTAGAGCATTTATTACACCTGTCACATTTACACATCTCTCTCTCATGTTAAGTGTGTGTCTCAAACTAAGAGCCATATCTTCAGCTTTCTCTCCCCCAAACCTAACACTAATCCTGATACAAAGTAGGCATTTAACAGTTTAAGCAAATGAATGAATGAACACATAAGACAGCTGACCAGCATCTAAACCTTGTTCTTGTCAGCTTTAAAGTTTCATGAGATGTTTGATAAAGAATGCTTTTGTCTGCAAGTAATGGAATATCTGACTAACAGTGGCTTAAATAAATGGAAATTTATTTTTTTCACATAAAGTCTAGAGGTAAATGTCTGTTAATGTTGATCAGTGACTCAGTGGTATCACAGTCAGCATCTTTGTGATCCTCCTGGCGTTTCCATCACGGCATGAGATGGCTGCCACAGCCCCTCATGTTGTATCTCAAGAATAGTATCGGGGGCTGGCCCAGTGGCGCAAGCAGTTAAGTGCGCGTGCTCCGCTGTGGCGGCCCAGGGTTTGCCGTTTCGGATCCCAGGCGCACACGGACGCACCACTTGGCAAGCCATGCTGTGGCGGCATCCCATATAAAGTGGAGGAAGATGGGCATGGATGTTAGCCCAGGGCCAGTCTTCCTCAGCAAAAAAGAGGAGGATTGGCAGATGTTAGCTCAGGGCCGATCTTCCTCACACACACAAAAAAAAGAATAGTATGGAAGAGGGGAAAGGGAAATTGCTGGAATGTCTGTCTCTCTTAGGAGGAAAACAAAACTTTTCCCAGAAGCTCTCCAACAGACTTTTGCTTAAATCTTATAGGCTAAAACAGTGTCACACCTAGCTGTAGAGGAAACTGGGAGTAGAAATGGGTAAGGGAGGAAGGAGGTTGGAAATAGATTAGATGGGTCAGTCAACCAAAAGGGTGGGCCACAGGTATAGTGATATGAATAGGAGGTTATTTTATGGGAGTATAAAGTTCTGTAACTGCAGCACAATTGATCAGATAATAGAGTGTTGAATGATACTGTAGTCTCTTCTCTCTGAATACATGGGCTATACAGAAAACACTCTGCTTTATCTTTGATTTTTTTTCCCCTTTGGTTGCAGGGGTGACCCAAGGCTGTACTGTTATAAGCAACAAATAATATTTGTGTTTTTATTTTTTTCTTGAAATATGGAAATACTTGGCCAATTTCTTGTTTGTTGTTTAAATAATCCTTTTTTTTGCTAGTTTTGCTATACAAATACATTTTCATTGATGTATGTTCACACTTCTATAAATATTGTCTGCCTGAGATTTTTCCACTTTTTTTAAATGCCAGAAATTCTTATTTATTTCAGGAATTTTGGTTTCTGCATTGAAAGATTATTCTTGATTAAAGATACCATTTTATTCTAGTATGTCATTTCAGAGTATTAATCTTATTAAGCTACATAGCTCAAAATATAGTTTATTTTTTTTCTTGAAAATACCTCACTTGAAATTGTTCTGGACATAGTTTATTAGTAGTTAAATGATGTATTAGTATAATGCCCAGAAGGGCAGGATTCTTCGTAGAAAACATAGGCTTTTGTGTCTAGGTGACCTGGATTCACCTGGCAATATTGCCATTTACTACGTGGTCAAATTACCTAATTTCTCTGGATCTCAGTTTCTTTGTCTGTAAAAAGGCAATATTAAAACCTCCAATGAGATTATGTATGTACTACATCCTCTACAGGGCCTGGCTTGCTGGAGGTACTCAATGGTAGCTATCATTATAACAGGGAAGTGACTATTTTGACAGTAGAGAGTAAGGGAGACTGTATGGCTTATTGCATTTGTAGTTTGTTGCTCTGGTCATTGTTTTTAAACACATGAAGGAGGAAAAAGGAAAGTGAAGAAAGAAAAGAATGTGACAACAAAAATTTTTTTGGAGTGACATTACATACTTTTTTGGTTAGGATTGTCAAGGGATGTTCAGTTTGTTAAAATGTTAGTTCTGAGGAAGATAGTGCAACTTTCTCTTTTAGTAAAATTTGTATTTATCTCTCCCTTGTCAAAGCCCCCTATCCCTTTGTTAATGAGGAGAGAAGAATAATTCTGTTGTTTCCCTGTAGTAAGCCAGAGGTCATCACCTAATGGCATAATCACCTTATTATAAACTTCAATAATTATGCCTAACTAATGTTCCAAAATGGACTTTTCTTAGGAAATAAAACCCTGAGAAGTAATATATCAAAATCAAGCCAGTTTTTCTCAGTGAAAGTTCTTTTTTTATTGTATTGGACATAATCTCTTCAAATAATAATTCCATTCTTGATTTATCTGTGTTAGTATCTCTTCCAGACTAGAAGGAACTTTTATTCTTGTGGAATTTGATGTCTTTAAGCTCACATCTATCTCAAAAAGGTAAATAGTTGACAACTTTTCATTTCTCCCGTTTAATAAGCTAAATTACAAAGCTACTTCATATTTGTAGTTCTTAAGTAAAATTCTCAGTTCTTTTAGGAGTTTTAATATTGCATTCTACTTGATGGAAAAGATTGAGAGCATCAGGTCTTAGCTTTTCCAGCTTTCTCACAAGGAGATGTCCATTTATTCTTCCCTGCCCATATTCCTACTTTTTTCACCAAGTCCGCCTGTGGTCAATCGCACCTATGGCAAGTCTGTATGCTTTCCTTAGCTTCCTCTGTATGAGCTTTCTCTTCTTGTCCTGGACTTTTCCAATATCTGAATTTGAAGTATCCTCAGATACTCACAGTGCTGAAAAAGTATCACCACCCCTCTGGCAGACTCTCATTTTCTGTCTGTCACTGTGATTCATCTGTTCATTCATCCAAGAAGTATTTCTTGAGCTTCTACTATGGGCCCGGCACTGTTCTGGGTGCTTGGGACATCGTCAGTGAGCAAAACAGACAAAGACCCCTGCCTTTGTGGAGCTCACATTCTAGTGGAGGGAGATAGACATCAAACAATAAACAAAATCACTGGGCCGGCCCGGTGGCGCAAGCGGTTAAGTGCATGCGCTCCGCTGCGGCACCCCCGGGGTTCGCTGGCCCAGATCGAGGGCGCACACTGATGCACTGCTTGGCAAGCCATGCTGTGGCGGTGTCCCATATAAAGTGGAGGAAGATGGGCACGGATGTTAGCCCAGGGCCAGTCTTCCTCAGCAAAAAAAGAGGAGGATTGGCAGATGTTAGCACAGGGCTGATCTCCTCACAAAAAAAAAATCACTAAGCAAACTAGGTATTGTATGAAAAGGTGGTGGGTATATGAAAAAAAATTAAAAGAAGTGCTAGGGTTGGAGGGTAGGGTGCAGATTTAAAATAAAGGGGTCAGAGTAGACCTTATTGAGAAAGTGAGATTTGAAGGAGAGGGAGTTAACTTTGTGAATATCTTGGGGAGGAACACAGAGAGAGGCAATATCTGAACAGAGAAAAAAGCCTTCACGTCAAAGGCCTTAAGACAGGAGCATACCCATTAAGTCTAAAAAACATCAGAGAGGCCAGTGTGGCTTAAGTATTATGAGTGAAAAGGAGTAGTAGGAACTCAGATCAGGGAGATAAAGGGGGAAGATGGCCAGACAATGTAAGGCCATCTGTGCTATTGCAAAGTTTTTACCCTGAGTGAAACTGGGAGCCTTTCAGTCCTTCAGCAAATTCTTGTGCTCTTGCTATGCACTGTGGCACCATGCTAGGTGCTAGAAATATAAAGACTAAGACAAAGCCATGTCCTCAGTGAATTCATATTTTAGTTTAGAGGCTAGACCATAAATAAATTGTATTACAATTAGTTAACACATGTTCAGCAAAAGAGAAATGAGCAGGCACTATTATAGCATAGAGGAGAAATAGCAAACTCTCAATGTGCTTATTATGCCTGCTGCCTCAATTTTTCTCCTGGATTTCACTGCTTCTGGGGCCAGTACTGAACACTTTCAGTGTCTTTCTTCTGGCTTGCTCTCCCTTCATAACCTCTTCCTTCTACCAGTTTTTTTTTTTTTTTTTTTTTTTTTTTGTGAGTAGATCAGCCCTGTGCTAACATCTGCCAATCCTCCTCCTTTTTTGCTGAGGAAGATTGGCCCTGGGCTAACATCCATGCCTATCTTCCTCCACTTTATATGGGATGCCGCCACAGCATGGCCTGCCAAGCAGTGCGTCGGTGCGCGCCCGGGATCCGAACTGGTGAACCCTGGGCCGCTGCAGCAGAGTGCGCACACTTAACCGCTTGTGCCACCGGGTCGGCCCCCTTCTACCAGTTTTGACGAGGCTGTCTGTCTCCTGGAGCTCTTTACTCTTGATAATTAATCTTTCTCTGAGCATTCTACTTTCATTTACTACTGTTTTCTTTTCTCCACTCTCATGTCCTTTAAGATTCGTTCTAAAGAATGTTTTCTTCTGCATACTTACTCCCTTAGAGAGTAGTTCTCATCTGTATAACCAATATCTGAGTAACATCTATAGCTCTAAAAGAAGCTTTGTATTCTTTCCAGACCTTTATCTTTAACTGAATATGTTTAAGTGTATAGAAGGTGGAGATCATCCAGAGATCTGTCACTTCCACAATTTTACTATCTTCACACTGGGAGATTAACTTTAGTTCTTTTCACCTTATATGTAGCCATCACCAATTATTGTCAGTTGTCTTTAGTTATATTTCTTATACTTGCCCCATTTTCATTCCTGTAATAACCCTAGTCTGATGTCTTGCAAACTATTATGAAGGCCCTGTTTTAGATTCACGGCTCTATTATTTTATTCCTTTGCATTTTAAATTATTTTTTTTCCATTTTTTTAACCAGATATATATATGACACCAATAAGAGCTTTTCAAAATCGATGTGAAATAACTAGTGCTAACACACTTAGTTGGTGGAAATCTAGGCTTTAAAATAATACTCCAGTCTCCCTAAATGTAAAGAAGAATTAGTTTATACTTTCCAGGAGTCTCATTTTTGAAGAACTACCATTTAGAAGAACTACCATTCGTGAGATTTTAGCTAGCCTATAAAGCCCTATCTTAAGTAAATATGTAGTTTTTTTTAAGATTTTTGAAAATAGGGAAAAAATAACTCAAATCCAGGCAACCACCCTTGACATACTAGGGGATCCCTAGGCTGGTCCCCAGCATTCTGTCTGCAGTCCCTTTCCCTTCCTGCTCTGCACAGTCTTCCTGGGAAGTCTCATCTACTCCCATGGCTTCCATTGCCACCTGCTTTTTTTTTTTTTTTTTGTGAGGAAGATTAGCCCTGAGCTAACATCCCATGCCAGTCCTCCTCTTTTTGGTGAGGAAGATTGGCCCTGGGCTAACATCCGTGCCCATCTTCCTCTACATTATATGGGACACCGCCACAGCATGGGTTGACAAAGCGGTGTGTCAGCGTGCGCCCAGGATCTGAACCTGCAAACCTGCGAACCCTGGGCCGCTGAAGCAGAGTGCGTGCACTTAACTGCTACGCCACAGGGCCAGCCCCCACTGCCACCTACTTTTGATTCCAAAGTTTTTATCTCCTGCCTATACCTCTGCAGTGAGCTCCACACCCATGTATTCAGCTACCTACTAGACATCTCTACTTGAATGGCTGTCAGGCAGCTCACATTCAGTATGTTCAAAACTCAGTTCATTACCCAAACCAGCTCCTCGGTGTCTTCTAGACTCAAACTACTATCCACTTAGTCATCCAAACCAGAACCTGGTAGTTATCTTAGGGGTTTTTTCCTCTCTCTTTTCTCCACATCCGCTTGGTTCTAAGCCTCTGTAGATTCTACACACTGATGCCTCTCAAATCTCTCCCTTCCTTTCCATCCCCACTGCCGCTGTCTTGGCTTAGACTTTCATTATCTCTGGCCCAGAATTTTGAATTAGTGTCTTCACTGGTCTCCCTGTCTCCAGTCTTCACTTTCTCCCATCTGCTATCGTAGTTGTCTTTAATGCCCTTTGGATGGTTTCCCAATCCTGAATAATAAAGTCCAGATTCCTCAGCCTGGCTTTAGCACTCTCTGTGATCTAGCTCCTGCCACTGGCCACCCTAATAACGTGCTGTTCCCCTTCTCTAACCCTACACACTGGTTATACCAAATTGCTTACAGCTTCCTCAATGCCATTCATTCTATATCTTTGTGTTTTTACATGCTGCGCTTGGCTGGCTCTTTTTACTCGTCTAACTAACAAACTCCAACCTGTCCATTAACCAGAGACAAATATCCATTAAGACTCACCTCAGAAATCTCTCCCTCTGGGAAGTTTTTATCCCCTCTTCCTCAGCAGAATTTAGGACTTCTTTGTGCTTTGACTGTCTTACAAAGGTTTCTTTTATAGAGTGAAGTCTTTATGTGCCTTATTTCCACAGCAGGCATTCTTTGAGGACAGGGATATCTTGATCGTGTTTTATCCCCAGCATGGAATGCAGCTACTGAGACATGAAGAGACACAATAAATGTTGTTGAATGAATGCATGAATCAATACAGCACTGCCTGGTTTCGGTCCCAACTATTGTGTGCTTGGCCTAGGCGGCTTCCTCCCTGGCCCATAGCTTTCATTTTCCTTCCAGTCTACAACAGATAGCAGTAAAGATAATTTACAGGGCCGGCCCGGTGGCTCAAGCAGCTAAGTGCTCGCGTGGCCCAGGGTTCCCAGGTTCGGATCCTGGGCGCACACCGACAGACCGCTTTGCAAGCCATGCTGTGGCGGCATCCCATATAAAGTGAGGAAGATGGGCACGGATGTTAGCCCAGGGCGAATCTTCCTCAGCAAAAAAGGAGGATTGGCATCACAAAAAAAAAAAAAAAAAAGATAATTTCCATTAAGTAGTAAAGATTATAGAGTTTTTTTTTTTAATTCAGCTTCAGAAATATCATATATAGGAATAATTAAGCATGAATTTTAAATTCCATTATTTCTTTTACCACCACTTTACCTGAATTATTTTTTGCTGGACACTACCTCAGCATTACCCAAAGTAATTCTGTGGAATGGGTATATAATAGGTGTTACTTAAAAGGGGAGTTCTGTAATCAAAGGAATTGGGGGATCCAGGATTAACAAAGATAAACTAGTTTGAGTTCTCAGAGCTTTAATATGCTGGTATGCGTTGTGAATCTTACCTGACCCATTTTCATGAGGGATTAATGTTCCATGGAACACACTTTAGGAAATGCTGCCCAACTTTATGGATTCATTTCAGCAAATAAGACTATTTACTGTCTTAGACTACCTTCTTATTCCCAGAGCTGATGTATATTTTATATTGATACCTGAAATAGTCTTGCCAGTTGGCAAACCACATCCCAGCATGTTCAAAGCTCTACTGATTAAATATACCTGTGTGGAGTCTCTCAAAGAGCCCAACCCATAATTCCTTACCCATAGCAACTCCCTCATTACAAGGCACTTAAGTGTAGTAGTCAACTTTTTATTAGTGTATGCATAACGTCTACTTTATGGATTATACATCTATTCTCTCCACCCATTTAGCATACTTTAGATTTGTATCTCTCACATGACATTAGCAAGGAAGAACTTTTCAAGCCACAAAAACTACATATTGTTCTAATATTTAAAAATATTATTTGCATTTTTTCTATAATAAATATAAAAGTTGTTCACTGTAGAAAAAAGAATAAAAAAGAAAGTTAAATTGTTTATAATCCTATCATTCAAAACTAATTACTGTTGACGTTTTGATATATATCCTGTCTTTTTTGTATGCGGGAATCAGGATATTTTCAGCCACAAATAACAGAAAAGTTGATTCAAATTGGCTTAAATAATAGAAGTTTTTTTTTTTTTTAATTCTTTGTTTATTGCAGTAACATTGGTTTATAACATTGTATAAATTTCAGGTGTACATCATTATACTTCTATTTCTGCATAGATTACATCATGTTCACCACCAAAATACTAATTACAACCAATCACCACAAACTTGTGCTGAATTATCCCTTTCACCCTCCTCTTTCCCCTCTTCCCCTCTGGTAACCACCAATCCAATCTCTGTCTCTATGTGTTTGTTTATTGTTGTTATTATCTACTACTTAATGAAGGAAATCGTACAGTATTTGACCTTCTCCCTCTGACTTATTTCACTTTGCATAATACCCTCAATGTCTATCCATGTTGTCACAAATGGCTGGATTTCATCGTTTCTTATGGCTGAGTGGTATTCCATTGTGTATATATACCACATCTTCTTTATCCATTCATCCCTTGATGGGCACTTAGGTTGCTTCCAAGTCTTGGCTATGGTGAATAACGCTGCAATGAACACAGGGGTGCATGTATCTTTATGCATTGGTGTTTTCAAGTTCTTTGGATAAATACCCAGCAGTGGAATAGCTGGATCATATGGTAGTTCTATCCTTGATTTTTTGAGGAATCTCCATACTGTTTTCCATAGTGGCTGCACCAGTTTGCACTCCCACCAGCAGTATATGAGAGTTCCCTTCTCTCCACATCCTCTCCAACACATGTTGTTTCCTGTCTTGTTAATTATAGCCATTCTGACGGGCATGAGGTGATATCTCATTGTAGTTTTGATTTGCATTTCCCTGATAGTTAATGATTTTGAACATCTTTTCATGTGTCTGTTGGCCATCTGTATATCTTCTTTGGAGAAATGTCTGTTCAAGTCTTTTGCCCATTTTTTAATTGGGTTGTTAGTTTTTTTGTTGTTGAGATGCATGAGTTCTTTATATATTTTGGAGATTAAGCCCCTATCAGATGTATGGTTTGCAAATATCTTCTCCCAATTGTTAGCTTGTCTTTTCGTTTTGTTGATGGTTTCCTTTGCTGTGCAGAAGCTTTTTAGTTTGATGTAGTCCCATTTGTTTATTTTTTTCTATTGTTTCTCTTGCCTGGTCAGACTTGGTGCTTGAAGGTACGTTGCTAAGACCGATGTCGAAGAGCGTACTGCCTATGTTTTCTTCTAGAAGTTTCATAGTTTCAGGTCTTACATTCAAGACTTTAATCCATTTGGAGTTAATTTTTGTGTATGGTGTAAGGTAAGGGTCTACTTTCATTTTTTTGCATGTGGCTATCCAGTTTTCCCAGCACCATTTGTTGAAGAGACTTTCTTTTCTCCATTGTATGTTCTTGGCTCCTTTGTCAAAGATTAGCTGTCCATAGATGTGTGGGTTTATTTCTGGGCTTTCGATTCTATTCCATTGATCTGTGTGTCTGTTTTTGTGCCAGTACCATGCTGTGGCTTTGTAGCATATTTTGGTTACTATGGCTTTGTAGCATATTTTGAAATCAGGGAGTGTGATACCTCCAGCTTTGTTCTTTT